>NC_080171.1:72382407-72982407 GCF_950295315.1 Erinaceus europaeus | reverse complement strand
AACTAGGCCCCAACTTAGGAATTCCTGTTACATTGGAAACAACTGGTCTAAAATATTTTTCCCAAGCTCTAATGATTCTATCTCCATACACATACACATACATACATACACACACACACACACACACACACACACACACACAGTGATTGAACAAGCAATCATTAGAACACAGATTAAAGTCAGTGCAGTTTTCTGAATAGGGACAAAGTCAGAAACAAATTTAAATGTAACACTGATAAAATGCCTGGGAGAAGGGAAAAAAAATCACCTTTCAGTATGTCACCCTCCCCAGCCACCACACTCAAATTTAGTGGAAGGATTCACTGTGATGTTTATGTTTATATAGTAACAAATCCATTAAGTTCTCATTTGCAAGTAAAATACAATTTGAAAATTAAGTCTCCATTTCTACAATGAGTTTTTGCCGGGAAGTTATTTACTTGAATTTACTAGTCCATGTAGTTCTCCAACTTCTCAAGTTACCTGGGCACCATTTCAATTTGTCATTGTGGTGCCTAACACTATAAATCTGCTTACCTAGTTTGTAACTAAATTCATTTTTAATGCATGGGAGACAATTCTGATGTCAGAAATACACAGAGTAGGGACCAGGTGGTACACACTCAGTTGAGAGGACATGTTACCATGCACAAGGACCTCGGTTCCCCACCTGCAGGGGGGAAGCTTCACCAGTGGTGAAGGAAGCCTGCAGGTGTTTCTCTTTTTCCTTATCTCTTCTTCTCCTCTCAATTTTTCTTCTTCTTATCAAATTAAATATTAAAAACGAAAGACAGAAAGAAAGAAAGAAAGAAAGAAAGAAAGAAAGAAGAAATAGAGGGCCAGGTGGTGGCACACCAGGTTAAGCACACACCTGTGCTTGACCACCTGCAGGGGGAAGCTTCTACAGGGGTCTTTCTTTATCTCTCCCTCTGTCTCCCCTCCCCCTCAATGTCTCTATCCTATCAAATAAAATAGAAAGAAAAAGATGGGGAAAATAATGGCTGGCAGGAATGATGGATTTGTAGTGCTGGCACAGAGCCCCATCAATAAATCTGGCAGTAATTTAAAAGAAGAAGAAGGAGAAATGGTGTTCCATACACACACATGAAACACACAGCACAAAAAAATATATAAACAAACTTAAAAAAAAAACTCTATCCGGTACCAACTCAATTCATAAACTACTTGAGAAATAATAGAATTCTGGGCTAGGGAGATAGTTCAGCACATTAGAGCACAGGACTTGCATGCCTGAGGTTCAACTCCCAGTCTGCATAGGCCAGAGCCATGTTGTGCTCTGGTCTTTCATAAAAAATCAGTCATCTTTAAATCAGAATATCACAATCCCAATGTCTCTTTTCTAAAATCTACTCAAACTGAGTGTTACAAAGCAGAAGGACTCAATATCTGGTCAGCAGAAAAATTCTATATCCAAACAGAAATGATTTTTTAAAAAAACCAGCAATGCTTTTAAAACATAATAATAATGTAACTCCAAGCTTTAGAGAATGAAAGAATACACTATTCAAATGCAACCTCCAAACTACAATGAATATCATTAGAGGGGTTTGGGGGGCAGAACTCTGGTGGTAAGAGAGTGGTATGGGATATAGTATACCCTAGTATCTTATACTATTATAAATCACTCTTAAATCATTAAATATAAAATCAAAACCAAAAGCACATGCAACCTCTACTTGTTCAGTTCCAAACCTTTTCCACATTCTATAATTTTAACTGTTGAAAATGAAGAGTGGAGGAACAACGTATTATCGTATTATTCCATAATTATAATAATCCAGAAAGGGGCAACCAGGACAATGAGAATGAATGATACAGGAGGCTGGATCATCCAGAGGCCTTTATTGATTGCTATAGGTAGCTAGCTGCTCAACACTTGACTTACTCCGGCTCCAATTACAACCAAAGAATCTTTTATTCCTTTCTAGAACATCTTGGGGGGGGGGGGGCGAGGGTGTGATCACTTGGTATTAGTATACCATTGCAAATTTCACATGGACATATGAGCCTATTAAGAGGACAACAAAACTATCAGTGACCAAAATCTTAGGAAGTATAGGAGATTCATTTTGCCAGACTTTAATGTCCTCAAAGTACAAAAATCTAAATCATAAAAAAGTCCCATCCTTAGATTGCTGCTTCACAGATCAGGGAAAAACAAACAAACAAAATGCCATGTACCTAAATGACCAGAATCACAGAGAACTCCATTGAAAAGGCTAATTTCAGGTCTGGTGTGTACATGTGCATTTATATGTTGCATATATATATATATATATATATATATATATTTACCTTCTAAAATGCTTTTGGCCAGCAAACTGGGAGCCCTGACTGGTCTCTGGTATACAGCTTTGCGTTCAAAATTATTCTGCTTCCCAGAAAGCCCTTTCTTGTCCTGTTAACACAAGAAATATAATCAATCATGCACTGAAAGAAATCACCGAGAGGAGGAGGGGGCTTTAGACAACTCTGATTTGAATGTATTTATCTATTTCCCACACCATGGGAAGATGACCATAACGAATTAATATCAGACCTCCCTGAATCCCAGAACATTCTAGAAGCTCAGTCTAAGGCCATTAACTGGAAAACCGGGGTAGTGGGAGGATCTGCCCTAGACACGTTTCACTGAATACCCAGATGGATGGAACCTGGACCTGAAAGACACCTGTCTTTAATCAACTAGGACTGGGAATGGGGGGAGGGGGCACTTCTTCTTCTAGCGTTTGCCCTTCTTCCATAGCCAGTCAACAGTGTCAGGTTGAGCCTGATGTAAAGTTTTGAGACCTCCTTTGAATCTGGAGAGGTGGCAGTCATTGACTATGTGGGTCATAGTCTGTCTGTAGCCGCAGGGGCAGTTCGGGTCATCTCTGGCTCCCCAGCGATGGAACACAGCGGCGCACTGGCCATGGCCTGTTCGATAGCGATTAAGGAGGGCCCAATCATAACATGCTAGGTCAAAGCCGGGTTGATGCTTGCAGGGGTCTGTGATGAGATGTTTGGAGGGGCACTGAGACAAGTTAAGGGGATAGGGATCCTCCAACTGGGAGAGCACTGCAAGGTCCAGGTGAGCCACTAACAGAAGAGAGTTCCCCTCTCTCAGGCTCTCCCCATGCTAGGCGAAATCTCTGGATTGTTCACTAGGACACTTGAGAGCATTCTGGCTAACAAAATCCCCGAAACTAACAAGCCTGTAGGGACTAGGGGACTGACTGTCTCTCTCTGTCTCTGCCTCTCTCTCTAGCCCTCTCTCTCATTAAGGGATAACCAGCTGGCATTTGGGGCTCTGGTAATTTTTAGACCTGCACCATACCAACAGACTGGGAGCCCAGGGCACTCTCCAGGCTCACCCCCTCTAAGCAGGAATAAGGTGATCCAATCTCAGGTCTCTCTCCCTCCCTCCCCGCTCCCTGCATTCTCCCTGTGACCAGACCAGGTTCAAAGCCTGAACTCCTGGGGCAGGACCCTTAAAAACAACCCCACCAATGTGTCCTGGAGCCCAGCTACCCCAGAGCCCTGCCCCACTACGGAAAGAGAGAGACAGGCTGGGAGTATGGATTGACCTGTCAATGCCATGTTCAGCGGGGAAGCAATTATAGAAGCCAGACCTTCCAACTTCTGCATCCCATAATGACCTTGGGTCCATACTCCCAGAGGGTTAAAGAATAGGAAAGCTATCAGGGGAGGGGATGGGATACAGAGTTCTGGTGGTAGGAATTGTGTGGAGTTGTACTCCTCTTAACCTATGGTTTAGTCAGTGTTTCCTTTTTATAAATAGAAATTATTTTTTAAAAAGTGGGAGTGTTGGGGAGACAGTGCAATGGATATGCCAAAAAAAAAAAAAAAGCCTCTCATGCCTGAAACTACAAAGCCCCAGGTTCCGTCCCCAGCACCACCATCGGCTAAAGCCGACAGTGCTCTTGTAAAATAAATAAACAAATAAATGTTATATTAAAAAAAAAAAACACCTCCAGCACGACTGGCAGCGCAGTAGCCTTGCAAGAGTTCAATCCTCAGCGCTGCGTGCTCGGCCTACTTTTTCTCCTTGTCTCTGTCCCACGTGAAACTTTCACGTGTAATCGAAAGAGAGAGACAGAGAATGGAGGGAGGAAGGGAAGGAGGGAGAGAGGAAGAGAAAGAAAAAAATGACCCCCCCCCACACACACACACACCGCTGGAGTCAGGGAATATGTGTGCGGGGCTGAACCCCTCCTGGAGGCCCGTAGGTGTTTCCAAGGGACAGAAGCCCGTGGCGTGCATGAGGTCCCCATGGCCCCCTGGTCGCTAAAAGCCTGGTCTGCAAGGTTCGCCACGACCCGGCGGCCCTCAGCTCTCTCTGCCTGGCGTGCAGGGGACAGAGGAGCCAGCGCCTGGATTCACTTGCGCGCGGAGGCCAGAGCAGCCAGCGCCCTGCCCGCGCGCCCCCGCGGCTTCCCGCTCCCCGGCCTGGGCACGCACCTCGGTGGCCTGCTGCCTCCGGAGCGCCACCTGGGCGGCCATGACGCGCTGGCGCTCCACCACCAGCAGGCAATTGGCGCACTGGCAGTCGCGCCAGCGGCAGAAGCGCTTGTGACCCTTGAGGCAGGACACCACGCCGTGGTTGCGGCAGCGCGCACACTTGGGGGTGCGGCTCAGTTTGCGGGGCTCCGCGGCGGCGGCGCCGTGCGTGCTGCGCTCTGGGGGCGCGGCGGGGGTCTGCGTCTCCCCGGGCGCCGGAAGCGGCCGCGCCTGCTGGGCCCCCGGCTGCTCCTCGGTGCCGCCCGCCTCCTCGTCCTCCGCGGCGTCCTCGTCCTCGTCCTGCTCGTCGTCTCCGTCGGCCGGCGGAGGGCTGGGCCCCGGCGGCGCCCCGCGCGCGTCCTCCTCCAGCTCCAGGCTCTCCACGTCGATCTCCCAGTCCCCGGCCGCCATGGCGTGCTGCGGGGGAGGGGTTCCCTGGCCGCTCTCAGCCACCTGCGCCCTGGGGAGACATGAACACACCCCGAGACACCCACCCCCAGCCGCCGTCAGGCTCCCCGGTTCCTGGGCCCGGCGTCCCCCGGTGTGCCGCCATTCAGCACCTTGGGGAGCCCTGGCTCCTACTGTCTTTCACACCCAGCCCGCGCGTGCCTTTCTGTCCTCCCCCCTCCCGGACCCCAACTTTTTATGACTGTTTACTGCTTTGTAGTATTTAGTATATGCTTATCATGCGTATTATTTATCATGTCGTGTTCTGTGCGCACTCTGGCATTCCAGGCGCTTTCGGGAAAAGTTCCTGGGTAAGGAACACAAACAACAGGCAGGAAAAGTTCTGTGTCCAGAGTCTGGGGAGACAGCACAAAGATTAACGCAAATAACTTTCTTGCCTGAAGCTCCGAGTTCCCAGGTTCAATCCTCAGCACCACCGTAAGCGAGAACACCGCTCAGTTCTGGTTTAAAATATTAGTAATGCTGTGTCCCACTGTTTAATCCTCGGCACCATCATAAGCCAGAGCTGAGCAGAATTCTGGTTTAAAATAGTATTGACTCTGTGTCCCACAGTTCAACCTTCAGCACCACCATTAGCCAAAACTGAGCGGTGCTCTGTTTTAATATAATGATAAAACTCTCACTCTTGGACAGAAGTTGAGAAATAAGAACGGAAAGGAAAACAAAGCAGAACTTGGACAGGGCCTGGTGTACTGCACAGAAGTAAAGGGCTCTGGAGGAAATAATAATAATAATGTTATTATTCTGTGTCCCACTGGAGCGGCCTCCGGCACTTGCCAGCTTCCACAGGTCCAACTTGCAAGAGCATACTGGATATAAAAGCCTTTATAGAATACTTTTCTTTTAATCCCAAAGGCTCCTGTATTCCCGGAGAAGTACCAGCCCTTCTCCGCCCTCCCAAATGTCACTCATCCACCTCCCTGGGCTGGAAGGTACCGTTCTTACTGGTGCCACACCAGCCCCAGCAAATCATCGCTGCAAACCAAAGTCGCTCTGTGTCTCAGAGAACCGCACCCCAGGCACCAAGCATCAGTCACTGCTTGGCCGGACGGGACTGCGCGACAGCTTACAAGCACAGGGCAGCCAAGAAAAGCAAAAGATAAAGAAATGTCACTCTGACCCTTCGCCCTCCCAGGAACCCACCAAGCAACATCCCAGTTCTCACCAGACTCTCAGGTCCCGGCGTGCAACCAAGGCAGAAGAGATCCAACTTTGGAATCCGGTTCTGGGACTGCAGGCCGAACTTGCAAGGAGAAATCGGGGAGGGGGGGGCACACCCTGCCACGAATCCGAGAGCTGACAGCTGTCGGGAGCCTGTAGGGTGGAGAGCGGGGAAGGACCGGGACGCTGGGAGCCTGAGTCAAATCTTCAGAGGCCTCGCTTTGGACTACTCGGAGCCTGCCGGATTCTCCTGGATTCTTGCGGGAGCTTCCTGTGACTTCTGCCCCACAGCAGGGTGGAGAAGATAGGGCGGCCGAGATCGCTTGGAAGTGGCTCCCTGCTTCTGAGAGCGCTCGCAGCCGCCGGCGACACCGCGCCACTCGCAGCAACCACCCACCCCCCCGCTCGCCGCCCTAGTATTATCTGCTCCGGCCCCCAGGATCCGCGGACGCTGATTGGTCGTGAGTCCGGCGCTGTGCACGCTGATTGGTTGAGGCACTTGGCCGGGCGCTCTCCGCCTCCTCTCGGCTCTTGCGCTCCTCCCCGCCGGGCTCCTGCTGAGTCTGTTCGCGGCGTCTTCGGTGCAGCGGGGTAGCTCTTAAGCTTAAACCGCGAAAAGAACGTCCGCAGGGGTGGAGCCACCTTTCTTTTAAGAAACCAGACTCTGGGACTCGGAGACTTGCACAGATACGCTTAGAAGTCGCGTTGTCCTGCAAAGAAGGTAACAGACAACAAATCAGAAAAGTAAAGGCAGGCACATGTTGGTCTGCGTTTTCAGTATTTCTGTGGCTTAGGTTTTGTCCCAAACTTGAGCTCGGAAAGGAGGCCTTACTTCAACCTGGGGCACAGCTGCATCCTACTGGCTGCATAGACTTCATCAGCGCTTGCACTGGGTTAGCCCGCAGATGATCTACAGAAGCACCGGTAGCTCTCTGGACGCTGCTCGTCCTTGAAGTTCAAAGTAGTTCCTCCTTAACCTTCAGCCTTGCTCGTGAGACTCTCCTGTCACAAGGTCGCCTATGTCTTACTTTCTTTTGCTACACGAATTACTGATAGTTTGGGGTGGACGGAAATACATGCCATTGAGAGAGATGTTTGGTGCAGCATTTCCATATTCGTGTTACAATATGTAACACGACATGTTTTAACGAACTTTATTTTAAAGAATGACTTTTCGTGCCCATAAGCTTAATTATAGAGGGAAAAAAGGACTTTTGCCGTTTTCCCTAAAAAATTAAACTTAAAAGTTAGTGGCTATATTTTCACCATACTGAAAAGAGGACTTAGCTCCAGGGCTGCGATCAGTTTTCCTAACTAAATGTAGTGTTATTTAGACGCTTTTCTTGTTCTACCTTTGAATAATCAGTGTCTCTTGGGTCCATGCAGGAGACATATTTAGTCATTGGACACCACTGCCCCAAGCACACAGTAGAACCCACACACACACACCGCCCCAATTCGTATTTCTTACAGGGACGAAATCTCTGCGTAGATCCTAAGGTTATTTTCTTCCTGGGCTTATTAGAAATTTAGAAGTCAGCTCAGCAAACGGGAAGCCAAACACCTGAAGAGTTACTGTGAAGTCCAGGCAATCAGGTATGAAGCAGGAGTTTACCATGGTTTAGCAATAAAGGAAAGTTTCTTTCTGGAGAAAAGGTGCTGGAATTTCTTTTGTATGAGGCGGCTCAGCTGGTGAGGTCCAGAGAAGGAGGCAGAGAAACAGATTTGCAGGTCCCTATCACCTGCTTGGTCACTCTGGGTGTGAGTTGGTGGTTGTGCTCCCTCCACATGAATCAGAAGGTCACCTAAGCCTCTCTCCAGGCACCACCTATTAATAAAAACATGAGTGTCTTTTACCCATCAAAACTCATCTTTTCACCAGCATTAGAGCATTTGAGCAGAAATGTGCTGTTTTGTTCCGTTTCCCCAAAGATGAAGCTGAGGTTTCCAGAGTGGAGCTGTGTCCCTCAGTAGTTCGGAACTTGGTCCTAGGCTGATTTCTACCACCACGAAGTCAAGAGAAACTTTGATCTGAGCCAGAAAGACTGCTGGGGTGTGTTTTAATCCCTCAGACCTCTTCTGATTTTAATATCTGAAACCATAACAGCCAACCCTCCAGTAACAGCATGACAAGAAAGCATTTTTATCAACTCAGTTGTTGGTAGTTTCATTATGTTGATTTTCTGTCTCCCCACACCCCTACTGCAAGCTCATTTCTCAATTGACTTTGCAAAAAAAAAAAAAAACTCTGATATGAAAACTCTAAGCCCTCATTACGACCAATGTATAGATACAGGCATGGCTGGCAGGTGAGGCTTTTCTGCATTGCTCTGACAGGAGAAGCATTAAATCATGAACCCCTCACAAGCAATTTTGAATATTAGCTGGGAAAAAAATAATCCAGAATAAGTGACCTGGGTTAGGAGAAGGGGGACCTGAGGAAGAGAGGGAGGAAAGGAGGGCTGGGAGGGAGACTAAAATAATTGTTTCCTAAACAGAAAATAAGCTAGATGCATAGCCTTTGAACTAGTTCAAGGTTTTTTTTAGGTTTTTTATTATTATTCCTCGTCTATATAAGGTGGAAGCAAGAACTATGTGTGTACAGTAAGCCAGGAAACCTGAACCCTGCATTGCACACAGGACTGTGGTGGTGGAGGAGGAAAAGCAGTTAACCGAGGGAGGGCTCCCTCCCTGGTCACCCCCTCCTCCCCTGCAAAACTTATTCCATAGCCCCCTGCTTCTAACAAATTTCCCTGCCTCTTTCTACTCCCTCCCCCATTCCCAGCATCCTACTGGCCATATTTGGGGGACAGACTACTACAAATCTGATTTGGTTGGACTGCACCCCATTCCCTAACCACCCCCACACCGCCCAGATTCCCCCTTGAGAATCAAACCTACTGCTCAGAGGGGAGATGGCTACAGAAAGGGCTGAGGGGCTGGAGGGAAGAGTACTGCTGCAAGTTTGTAGAACCCCAAAAGCAAATGCAAAGTTATCTGCCGTGTGTGTGTGTGTGTGTGTGTGTGTGTGTGTGTGTGTGTGTGTGTGTGTGTGTGTGTGTCAGAGAGGGGGAGGGAGAGACGCATGCGCATAGGGGAGATCTAAACTGTACAAGAGAGAACAAACCAGATATTCGGAAATACCAGAAGGCAAAGCAAGCGGGTTTCAGCTGCAAGCGGGTTTCAACTGGCTCCAGTCAGTTAGGTCAACTATTTTTTCTGTTCCATGTTTGTCTCTTCTACAGAAGAGTGGCCCGCTGCTTCAGTCAAATGCTGGGGAAGCCTGAGTGGGGACAAAGACAGTCTTCACACAGTAGGAACTCAATCTTTTTTGTGAGGAGGCAGTTCCCCTGAGCACACCAGGACTCGGCTCCTGCCTGCTCCCAGTTCTGTCTCTTAACAAGTCCTCAAGGACTTGTTAGGTGAGGAGGCAGAAACTTTTTGGTAAACCGACACTTAATACAAAAAGCCATCCAGAGCCCCTCTCATAAATTATAAAGCAACCTGGGCCAAGATGGACCCTGCCCCCCTGCCAGTACCATCATCTCACTCTACTTCCTTCTCTCTGTCTCTCCTCAAAATTCCCCTCCAGTGGAGTTAAACGAAAGAACATGAGCAACAACCAAAAATTAAGTTTATGGGGGGGGGAGTGATGAGAATGGCTTTCTTTTTCTTTCTTTTCAAAATATACCTCCCCTCCTCAAAAAAAAAAAGTTAATTAATTAAAGAGGGCAGCAGAGAGCAGACATGCAGGTGTGGGAGTCCCAGTTTTGAACCCTAGTGTGTTCTGGTGTTTTCTTTTTTCTATTTATTTATTTTTAGACAGGGACAGAGAGGCAGGCATAACAGCATCGAAGCTTCTTTCAATGCAGTAGGGGTCAAGCTTGCATGCACTCTCATTTTAATAAGCAAATGTGAATAAGCAAAAATGTTTTACTGCCACCAGGGTTATCACTGGAGCTCAGTGCCCGCACTATGAATACACCATACCTAGTGGCCATTTTTTCTGTTTTCGTTCGTTTGTGTTTTGTTTTTTTCTATTTTATTTGATAGGACAGAAAGAAATTGAGAGGAGAGGGGGAGATAGGGAGAAAGGGAGACACCTGCAGACCTGCACTTATGAATCATCCCCACTTCAAGTGGGGAGCAGGGGATTGAACCCAGGGCTCAAACCTAAGTCCTTGCACATGGTGATGCATGAGTGTGCCACCACCTGCCTCCCTCTCCCCCCACCAAACTGTTTCTTACTTGGTCATCTTATTCCCTGCTGCAAAGCACTGCTGGTCCCTTCCCCCACCATCACACCCTGAGTCCCAAGTGTTACCTGGGCTCAGCCTGGGCATTTGACATCACCAGCCTAGCCTGACCCCCTCCAGCTGAGCCCCAGTCCAGCCTAGACCCTAATGGGATAGATAGTGGGCTTAGTATCTCCAGGAGTGGGGGCTGGGGGGAGGAGAGAGCTGAAGCTGTCATTCCTTGGTGGGGAAATATTAAGGGGTACCCTCTGTACCTTATTTGCTTCAAACAGCACCATGAAGGAATTGAACCCTAGCACTGTCCCCTCCCTAATTGAATATCAACTTCTCTCTCTTGCTTCTGCTGCTATTGCAACCAGTACAGTGACCTAATGGAGGAATACTGGTGCTGGGGGAGGCCAGCTTCCTCTAGCTTCCTGATCTCAGCACCAGCTTGAGGTCCCCAGACCTCACCCCACACCACCCCTAACACCAATCTGAGTCCTTACTAAGTCTGCCCACTGGGTGCAGCTCACCTGGGAGGTAGAGAAGGGTCTGGGGGACTTGTGGGCATCACAGCCCTGCTGGCTCTACCTGGGGCCCCCTATAGGGGACCCAGTCCACTTCCTCTCCCAGAAAGCTTCTCCTCACATCTCTTATCTCCCTCACAGCTCCGACCTGGCTGTGGACATGGTGAAATAAATAATCCCAGATGAGATTGCAAAGATACAGTTTCCCAATCTGCCTTGCGTAATCAAATATATGACTGTCCCAAGTCACGGGTGGGGGTAGTGGTGGGGGCAGAGAGCTTGCTTGCTTGTGGGAGAGAACCATCCTCAGAGAGGCTTTGAGAGTTCAACCTCTCCCTGCTCCCAGTGTCCCCAAGGGGGAAGGGAATAAAAATGACACTGAACAAAAAGGTCAGAGTGATCTGGGCTCTTCTTCTTCTGTGGGAAGCAGGGTTGAAATCACTGGGCCTTGAAGACAGAATAGGGTGCCATCAGTCCATACCCCCTGCTTTACAAACAGAGGAGAGCACCAACAAAATAGCTCACTGGGATAGTGCTTTGCTTTGCCAATATGCACCAGGAAGGCTTGAGCCCTGTTTCTACTGCACTGAAAGAAGCACTGGTGCTATGGTGTCTCTCTGGCTGTCTCTCTCCTTTCTTCCCTCTCCTCCTCTTCCTTCTTCTCGTCTCCTTCCTTCCCTCCCTCCCTGTGCCCCACCCCATCTGAAAAAGTCATCCTGAAGTATTGAAGTCTTGCTGATGACAAGGAAAAAACAAACATCACTGAGAGGAGAACTGAGACTTGGAGAAATCCTTAGGATGTGCTCAGGAGATACAGAAATAAACTGTGACTCCAGGGAGTAAAAGGGTGGGGTGGGGGGCCATGGGGATGACGACTTCTGGGCTTTCATATGATTTTTTAAAAATATAGAGCCAGAGAAAGACTACAGCACTGAAGTTTACTTCAATGCAGTAGGGACTAGGCTCCAACCTGCTTTCTGCACACAGCAGAGTACTGCACTATCCCAGTGAGCTATTCTCACAGCCCCCATATGCTTTTGCTAAGGTAGCCTCAGCAATAGGATATGCAGCCAGTTGTCCCCAACATGTGGAGCAATCGTGCTGCTGTGCCAGCAAATCCTCAGGACCTGCTAGGCACCCTGCCCCAGGCTGCGAGACATGGTCCAGTTCACCCAGGGGTCATGGACCAGCTGGCGATGAGGCAACCCCAAACATCCTGGACTCTTCTGTATCCAGTCCAAATGGCCATCAGGGGATACAGGGACTGTCTTCACTGTGGAAGACAGCAGTCAGGAAACAGACCGGTTGCCTCATCCAACATCCAGAAGCTGGGCACACACAGAGGGCAGAGGGCTCCTGCTCTGGGCCTCCCACTGGACATCCCACCCACCCTCCCCCCCACACACACACACAGAGGGTCTCCTGGCTAACTGAACTGGCAAACCCTTCATCCTGAAAAGCATATATATGTTTCATTCTAGGGCTGAGGTTCAGAGGTTCAACGTCTCTAGGCATTTCACTAACAGTCTAACTAGCAGGCTGACAGGAAACGGTGAGGGGGAGGTTGGGGGTAGGACAAAGTGATGGTGGAGCAGGCACTGTCATGAAAATGTCACTTCATGTATGCTTAGGAAGCCTAGGGCAAACCTTTTCATCTTCCCAGGTTCCTTGACAATGAAGTGAAGAAATGAAATTCAGTAATTTCCAAGTACTCTCTTGGATATTAAAATCTATAACAAAGTAGATTTTCATAGGATGGAATTGTGGCTCAGGCTTTAAGATGAAAGGCATGAAGAAAAAAGGGGAGGGAGTACCAGAAGTACACAGAAAAGGAGGAAGGAAAGGGTTAGTCTTGGTTCTGACATTTGGTGATGTTTTGTTCCTCCTCTACACTTGTGTGATTGGTCCTGTCATGTGGAAATAAGGCACAGCAGAAGAGCTCACTGGAGGGAGCTGGCTGAGCACACATATTACAGTGCCTAAGGACCTGCAGGGGGGAAGCTTCACAAGTGGTGAAGCAGGGCTGCAGGTATCTATTTCCCCCTTCCCTTTGAACTACTTTTTGTCGCTACCAAAAGTAACAATAAAATAAGTCAAATATGGCAAAAAAAAAAAAAAAAAGCTCACATGGGTGGTGAGCTGCTTTGCCCTGTGCGTGACCCAGGTGTGAGCCCTGCCCCCACTGCATTGGAGGAAGCTTTCGTGCTGTGCTGTCTTTCCTTCTTTCCTTCTGTCTCTATCTAAGATTTCAATCCAGAGCTAAGAAGTCACAGCCAAAGGAAAAATGTAGGTACAAACTCCAAAACTCTTGTCAGCTTGTCATCAAAGATGGGGGACATGGAGGAATTTCACAAATTATAGGGTTCAGTAGTGCCCAGACTCCACAAGAATTCAGTCAGGTGATAAGGAGGGTTTTTACACATCCAGAAGCTTCCATAATCCATAATCCTATAGCTAGGACCATATGGATGAATTAAAAAAATAAATAAATAAAAATTACCAGGCCACTGACACATGTCTTTCTTATCCTCTCCCTGCATGGTATGCTTCTCTGATGTCTAGGTCTGGGGACTCCAAAAAAGGCCAAAATCTTCCTTTTCCTTTAGACCTGGGAAAAACAAAAGAAAACAAATAAACAAAAAGAGCGCTTGCTGGCAGAAGAGATCCCTCCTAATTTCTAACCTTTGAAGCATCCTTTATACCAGTGGGAGAGAAGACTCCAACAGCACAGAACACAGGCTCCAGAGTCGTGTCCTGAAGGATTGTGGTGGGAAGGGAATAGGTAAGAAAGGGTCAGCTGCAGATGGCTCACCTATACAGCGCACACCTTTCTCTCTTTCCTTCTTAGTGATTTAATATTTATTTAAAAGATTATAAGATAATAAGGATACAATTCCATACAGTTCCCACCACCAGAGTGCCACATCTCATCCCCATCCATTGGAAACTTCCCTAATCTTTTTTTGATTTTTTAATTTTTATTAGTGATTTAATATTGATTTACAAAATTACATGTCGAAAGGGGTATAAATCCACTTCATTCCCACCACTAGGATTATAAATCTTCAGTCTCCCTACTGAAAGCCACTGCAGTTCCCCTAAGGTTGTAGATATGGGCCAACCATCATTTCTACAGCTATCTGTCTACATTTACACATAATTTCCCCCTTTTTCTTCCTGATCCAATCCTCTCTTCCCCTCCAAGCCACTCATGACAACATTACTACCTCCATATGTCCCTCACCTTTTCTTTCCTTCCTTTCTCTCTGAGTGCTGATGGAGCTGGAGTTCAGAGCCCTCTTATCTCCCTCCTGTCACTTCTCCTCCGCTGGGAGTCTGGATCAAGGTTGTTTTTGGAGCACAGAAGGTAGGAGTTCTGGCTTCTGCAATTGCTTCTCTGCTGGACTTGGGCATTGGCAGGTCCATTCATACCCTCAGCCTGTTTCTATCTTTCCCTAGGGGGATAGGGCTCTGGAGAGGTGAGCTTCCAGGACACATTGGTGAGGTCATCTGCCATGGGAAGTCTGCTACTTGGTGATTGAAATGTAATTAAATGGAAAGCAGAACAAAACATTTAGTAAACAGGTTCCATGCAATAAGAATAGAGCAGATGAAAGTTGGGACATTAGGGTAGAAGGAACTAGGAAATCTATTTTAGGAATATTCCTAGGAGCCTATGTCTTAATAATCTTTGCTTGATCTTGATAACTAACATGGGGGTAGACTAGAAATATTGTTTGGGAAGATGGTGTCAAAGTTTAAGAGTAGAACTGGGAAGCAGGATTAGGGCAGAGACTTACAAACTTGAAGATCTACAAATGCAATTAACTTATTACCACAGTGATCTAACCGAGGGCCCACATCCATTCATATTTAGGACAGGAAAACTGTACAACCTCTGAGTCCCTGAAAGACTAGCTCACAGTCTATGGTCACAGCTGGGAACATTCTAGGCTACACTCATTTCAGAACCAGTCTTCCTTGAGTGGCAGAGTAGGATGACCCAGTCTCCTTTTAGAGAGTGGGGCAGTCTCTACCATTTCTCTTTCATGGTGAGGGTATTGGTCCTGAAGAAGCCTACAAAAAGGCTTATGGGGAGTTGGGCAGTAGCACAGTGGGTTAAGCACAGGTGGCGCAAAGGATCCCGGTTCAAGCCCCCAGCTCCCCACCTGTAGGGGCCTTGCTTCACAGGTGGTGAAGCTGGTCTGCAGGTGTCTATCTTTCTCTCCCCCTCTGTCTTCCCCTCCTCTCTCCATTTCTCCCTGTCCTATCCAACAACAGCGACATCAATAATAACTACAACAATAAAAAAGTGCAACAAAAGGGAATAAATTAATAAATTTTTTTCTAATATTTATTATTTATTTATTTATTCCCTTTTGTTGCCCTTGTTGTTTTATTGTTGTAGTTATTATTGTTGTTGTCGTTGTTGGATAGGACAGAGAGAAATCGAGAGAGGAGGGGAAGACAGAGAGGAGGAGAGAAAGATAGACACCTGCAGACCTGCTTCACCGCCTGTGAAGCGACTCCCCTGCAGGTGGGGAGCCGGGGTTCGAACCGGGATCCTTACGCTGGTCCTTGTGCTTTGCGCTACCTGCGCTTAACCTGCTGCGCTACAGCCCGACTCCCAATAAATATTTTTTTAAAAAAAGGCTTATGATGATGTTCCCAATGGTCAGCACATGCCTTTCCATGGACTAGGACCCAACTTGGAGCCTCAGTGGCTACATGGGAGCAGCTGCAGTGGGGAAATTTCATCAATGGTGGAGCAGTGCTATGAGATCTCTCTCTCTTTATCTAGAGGAAATTTTTTAAAGAATGACCACCAGGAGAAGTGGAATCATGCAGGCACTGAACCCCAGCAATCACCCTCATGGCTGATAATGATAATAATAATAATAATAATTAGTAATAATAAAATTAATTGGGAGCCGAGCACTGGTGCACTTGGTTGAGCACACATTACCATGTGCAGGGACCTGGATTTGAGCCCCCAGTCCCCACCTGCAGAGGGGAATCTTCACAAGTGGTGAAGCAATGCTGCAGATGTCTCTCTCACCTCTCTCCCTCCCCTCTTAATTTTTCTCTGTCCTATCAAATGGAGAGAAAAAAAAGGAAAAATGGCCTCTGGTGTTGAGCCTCAGCACAACACTAATGGTAAAAAATAAAAATAATGATAATAAAAAGAGTCAACTCTGCCTTTACTTTCCTAATAGTAGAAAACAACAGTTCACAGATCCAAGTGAAGGGGTATAACACACACACACAAAATGGTGCAATGATTTGACCTACCCAGAAGAGACAGACATCTGGGGTTCCTTCTCTCTATGACCTTAGTGGAGAGGAGTAAATATCTAGGGATTTTCCTGTTGGCTGACTGGGTTTGCTGGCTCACAGAAGCCTTGCCCATGATTTCCTTTACTCACTGTCACTCTCTGAGGCTTCCACTGGCCATTCTGCATGGTGAAGAATGATGAATCAGATCATCTCCCTAGTTCTTTCTCCCTGGCTCTAAATGCTTCTAGGTGAGAGGCATGATGGAGAACACTAGAAGTCTTCACAGATGTGCGCAGGGACAGGCAGGGGTGAGAGCCAACTCCACAAGGGCTCAGACAATGGGTGTCACACAGTTCCAGAGTCTCTTTGAAAACCTGACCCAGGCTGGTGAGATAGCTCACTTGGATAGTGTGCTGCTTTGCCATGTGTGCAACCCAGGCCTCACTGCATTGAAGGATGCTTAGGTGTTGTGATCTCTCTCACTTTCTCATTCTCTCTGTCTGCCTGCATCTTGAAATAAAATAAAGAAATCCTGGCCCATAGATCAAGCAGGGTTGCTACAGGAGAGAGACTGAGCACTGAGTTTCCAGGGACACAGGCAAAGGGGGAAGGCCGCCTGGTTCACACTGATCTAATGAAGAGGAAGGGGAGTCGGGGAGTTGGGCAGTAGCACAGCGGGTTAAGCGCAGGTGGCACAAAACGCAAGGACCGGTGTATGGATCCTAGTTCGAGTCCCCGGCTCCCCACCTGCAGGGGAGTGGCTTCACAAGCAGTGAAGCTAGGTCTGCAGGTGTCTATCTTTCTCTCCCCCTCTCTGTCTTCCCTTCCTCTCTCATTTCTCTCTGTCCTATCCAACAAAGACAACATCAATAACAACAATAATAACTACAACAAATAAAACAAGGGCAACAAAAGGGAATAAATAAATAAATATTTACAAAAAAAAGAGGAAGTTCAGGTGCAAGTAACTCCCCCTTCCCTCCCTCTGGCCACCAAGCCCCTTAGCCCTTACCTCTGCCCCTTCTTTCCCAGAATTTTTTTTCTCTCCAGGTTATCACTAGATCTTGGTGCCAGTACTACGAATCTACTGCTCCTAGCAGCCAATTTCCTCTTTTTATTGGATAGGACCAAGAGAAATTAAGAGGGGATGGAGAGATAGAGAAGGAGAGAGAAAGATATACACCTAAGGACCTGCTTAACTGCTTGTGAAGTGACCCCCTGCAGGTGGGGAATCAGGGGCTCGAACCAGGATCCTTGTGTAAGTCCTTGCACTTTGTACTATGTGTGCTTAACTCAGTGTGCCACTACCCAATCCCCTCTTTCCCAGAACGTTTATTGGTGAAGTGAGGCCAAGCTAACAAAACCAAAACCTCTGACACTTTGGCCCAGAAAAAACAAAAAGCATCAGTCAGAGGAGATCTATGTATATCTATGTTCACAACAGTGCAATTTATAATAGCCAAAACCTTGGAAGAAACCCAGGCATTCAACAACAGATGAGTGGCTAAAAAGACTGTAATATATATATATATATATATATATATATATATATATATATATATATATATATGTATATATATGAATTAATACTACTCAGCTGTCAAAAATGATGATGTCACCCCCTTTGTGTCATCTTAAATGAAACCTAAAGATATGTTAAGTGAGATAAGCCAAAAAACAATTCAATCTTATACTAATGTAACACCACTAAGTTGCTTTAGCAAGACAACTGTCATCAATTTTTGCATTAAAACGTTGTTTGTTTTTTAAATGTTGCATTAAAAAGAAGAAGAAGAATGCTTTTATCATCTCCCAGTGCCTAGTGGTTTGAAGTCTTTGCAGGTGAGGGCTCTGCTCCAGGCTGGACAGCCCTGAGAGCAGAGGCCAAGAGAGGGTGCTGTGGGGCAGTGCTGCAGCCTCAAGCTCTGTGATGAGGCCTGAGAACCTGCTTCTCACTGGAGAAAGCTAGAAGGGCCTTTAGGAAAAGAAATTCCTCTACGACTAATCCAGGTCTAGCCTCAACCTCTTGCAGCCAGCTTGATCTCCCTGGAGGAAAATATGGTTCTTTACAGGAATGCCTCAAGGCAGGAGAGATGACATAATGGTTGTGCAAAAAGGGCTGTCATGCCTGACGCTCCATAGTCCTAGGTTCCACCTCTGACCACACCATAAGCCAGAGCTGAGCAGCACTCTAAGAGTAAATATATTTCACAGGACTGCTTCAAACCATGCCAAGTGCTTGTCTTAGTGACTCCTCACTTGTGCCTCCAAATCTCTCCACACAGAAACTGCTCTTAGGAGCAAGAGGCAATCATCTCATCAAAATACTCATTGTTTGAGTGTCCTACCCCCTGTGTAATAGGCATGAATTGGGAGCAAAGATGCAGGAGATAAAAGGGAACATAACTCTAGATTCTAGAGTCAAGAAATTAAATTCTATGTAATCCTCCCTCTAAATTCTGCCAGGGTTATCACTGGGTCTTTTCACCTGTGCCACATTTCTACCACTCCTGAAAGGCTATTTTATTTAAAATAGAGAGTAAGAGAGAAATAGAGCAAGACAGAATAGGAGAGATACCACATTCTGTTTCCCTGCTCCTCCCATGCAGGTGTTACCACGTGGTAACTTGAACCCAGGTCCTCATGCATGCTAAAGTGTTCAAGTTCCAAGCTACCACACAGACATTTACACATGAGAGAATCTTCGCAAGTGGTCGAGCAGTGCTGTGGTGTCTCGCCGTTTCTTTTTTCTTTTTTAAATTTTTTAATTATCTTTATTTATTTATTGGATAGAGACAGCCAGAAATAGAGAGGAAAGAAGGTGATAGAAAGAGAGAGAGACAGAGAGATACCTGCATCACCACTTGTGAAGTTTTCCCTCTGCAGGTGGGAACCAGGAGCTTGAACCTGGGTCCTTGCACGCTGTAATGTGTGCGCTCAGTCAGGTGCACCACCACCCTGCTGCTCGCAGGTTTTTGTTTGTTTGTTTGTTTGTGTTTTCTGTCTCTCACTCTCCCTCTTTCTCTCTGTAAAATTTTTTTTAAAAAATCCACTACAAACAGTGGAATCATGTAGGCACCAAGCCCCAGAGAAGCATGGATAGCAAAAACAAATAACAAACAAAAAACCAAAGTTGCAAAGTCAGTATATTTGACTTATCTTGTCCCAAAGAACTGTAACTGACCTCAGTCCAATATCTGAAAGTATATAGTCAGTTCCGCTTCTGGCATCCTCTATAGTATTCCCAGATGCTCTGCGTCATTTGGCAAATCTAGAGTGTAATAAATATTGATGCTTCCTTTCATATGGTGTTAAGATCTACTCAGCCAATCCCCTCCCTGGCCCCCTCCCCCCCACACACACACACTTTAAGAAAACGTCACTGAAGTTGTTGCCCTGAAATTTGTTTGCACTCTGGCAGTTTCATTTAAATGTCAACCAGATGCAGAGCCCCATTGTCATGCCCCCCCCTTTATTTTATTTGTCCCTTGTGGGTTCTTGGTGTTTTAAGAAAGTCTTCCAAAGATGTGTGTTCATGACCTAAGATAAAGCTTTTTTTTTTTTGCCTCCAGGATTATTGCCGGGGCTCAGTGCCTGCACCATGAATCCACTGCTCCTGGAGGCCATGTTTTCCCCCTTTTGTTGCCCTTGTTGTAGCCTTGTTATGGTTATTATTGTTATTGTTGATGTTGTTCGTTGTTGGATAGGACAGAGAGAAATGGGGAGAGGAGAGGAAGACAGAGAGGGGGAGAGAAAGATAGACACCTGCAGACCTGCTTCACCGCTTGTGAAGCGACTCCCCTGCAGGTGGGAAGTTGGGGCTCGAACCAGAATCCTTAGGCCGGTCCTTGCACTTTGCACCACGTGCCACGTACACTTAACCTGCTGCACTACCACCTGACCCCCCCTTTTTTTAATTGATTCATTTCCTTGCTTACACATGCTTTCATTCTCCTTTCCAGCTATAGGATCACAGTTCCTGGGTTTCAAATGGAGACACAGCACAGTGACTGCTTAATGGAGTGTAGCTTTCGCACCATGGAAGGGACCTGTCAATTATGACCTTTTTGCTCTCCACTTACAATCACACACATGCTCCATTCAGCATCATGCTTCTAGCTCTTTCCCCAAATATTATCCTTCAGGGTTGAAATTTTTCACACATAAACTAGCTCAACTACTGTTAACTACTACTTCTTTTTTTTTTTTCTTTGAAGGCAAGTTTGAGAAAACCAGTTTTTAGGTATTTGAAGGAAGTTAACACATTCATTGCTTTTTAAGCCTAGATCTGAGGGTGTAGATAATTACTGCATGTAGTCTGTGATGACTCAATACTCCGGAGTCTTTGAGAAGTAACTGAATCCGTAGTAAAAGCAAAAGTGGTTATTAAAAATACCTTTGAGTTCATATTCCACAACATAAGTAAACATTTAGGCTGACAGAAATTCATTTTTCTAAGGCTCAATAATTCTAAGCATTCAGTTTCAGGGGTATATGTATTTGGCAGGCTTAGTAAATAATTGTGTTAACATTACTACAGGAAATGTTTTGTTGTTGTTGGAAATGTTTTTGCTGTTCTTGTTTGTTAATTATTTCTCTATTGAAAAGGAGGATGTGGGGGGAGGATAAGGTAGAGAAGAAAGAGGAGGAGGAGAAGGAGAAGAAAACGGGACATAGAGGGTCCAGGAGAGGTGATTCAAGAGGTCAGATAGAGCACAGGACTCACATTATTGAGTCCCCAGAACTACCTATCACAGAGCAGTGCTCTGGTCTCTGTCTCTGTCTCTGTCTTAATATGATTTATCTGTTTAATGAAACAGCAATACAGCAAGAAAGATACAGAGAGAGACCAGAGCACTGCTCAGCTCTGGCTAACAGTGGTGCTGGTAATTGAAGCTGGGACACCTCAGAGCCTCAAGCACGGGATTCTTTTGAAAAACCACTATGTTTCTTCCCCATCCCCTTTTCTTTTTTTTGTTAAATGAACTTTTTTTAAAAAAAATATTTTATTTATTCCCTTTTGTTGCCCTTGTTTTTTTTATTGTTGTAGTTATTATTGATGTCGTCGTTGTTGGATAGGACAGAGAGAAATGGAGAGAGGAAGGGAAGACAGAGAGGGAGAGAGAAAGATAGACACCTGCAGACCTACTTCACCGCTTGTGAAACGACTCCCCCTGCAGGTGGGGAGCCGGGGGCTCGAACCAGGTTCCTTATGCTGGTCCTTGTGCTTTGCACCACCTGTGCTTAATCCGCTGTGCTACCACCCGACTCTCATGAACTTTTTTTTTAAGCATAAGGAAATGGAAAAAAAAACTGATTATCTGTGTAGTTAGACAAGCAAGGTAAGAATCAGTACATTTTCTTATTCTCAATTCTGATAACATCTTCAATATTTTTAGTCTACTTGCAGGTTAGCTACCAAAATTAGGCAAAAATCACTAAAATCATAAACGTCTTGGAGTATACATAGGTATGTCCCAAACTTCTCCCCATCTGAGGACCTACTTTTAGTTTCCTGTTTATTTAACAATCTGTCTTGCTTTATATATTATTGCCTTTCAGTCACTAAATTGTAGGCACTACTATGATTCTAATCTGAACTCCCTGTGCAGACAACCTCACCAGTGTGTCCCAAAGTCTCATCTCTCCAGAGCCTGATCCCACTAGGGAAAGATAGAAACAGGCTGGGAGTATGGATCAACCTGCCAACACCCATGTCCAGTGGAGAAGCAATTACAGAAGGCAGAACTCACACCTTTTGTGCCCCCATAATAATCCTGGGTCCATGCTCCCAGAGAGATAAAGAATAGGAAAGCTTTCGGTGGAGGGGATAGGACACAGAGCTCTGGTGGTGGGAATTATGTGGAATTATATACCTGTTATCATAAATTCTTGTAAATATTTAATTACTAAAATAAACTTTTAAAAAAGAATCAGTATGTTTTAAAATATGTAATTAAAAATCCACATGGTGGGGCCAGGAAATAACTCACAGGCAAGAGCACACACCACACTTTGCTATGGAGAAGCCATGGCACCATGTGGAAGCATCATAGGTGGCATGGGGGAGTTCCTTGGGTAGGAGGAGGTGCTATGGTGTCTCTCCTTGCTCTGTGTCTGTCTCTCTCTGTCTGTCTTCCCCACTCAGGAAACAAAATAATAATTATTATTATTACTATTATTATTATTATTATTATTACTGGTAGTAGAAGACAGCTCATCTGGGAGTGCGCACACTTTACCACTTACAAGAACCTGGTTTCAAGCCCTCTGCATCACACTGGAGCACGGGATGCTCCATGAAGGATGAAGAGGTATAGTGGGGGGGGGGGCAGGTGGTGACATACCTAGCAGAGTGCACATATTGCCATGCACAAGGACCTGGGTTCAAGGCCCCAGTCCCCAACTGCTGCGAGGGGAGATTCATGAGCAGTGGAACAGTGCTGCAAGTGTCTCTCTTTCTCTTCCCCCCTCCATTCTCTGTTCCTATCTCTATACAAAATAAATGCAAATCTCTCCTCTTTGACTTTCTCTCCCTGCCACTCTTTATCTGAAATTAAAAGAAAAAAAAAAATCCACTGGAAGCAGTTGTACTGTGTATGGACAAAGTCCCAGTAACATAAAACAAATAAACAACTACAGCAGCAACAAAAAGGGGCTGGAGAGGATGCACAGATGCACAGCATTATGTTTCATGCCTGAAGATTTGTATTCATTCCTCAGCATTCCATTTAAAATAGTAGGAGACCAAGTGGTGGCATACCTAATAGAGCGCACAAGTTATCATGTGTAAGGTCTTGAGTTCAAGCTCTTGGTCCCCATCTGAAGGAAGATTCGTGAGTGGTGAAATAATGCTGCAGCTGTCTCTCCTTTCCCTGTCTCTCTCTCACACACACACATACACACACACACACACACACACACACACTTCTATCAAAACAGAAAGAAAAAGGAAAAATGGTTAACTGGAGCTATGAAATTATTGCCCAGCAATAATCCTGTTGGGGAAAAAATTAGATATGAATAACTTCGGGAAGATACTAACTTTTTTAAAATAATTTTTTAATTATTTTATATTTTATTTATTTTCCCTTTTGTTGCCTTTAATTTTTTATTGTTGTAGTTATTATTATTGTTGTTATTGATGTCATCATTGTTAGATAGGAAAGAGAGAAATGGAGAGAGAAGACAGAGAGAGAGAGAGAAAGATAGACATCTACAGACCTGCTTCACCGCCTGTGAAGCAACCCCCTGCAGGTGGGGAGCCAGGGGATCGAACCTGTATCCTTAAGCCGGTCCTTGCACTTCACGCCACTTGTGCTTAACCGGCTGCACTACCGCCCGACTCCCAAGATACTAACTTTTTAAAAAAAATCTTTATTTATTTTTTTAATTTCTTTATTGGGGAATTAATGTTTTACATTCAAAAGCAAATACAATAGTCTGAACATGCATAACATTTCCCAGTTTTCCATATAACAATACAACCCCTACTAGGTCCTCTGTCATCCTTCTTGGATCTGTATTCTCCCCACCCAGCCACCCCAGAGTCTTTTACTTTGGTGCACCAAGATACTAACTTTTAAGTGTTAAATTTTATCTCCAGATTTGCATTTTATATCAGACCTGGGATTTCCTGAATGCAGTAAAGTGTCCTACCTGTGAAGTTACTAAGCAAGTGAAGAAATATAATTGTTTTAGATCAGTCAAATATTTTATTTTAACTGATTGCTTTATATATCTTTATTGAAGTATCATCACATTATAATATATATTTCTGGTCCTTGCTTTATTTGGTTCGTTTGTTTTCTCTATATACTACATATGTGTGAAATCATATTTTGTTTGACATTCTCCATCTGGCATATTTCACTCAGTACAAAAGCTAGGCTCATTCAGGTTGTTGCAAATGGCAAGATTTCCTATTTCTTTTTCTTTCTTTCTTTCTTCCTTCCTTTCTTTCTTTCTTTCTTTTCTTTCCCTTCAAGGTTATTGCTGGGGCTCGGTGCCTGCACCACAGATCCACTGCTCCTGGAGGCCATTTTTTCCCTTTTGTTGCCCTGGTTGTTTTATCGGTGTAGTTATTATTATCGCTGTTATTGACGTTGTTGTTGTTGGATAGGACAGAGAGAAATGGAGAGAGGAGGGGAAGACAGAGAGGGGAGAGAAAGATCGACACCTGCAGACCTGCTTCATCACCGGTGAAGCGACTCCCCTGCAGGAGGGGAGCCAGGGGCTTGAACCGGGATCCTTATACCAGTCCTTGCACTTTGTGCCACATGCGCTTAACCCGTGCACTACCTCCGACCCCTGATTTCCTGATTCTTTTAGCTGAGTATTAAGTAGTTCATTGTGTATATGTAGCACATCTTTTTCTCTCCGTTCACCAGTAATAGGCACTCAGATTGATTCCAGTTCCCAATCATTATGTATAATATCGTAATGAATATGGACATTTTCAATGACATTTGAATGAGATTACCCTTACACTTGCCTTTGTCTGTATTTCTGTTAAGCATAAAAGTTGTTTCTTTTGCAATGGTTCTTCACACCTGTGAGATTCCACCCCTCCTTGTGAACTTTTTTTTTCTTTTTTAATCCAGACAGTAATAGAGAAGAGGAAAGGGAGAGATAGTGAGAGATAAATTCCAGCACCCTAGTGCCATGCATTTTGCTCCCATGTGCTGCTGGGATCTTAAATATGGCAGTGTGCACTCTATAAGATTAGCAAGACCCTGGCCCTGCATTAAACAGATTTATTAAACAGATTTATTTTTTAAGTATGTAATTTGGACCCCTTCTTAATATATTATTGGCTACAGATACAGAGAAACTGAGAGGGGAGGGGAAAGATAGGGAAAGAGACAGAGACAGAGACACCTGCAGTTCTGCTTCACCACTTGTGAAGCTTTCTTTCTGCAGGTGAGGACCAGGGGCTTGAGTACTGTAATATGTGCCCTTAACAAAGTGAGCCACTGCCTGGTTCTCCGTAACCAGATTTCTCATACTTGATCAGAATAAAAGTACAGTTAGCTTTTACTTCTTTTGGAAAATTAGTACACCCCCCCAAAAAAATTAGATAGCTAATTAAACTGCAATGAAAGATAGCAAGTCTGTGGTACCCAATTTGGATAAGGAGACATCTTAGTAATGTCAACCATGTTTTCTAAAATTTCTGGGTTTTATTAACTGTTCACAAGGTGCACATGAAAATAGCCCACATGGGATACTTGAAATGCATTCAATGAATAAGATATTTATTATTATTATTATTATTATTATTATTTGCCTCCAGGGTTATCACTGGGGCTTGGTACCTGCATTAAAAATCCACTGCTCCTGAGGGCCATTTTTTCCATTTTGTTGCTGTTATTGTTGTTGAATAAGACGGAGAGAAATTGAAAGAGGAGGGAAAGACAGAGAGGGGGAGAGAATGATAGACACCTGCAGACCTGCTTTACTGTTTATGAAGCGACCCCTGTATAGGTGGGGAGCAGGGGTCTTGAACCGGGATCCTTAGGCTGGTTCTTGAACCTCATGCCATGCGCGCTTAACCTGCTACACTACCACCTGGACCCTTGAATAAAATATTCTGACAGAAGAATTTACAGGGTGTGACTCAGGAGTTGGCACAATGGATAAAGCCAACTTGGACTGTCAAGCTTGGTCCCAAATTCAATCCCTGGCATCACGTACCAGTGTGATGCTCTGGTTCTCTTTCCCTCTTTTCCCCACTAATAAATCTTTAAAAAGCAAATAACTTGATAGTGTGATTTATCACATGCATTAGAGCTATGCAAGAGGAACAGACAAGTTGACACAATGCTGTTTGCTTTCTGCTACTAAGTTATTTGATGAGTCCCCAGGGCCTTAGGTCCACTCCCAGTTCTGTATTCATTTCACTTTCATCTAGTTCAGGGAAACTCATTCCAATTCAAGCCTCAGTAGAGCCATACTGAAATCTGAGGCAACTGTACACGGAAACAAAAACCAAGATGGAGGAAAACTACATTGGAGACTCTACCATCCCCGGTCTCTATAAAAACAGATTTCAGTGGCGTTTAAAATGTATTTCTATAAATGGCCTTTCCTCCTCTATTCTTACTCAAGTTCTTATCACTTCCACTTATCACTTTTTCTCCTGAATAGGAGAAAAAGCTGAAAGAACTTCCTTCCTTTGTATGCAATGAGTTTATTTCATTCAACTGCCAATGCAATTGTAAGATGATTAAGCCCATGCTTGATGGCTCTCCAAGATTGCAGGTTATAACTAGATCACCCTAATGCACTGGAGAAATTAAATTCATATCTATCACGTAGGCTGTTACCCAAAGAACACACAGGGAAGAGCTGAGGCCAACTCAACAAGTTGAGCTAATCAGGAATGACTTAAACTGCTCTGCCAGTAGCATTTAGGTTTGGGGAACAGAGAAGGTGATACTTGCAAACAGACATGAACAAATCCTTAGAGACACACTGGACAGGGGCTTAGAGACAGGAAGATATTTGTTCAACCATTGTTATGTCTCGCCAGTGAGCGGTTTCTAAGCAAACCACTCTTATAAGCACAGCAGGAAGATAACCAAACAGCTTGGAGCTGGGTGCTCTGCCTTGCACTGTTGAGCACTGGGAGGTATGTGTGTGTGAGAGAGGATCCTAACTTGCTAAGGGAGCAGTTTGATGGAATGAGTGCTTCTAAAACACAAAAATATGGGCAGGAAAAATCCTCACTTGGATAATGCCCTTCTTTGGCATGTGTGCGGCTCAGGTTTGAGCCACCTCTTTTCTCTCTCTTGCTCCTTCTTCCCACTCTCTCTCTCTCTCTCTCTCCCAGCCTGGAGTAGTGAAGCCCCGGGGATGACCAAAACCAACAACACAACAAGAAAGCATATAAGGAGGCAGGGCAGTAACGCAGCGGGTTGAGTGCACATGGCATGAAGTGCAAGAACCGGCTTAAGGATCCGGGTTTGAACCCTTGGCTCCCCACCTGCAGGGTGGGGGAGGTCACTTCACGGAGAGTGAAGCAGGTCTGCAGGTGTCTGTCTTTCCCCGTCTGTCTTCCTCTTCTGCTGATTTCTCTCTGTTCTATCCAACAACAACAGCAATGGCAACAGTGACAATAACAAGGGCAACAAAATGGGAAAAAATGGCCTCCAGGAGCAGTGGATTCATAGTGCAGGCACCGAGTCCCAGTGATAACCCCGGAGGCGAAAAGAAAAGAAAGAAGGAAAGGAAAGGAATAAAGTGTATAAAATCATGTCAGAGTGGTCAGTGCTATGGAGTGATTAAAAAAGCAGCTTACATAAGAGAAAAAAAGGCTAAAGCAGGGCAGATGACTCAGGGTATTAGAGTGCAAAATCTGTATGCCTGTGACCCCCGAAGTCCCAGGTTCAATTCCCAGCACTACCATAATTCAGATTAATTGTGCTCTCAATTTCTCTCATAAAAATAAATGATAGGGGGTCGGGCGGTGGCGCATGTGGCGCAAAGCGCAGGGACCGGCGTAAGGATCCCGGTTCGAGCCCCCGGCTCCCCACCTGCAGGGGAGTCGCTTCACAGGCGGTGAAGCAGGTCTGCAGGTGTCTATCTTTCTCTCCCCTTCTCTGTCTTCCCCTCCTCTCTCCATTTCTCTCTGTCCTATCAAACAACGAATTGTGTCAACAAGGGCAAGAATAATAACCACAACGAAGCTACAAGGGCAACAAAGGGGGGGGGGGGAATGGCCTCCAGGAGCGGTGGATTCATGGTGCAGGCACCGAGCTCAGCAATAACCCTGGAGGAGGAAAAATAAATAAATAAATAAATAAATAAATAAATAAATAATAAATATTTTAAGGCCCAGGAGGTGGCACCACAGATAAACACTTGCAAGCTGGATCAGGCAGTGGGCCATCAGGTTAAGTTCACATAGTAGGAAGCCAAAGGACCAGCACAAGGTGTTTTAAGACCCCAGCTCCCCACCTGCAGGGGGTGTCGCTTCATAAGCAGTGAAGCAGGTCTGCTAGTCTCTTTCTCTCTCTCCCTCTCTATCTTCCCTTTCTCTCTCAATTACTCTATGTCCTATCCAATAAAATAGAAAAATGGTCACCAGGAGCAGTGGATTTGTAGTACCAGCACCGAACCCTAACAATAATCCTGGAGGCAATAAAATAAAATTAGGTGAAATAAAATAATAGAGGAAGAAAGTTACAGGAATGTTATTTCAGATACCGTGACCTAACTGAGGAAAAGCCTTTTTTTTCCCAGCAAAAGGGAATGAACTGAGGACCTCAAGCATGTGTGACAGCATCACTGAGTAGCCTTCTTGAGTTGATTTTTTTTTCATTCCTCATTTGTTTGCAGAGAGAAAGATGGGAAAAGAGACAGAGGGAAAGAGCACAGCTCCACTCTACCCTTCACAAAGCTCCTCCCTGTGCTGCCCAAAGTGCCCCCTTCAGCTGCCAAGAATCAAACTCAGGGTTTTGCACACAGTAAGGCATGCACTTTTCCAAGTCAGCTATCTCGTAGGCAGAAAAGAGATTTTTTTTTAATTTCCATTTTTTTTAATTTTTATTTATAATATGGAAATACTGAGTGCAGGAGTAGGCTGATAGAGAGTTTAGAGGACTGGGCCAGGGAGACATCATAAGGATTCTGCAAAAGATTCTCATACCTGATGGGCCTAGACCTCGAATAAATCCATCGCTCCACTGTTATCAGTCATTCCTATCAGGAACAACACAATAGACCCCTTTGTAGGCCCCATAGGACCTTGTCCTCAACCTGGATCAACAATGGTAGAGAATGTTCCATCCTCCAAAAGGAGGCTGGACAATATACTCTATGCTACACCTGAGGTAGATGGGTCCTGATACTGGGGCAGCTTGGAACGTTCCTACTTATGACCACAGAATGAGCTCAGATCTACAGGGATGCAGAGGTCACATAGGCTCTTAAGCTGAATATGGGCCCCAGATCACATCAAATCGATGGTATTTACAGTCAACAATATTAATACACCTTTCCCATATTTGGGAGATACTCTCTTCCCTGATGCAGCTTTCTGGTCCTTCTGCCAGCCATGACATCACCTCCCCAGACAATAATTAGGATCCACCTGCTTATCAGATTTCAGGCTCAGGCAAAAAAAAAAAAAAAAAAAAAAAAAAAAACTAGTATAGCCACAGGCCCTTCCATAACTAAAATATGTCTACTAGCTATCTACAAAATGGAGGACCCCCCCACCCAACTCTTCATCTGCACTATTGCAGCCTTTAGGTTCATGATTGTTCAACAATTTGTTTGGTTTTGTATGTTAACTCTATTTTCAACCACCAGGTACCAGATGCTAACATGATGCTGACTAGACCTCCCTGGACAAACAAACCCACCAATGTGTCCTGGAGCTCTGCCTCCCAGAGCCCTTCCCCACTAGGGAAAGAGAGAGGCAGGCTGGGAGTATGAATCGACCTATCAACGCCCATGTTCAGTGAGGAAGCAATTACAGAAGCCAGACCTTCCGCCTTCTGCATCCCACAATGACCTTGGGCCCAACCTCCCAGAGTGATAAAGAATAGGAAAGCTATCAGGGGAGGGGATGGGATACAGAGTTCTGGTGGTGGGAATTGTGTGAAGATGTACCCCTCTTATCCTATGGTTTAGTCAATGTTTCCTTTTTATAAATAAAAAATTAAATTAAAAAAATGAAAAAAGACTCTCATGCCAGAGGTTCCAAGTTCCCAGGTTCAATCCCCAGCACCACCATAAACCAGAGTATAGAGGACCTGTGCTTCCACTCTGAAGATGGGGAAACTAAATAAATGGGAAATGTAAAGCATTAACACCATTTGTACCATTCATCATGAACTCAAGTGTCCTAAGCACAAATACTCAAGCTAGTTATGGGATTAAAAAACAAGCAAACAAACAAAAAAACATTATCACATCCACAGAGCATATGCTGAGACCAGATGCATGAAGATATTATTTTTTTAATATCTTTATTGTGGAATTAATGGGTTATAGTAGACAATAAAATGCAATAGTTTGTATATGCATAACATTTCCACACAACAATACAACCCCCCACTAGGTCCTCCTCTGCCATCATGTTCCATGACCTTGACCCTGCCCCCTCAACCACTTTAGTGCAATACACCAACTCTAGTCCAAGTTCTGCTTAGTGTTTTCCCTTCTTATCTTATTTTTCAAATTCTGCCTATGAATTTGATATACTATATTCATCCTTCTGTTTCTGACTTATCTCACTTAACTTAATTTCTTTAAGGTCCATCCAAAATGGAGTAAAGAAGGTAAAAAGTCACCATTTTTTGCCTCCAGGGATATCGCTGGGGTTCGGTGCCAGCACTACGAATCCACTGCTCCTGGAGGCTATTTTTCCCATTTTGTTGCCCTTGTTGTGGTTGTTATTGTTGTTATTATAGCTGCTGTTGTTGTTGTTGGATAGGACACAGAGAAATCGAGAGAGATGGGGAAGATAGAGAGGAGGAAAGAAAGATAGACACCTGCAGACCGGCTTCACTGCTTGTGAAGCAACCCCCTGAAGGTGGGGGCCCGAACTGGGATGCTTAGGCCGATCCTTGCACTTTACACTATGTGTGCTTAACTTGCTGTGCTACCACCTAGCCCCCCCAAATCACCATTTTTAATAGCTGAGTAGCATTCCATTATGTATATATAACATAACTTACTCAGCCATTCACCTGCTGTTGGATGAAGAGATTATTTAATGCAGTTTTTTATTGTTGTACTTATTATTGTTGTTATTGATGTCATTGTTGCTGGATAGGACAGAGAGAAATGGAGAGAAGAGAGAAAGATAGAGGGGGGAGAGAAAGACACCTGCAGACCTGTTTCACCCCTTGTGAAGTGACTCCCCTGCAGGTGGGAAGCCAGGGGCTCTAACCGGAATCCTTAAGCAGGTCCTTGTGCTTTGTGCCACGTGCTCTTAACCCGCTGCGCTACCGCCAACTCCCTTAATGCATTTTTTTTTCAAAACAACCCTGAGTCAGGGTTCTTGCTCTCTCCATCCAGCTGCCATCCTTGAGAGCATGGTTGGTAATACAGGAAAGCCACTGACTCGTCACCTGTCTGTTGTGTACCACTTGTCAGTGCTCTCCACTAGATCCTTCTGTTCTCAGGGGAGATGCTGGTACACATGGCATTGAGTATTTCACAGGAGTCCTCCTCATACTCAGCCGGTGTACCCATAAGTCACCCACGTTTGACACTTCCGCCATTTCCTTGCACAGTGATGCAAGTCTATTTTGTAGTCTTAGACAGTAGGGGTCGGGGATGGGTGGGCAGTAGCTCACTGGGTTAAGTGCACATAGGGCAAAGGACAAGGACAAGCACAAGGATTTCAGTTCAAGCTCCCAGTTCCCCACCTGCATGGGGAGGAGGTCACTTCACAAGTGGTGAAACAGATCTGCAGCTATCTATCTTTCTCTCTCCCTCTGTATCTCCCCCTCCTCTCTCAATTTCTTATCCTATAAAGAAAAAATGGACAAAAATGGCCTCCAGGAGCAGTGGATTCATAGTGCCAACACTGAGCCCCAGCAATAACCCTAGAGGCAAAAAAGTAGGGGTCAGGCAGTGGCACACTCAATAGAGCAAGCATGTTACCATGTACAAGAACCGGGGTTCAAGCCCTTAGTCCTCACCTACAGGAGGAAGTCCCATGAGTGGTAAAGAAATGCTGCAGGTGTTTCTCTGCCTCACCCCCTTCCACCTCATTTTCTCTTTGTCTCTACCCAATAAATACATAAATAGGAAAAACAAACAAGCAAGATTGTTTACTAAAGTTACCCCCAGTCCTCTACCTGTAATCAATTTCTGATGAGCCTCCAATTCAAACCCAGGTCAATGGAATTGTGGAGCTTGTCCCTTCACCACTGTGCAAGGAAATGGCGGAAGTGTCAAACGTGGGTGACTTATGGGTACACCGGCTGAGTATGAGGAGGACTCCTGTGAAATACTCAATGTCATGTGTACCAGCATCTCCCCTGAGAACAGAAGGATCTAGTGGAGAGCACGGGCAAGTGGTACACAACAGACAAGTGACGAGTCAGTGGCTTTCCTGTATTACCAACCATGCTCTCGAGGATGGCAGCTGGATGGAGAGAGCAAGAACCCTGACTCACACTCCTCAGCACCCAGGTACTCACCTCCTGTTAAAAGAGCCTCTCCATTGGCCTACAACTCCCCAAGGGGCAGCCTACTGATCACTAAGGACAGAGCCCTTCACTTCCAGGACACAGACACCATCTGTGGAATCCTGGCTCTTCCTTAGCCAGCAATTGTTCAGTCAGCAGATTTGAAGTGGGAATTAGGCACTGTGGTGCCCTAGGAAAACTAAGAGTCACTGACACAGAGGTGCAAACAGACTGTTGAGTCAACAGAATGGGGTTATTCACATCTGACTTGTAACAGAAGGGCTTCCTTGGCTCTTTCCCTCCTTCAGATAAAGGGACACTGGGGTCCGGATGTATCTCCTAGACACCAATCAAAGGGAGATGAGAGACTCTGACTATACTGTAAACCATTTTGCCCTTGATAAAGTTGAAGGGGGGGCTTCCTTGGCTAACACTCATTAAACACATTTTCTTTTTTTATTTTTTATTTAAGAAAGGATTAATTAACAAAACCATAGGATAGGAGGGGTACAATTCCATACAATTCCCACAACCCAATCTCCATTTCCCACCCCCTCCCCTGATAGCTTTCCCATTCTCTATCCCTCTGGGATAATGGACCCAGGGTCATTGTGGGTTGCAGAAGGTGGAAGGTCTGGCTTCTGTAATTGCTTCCCCGCTGAACATGGGCGTTGACTGGTCGGTCCATACTCCCAGTCTGCCTCTCTCTTTCCCTAGTAGGGTGGGTCTCTGGGGAAGCAGAGCTCCAGGACACATTGGTGGGGTCTTCAGTCCAAGGAAGCCTGGCCGGCATCCTGATGACATCTGGAACCTGGTGACTGAAAAGAGAGTTAACATACGAAGCCAAACAAATTGTTGAGCAATCATGGACCCAAAGCTTGGAATAGTGGAGAGGAAGTGTTAGGGGGGGTACTCACTGCAAACTCTAGTGCACTTCTGCTTTCAGGCATATATTTTGCAGTAGTTTACGGAAACGTGTGAAATCATATGCTCTCTCTCACAGAAACTGGTGTATATCTAGGTTTTGGGACTTTGTTAGAAAGTGATAAACACATTTTCTTTTCCATTTTACTATCACAAAAAAGAGTGTGTTAGTCAGGAGTTTGAATCTGAATCAGTTAAAGGAGGATCTACTGACAAGTATTTTAAGAAGCAAAAGAAATGATCAGGCAGGCCCAAGCAGTGGAGCACCTGGTTAAGGGCACACATTTCAGTATGGGAGGACCCAGGTTCAAGCTCTTGGTCCCCACCTGCAGGGGTGAGCTGCATGAGTGGTAAAGCAATGCTGCAGGTATCTTTCTTTCTCTTTCCCTACCTCCCCTCTCAATTTGTCTCTGTCTCTATCCAGAAATATTTTAAATAATTTAAACAGGGAGTCGGGCAGCAGCAGCAGCGGGTTAAGCACAGGTGGCGTAAAGCACAAGGACCTGCGTAAGGATCCTGGTTCGAATCCCCGGCTCCCCACCTGCAGGGGAGTTACTTCACAAGTGGTGAAACAGGTCTGCAGGTGTCTATCTTTCTCTCCCCTCTCTATCTTCCCCTCCTCTCTCCATTTCTCTCTGTCCTATCCAACAACGAATTGCGTCAACAAGGGCAATAATAATAACCACAACAAAGCTACAACAAGGGCAACAAAAGGCGGGAAAATGGCCTCCAGGAGCGGTGGATTCATGGTGCAGGCACTGAGCCCAGCAAAAACCCTGGAGGAGGAAAAAAAAAAAATTATGGGTGGGAGGAATGGGCAAGAAGTGTTTGTTGTCAGAGCAAAGAGAAGGACCTAGTGGTTAAATGGAATCTTTAATCAGAAAGAAGGAGTCAGAGGCAGGGTACAAATCAGTTCCATTTCAAGTACCAACTCAGATTATTGATTCATGTCTGCCAGGAGTACTGCACCTTACAAAGAATTCTGAGGCTATGCAGGAGGGAACACAGTGACCAGCCAGTGGTGTCTACCATGAAGGTGATGATACAAGGGGAAATAGAGAAGAGTTAATCGGGAGAAGACCATGAGAGAGAAAGGCATCCAACCTCATCCAAAAAAGAAATGAGATTATAAGCAATAGGTATCTAGCGGGGAGGTAAAATCCCATCAATTTTCTGTTAACCATAGGAATATTCAGAAAGAGATCCCAAAAGAAAATCCAGTCTTTAATTTTTTTTTTTTATAAAGAGAAAGAAACAGAGGAGAAACACAAAGAGGAGAGAAATCTACAGCACTGCTCCACTTGAACCCTGGTCCTCATGTGCAGCAATGTGTGTGCTCTACTGGGTGCACCACCACTTGGCTCCTAAAATATTAAAGAGAAAGGACAGGTCAAATTTCCAGGGATATTGTGGCCAAGTCAGCCATATTTTAGTGTAAACCAGCAGTGGAGTCAAAGCACAAATAATGAGCAAACTGCTAATCTGCTGATACTGCTCCCTTTAAGTTAGCATTTTTTTCACTTGCTGGCTACTGTTTCTGATGAGCTCTTAGCTGCCTCCTCTCATGGGTTTTTTTTGCTTTTTTTTTTTTTGGTCTGACAGTGTGACACTGTTTATTTTTCTCTTTCCCAAGGTTTACTGTTGGCTTGCTTTAAGGTTCTCTTGATGTGCCCACTTGTTGAATGGTCAAATAAAATACTTGGAGTGGCATCATGTGAAAAAAATCCATTATCTAACAGTCTCCTGTTAAAAGTATCTAGGGCTGGGAAGATAACTTAGTGGTTATGCAAAAGACTTTCACGTCTGAGGCTCAAACATCCAAGCTTCAAAATTCCTGGCACCACCATAACCCAGAGCTGATCAGTGCTCTGCTTAGAATAAACAAATAACAGTACAAGTAATAATGAATATTTAAACAGAGAAGACACAAAACTTTTTTTTCCTTTCTTTCCATACAACTTTTAAGATTATTTCCTTTTCCCCAATTTTTTTTTAAGATGGAGACAGAGAAGCAGAGAGAAAGTTAAAGAAACCATAGCGCCAAAGCTTTTCAAATTTTTCTTTTATTCTTATGTAACTATTTGTCATAAGCAATTTTTGTGGTCATCTCCAGAGCCAGACTGTCTTGAACCTGGATTTTGCACATAGCAAAGCAACATACTGTCCAAGTAAGCTATTTTGCCAGCCCTATATGTAATTTTTTTAAAAAAGGATATTAGCCTAGATGTAGTTATTATTTCATGTAACTATTGAGTATATAAGATAAATATACCAATGCTCTTCACTGTGCATAATTATTACTTTTATATTATATGTTAGGCATGAGTCACGAGATATCTATGAGTTCTGAAAGAATAATAAAGTAGTTCTCAAAGTGTGTCCATGCAAATTGTCTGCTAATAGTGTTATGCACAGGAAAAGACACACTACACTGAGAGCTGAAAGCAGTAATATTATTAGAAATGTCAGGGTTTTTTTCTTTCTTTGGTTTTGTTTTTGTTGGTTTGGGTTGTTTTTGTTGTTGTTGTTGTTGTTATTGTTTTGTTGGTCATCACTGGGGCTTCACTTTTTCAGAGAGAGAGAAAGACACTACAGTACTAAATGTTAGAGATTATTTGCTAAAATGATTTGCAAATCTATTTTCATTTAAGAATCTTCTCCACCAAAGAAAGCATCTTAGATGGGAGTCGGGCTGTAGCGCAGCGGGTTAAGCGCAGGTGGCGCAAAGCACAAGGACCGGCATAAGGATCCCGGTTTGAACCCCGGCTCCCCACCTGCAGGGGAGTCGCTTCACAGGCGGGAAAGCAGGTCTGCAGGTGTCTATCTTTCTCTCCTCCTCTCTGTCTTCCCCTCCTCTCTCCATTTCTCTCTGTCCTATCCAACAACAACAACAACAATAAAACAATAAGGGCAACAAAAGGGAATAAATAAAATAAATATTAAAAAAAAAAGAAAGCATCTTAGAAAACACTAATATGGGAGTTGGGCGGTAGCATAGCGGGTTAAGCACACGTGGTGCAAAGCCCAAGGACCAGCGTAAGGATCCCTGTTCGAGCCCCTGGCTCCCCACCTGCAGGGGGGGTCGCTTCACAGGCGGTGAAGCAGGTCTGCAGGTGTCTATCTTTCTCTCCCCCTCTATCTTCCCCTCCTCTCTCCATTTCTCTCTGTCCTACCCAACAACGACAACAATAATAACTACAACAATAAAAAAAAACAAGGGCAACAAAAGGGAATAAATATGAAAAAAAACACCAATGTGCTTGCAGAGTTTATTATTATCCTATCTTATTAACCTGCAGACCAAAAGTGAATAGTAAATGTATTTTATTTGTATTTTTGTAACAGTAAATTTTTTTTCTCCTAACATGAAACATCAGAATGTTTGCTAACATCAAGCTGTAACTCCAAGCAGACTAAAAAGCAGTCTTGTTTACCTATAAATGGAGGGAGAAAACATAAAAGTTAGAGATAATGAAGTTCATCCTAAGTCTTCTAGTAACTCATTCTGTTTCAAAGAAATCCTGCCACTAGTCAGTTACAAGATGGGAACCCACTGACTTTAAATACTAACACACTCAGAAAAATGAGCATTTCTGCAGAAAGATGGCATGTATTGGTCTGCATTTTAATAAAAGAGAATCATAAACTTTGTGAACAGTTCTTCAAACAATTTCAAAATAACTTCACTGGGAATATTGGGGGCCTAAATCCCTATGGTGGAATATAAGAAAATGGTTGGGGAAAAGGGTACTGGTGGTAGCACACCTGGTTGAGCACATGTTATTATGCACAAGGACCAGGGTTCAAGCCCCTGCTCCCCACTTGCAGGGATAAAGGAAGCTTCACAATTGGTGAAGCAGATCTGCAGATGTCTCTATCTCCCTCTTCGCTCTAAATTTCCCTCTGTCCTATCAAATAAAATAGAAAAAAAAAAGTACACCAGGGGTCCTAGGCAAGGAATCATTAGATTTCCCCAAAGGTAAAGTGGACCTAGACTTCAGATAGAACTCCCTCTCTACCAACACTGCACACATCCATTAGGAACACTATTATAAGCCCTCTTGTGGGTTTCTTTAGGATCATACCTTCATTCTGAAATAGCAATCATAGGGACTGCCCCACTCTCTGAAAGGAGGTTGGGTCATCCTACTCTGCCACTTGAGGAAGAAGGATTCTGAAATGAGTGCAGCCTAAGTGTTCTCAGCTGTGATCATGGACTGTGAGCTAGTCTGACAGGGACTCAGAGGTTGTACAGACTCCTATGCTAAATATGGATAGATATAGGCACTGTAGTAAACAGTTAATTGCATTTATAGATTTTCTTTAAGTTTGTGAGCAATTCTCAGCCCTAATCCTACTTCCTATTTGTACTCTCAACTCCGGCACCATCTTCCCAGACAATATTTCTAGTCCAGCCCCATGTTAGCTATCAAGCTGAAGCAAAGATTATTAAGACTTAGGCTCTTAGAAACATTCTTAAAATAGACTTCCTAGCTTCCTTCCACCCTAAGGTCCCTACTTTCACCTGATCTACTCCATCTGTATGGAACCTGTTTATTAAATATTTTGTCTTGTTTTCCAGTTATTGCATTTCAGCCACCCGATGCTACTATGATTCTATCCTGACTTCCTGGGGCAGATGACCTCACCAATGCGTCCTAGAACCTCACCTCTCCAGAGCCCTATCCCACTAGGGAAAGACAGAAACAGGCTGAGGTATAGATTGACCTGCCAACACCCATGTCCAAGGGAGAAGCACTTACAAAAGCCAGAACTCCCGCCTTCTGCAACCCATAAAGAATTTTGGTCCATACTCCCAAAGGGATAAAGAATAAGAAAGTTTCCAATGGAAGGAATAGGGACACAGAATTCTAGTGGTGGGAACTGTATGGAATTGTACCCTGTTATCTTACAATCTTGTAAATCAATATTAAATCACTAATAAAGCATTAGAAAAGTAAAAAATGGTCACAGGCAGCAGTGGATTCATCATGCTGGCACTACTGTTAATAAAAGTAGTAATATAAAAAAGCCCCAATAATGATCAACAAAAAAAACTGGTATTAATTTAAAAAAAAGTCAAATAGTGCACATAACAGAATAATCATAGAATAATGGCAGTTTTGTTTTTTTTTTCATTTGGTGGGTGAGGTCTATCCGGGTAAAGCAGGCTCCTGCGCTTCATGTGCGCGTAGGTTGGGTCAATGGTGAGATCCTTGCAGAGGGTAACCTGAGCCGGCTAGTGTGAGTCGGATCTGTGGCTTTGTCGTGTCCCTGCTATGTTAATTAGTATTAGGAGCATGATGGATTGGCAACACGTGTGCGAGCTGAGTCTTCAACCAGCCCTGAGAGTTTAGCACCCCATTAGTCACACATCGCCAGAAACCCAGGGGATGTTTACCCAGAAGAGAAGATCACTTACAAGAGGGAAACATGCTAATTCATTCCTGAGACCCAGCTGGGGAGGGGTGACACCCCGCCCAGCCTGAGACTGGTGTGACCTGTCATCCAAGACAGAGATGGAATTAGAGGCTGGCGGGAGACTACAGAAGACTCCCTACCCCGGGGGGCCTGGGAACCCTGAAAATCTCAAATCCTCAGTTGTTCCAACACAATCCCTCTCAGACAGAAGCTGAGAGGAAGCTCTCTGTTGATGTTTCAATTCACGAGCCTGTTACAGAAGCAGGGAACCCCCCCACCCCGTCTCTCCCACACTTAACCTCCAGCCTTCCCAGGCACCCCCACTCTGCCCTTCTGTTCACTATCTTGTCCAACAGCTGCTGCTCCTTGGGCTAGGCCATCCATACCTTACCCAGTTCAGCCCAGAGAGGATGTGAAAACCTGGCCTCTCACACAGCAGGTCGTCACTGCGGATCCTTTTCATTTATTTACTCAGAGAACGTGGACAAGAGAAACTCTGGGCTGCCTTTTTCTCACTCTGAAATTCTGAGGTCTTAATAAAGCAGTTCCTCCATGTGAGAAAGCACAAACAGTCAAATTCGGTGAATCCCTGAGCAGGTGCTAACTTTAGCTGCATGTGTGACTGCTGTGTTAACATCCACCCACATTGCATCCTGGGCATCTACAGGGAGGTGGGTGTGGGTGGAAAAATGTTCAGCAACTGGCCAAGGGAGAACGGAAGGCCCAGTGTGCCATGCCCAGCAGTTTCTGTGGTGTAAACATTCCCACCATTGCTGATTTCAAGCTTGCACTCTGTCATCATAGGACACAGAGCTGGGGGGGGGAGAGAGTGCACCACTGCCACTTGCTGGCCCCAGGGACAGGTCCCAGCACACTGTGACAAACCAAACAATAATTTTTAATGAAAATTAAATTTTCAATCAGAATAAAATCATTTTTTAAATTGTTATTGTAGTTATTGTTGTTATTGATGTCGTCATTGTTAGGATAAAATCTTTTTTTTTTTAATGAAAGAAAAAATAGAACTGGGAGGTGGTTCAGCAGGTAGAACAAGTGTTTTACTGAGTTTGAGGGAACACGATGGATAGGGGATAGTGACTTGACATCTTTTCTTCTCTCTTCCCCCCCACCCCTCACTCTCCCTTTCTAAAGACAGAAAATTAAGAAAGAAGGAAGGAAGAAAAGAAAGAAGGAAGGAAAGAAAGGAAGAAAATAAGGAAAAAAAAAAAAACACTAGTCTAGGGAGCCCAGTCCATAATGTAGCACAAGCAGAAAGTTCTGGATTCATTCCTGATGCCACATTAAAAAGCTGTAATAAATCATACCATTTTAAATGAGTGATGGCAGTCTGGTGGGTGAAGTAGATACAGCACTATGTCCTGAGTTCAAGCCCCAGCATGACATGTGTCAGAGTGATACTCTGGTTCTCTCATTAATAAAAATACACAAAATAAATAAAACCAAGTTAATTAAAAGTTCTCATGAATAAGCAAATAAATATTTATTTTAAATGAATCATAGCCTGGTGGGTGGCACAGTAACTTAATTTTAGCATTTAAAAGCTTGAATTTGATCCCTGGCATTAGTTGTGCCCAAGAGAAGATCTAGTCCTTGCACATTACAACTTGTGTACTCAATGGAGTATGTTACCACCCAGCCTGTTCCTGACTTTTAATAATAGCTTTCTCTCTCTCTTTTTTTTTGTTTTGTGAGTCTAGCCAGGGGTTTATCTATTTTATTTATCCTTTCAAAAAAACAGCTCTTGTTTTCATTAATCTTTTGGGTTGTCTTTCTAGATTCTATTTCATTAATTCCTAACCTGATTTTGACTTCTTTCCTCGTGATGGCTTTTGGGTGTCTTTGTTGCTCCTTTTCTAGTTGACTCAGTTATGATGTTAGGTAGCTGATTTCAGATATTCACGGTTTATTAACATGGGCCTGTATTGTTATAAATTTCCCTCTTAGGACAACTTTTGCTGCATCCCACAGAGTCTGATAGTTGGTCTCTTCATTTTCACTGTTCTCCAAGTAATTTTCAGTTTCTCTTTTGATTTCTTTGGTGATCCAGATATTATTCAGAAGTGTATTGTTCAGTCTCCATAGTTAGGGTGTATTTCTTTGTTTCTTTTTGTGGTTAACTTCTAACCACACTGCCTCACAGTGAGGTAAGATACTTTAAATTTTTTATATTTTATTTATTAATGAGAGGATTAAGAGGAGAGAGAAAGAACCAGACATCACTCTGGTACATGTGCTGCCAGGGATTGAACTCAGGACCTCATGCTTGAGAGTACAATACTTTATCCATTGCGCCACCTCCCAGACCACGTAAGATACTTTTTATGATTTCAATATTCACATACTGATTAAGGCTGTCTTTACGTACCAACACACAGTCAATCCTTGAGAATGTTCCATGTGCACTGAAAAGCATGTACTTATTTTGGCAGGAATGAAGAGTTCTAAATATATTTGCTAAGTTCATCTGATTTATGACTTCATTTAAGGCCTCTATTTCTGTGTTGATTTTTTATCCTGATGACTATCTCTTGCTGTGAGTGGAGTGTTGGGGTCTCCAACTAATACTGTGCTGCTGTTGATGGATACCTTAAGGTAACTACCTTTTTCCATATTTGGGTATACATATATTGGGAGCATATATATTGATGATGGTTGTGTCTTCCTGTTGGATTGATCCTCTGACCAATATGGACCAACTTCTCTGACTAAAAGTCTACTTTATTTGATTTTAGAATAGCTATTCCTGCCCTTTTGTTAGCATTATTGGCTTGGAACAACTAGTTCCAGACTGTCACCCAGAACTTCTGTCCTTTTTTTTTTTTTTAGATGTGTTTCCTAGAGACACATAATAAACAGGTCTTGCTTTTTAGTCTGTTCAATCACTAGGAGTCTTCAAGAGTGAGTACTGATAAAGGTGGTTTGCTTATAGCCATTCTGATTTTTTGTTTCAAGGTTGTTTTATGTTCTTGTTGACTCTTTTCCTGTTTGTTTCTGTTTGTTATTTTATGTGCATGGTCTTGTCTACTGTATGTTTCTATTTGTCTTTATACTAAATTTTATTTTGTGGTTATGAATATTGTGTCTAACTTACAATAACTACAAGTCATTTTTAAATTGGCCTTGGTTCACCAAATTGCTCCGTGCTACTCTAACTAGTTTGCTCCCCTCTTTCCCGCGTCTGTTTTTATCTGTTGTTAGGTTGGAATTCCTTTGCTGCTGCTTTTCATGTGAGACTCCTCTCAGTAGTTCTTGTAAAGCAGGCTTGGTAGTGGCAAATTCCTTCAGTTTTTGAATGTTTGTAAAGATCTTTATTTCTCCCTCATATTTGAAGGGTAGTTTAGTAGAATACAGAATTCATGGCTGGCAATTCTTTTTTTTTTCCTCCAGGGTTATTGCTGGGTTTCAGTGCCTGCATTACAAATCCACTGCTCCTGGAAGCTACTTTTTTCCTTTTGTTACCCTGGTTGTTTATTGTTGTTGTTGTTGTTATTGCTGGATAGGACAGAAATAAATTGAGAGAGGAGGGGAAAACAGAGAGAGGGAGAGAAAGATACCTGCAGCCCTGCTTCATCGCTTGTGAAGCAACCCCCCTAGACACCCGTAGAATCCCGGTGCTCAAACCGGTATCCTTACGCCAATCCTTATGCTTTGCACCATGTGCACAACTGCAAATTGGTGTTTTGAGGTGACTTTTTTTTCCTTTTTAACAGTTTTGTTGTTGTTGTTGTTGCTTAAGCTCAGATATAGAAGTGGCTCCCCTCAACCACCATATCCCAGTTTGGTACCAGTCATCCCTGAGCACCAGTATTTAGTTCAGGGAATCACTGCCTCACCACCTCCCTTTCTGTCCACAGGCCACAGATGTCTGCACTTACTTGTGGTTTAAGTGATTTTCTTTCTTTCTTTAACAATTGTATATATTTTTTAATTTATTTCCTTTCCTCCAGGGTTATTGCTGGGCTCAGTGCCTGCACCATGAATCCACCACTACTGGAGGCCATTTTTTCCCCCCTTTTGTTACCCTTGTTGTTGTAGCCTCGCTGTGGCTATCATTATTACCATTGTTGATGTTGTTTGTTGTTGGATAGGACAGAGAGAAATGGAGAGAGGAGGGGAAGACAGAGAGGGAGAGAGAAAGACACCTGCAGACCTGCTTCACCGCCTGTGAAGTGACCCCCCTGCAGGTGGGGAGCCGGGGGCTTAAACCGGGATCCTTACGCCGGTCCTTGCGCTTTGCGCCACATGCGCTTAACCCACTGCGCCACCGCCCGACCCCCCAACAATTGTATATTTAACTCAGACCTGGAATGGCACACCTCAGCTGTCAAACTCCCAGTCTGGTACCAGCTGTCCCTGAGTATGGCCTTTTAATCCTGGGAATCTCTCCTGCAATCGTCATCATCATCATCCCCCTCCTCCTTTTTTTTTTTTTCGGTCCAAAAGCTACGTGTGTCTGTACTCACCTGTGGCTTGGTGAATTGGTAAAGTTTCTGAAGATGTGCTGGCTGTATTGTGTTGAATTTCCAGATGATTTTCATTGCCTTTCCTAGTTGACTGGAGAGGGCAAAACTCAGCTGCTGCTGTTCCATAGCCACAGCTCTGGAAGTCCCCTTGTATCCAATAAACATTTTTTTAAATAAATAAGTAAAAACAGTAGGCTTTCCTCCACAGAGGTTTGTGTGGATTCAACCCCTTACTCTGCACATTCAGAGCAGGGACATGAAAAGTCCAGTGCATTTCAGGGTCCTCTACGTGGCTTCCTAAAATGCAGGTGTCCAGACCTCACCCTAGCTCCCAGTTCAGCAGGGCTCATGCAGGACCTAAGAATGGAGCTTTCTCACCAGATTTCAAGGGGGTTGGGAGGTAGTGTTGAGTTTGCTTTTTTTTTTCCTTTTCCCTTTCCATTTTTTTTAGGACTATATTTCATTCTTGTTATGGACTCTGATTTGCTAGTGAATAAATACACTATTTGGAAATTACTCTATGCCGCCCCAACTCAAGGTTAAGGAAGATAATATAGACATATAAGAATTGTTTTTCTTTGGGGGTCGGGCGGTGGCGCAGTGGGTTAAGCGCATGTGGCGCAAAGCGCAGGGACAGGCGTAAGGATCCCGGTTCGAGCCCCCGGCTCCCCACCTGCAGGGGAGTCACTTCACAGGCGGTGAAGCAGGTCTGCAGGTGTCTATCTTTCTCTCCCCTTCTCTGTCTTCCCCTCCTCTCTCCATTTCTCTCTGTCCTATCTAACAACGAATTGCGTCAACAAGGGCAATAATAATAACCACAACGAAGCTACAACAAGGGCAACAAAAGGGGGGAAAAAATGGCCTCCAGGAGCGGTGGATTCATGGTGCAGGCACCGAGCCCAGCAATAACCCTGGAGGAGGAAAAAAAAAAAAAAAAAAGAATTGTTTTTCTTTATTGGGGAATTAATGTTTTACATTCAATAGTAAATACAATAGTTTGTACATGCATAACATTCCCCGTTTCCCATATAACAATACAACCCCCACTAGGTCCTCTGTCATCCTTCTTGGACCTGTATTGTCACCACCCACCCAACCCCACCCCAGAGTCTTTTACTTTGGTGCGATATGCCAATTCCATTTCAGGTTCTACTTGTGTGTTGTTGTTTTTTTTTTTAATTCTGATCTTGTTTTTCCACTTGTGCCTGAGAGTGAGATCATCCCATATTCATCCTTCTGTTTCTGACTTATTTCACTTAACATGAATTTTTCAAGGTCCATCCAAGATCGGCTGAAAACGGTGAAGTCACCATTTTTTACAGCTGAGTATCATTCCATTGTGTATATATACCACAACTTGCTCAGCCACTCATCTGTTGTTGGACACCTGAGTTGCTTCCAGGTTTTGGCTATTACAAATTGTGCTGCCAAGAACATATGTGTACACAGATCTTTTTGGGTGGGTGTGTTGGGTTCCTTAGGATCTATCCCCAGGAGAGGAATTGCAGGATCATAGGGTAGGTCCATTTCTAGCCTTCCAGGAGTTCTCCAGACTGTTCTCCACAGAGGTTGGACCAATTGACATTCCCACCAGCAGTGTAGGAGGGTTCCTTTGACCCCACACCCTCTCCAGCATTTGCTGCTGTTACCTTTGCTGATGTATGACATTCTCACAGGAGTGGAGTGGTATCTCGTTGTTGTCTTTATTTGCATTTTTCTGACAATCAGAGACTTGGAGCATTTTTTTCATGTGTTTCTCGGACTTTTGGATCTCTTCTGTGGTGAATATTCTGTCCATGTCTTCCCCCCATTTTTGGATGGGGTTATTTGTTGTCTTGTTGTTGAGTTCAGCAAGCTCTTTATATATGTTGGTTATTAAACTCTTGTCTGATGTATGGCATGTAAAGATCTTCTCCCATTCTGTGAGGGGTCTCTTGGTTTGGGTAGTGGTTTCTTTTGCTGTGAAGAAGCTTTTTAATTTGATGTAGTCCCATAGGTTTATACTTGCCTTAGTCTTCTTTGTAATTGGATTCGTTTCATTGAAGATGTCTTTAAAACGTATGCAGAAAAGAGTTCTGCCAATATTTTCCTCTAAGTATCTGATAGTTTTTGGTCTAACATCCAAGTCCTTGATCCACTTGGAATTTACTTTTGTATTTGGTGAAATACAGTGGTTCAGTTTCATTCTTCTGCATGTTTCAACCCATTGTTTCCAACACCATTTGTTGAAGAAACTCTGCTTTCCCCATTTAATAGTCTGGGCCCCTTTGTCAAAGATTAGATGTCCATAGCTGTTGGGGCTCCCTTTCCATTTTTTGTTCATTGGATAGGACAGAAAAACTCAGAGTGAAAGAGGTGATAGGGAGGGAGAAAAAAAAAGGCACACACCTGTAAACAGCTTGTGACATGCTCCCCCTGCAGCTGGGGACTTGAACTTGGGTCCTCAAGCATAGTGATATGTGCATTCAACTGGGTGTGCCATCACCCAGTCCCCAAGATGTATTTCTAAGGAATACCAAGGTCTGGGCTTGAGCCAACACTTGGAAAACCACTATTCTAAAGGCTTTTATACACATCAGAGCCTACTAAAATGCTAACTGTTGGCACTGCTGATTCTAAGAGGTCAGAACCATTTTATTTACTTATTTATATATTTATGTATGTATTTATTTATTTACCTATTTGGTCTCCAGAGTTTTCACTTGGGCTTTATACCTGCACTACTCCACTGCTCTCAAAAAGAGTTTATTTTCCCTCATTTACTATATTGTTATTATTATTATTTTAACCAGAGCTCTGCTCAGCTCTGGTTTATGGTGGTATGGGGACTTGAACCAGAGAACTTCAGAGCCTCAGGCATGAGAGTCTGCTTGCATAACCATTATGCTGTCTCCCCCACCCTCTTTTCCTCTTTTAGATAAAGGATGAGAGATACACAGAGAGGAGAGACACAACTCAGCTACACAGCTCATGAAAATTCCTTTTACATGGTGCTCCCATGTGGTGGCTGGAGGCTTGAATGCCAGCTCTCACATTGGGGAAAATATGCCCTAGGCTGCTGCTATTCCACAGTGACTCTGCCAGGTGAGCCCTCTTCTAATTCCCAGAACCATTACCTCCTAGTAAAGAAAGATCACACCATGGAGACCCCAGGTTCATGCCAAGTAAGAACACCATCCTCAGATGTTCCTCAGTAGCCTAAGAGAGACTGGCCACTGGAATAGCAGAAAATCCCTCCCCCACCCCGTCCTCTTCCTTCTCCAGTCTTGCTCTTTTGTTCTTTCATCCATTAGTCAACTCTTTCATCATTAGTCAACCTTACCTGCCTGTCTACACTGGGCCAGGTAAGCAAAAATGTTCACCCTTTTCAAGAGGCCGGACTCAAAAAAGGAATCATTCCTTAAGACACAGGCCCAAAGCAGAAACACTTGCAGGGAGCTGCCTTTCCTCCAAATGTTCATGTCTGCATGGTTTAAGTAGCTGCCAGGCATCCCAGAGAACATCTGAATAGTGCTGGTCTTTGTCAGTGAGAGAGGCTAAGGGGGTTTACTCTCCTCAGCAGGCATGACTGGGTCCTGAGAGGAGGTCTGCAGGTGTCTATCTTTCTCTCCCCTGTCTTCGCTCTCCTCTCTCCATTTCTCTCTGTCCTATCTAACAACGACAACATCAGTAACAATACTACAGCAACAATAAAAATCAACAAGGGCAACAAAAGGGAAAATAAATAAACATAAAAAAATTTTAAAAAGAAAGAAAAATAGACATCTGCAGACCTGCTTCACTACCTGTGAAGCGACTCCCCTGCAGGTGGGGAGCCAGTGGCTCAAACCGAGATCCTTATGCCAGTCCTTGCACTCTGCACCACGTACACTTATCCTGCTGTGCTACCACCCGACCCCCCCCCAATTTCTATCTGTTCTATCTAATAAAGAAAGAAAAAGGGAATAGGGTCACCAGCACCAGTGAATCTGCAGTGCAGGCACCTAGCCCCAGTAATAACCCTGGTGGCAGTAATTTTAAAAATAGATAAAAATAAAATAACATAAGAGAAGTGGAGATGCCCAGGGAGGCAGAAGTTACAAGAGGCCATGTGAACTGCTAGACTAACAGTTTCTGACGCTGAGCAATGGAGATCTGGCTCTGTCTGGTCATGTGGCAACCTGTAGATGCATGGAAAACCGTTTGTATTGGAAACCCAGATGGGGACCCCTGAGGAGACAGGCCCTTCACATCTCCCATGCTCCTAGAGCCTCGATATTCTGGTCTGTGGGTAGATATCTTTCCTATCCCAAGAGTCTTGACTGAAAGTCACCATCTTATTTTTAGAGCCTCCATCTCTTTGCTTTTATGTGATGTAATGACACACTTGTGTCAGAACAAACACCCACACAGTACATAGAACACTGAAGACAGGTGTGCCCCAGCCAAGAAGCATGGCCCCCTCCTTTCCCTTCCTGCATTTTTCACTGAGAAGGGAATGAGTTCATAGCTATCATCCTATTTCTTTCTGTAATGCTTCAGCCAACTGTCCTTCTCCTGTGGCTTCAGAATATCCAGACAGGGAGCAAGTAGACAGGGAGGAGACAAGTCCAGCTCTGCCCAGTTCTTCCTGGGTCCCAAAGAAAAAGGCACAGAGGTGCCAAAGGTGTCCAGATTAGTGTGCGTTGTCTGAAAAGTCATGATGCATTTCTCTCTGGCTTTCTGTACAAAAATGTATCATAACTTTATCAGTGTGATAGGACATATCCTTTACAGGATGAACTGATCGTGTGACCGGGGCGCTCCTTAGTGAAGTGTGCAATGTAAGTGTGAACTAGCAGCATGACTAGAGAAATCCCTCTTAACTCCTGCTCACATTCTTATGACTTATAAACAAAGATGCCAAAAGGGACAGATCAGCAGGTTTGATTTCCTGAACACTAAACAAATAGTAAAAAAGAAGAGAGAGAAAGGAAAAGAGAACAGACTAAGGGAAACATTTGCAGCCAAAGCATTAATACCTTAGTTTAAGAAGTGTTTATAATTAGCAATAAAAAACAGAAATAAACAGAATTTGACAACAACACATAGAAGGATGATCTCACTTACAGGCAAAACTTAAGAAACAAGGATAAAAAGAAAAAAAAAAAAAAGAAGTTAAAACTTGCACTGGGTGACTGGGTATGGTACATTGCACCAAAGCAAAGGGCTTTGGTGGATGGAAGGAAGACAGCTGAGGGTCTGAAAGGAAACTGGAGACCCAGTGCATGATGGTGGAAGAAGACTTCGGGCCAGGCGGTGGTGCACTTGGCAAAACACACACACTATAGTGTGTAAGGATCCTAGTTCAAGCCCCCAGTCCCCACCTGCAAGGGGGAAGCTTCAGGAGTTGTGAAGCAGTGTTTCAGTATCTTGTCTCTATCCCTTTCTATCTCACCTATCCATCTCAATCTCTCTCTGTCAAAACGAGGGCAACCTTTGGGCAGAGCTGTTGAGAAATACATAAAAAAAAAAAAAAAGCCAAAATGTGTCCTTTAGCTAGAAATCCCACTTCTAAAAAGAAAAACGGAAATAGCCCTAAAGAAAGAAAAAGTTATAGATACAAATAGATTTGATGATATACTATTTTATAGTGTTTCTGTTTTATTTATTTATTTACCCTTTTGTTGCCTTATTTTATTGTTATAGTTACTATTGTTGTTGTTGATGTCATCATTGTTGGATAGGACAGAGAGAAGTGGAGAGAGGAGTGGAAGATAGAGAGGGAGAGAAAGACAGACCTTGCACCTGAAGACTTGCTTCACCACTTGTGATGCAACCCCCATGCAGGTGGGGAGCCAGGGCTCGAACCGGGATCGTTATACTGGTCCTTGCGCTTTGTGTCATGTGCACTTAACCCACCATGCTACCACTCGACCCCGTGGTAATTTTTTAATGTAAGCAAACCCAGAAGGTCAACAATATGACAACTAGGTAAACTGAGGTCACTGATTCATTCATCCCATCCATTCACTTAGTCAATCAATACTTGTTAACTATCCTCTATGAGCTCATAGTTCCTCCTCTACTGATAATAGATAACAGAGGCAGAATGCATTTAAATCTAAATCAAGAAAACTGCCTCTTGTAGACCATAAGCATGTAAACTACTCCCAAATCATCATAGAACAAAATGAGGGTCAGAATGGCAGTTACCAAAATATACAAACAGGAAAAAGTGTGCATGGAGATGTGGAGAAAAGGGACTCCTGTACACTTCTAGTGGGATTGTAAATTGGCAGTCACTTTGGAAAACTGTAAGAATGTTCCCTAAGAAAAAAAAAATGGGGAGTCTGGCAGTAGCTCAGCAGGTTAAGTGCAGGTGGCACAAAGCACAAGAACTGGCCTAAGGATCCCGGTTCGAGCCCCCAGCTCCCCACCTGCAGGGGAGATCCTTCACAGGCAGTCTTCTTCTTCTAGCGTTTGCCCTTCTTCCGTAGCCAGTCAACAGCATCAGGTTGAACCTGATGTAAAGTTTCGAGACCTCCTTTGAATCTGGAGAGGTGGCAGTCGTTGACTATGTGGGTCATAGTCTGTCTGTAGCCGCAGGGGCAGTTCGGTCGTCTCTGGCTCCCCAGCGATGGAACATAGCGGCACACCGGCCATGGCCTGTTCAATAGTGATTGAGGAGGGCCCAATCATAACGTGCTAGGTCAAAGCCGGGTTGTCGCTTGCAGGGGTCTGTGATGAGGTGTTTGTTCTTTACCTCAGCTGACTGCCAACTCTGTTTCCAAGAGTCTGGAACAGAGAAGTTCAGTGTAGGCGTAGGAGACCAGATTGGATGACTAGACATCAAGCGTTGAACAGGGTGGACTCGAAGAGCAGGACCAACAGCTTGAAAGCTGGCAGGAGCTTGTTGCTGGCTTTGAAAGTGACTGGGATCCATGTGGATTCAATCGGCTAGGAAGGATCGTCAGTTTCCCCAATGAATGGGTACTCACAGGATGCACCACGGGAAGGTCGATCCAATGCATCCCAATGCACAGGCAGTGAAGTAGGTTTACAGGTGTCTATCTTTCTCCCTGTCTTTTCCTCCTCTCTCCATTTCTCTCTGTCCTATCCAACAAAGGCGACATCAATAATAACTACAACAATAAAACAAGGGCAACAAAAGGGAATAAATAAATATTTAAAAAATTTTAAAAACTGGGGGTCGGGCGGTGGCACAATGGGTTAAGCGCATGTGGCGCAAAGCTCAAGGACCAGCGCAAGGTGCAAGGACCGGCGTAAAGCCCCCGGTTTGAGCACCCGGCTCCCCACCTGCAGGGGAGTCGCAGGTGTCTATCTTTCTCTGCCCCTCTCTGTCTTCCCCTCCTCTCTCCATTTCTCTCTGTCCCATCCAACAACGAACAACATCAACAATGGCAATAATGATAACCACAACGAGGCTACAACAACAAGGGCAACAAAAAAGGGGAAAAAAATGGCCTCCAGGAGCGGTGGATTCATGGTGCAGGCACTGAACCCAGCAATAACCCTGGAGGAAAAAAAATTTAAAAAAAAATTTTAAAACTAAAAATGAACTAGGATCCTTGCACACTGTAATCTGTGTTCAACCAGGTTCCAAGCGATCCCATGTATGGGCATACATCCCAAGAAAATTAATCAAACCAGGAGGTATCCTCAGTGTCACCCACGTGTTCACTGCAACACTAGCTATGACATCGAAATTCAGAGATCCACAGCAGACAAATGGGCAAAGATGGGATATTACAAACACACCTTACTCAGTTATGAAAAAGAAGGAAACCCAACCATTTGTGACAACACAGGAGGACACTGAGAGCACTATTCAAAGTGAAACAAGTCAGACAACTACTGCACATATCACCACCATCCACAAAGACCCAGGTTTGAGCCTCAGCTCCCCACCTGCAGGGGGAACACTTCACAGGTAGTGAAGCAGGTCTGCAGGTGTCTATCTTTCATTCCCCTCTATATCTCCCCTCTCAATTTCTCTCTCTCTCCTGACATATAAGAATAGAAGATAAAAGAAATAAAAGAAAAATGGCTGCCAGAACAGTGGATTCATCATGCAGACAGTGGGCCTCAGCAATAACCCTGGTGACAAAGTTAAAAAACAAAGAAAAAAGAGACTCTCATACCTTAGGCTCCAAAGTCCCAGGTTCAATCCCCAGCACCACCATAAATCAGAGCTGAGCAGTGCTCTAGAAAAAAAAATATATATATCAAGGGAATTTCTCATGGCAGTTATTCTTCAAACCTGTTTGATTACTATTGTGTTAGCAACTGCTACTACTATTTTGCCATCAAAGTTATTCCAGGAGCTACCTTCCTGCGTGATTCCACCACTCCTGATGGCCATTTCTCTCTAACAGAGTTTTTTAACTTAATTTTATTTGATAAAACAAAAAAAAATTGAGAAGGAGGGGGAGGTAGGGAGAAGAGAGAGACAGAAAGTCAACTGCAGCACTGCTTCACCACTCATGAAGCTTTCCTCCTGCAAGTGGGGTCCTTGTGCATAGCAATACATGCACTTAAACCAGGTGCACCATCACCTGGCCCCTCAATCTTTCTTTTGCTAGAGGATGAGAGCCAGAGAAGGGTAGAGAGAAAAGACACCTGCATCACTGCTCCACTGCTCCTGAAGTTTCCTTCCTGCAGATGGAGACCAGGGGCTTGAACACAGGCCCTCGAATGTGGTAGTGTATACACTCTACTGGATGCACCACCATTCCGCCACACTTGTATCTATTTATTTTCATTTTACTCCAGGATGAAACCCTGAGCCTCAAGAGTCCAGGTCCCACTGAGCCATCCCCAGGCCAAAGTAGACCTGCCTGCCCATGACAGGGGCAGTTGATGGGCCTGGGTGACCTGGAGATGTACTGCAGACCCAGGGCTCTGGGAATGTGGCTTGAGGACCAGATGTTGGGGGGTGGGGGCTGTGGGGGAGCTGGAGCTGTTTCATCACATGTGCTGTCTCAGGAAGATCATGGAAGAAGGTTCTGTCACAAGCTGCCAGCAGCCAGGGTGCACAGTCCTCTGCTGCCAGGACTTGAACTTACTGTACTTAAACTCGAGGACCCCACTTGCCTTCAAAGAGTCGTCCAAGTGTTCACATGACCCCTGGGCCAGGGCAGGGGAGTGGATGGGCATCAGCAGGTGAGAAGACAGCTCCAGCTGGCCCTCTACCCCCCCACCCAACATCCAATCCTCAAGCCACATTCTCAGAGCACTGGGTCTACAGTACGTCTCCAGCTCACACAGGCCCCACCAGCTGCCCCACAAGTAGGCAATACTGAGGCCGCTGGCCTGCCTGGGTTCACTTGGCCAAAGAGAACACCCCCCACAGGGTACCTGTGTCTCTCACCTCTGGGAGCAACCTACCTCTCTTGACACTGAAAACAGATGTTGTAGAACTGTCTACCAAAATCAGACCCAGTAATGAGACTGCAAAGTGGGGGAGGGGGAAGGGGAGGTGGGGGGAGGGGGAGGGGAGGAGAGAGAGAGAGAGGGGGGAGGAGGAAGGGACTGGGAGGGGGAAAGGGAGAGGGAAGAGGAGGAGGAGGAGGGGAGAGGGAAGGGGAAGAGGAAGGAGGGGGGGAGGCGGAGGGGGAGAGAGAGGGTTAAATACACAGTGGGTGTAGACCAAGATTGTTGCATAAGGGTCTAGCCCCAAGTAGAGGCAGTTACGCTCTTATACTCAAATGGCATTAGGAAGGTACGTATTTTGAGAAACAAGTGTAGGTATCTCAGCAAGCAAGCTGGATACAAAAGTAGATTCCTGTTTTTCTTCTCACTTGCAACTTTTATTCCTGTTTATCATCTCATTTGCAACTTTTATTCCTGTTTATCATCTCATTTGCAACTTTTATTCCTGTTTTCCATCTCAGAGACACCTACCTACAGGGTCAAAGTGTCATTTTACACCTATTTGAGCACATGTTACTGTGCACAAGAACCAAGGTTCACACTCAGGTTTCCACTTGATTGGGGGAAGCTTCACAAGCTGTGAAGCAGTGCTGCCCATATTTCTCTCTCCATTTCTCTCTCCATTCTTCTCTCCATTCCCCCCCCCTCTCACACACACACACACACACACACACACACACACACACACACACACACACACACACACAACCACAGAGATAATCCCAGTGGCAGAAATAGAAAAATAAAAATAGCTGAGTCCCCACTACACATAGAAAACTTTGGCACTGTGGCTCTTTCTTTTCTTTTTTAATTATTTTATTGTTGTTTATTGGATAGAGACAGAGGAGGGGAAAGGGAAAGAAAGACAACTAGAGCACTTCTTCACTTTTTGTGAAGCTTTCCCCATGCATGCCCCCCCACACACACACACACATGCAGAGTTTTTTACTTTGGTACAATACTCCAAACTCAGTCAAACTTTGTGTTTCCCTTTCTGTTCTTCTTTCTCAACTTCTCTTAATGAGTGGGATCATACCATACTCATATTTCTCTTTCTGGCTTATCACACATAAAATAAGTCCTTCTAGGGGCCTGTTGGTGGCGCATTTAGTTAAGCGCACATGCTTAAAATGCACAAGGATCTAGGTTCGAGCCCCTGGTGCCCACCTGCACAAGGAAAGCTTTGCAAGTGGTGAAGCAGAGCTGCAGGTGTCTCTCTCTCTTTGTCTCTCTCCCTCTCTATCCCCCCCTTCTCCATTTCTAACTGTCTCTATCCAATAAATAAATAAATATAAAAAAATTTTAAAATAGTAATTCCTTCTAGCTCCATCCAAGATGGGTTGAAGAAGGTTAATTCATTATTTTTTTATTTCTTTATTGGGGGCTTAATGTTTTATATTCGACAGTAAATACAACAGTTTGTACATGCATAACATACAACCCCCACTAGGTCCTCTGCCATCATGTTCCAGGACCTGAACCCTCCCCCCCTCCCCCCACCACCCGAGTCTTTTACTTTGGTGCAATACACCAACTCCAGTCCAAGCTCTGCTTAATGTTTTCTCTTCTGATCTTGTTTTTCAACTTCTGTCTATGACTGAGATCGTCCCATATTCATCCGTCAGTGTCTGACTTATTTGACTTAGCATGATTTCTTCAAGCTCCATCCAAGATGGGCTGCAAAGATGAAATCACCATTTTTAATAGCTGAGTAGTATTCCATTGTGTATATATACCGCAACTTTCTCAACCACTCGTCTGTTGTTGGACACCTAGGTTGTTTCCAGGTTTTGACTATTACGAACTGTGCTGCTATGAACATAGGTATACATAAATCTTTTTGTATGGGTATGTTTGACTTGTTAGGATATATCCCCAGAAGAGGAATTGAAGGTTCCTAAGGAAGGTCCATTTCTAGCCTTGGAAGGGTTCTCCAGAAGTAAAGTGATTGAATTTCAAAACTGGGCTCAAATTGTTAATGCATTTGTAATTATTATTTTTCTATTTTTTTTGAAAATTAAATCACCTACAATCTTAGACCAGAAAGACCAGAAGCAACTAGTCTTGTCAGTATATAAGATATAGTTACTTGTAAATAGCATTAAATGACATAATTCATAGTAAGGTCTCATATGGAACCTCAGGGGCTTTGCTCATTTTCCTACACATTTCTTTTGATCCATACCATTTGATACTACATCTGCTGATTTCAACCAAATCAATGAAAACAGGACCACCATGACATGTTTTACTTAGGACTGTGTCCAGAGACATTAGGCCTAGGATGTCAACCCTCCAGCTCCAATACTCAAGTGAGCCCTTTCCTAGCTCATAGAACACCTAAGTCCTACTTCAGGTGGCACACCTCCTGGCAGAGTTATAGAAGCTAGAGACAGACCAGGGCTCAGGAAATAGGGCACACATGCACTTGTATGCGTAAGTTAGGAGAAAACATGTACCTCAAAGTAAAAGGTGCAATTGTCTACACTCAATAAGTGCAGCAAGCAAGTAGAAAGACCTAAAAAAAAAGACACCATAAAATACTTAATCAAATAGTTTCTACTTAGACCTAGATACTCTCCTCACCTACTTCCTTTTTCACTTCCCTCAGCCATGCTAAGCCTACCCTGTCAGATAAAGACTACAAAAGCTGAATAAGAGCAAGAGAGTGGCCCTTTTGGTCACAACCAAACCACCCCATCATTCGGGGCTCTAGTCAGGGAATCCATGACATCCCACACAGACATGATAGGCCTAGACCTCTAACAGATCCCTCTCTATACCATCACTTGTCATCTCCAACAGAAACATCATAAACCCTCTTGTGGGCCTCTATAGGACCTTGTCCTCAATATAGAACAACAAGGGTAAGGACTGCCCCACTCTCCAAAGGGAGGCTGGGGTCAACATACTCTGCCACTCAAAGATGACTGGTTCTGAAATGAGTACAGCCTACAATGTTCCTAGCTGTGACCATGGAATGTGAGTTGAGACCAGCAGGGATGCAGAGGTTGCACTACACCAAATGTAATGGTGGGAGTTATACCCCTCTTATCCCACAATCTTGTTGATCATTATTAAATCATTAATAAATTATATATATATATAATTTATATATATATATCCTACCTTTCCTTTTCAATAGGAAATAACCTGTTATTTCAGAATTAAAAAATAATATTTAAAACTGATACGCTTGGGATGACTGGACAGGACCACTCCTGGCCAAATTCATATGTTGCCATGTGCAAGGACCCAGGTTCAAGCCCCCAATCCTCACCTACAAGGAGGAAGCTTCATGAGTAGTGAAGCAGTGCTTAGGATGTCTCTCTATCTCCCTCTCTATCTCCTCCTTCCTCTCAATTTCTCTCTGTCTCTATCCAAAAGCAAAGAAACAAACAAGAAAGAACTTTCCTCCTTCCTTAAGTTAATACTATATAAGTAGCAAAATAACTTAGTTGGATCGTGCACTGCTTTGCCACTGCATTGAAGGATGCTTCAGTACTGTGGTCTCTTTCACCCACCCTCTGCCTCTGTCTCTATCTAAATATTCCTATGATGTGGACAGAATTTGGGGGCATAGGTCTCAGGGCCACCCGGGATTGCAGTCCCACAATGAACTTCCACAGTCCTAGCTCTCTGAGAACTGACCCAAGGACCAAGACATGTGGACATCAGTGAGCCTCCTGGGCCGCCAGCTGACTCACAACCTGGGGTATAGATGTGAGCCCCCTCACAATGGAGAGCAAGCCTAGAGAACCTCTGGGGCAGGTGTGCAGGTCTCAGCCCAGCTGCACAGCCTTATTTTATGGAAGCAGGAAAGATATTAATACTAGTGGGGCTCTCTGGAAGGTCGTGAAATACATCTCAGTATGTCCTGGGTCATCCTTCTCTCTCACCATCATAAAAAAGGAAAAGCAGGAAATGGATCCTCCAAGGTATGGGGAGGGGGGGCATTAGCCCTGAGAGCTGTGTTCACATTCCATGGGCCAGTCAGCATGTCAGCACTGAGATGATGCAGAGAACTCTCTCTAGGCAGAAATCCAAGCCTTATGCAAAGGACCCAGAAAAGCCACATGGCACACCTCATCCGGTCCTCTGGGAATGGGCAGGGTAAGCAAAGGCAAGGCAGAAAGACAGTGCAGAGAAAGACACAGTGGATGCTAACAATGGGACACACTTCTTGTTTGGGGGGGTGGAGGGGTTCTAAGATGTCCTGGTTTGGGATCAGTTATGAACTAATGTCCCAGCTCTGGCACTGTCTGTTTTATGATTTCTCTTAACCTCAGTTTCGTGATCTGAGAGGAGTGTAAAATAGTGCCTTCCTCTTTATCTTTTATCTTTACGAGGATCTGACGAGAAGATGTGACAGAAACATTTTGTAAAGTAATAGCTAGCAGGGCAGTGAGGAATAACTATGTTTTTGTTTCTTTGTCATTGTTGTTGTTGTTTGCCACCAAGGTTATCACTGGGGCTCAGTACTGGCATGATTCTACCACCTTATCCTGGAGGCCATTTTTTTCTTTTTTGACAAAAGGTGACAGAGACAGAGAACGAGAGAGAGAGAAGAGAAGCACCTTCAGCACTGCTCTGCCTTGCATGAAGCTTCCCCCTCCCCTGGGATAAGGACAAAGGGCTTTAACCCTGGTCCTTGTGCATGGTAACATGTGCACTTTACCAGGTGCAACACCTCCCAACCTCAACACTATAGCACTATATTTTACTGTCTGTTAGGGAATGATGGAGATTAACAATTTCTAGGGTCATAGAGATACCTCACCTGGAAGGAACCTGTCTTGCATGTGTGTGGTCCCAGCTGAAGGCCAAGAATCATACGAGATTGCAATAGCACTGGGAAATGCTTTGTTGCTGTGGTGTCTCTCTCTCCATATATAGATACACACACACACACACACACACACACACACACACACAGGGTTATCAGAAAGTCAAGATGTATTTCCTATTCAAAAATGCATTAAGAATTTTTTTTTTTTTTACTAGAGCACTGCTCAGCTCTGGTTTATGGTGCGGAAGATTGAATCTGGGACTTAGGAGCCTCAGGCATGAAAGTTTCTTTGCATGACCATTATGCTATCTATTCCCACCCCTATCATGACTTTTCCAACAATACAACATATATGAAATAAGTCTGTCCACAATGATGAACTTGTGTATGCATAAGGCCCTACTGGCAAAAAGGAGGAATTTTCTGTGTAAAGTACAACTTGCTCCCTAAGTTGCCTATAGTGTCCAGGCTGACCTTCCCTGTCGGGTAAAAACCCCCTTGTCCTGCTTTGCTGAGGACAGAGTGGCCCCAACATTCATCCTCCTAGTCCCCAGGAAGAGACAGACCTACCCTGCAGATCACTGATAGCTTTGCTCACTGCTGGAAGAGCATCTCAGTGCTGGGGCAGGCCAGCTGGTCAGAGGGTTTGCTAATCAAAGCCAAGATGCTGCAGAAGAAAAAGATGACTTTTCCAGAAACATGATCCACACCTTCCTGTGATGTAAAAAACACCTGTGTGATCTGTCCTGCAGGTCTAGGGGCGCCCAAGCCCCAGAGCTCTTCATCCCCACAGCCTAGGGGGATGCTGTGTCAGTATTCACATAGGCTGTCTTCTCAACAGCACAGGGAAATACCTGGCACCAAGAAGGAAGAAATATAGGTTGGGGGACAAGGGCGGGAAGTATGACCCCATTCATTCTTTTATACTGGAGCCCCTGGCTAGATTCCTTGAAGGTTAAGTGAACGATTGATCAACACCCCCCTATAGCTTGGAAAAGGCAATGGTGTTTTGTTTCTTTTTCTTCTGCTGCCCCAAGTCTCAAGTCAGCACTGCCTAATTGTCTATAAAAGTAGGCCCTTCTATCAGTTTGAGGTGGTGCACTGCTCTGAACAACTTTCTTTAACTCTTGGAGTATTTTTCAGATTCTGTTTTACACACGTGTACTTTTAAAATATTTATTTATTAGGTAAAGTCAGGGAGAAATAGAGAAGGGAGGGGGAGATAGTGAGGGAAAGAGACAGAGAAACACCTGCAGCCCTGCTTCATCACTTGGGAGCTTTCCTCCTGCAGGTAGGGACCAGGGGCTTGAACTTAGGTCCTTGAGTGTGTGCACTTTACCAGATGTGCTACCACCTGGCACCTACATGTGTACTTTTTAATAAAGAGATCTTGAGTTATTATTTATTTTTACCAGTGCAGTGCTCAGCTCTGGCTTATGGTGGTGTAAGGGATTGAATCTGGGACTTTGGTGCCTCATACATGCCAGTCTCTTTGCATATCCATTATGCTATCACCCCTGCCCTGTATTATTTTTTCCCTACAGAATGCAAACTCCATAAATTGGAGACCTGATTCAACTTCTGTGTACCCAGAACATCATCAACTGTATGTGAATAATGGGTTTCCTTTTACTAAAGTTCATTGTTACTTATGAAGACAGCAAGTGGGCAATGGACACTCAGACACTAATTTGAAGGGACATATGAACGTTTATGTTCACACTGCATCATTCACAATAGCCAAAGAGTAGAAGCAGCCTAAATATCCATCATTTAGACTGGCCAAAGAAGTTATAGGATATATATTCCAGGTAATACTGTTGTACAATCAAAATGATGATATTGTGGGACAAAATGGGTGGAACTGGAGGTGATTACGCTTAGCAAAGTAAGAGATGAAAGACAACAACTGGATGGTTTCACTGTAGAGATCTAATTCACATAAACTTGCCAGAACAACAAACAAATAATACAGAAACAAGCAAACTGCTTCTAAGACTTATGAGAACTATGGTGGTTATCTCTGGGAGGTGGGAGGGTAAGGACACAGAACTCTGGTGGTGGGTGTGGTGTGGAGCTATACACTGTAATCTTATACTCTTGTAACATACTATTAATAACAAACAATATTTTTTAAGACAGGGAGTAGGTTTGGGGAGAGAGACAGAGAGAGGTCAGAGAGTCCCTCAGCTCTGGCGTGAGGTGTTATCAGGGACTGAATCTGTGACCTTTGTATACCTGAACACACATGTTTTTGTCCTACTAGGCTGAGCAACTTCCCTGGCCCTAGTAGTGGAACATATTTGACAATGGGAACAAGGAAAAAAGGGAAGGCGAGCAGGAGGAGAAGGGGAAGGGAGAAAATGAGTCAGTGAACTGTCTTCAAATGCTGGTGCTAATAACCAGAAGTGGGGTGGAGAAGAAGCTTTCCTTGGCCTCATCACTTTCTGTCTTCCCTACAACAGCAGCACCTGGCCATGACTTCTACTCCGGCACTGCTTATCTGCCACCCAACCCTGGAAAACAGATAACTCTTTGGACTGTCATCAGTGATTATTTTCCAAGTGTCACATGTTGGACAAATATATTTATCTTACCAGAAAGCTCAGGTGGTTGGTTTAAAAAAAGGGGGGGGGGGGGATATAAAACTCCAAAAGGATTTGCCTCGGCAGAATTCTCCTCTCCACCAACCTAATCCCGGTTTGAGTAACAAGGACCAGATGAACTGTAACGCTGGTTAATTTCTCTCTGGGTCCTGATTTCCTATGAGGATGGCAGGTGAGTGACATTTCAAAGAGCTTTTGGAGATTTATGTTGTTGTATCCATGGAGGTCTTTCAAGGGGCTGGCATTTTCTCATAATCTGCAGAGGTTCCCTCTGTCTGCCTCTGAACCTATTTATTAGCTGGACAATGTTGTGAAGTTAATTTAAAAGGGGGGGGGGGTCTTCAACTAGAAATAGAGAGGGGTGAGGAAGGAGAATAAATCATCTATAGATTTCTGGTAGTTAAGAAATGGTCACTGGGGTTGGGGGAAGGACATAATGGTTCTGCAAGACTTTCATGCCTGGGGTTCTGAGGTCTCAGATTCAACTCCCAGCACCACCATAAGCCAGAGTTGAGCAGTGCTCTGGTCTCTCCCTCAGTGTCTTCCTCTCTCTCTCTCTCCATATATATATAATTAAAATAAACAGAGAGAGGGTGATAGCATAGTGGTTATGCAAAAAGACTTCAATCTCCAGCACCACCATAAAATAAAATAATTTTTTTAAAGTTTTAAAAAATGGTCACTGAAAAAAAATTATGTATCTGTGTATGTATGTGTAATGTGTGAATTACAGGCATTAATACACACACACACACAGAGAGATAGAAAGAGAAAAGAGCTCCTTCTTTCTTTTTTTAAAATTTTTTAATATTTATTTATTTTCCCTTTTGTTGCCCTTGTTTTATTGTTGTAGTTATTATTGGTGTTGTTGTTGTTAGATAGGACAGAGACAAGTGGAGAGAGGAGGGGAAGATGACGGGGGGCGGGTAGAAAAAGACAGACACCTGCAGACCTGTTTCACCACTTGTGAAGCGACTTCCCTGCAGGTGGGGAGCCGGGGGCTCAAACCGGGATCCTTCTGATGGTCCTTGCACTTTGGAGGTCCTTTCTATAATTCAAAAATAATTCTGGCCCATCGTCCCTCCCAGAGTGGGAAAATGTTAGGGTAAGTTGACCAGAGAGCTCTGAACCCAATTGCACTAGAACCTGGAATGTTTGTGACTAGGAATCGTTGGGTTTCTTTCCTTCTTTCTTTCTTTCTTTCTTTCTTTCTTTTCTTTGCCTCCAAGGTTATTGCTGGGGCTCGGTGCCTGCACTATGAATCCACTGTCCCTGGAGGCTATTTCTCCCTTTTGTTGCCCTTGTGTATTGTTGTTATTGCTATCCTCTTTGTTGAATAGGACAGAGGGAAATGGAGAGAGGAAGGGAAGACAGTGAGGGGGAAAGAAAAATACCTGCAGAACTGCTTTACTACTTGTGAAGTGACCCCCACTGCAGATGAGGAGCCAGGGGCTCATCAAACTGGGATCCTTACACGGATCCTTGAGCTTCATGCCACATGTGCTTAACCTGCTGCACTACTGCCCAGAACCTTTGTTTCTATATCATCGCTGATAGGAAAGAAATTCTGCAGAAGACCTGAGGAAGTCAGGCACTGTTTCTCTTATCTGAGAAGAGAAAAAATGAAGGACCCATGGAAGTTGTAATAGAGGTAGGTATGCCTTAGAAAGGAAGTAAATTGGTCCGGGAGGTGACACAGTGGATAAAGCATTGGACTCTCAAGCATGAGGTCCTGAGTTCAGTCCCCGGCAGCACATGTACCAGAACGATGTCTGGTTCGTTCTCTCTCTCTCTCTTTTCCTTTCTCATTAATAAATAAAATATCTTTTAAAAAGGAAGGAAAGAAGTAAAGGGGAGCCGGGTGGTGGCACACCTGGCTGAGTCCACATTACAGTGTACAAGGATCCAGGTTCAAGCCACTGGCCCCCACCTACAGGGGGAAAGCTCAATGAGTGGTGAAGTAGGGCTGCAAGTGTCTCTCTGTCTCTCTCCCTCTCTATCACCCCCTTCCCTCTCAATTTCTTTCTGTCTCTATCCAATAAAGAAAGATAACAAAGAGAAAAAAGGAAGGAAGGAAAGGCAGGACTATAGAAGTGAATAAGAAGAAAGTATATATATAGAAAATCTGTATCTATGACCTTGGGACAACTAAATGGTTAGTGCTGGTAGGAGATGGGGACACAAAACTCTGGTGGCAGTAGTAGTGTGAAATTATGTCTTTGTCATCTTTTACTGTAAACCACTAATAAAGATTTAAAAATGTAAAGGCATCTATCTCTTTAGAATACTGAAATAACTCTGGTTTTTCCATGCTGTGGCACATGTGTAGAGCATCTAAATAAACCTTTGAACATCAAGTTAAATAAAAATCACAGAATCCCTAAGAGGCCCAGAGTACAGTGATACTGACCATGAAACACAAAAAAGAAACACAAAATCCTGGCTCTCCTTCAAAGAGGTTCTTAACCTCAAGGAAACTCTCAAGATGCAAATTAAAACCTGATTGTGGGGCCAGAGGTGTAGGTCAGTAGCAGAGTATCTTCTGCCTTGCCTGTCTGAGGTCCTGTTCACGATAAAGTAGACTGCTAGAAACAAAATCATGGAGTCCAAGGTGCAGTTCAGTCATAACTGTTCTCAGCTTGCTACACAAGGTGCATCCACAGTTATTATCCTCCCTCCTCCACCCCAGCAGACACAGAAAAGCAAAACCCCAAAGCTCAATCCCCATGCCTGCTGCAGAAATGAACCTTCAGACTATCTAAGGGCCAGAAAGTCTTCCCTCTGGTGGTTAAATACTCCCTCCTAGTGATGGTCCTGCTTTTTATCACAAAGAGAGTGAGCCTAGTGGGAAAGCCATGATTTTTCCTAAGCATCAACAGTGTTTCAGGACTTCTGAATGGAGATGGAGAAAGAAACTTCAAGGAACATCCTTTTTCATGCTCATCAGCCTCTCTTCCAGATAGGTCTCTGTACTTCTGTCAGAATTTTTCTAACTTTAATTCACCCTATCTGATGTGTGACTAAATCATGATAATACATAAAACGAAATTGAAATTTTTCTGCATTTACCTGTGTGATGATTCTAACCAAGGTTGTCATAAGGACAATAATTGTCCTTTACTAGATATATAGTTCTTTCCAGTTTAAGTTTTGACCAGTTTTACAGTGTTTCTTCTGAAGCTTATCAAGGGGTAATAATAATGCTGATGCTCTGTCAGAAGAGATTGTAAAAGATAGAAGACTATTTCTTACTTACTCCCTTTTGAATAGTCAGTTGAGTAGATAGAGTGAGAGAAGTGAAGTAAGGAGTAGGAGAGGAGGGTGTTTAGGCCTAAGTAGTAAATATTTGATTAGAGAATTTATGATGCCTTCTTTAATCCATTCTACTAGAATGCCAGGTCTATTAAGTCTAAGTCTACTGTCAGAGGGCTATTAAGCACTTTTACTTTGAGATATATAATTGCCCCTTGCATGTGGATACATTACACTTATACCTAGTACCCTAAGCCCTAGCCGGTAGCTAGTATCTGTAACTGTGTTAGATAATGTGCCATCTGAAATGGAACTAGGTAGTCCCATGTGTTAGGAACGATCTCACCAGATTAGAGGAGTGGGGTTGACATCTCAGGCTTGGTATCTCTGGAGACAGTCTGCAAAGAAGCAGTCACAGAAGCCAGAACTCCCACCTTCTGCACCCCACAAAGAATTTTGGTCCATACTTCCAGGGAGAGGTAAACAATAGAGAAGGTTCCAATGGAGGGGATGGGGCCACAGAACTCTGGTGGTGAGAACTATATGGAATTATGCCCCTGTTACAATTCTACCCTTACAGTCTTATAATCCAATGTTAAATCGCTAATAAAAAATAAAACATTTTAAAAAAAGAATTCACAAACGACATTTGATAAAAGGCCAAATGACTGAAATTGACTATTTTTTATTTTGCTTCCAGGGTTATCACTGGGGCTCCACATACTAAGCTACTGCTCCTGGCAGCCATTTTTCATTTTGTTGGATATGACAGAGAGAAATTAAAAGTTAAAGAGGCGATAGAGAGGGAGAGAGACAGAGATACCTATAGAACTGCTTCACTGCTTGTGAAGTCTCCTCTCTGCAGATGGGGAGCTGGGGACTCAAATCGGGATCCTTGCGCAGGTCCTTGCAATTAGTACTATGTGCAATTAGTACTTGCAATTAGTACTACTTAATCCAGTGAGCTACCACCCGGCCTCCAAGTGACTGTGTTTCTTTCTTTTTATATATATAATTTTATTAATGATTTAATATTGATTTACAAAATTACATGTCAACAGGGGTATAAATCCACTTCATTCCCACCACTAGGATTATGAATCTTCAGTTTCCGTTCTAAAAGCCACTGCAATTCCCCTAAGGTTGTAGACATGGACCAACCATCATCTCTACAACTATCTGTCTACATTTATACATAATTGCCTCCTTTTTCTTCCTGATCCAATTCTCTCTTCCCCTCCAAGCCACTCATGACAACATTACTACCTCTATATGTCCCTCTCCTTTTCCTCCTTTCTCTCTGAGTGCTGATGGAGCTGGAGTTCAGAGTCCTTTTCCTCCAATCACTTCTCCCCTGCTGAGTGTACGGATCCAGGTTGTTTTTGGGGTGCAGAAGGTAGGAGTTCTGGCTTCTGTAATTGTTTCTCTGCTGGATGTGGGCATTGCCATTCGATCCATAACCCCCACCCTGTTTCTTTTTCTTTTTTTAATCATTAAAAAATATTTTATTTCAGTTTTCTCTTTGTTTTTTAATTCTATCTTGCCATTGCTGGGGCCTCATGTCTCTGAGTTGACATTTTTTTAATTTAATTTTTTATTTATAAAAAGGAAACACTGACTAAACCATAGGATAAGAGGGATATATTTTCACACAATTCCCACCACCAGAACTCTGTATCCTATCCCCTCCCCTGATAGCTTTCCTATTCTTTAACCCTCTGAGGTTATGGACCCAAGGTCATCGTGTGATGAGAAAGACAGGATAGGAGTATGGGTAGACCTGTCAAAGCCCATGTTCAGCAGGGAAGCAATTACAGAAGCCAGACCTTCCACCTTCTGCATCCCACCCTGTTTCTATCCTTCCCTAGTGGGCCAGGGCTCTGGAGAGGTGAGGGTCCAGGACACACTGGTAAGGGCATCTGCTCAGAGAAGTGACTGTGTTTCTATGTTTTTCTTGATAGATAGAAATTTAAAATAGAGAGGAACAAAAACTTTTTTGCCATGAAGGTTGGAAAATAGTCCTTTTTTTTTCCTTATTTCTTTTTCCCCATGAGTGTTATCACTGGGGCTTGGTGCCTGCTTAACTCCACCACTCTCAGCACTCATTTTTTTCCTTTTTCTTCTATTTAGAATGTGAGAAATAGAGAAAGGGAGAAAGAGACAAAGAGAGAACAAGGGACACTGAAGCACTGCTCCACTGCTCACAAAGCTCTCACCCACAGCTGCTCCTGTGTGGTAGCCTGGGTGGTAGCCTGGGGTTCTAACCTGGGTCCTCATCCTTGCACATGGCAACATATATTCTCTACACGTGAGTTACCTGCTGCCAGGCTAGCTTCACAGGAGAGAGGATCCAGGAACTTGTGGCGGCATGGTAATACAATTCTTTATTCACACGGGAATGCCCCAGAGTCGGGTGTGAGCATGGTGGGTTAAGCCACATGGTGCCAAACTACAATGGCTGCCTTCCACTCTGCACGCCAGCCCTTCTCCAGGTCGGGACTCGGACAAGAAAAAAAAAAAAAAAAAAAGAGCAAAACCAGGGACAGAAGTGGGTTTTATGGGATAAAACCAGAAGTGGCAAGATGGCTAGGAAAGGGGGTGGAGAGAGGAAAAAGGCATGCTGGGAAGGTGGAAGCATCCTTAGCAACTGTTGCAATGGTTTTAACTGGTGGGATTAATATACCCTGCAGGCAGGGCAGGTCTCGAGGTAGAAAGAAGATAGATTGGGCAAACCAGTGATTATCTAAATAGGCCATACTATCAGCAATGCAGCATTGAGCAGGGGGAGCTGGTTTAATGCCCGACAACCTGCTGCTACTCTTAAGTGGAAAACAAAGTCTTTAATGTTATTGGGAAGATTAATGGTTTATAGTAAATAGAATTGATGGTACATGTGTTAAATTTCTCAGTTTTCTGCAAAACTCTCACCCCCAGCCTAGATCACCCTCCACGGTCATGCACCAGGACCTGAAAGACCCCAACCCACCAACCCACCCACCTAGAATCCTTTAATTTGGTGCAATACAGCAAACCCAGTCAAAATTCTACTTAGTATAAATGGAAAAACTTTTAACCATACCTTATAAATAACACACACAAAAAAATAAATCAGACATATGATAAGAAACCCAACAAAAGATATTCAAGACTTCTATACAGAGAAGTATTAGATATCATATAGCATAGTTAGAGATGACTTGCACAGATGGATACATCCCCAGTGGGAAGATAATACTGTAAAGATATCAATTTCCCTCATGTTGCTACCTAGGTCAGATTTACTGCCAAAATTCCAATGGACCTTCCTTTCCCTCTTAAAGAAGTCTGACTAAATCTAAATTTACAATGAAATGCAAATGTCCAAGCAAAGTCAGTAAAATCTTCAACACAGGTAAAGAACAACAGATGGAGAACACTAAGGCAAGATAAGGAGACTGGTTCAAAAACTGTAGAGGTGATTAAGGCAAAGTAATACTGCCTTCCTAAACACACTGACAAACAGACATAAAAGTAGTCCAGAAACAAACCTTCCTTTAGTCATCTGGTTCACGTGAAGTGGAAAAATGATGGTAGTTTCAGTAAATGATTCTGGGTCAGTTGGAAGTTATGGACAGAAAAGAGAAACTTCACCTCTACCTCACACACAAAAAAATCAGTTCAGAGGAAATGCAAATCTTTTTTTTTATTTCTTTATTGGGGAATTAATGTTTTACATCTGACAGTAAATACAATAGTTTCTACATGCATAACATTTGCCAGTTTTCTGTATAACAATACAACCCCCACTAGGTCCTTTATCATCCTTTTTGGACCTGTGTTCTCCCCTCCTCCCTTCACAAACCCCAGAGACTTTTACTTTGGTGCAATATGCCAATTCCAGTTCAGGTTCTGCTTGTGTTTTCTCTTCTGATCTTGTTCTTCAACTTCTGCCTGAGAGTGAGATCATTCCATATTCATCCTTCTGTTTCTGACTTATTTTACTTAATATGACTTTTTCAAGGTCCACCCAAGATCAGCTGAAAATGACTACCCTATGACCCTGCAATTCCTCTCCTGGGGATATATCCTAAGGAACCCAACACACCCATCCAAAAAGATCTGTGTACACATATGTTCTTGGCAGCACAATTTGTAATTGCCAAAACCTGAAAGCAACCCAGGTGTCCAACAACAGATGAGTGGCTGAGCAAGTTGTAGTCTATATACACAATGGAATACTACTCAGGAACTGCAAATCTAAACATGAATACTAGCATGGCCTGGAGGAGGTGGAGCAGGTGAAATGGAGACTTGTAGGCATGAGGTCCTGAATACATTGCCCAGCACTCCATGCACAGGGTGATGCTCTGGTGCACACACTCATTAATAAATGAATATATATAAATACGGAATGCAAAATAAAGTATTCACACCCCTAATTTAAAAAAAGACATTGTGGGGGGTTGGGAGGTAGCACAGCGGGTTAAGTGCACGTGGTGCAAAGCGCAAGAACCGGTAGAAGGATCCCGGTTCGAGTACTCGGCTCCCCACCTACAGGGGAGTCGCTTCACAGGTGGTGAAACAGGTCTGCAGGTGTCTATCTTTCTCTCCCCCTCTCTGTGTTCCCCTCCTCTCTCCATTTCTCTCTGTCCTATCCAACAACAATGGCATAAATAACAATGATAATAATAACCACAACAATGGCAAAACAACCAGGGTAACAAAAGGGAAAAAGTGGCCTGCAGGAGCAGTGGATTTGTGGTGCAGGTACAAAAAAAAAAATTTTTGTTTGGAACAAACCCCAAGATCTCTTGCATGCCCTGCTGAGTGGTAAAGCAATGCTACAGTGTCTCTCCTTTTTTCTTTCTCTTCTGCTTTGTCTCTCATCCTCTATCTTAAAAAAAAAAAAAATTGATAATGGTGTAGTCATGTAGGCACTGAGACCCAGTGAAAACCCTGGTAGCAAAAATAAATAAAAATACAGTAAATAAATAAGCTTACAAAAATAACAACCAAACTGACTGGTAGATTCTGGGAAAGCTATAGTGGTTTCAGAAGGAAGAGGAGAGAAGGAGAGATGTGTGGCACAGGAACTAGGAAGATTCCTGCAGTTGTAATACATACACGTGTGTGAAACTATATTCCAAAAATCTTCTAATGTAAATCATTAAGAAAATCCAAAGAAAGAAAAAAACTATCTTCCCTTCTGTACAAAAAAAATAATAATTTGGAACACCTTGCTTTAACTTTAGATATTAAAATGGTGCCCGGTTTAAAAAAAAAAATCAGCCCCTTCCTTTCTCAATTCCTCTCTGTCCTATCCAGTAAAAATAAAAATTAAAAAATGGCCTCCAGGAGCAGCGGATTCATAGTGCAGGCACTGAGAACCAGCGATAACCCTGGAGCACCCCATATATAATTCTTGTTCTAGCGTTTGCCCTTCTTCCGTAGCCAGTCAACAGCATCAGGTTGAGCCTGATGTAAAGTTTCGAGACCTCCATTGAATCTGGATAGGTGGCAGTCGTTGACTATGTGGGTCATAGTCTGTCTGTAGCCACAGGGGCAGTTCGGGTCGTCTCTGGCTCCCCAGTGGTGGAACATAGCGGCTCACCGGCCATGGCCTGTTCGATAGCGATTGAGGAGGGCCCAATCGTAACGTGCTAGGTCAAAGCCGGGTTGACGCTTGCAGGGGTCTGTGATGAGGTGTTTGTTCTTTACCCATATATAATAATAATAAGCAACAGGGTTTTTAAAATAAATAAATATCAAGAAATTAAGTACCTTAAACAGTCTCCCCCCTCCCTCCCTCCCCCAAGCCTGTTGTTGCTGCTCTTATTTTATTTTACTTTGCCATCTTTCTTTTAAATTTTTTTTATTGTATTTATTTTCCCTTTTGTTGCCCTTGTTTTTTTATTGTTGCTGTTGTTATTGATGTTGTCACTGTTGGATAGGACAGAGAGAAATGGAGAGAGGAGAGGAAAACAGAGGGGGGAGAGAAAGATAGACACCTACAGACCTGCTTCACCACTTGTGAAGTGACTCCCTACAGGTGGGGAGTCGGGGGCTCGAACCGCGATCCTTCCGCAGGTCCTTGCGCTTTGCTGCACTACCACCTGACTCCCTACTTTGCCATCTTATAACCCTCAAATCTCAGGCAATACTCATCACCTCTGACTGTCTGGCTCCCAGTCCTTGTTTGCATTATTCACCTTTCACCACAACTTCAACTTTTTTCATTCCAGGATTCTTCAGGTGACCAGGATCTGAAAGACTAAAAGGACAAGCCTGGAGTAACAGCTTTATCACATGGTCTTCCTGCAGCAAAGAGACTCTTGTGGGACTTGAGTGGTAGTGCAGTGGGATAAAGAATAGGAATCTTTGTGTGTGTGTGTGTGTGTATATATATATAAATATATATATCATTGACAAACCATAGGATAAGAGGGGTACAATTCCCACCACCAGAACTCTGTATCCCATCACATCCCATCACCTGATAGCTTTCCTATTCTGTATCACTCTGGGAGTATGGACCCAAGGTCACTGTGTTGTGCAGAAGGTGGAAGGTCTGCTTTCTGTAATTACTTCCCGGCTGAACAGGGGCATTGACAGGTTGATACTCCCAGCCTGCCTCTCTCTTTCCCTAGTGGGATGGGGCTATGGGGAAGTGAAGCTCCAGGACACATTGGTGGGGCTGTCTATCCAGGGAAGTCTGGTTGGCATCATGGTAGCATCTGGGACCTGGTGGCTGAAAAGAGAGTTAACATATAAAGTCAAACAAATTGTTGACCTATCATGGACCTAAAGGCTCGAATAGTGAAGATGAAGAGTTGGGGGCTCCATTTTGTAGATAGCTAGTAGGCATATTCTAGTTATATTCCAAAGGGCCTGTGGCTATACTAGTGTTTTGTTTTGTTTTCCCTAAGCCTGAAATCTGATATGCAGGTCAACCAAAGGAAGTCAGGTACAGGGCTCAGCTGATGTCAGCCCTGGCAACAAAGCATACAGTGATCTGCACAAAGGCACAATGGATTGTGGGTGGATCCAGTCTGTGCAAATGCACAAAGCATTGTGGGTGCACTGAATAGACTTAAAAGCACAGCCAGCCAGAAGTCTGTTCTCTTTGGCTGCTGCCTCTTCTCCTGGTCAGACAGATCTGAGGTGCTGAAGGTGTCTGTAATGGCTGCCACTCCTGGGAACTGAACACGTGTGACTCAGCTAGCCAGTAAACTCTTAAGACTCCTCTACAGCCATAAGCAACCTATCCCTCTGCTGATAGTTGTTTATCTCATGGGACTGAACTTTTGATAACTAATTCATGGGCTTTATGGACCTAGGGTATTCTTAACCCCTGATGATAATTGCTTATTTTGCAGTACCTAAAATAATGTCCTAATAAAAGCTTGATTCCTTCAAACCTACTCCCAGCCATCCATGCTCAGCTGAATCTGTTATGCGCCGCAGCCAAAGCCCCTTTTAATTTTTAGTTACAACAACCCAGCTTCCCTGAATCATCACTGTGCTGGAACCCTGTCCTAAAGGCTTAGTCTCTTTTCTAAGTGTGTATCACATTATCTGAGGTACAACAAACTGTACTTTTTAGAAAGTTCAGGGGGGCGCAGTGGAGTGCACAGTTGAGCATACATGTCATTATGAAGTGCAAGGACCCAGGTTTGAGGCCCCCAGTCTTCACCTTCGGGGGGGGGGGGATCTCAAGGAGCAGTGAAGCAAGAGCTACAGGTGTCTCTGTCTCTCTCTCCTTCTCTATCTTCCCCTCCTCTCTCAATTTCTTTCTGTCCTATCAAACAGAGAGAAAAAGAAAAGAAAATTTTGCTCACTGTAATCAGTGGATTAGTCATGCAGGCATGAAGCCCCAGCAATAACCCTGGGGGCAAAATAATATTTTTTTTAAAAAAAAAGCAATCTAAGACTATATGGCTATATGTTCTAATTAGAGTCTGAACATTCTCAAATTCTTTTTTTTATTGCCATTATGGTTATTGCTGGGACTTGGTGCCTGCACTTTGAGTCCACTGCTTCTGGAAGTCATAGTTTGCCCCTATTCCTTTTTCTTTCCTTTCTTTCATTTGATAGTACTGAGATAAAATGAGAGGGGAGGGGAAATAGGCAGGAAGAGAGAAACACCTACAGGCCTAATTCACTGCTCATGAAGCTTCCCCCTGCAAATGAACATGCGGGAACCAGGGGCTTGAACCTTGGTCCTTGCACATGGCAATGTACACTCAATCTAGTGTGCCACTGCCCAGTCCCTCATTCTCAAATTCATTTTTCTAATTATGCTTTTTAAAAAAGTTACCATTTTTTCTATTTTTATATTATCTTTATTTATTTGTTGGATAGAGGCAGCCAGAAATTGAGAGGGAAGGGAAAGATAGAGAGGGAGAGAGACAGAGACACCTGCAGCCCTGCTTCACCACTCATGAAATTTTCCCCTGCAGGTGGGGACCAGGGGCTCGAACTGGGGTCCTTTCACACTGTAACATGTGCACTCAACTAGGTGTGCCACCACCTGGCCCCCTGGATTTATTTATTTTTAGGGTTATCTCTGGGGATCCATGTATGCCCACTCCAAGTGGCCAATTTTCTCCTTTTTTTTTCTCTATTTAATTTTATTGAACAGAGAGAAATTAAGAGGGAAGGAGAAGATAAATAAATAAAGAGAGAGAGAGACTGAGACCTCCAGCACTGTTTCACCCCTTGTGAAGCTTCCCCTCTACAGGTGGGGAGTAGGGGTTTGAACTTGTGCTTAGTTTTTTTTGTTTGTTTTTTTTTTTGTTTGTTTTGTTTTTTTTCCTTGTGCTTAGTTTTTTTTGTTTGTTTTTTTTTTTAACTTTACCAGAGTACTTGCTCAGCTCTGGCTTATGGTGGTAAAGGTTGGGGGGAACTGAACCTGAGACCTTAGAGCCTCAGGCATGAAAGTCTCTTTGCATAACCATTATGCTCTCTCTACCCCATCCGGTCCTTGTGACATGTGTGTTCAACCAGGTATGCCACCTGCCCAGCCCCCTACAATCCCAGATTCTCATGGTTCGAAGAACATGTGGAAGATAAAAGGCATCCCACTAAACCTACTTCAGGACACACCTGAGCCGTCTTCCCTTACCTGGTATTTATTATCTGTCCTCAGGAGCGTGAAGAACACACAAATTAAAACAGCCTTGTTCCTTGCAGCAATGAGGTAGGAGCATTCAGAACCCAAAAGGAGCAGAGTGATTGTGTTTCCTTCATCTCCAGAGGTGATGGTATCTGAGCACCTATAGCTCACAAAGTCCGAAAGACAAGATGTCCCAGGAGAAAAATGCTCAGACACATACAGGTTAAGGCCAAACCCAGGACTGGAGTTAACCTGTATTAGCCTAATACCACCACCAGATGGCGCCATTGGTCCAAGCAACTGAAAGTGTCAGTTTGATTCTTCACAGACAAGTTGCTGCTGGGGTCAGCAATCATGAAATCTTTGTTCACACACACTGGTAGACTTTCTTTGCAGAGAGAAGTAACTCTCCCTACTATAGATGCTTTCCAGAGTTGTGTGTTGAGGGCTGATGTGAATGGAAAGAAAGGTGCTATGTGCTTTTAGTGAATCCCCCTCCCTTGATCTTGAATAACAGCCCTGTGCGGGAGTCAGGCTGTAGCACAGCAGGTTAAGCACAGGTGGCACAAAGCACAAGGACCGGCAAGAGGATCCCAGTTCGAGCCCTGACTCCCCACCTGCAGGGGAGTCGCTTCACAAGAGGTGAAGCAGGTCTGCAGGTGTCTTATCTTTCTCTCCCCCTCTCTGTCTTCCCCCACCTCTCTCCATTTCTCTGTCCTATCCAACAACTACGACAACAATAATAACTACAACAATAAAAACAACAAGGGCAACAAAAGGGAATAAATAAGTAAAATAAAAAAATAGCCCTGTGCATTTATTTATTTATTTGTTTATAACAGAAAGAAATTGAAAGGGAATGGGAGACTGAGAGGTATATTCCATAGCCTTACCCCAGTAGGGAAAGACAAAACAGGCTGGGGGTATGGATCAAACCACCAACATACATGTCCAGCGGAGAAGCATTTAAGAAATTAGAACTCCCATCTTCTGCACCCCATAAAGATCTTTGATCCATACTCTGAGTGAGGAAGTGTTAGGTGAAATGACCAGAGGGCTCTGAACTCCAATTTCACAGGGACCAGAAACATTTGTCACCAGGTATCTTTTTATATATATAATCACTGACAAAACCATAGGATAAGAGGGGTACAACTCTACATAATTCCCACCACCAGAACTCCATATCCCATCCCCTCCCTTGATAGCTTTCCTATTCTTTAGCCCTCTGGGAGTATGGACCCAGGGTCATTGTGGGATGCAGAAAGTAGAAGGTCTGGCTTCTGTAATTGCTTCCCTGCTGAACAGGGGCATTGACAGGTCCATACTCCCAGCTTGTCTCTCTCTTTCCCTAGTTGGGAGGGGTTCTGGGTAACTAGAGCTCCAGGACACATTGGTGGGGTTGTCTGTCCAGGGAAGTCTGGTTGGCATCACCAGCATCTGGAACCTGGTGGCTGAAAAGAGAGTTAACATATAAAGCCAAACAAGTTGTTGACTAATCATGAACCTAAAGGCTAGAATAGTGCAGATGAAGAGTTGGGGGGTCTCTGTTTTGTAAATAGCTAGTAGGCATATTTTAATTATATTCCAAAGGGCCTGTGGCTATGCTAGGTTTTTGTTTGTTTGTTTGTTTGTTGTCATTTTCTTTTTTTTCCCCCTGAGCCTGAAATCTGATATGCAGGTGGATCCAACTTATTTTCTGGGGAGACGATGTCATGGCTGGAAAAAGGACCAGAAAGCTGGATCAGGGAAGAGAGTAGCTCTCAAATATGGGAAAGATGTATAAATATTATTGACCATGAACTCCCATCGATTTGATGTGATCTGGGGCTCATATTCAGCTTAGGAGCCTATGTGACCTCTGCATCCCTGTAGAGCTGAGCTCACATTCTGTGGTCATGAGTAGGAAGGTTCCAAGCTGCCCCAATTTCAGCACCCATCTTCCTCAGGTGGAAGATAGAGTATGTTGTCCAGCCTCTCTTCGGAGGATGGAATATTTTCTATCGTGTTGATCCAAGTTGAGGGCAAGGTCCTATGGGGGGGCCACAAAGGGGTCTATTTTATTATTCCTGATAGAGATAACTCTATCGAGGTCTAGGCTCATCATGTCTGTGTGGGAATCTCAGGACTCCCTGACTAGGGCCCCAGCTGAGGGGGTGGCCTGATAGTGACTAAAGAGCCATCCTTAAAGTATGCCGGTCTCTTGCCCTTATTCAGCTTTTGCAGTCCTTGCTTTGAAAAGGTTAGCTTTGGAGTGAGTGAGGAAAGTGTAATAGGAAGTAGGTGAGGAGGGTATCTAAGTCTAAGTAGACACTATTTCATTGTTTTTATAGCATCACTGAAAGGGAAGAGAATCTAGGGAACATCAGAGGAAGTCAGGCATTGTTATATCAGTGAGAGAAGAGGAAAAGAAAGGACACTCAGAAGTAGTAATAGATGTAGGTGTTACTTAGAAAAGAAGTGAAGACAGGGACGTGGAAGTAAATAAAAACGGGCAAAAAGAGGGCCAGGTTAAGCACACACACTACCATGCACAAGGACCCAGGTTCAAACCTCCATTCCCCATCTCTAGGGGGTGCTTCACAAGCACTGAAACAACTCTGCAGTCATCTCTTTCTCCCTCTCTATTTCCTCCTCCCCCTCTCTATCCTAACAAAAAAAAAAATAGAAAGAAAGAAGAAAGAGAAGAAGAAGAACAAGAAGAAGAAGAAGAAGAAGTAGAAGAAGAATGGGAGGAGGAGGAGGAGGAGGAGGAGGAAGGAGAAGAAGGAGGAGGAGGAGGCGGAGGAGGAGGAGAAGAAATGTCTTCTGGGAGTGATAAATTTCTGTGCAGACACTGAACCCCAGTGATAACCCTGGTGGCAAATAAAAAGACAAAAGGGGGGTCAGGCGGTGGCACAGTGGGTTGGGTGCACGTGGCACAAAGCGCAAGGACCAGCGTGAGGATCCCGGTTGGAGCCCCGGCTCCCCACCTGCAGGGGAGTCGCTTCACAGGCAGTGAAGCAGGTCCGCAGGTGTCTATCTTTCTCTCTCCCCTCTGTCTTCCCCTCCTCTCTCCATTTCTCTCTGTCCTATCCAACAATGAACAACATCAACAATGGTAATAATAATAATAACCACAACGAGGCTACAACAACAAGGGCAACAAAAGGGGGAAAAGATGGCCTCCAGGAGCAGTGGATTCGTGGTGCAGGCACCGAGCCCAGCAATAACCCTGGAGGAAAAAAATAAAACAAAATAAATAAATAAATAAGACAAAAAAGATAGAGTGAGCTAAGCAGTAGCGTAGCGCACTGGGCTACGTGTACATAGTGCAAAGTATAAGGATCCTGGTTCAAGCCCCCAGCTCCCCAGCTTCAGGGGTCACTTCACTAGCATTGAAGCAGGTCTGCAGGTTTCTCTTTCTTTCTCCTCTCTCAATTTCTCTCTGTCCTATCCAACAACAACAACAACAGCAACAACAACAACAGCAATAACAACAATGGAAAATAATGGCTGCCAGGAGCAGTGGATTCATTGTGCAGGTACCGAGCCCCAGCAATAACCCTGGAGGCAAAATAATAATAAATAAATAGAAAGATAGATAGATAAAGGGTCCAGGTGGTTAAGCACACACACTACAGTGCAGAAGGACCTGGGTTCAAGCCCATTCTGCACCTGCAGTGAGGAAAGCTTCGTGTGTGGTGAAGTAGAGCAGCAAGTATTTCTCTGTCTCCTGTCTTCCCTTCCACCCCTCCACTCTCAATTTCTCTCTCTCTTTATTCAATAATATAAAAATAATTTCAGAAAGAAAGATAGAAAGATAGTCAATGCACATCTGTGACCTGAGGAGAACTATTGCAGTTTCTGATGGAGGGGGATGGGGATACAGGACTCTAGTGGGAATGTTGTGGAATTATATTCTTCTATTACAATTTTGTAAAGCACTAATAAAAAAACAAAATAAAAATTATTGAAAGAAAAGTGTTTGTTTTTTGCCTCCAGGGGTTATTGCTGGCGCTTGGAATCCACTGCTTCTGGAGACCAATTTTTCCCCATTTTGTTGCCCTTGTTGTTGTTTTTGTTGCCTTTGATGTCACTGTTGGATATGATGCAGAAATCGAGAGGGGAGGGGAGACAGATAGGCACCTGCAGACCTGCTTTACCATTTGTGAAGCCACCTCCATACAGGTGGGGAGCCAGAGGCTCCAACCCGGATCCTTGCACTGGTCCTTGTGCTTCTAGCCATGTGTGCTTAACCCACTGTGCTACCCCAACCCCTATTGAAAGAAGATTAACAGAGACCTGCAACATTATTTCACGGCTTGTGAAGTTTTCACTTTGCAGATGAGGACCAGGGGCTTGAATCCCGGTTCTTTTTAAAATTTTTAATTTATTGGATAGAGACAGAGAGAAATCAAGAAAGGGGAGATAGAGAGAGGGAAAGAGAGACACCTGCCGTACTGCTTCACTGCTCACAAAGCTTTCCTCCTGCAGGTGGAAAGTGAGGCCTTGAACTGGGATCCTTGTGAACTGTGATATGTGCATTCAACCGGGTGCACCACGGCCACAGTCCCTGTGTTTTTATTACCCTCATCTCGCAGATGGGTAAACTGGGGATTCGGTAGGTTAAAGCACCTTGTCCAGATGATGAAGCCAGGAACGGGAGCCCCAATCTGATCAGCCAAATATCACAAACTTAACTTTGCTAAAGAATCTCTGAATGAGGAGGTCCAGTGGTGCAACTGGTTAGCGCGCGGTACTGATACAGAATCTCTGAATGAATATTTACTCACAAATGCACCTGTCTGCGCACTATTGTGTGACTTGCAGCAAAAACACCTCACATAATACAGTGCAGTTGGGAAGGAGTCAGTATTCCTGGTGCACTTAGCTCATTCTCAAGCAGAAAAACTTCCAAGAGTGTCTTAACCTCTTTCTTTCCCTCTTCCTAGTGTTTCTGAATAGCATGTAAAATGAGTTGCCTTTTTTTTTTTTTTGCCAGAGCCTAGAATCTGATATGCAAGTGGATCCTAATTATTGTCTGGGGAGAAACAAACACTAGTATAGCCACAGGCCCTTTGGAATATAACTAAAATATGCCTACTAGCTATCTAAAAAACAGAGACCCTTCCAACTCTTCATCTGCACTATTCCAGCCTTTAGGTCCATGACTGGTCAACAGTTTGTTTGGCTTTGTATATTAACTCTCTTTTCAACCACCAGATTCCAAATGCTAGCAGGATGCCAACCAGAGTTCCCTAAACAGACAACCCCACCAATGTGTCCTGGAGCTCCGCCTCCCCGGAGTATGGATTGACCTGTCAACATCCATGTTCAGCAGGGAAGCAATTACAGAAGCCAGACCTTCCACCTTCTACATCCCACAATGACCTTGGGTCCATACCCCCAGAGGATTAGAGAATAGGAAAGCTATCAGGGGAGGGGAGGGGATACAGAGTTCTGGTGGTGGGAATTGTGTGAAGATGTGCTCCTCTTATCCTATGGTTTAGTCAGTGTTTCCTTTGTATAAATAAAAAGTTTTTTTAAAAAGAAAAGAAAAATTGAGTTGCCATTAGCAGTTCAAAAGTCAGTGTTCTCACAACCACCCAGACAGGGTCCTACATATAATAAGCACACTCCCTCCGCTCACTGTTCTCGCCCCAGGCCCCTTTCTCCTCTCCAACTCCCAACACACACAGCTCCCTCAAGAAACTAACCTGTGAGACCAAAAGCAAGCCAGTGGCATCAATTCCCACCCGAGTAATCCATTCTCAAACAAGGCATGTTTGGCACTGGATCAAAAGAAATCATTTGGAGGAAAGCAGTAAGCAGTTTCCTCAAACAAACAGAAGCGGAGACATTTTATGATCCAGCAGTACCACTCCTCGGTATATATCTAAAGACTATAAAACCATTAATTGTAAAGGATCCAGGCACCCTGCATGCATAGCTGTGCCAAGGAGTGGAAACAGCCTGAATGACCATCAACAGGTGACTGGATAAAGAAGTTGATGGGATATCATCCCATGGATTACTACTCTGTGGTTTTGAAAAGATGATACTGTGTCCTTCAAGACAAAATGAATGGAACTGGAGGTGATTGTACTTAGTGAAGTAAGAACGTGAAGGACAACTACAGGTTCGTTTTGATCATATGTGGAATATACAGAATTGAAGCACAAGCACTCACAACAAAAAAAGTAGCATAACAGCAAACTGTCTCGCAAGACTTTATGAGAAATATGGTAATTATCATGGCGTGAGGAGTCAGGCACAGAACTTTGGTTATAGATCCAACATAGAATTATACTCTGTAGGGGGCCGAGAGGTAGCGCAGCGGGTTAAGCAAAGCGCAAGGACCAGCATAAGGATTCTGGTTCAAGCTGCTGGCTCCCCACCTGCAGGGGGGGGGGTCACTTCACAAGTGGTGAAGCCGGTCTGCAGGTGTCTATTTTCCTCTCCCCCTCTGTCTTCCCCTCCTTTCTCCTTTTCTTTCTGTCCTATCCAACAACAACAGCAATAACAACAATAATAATAACAACAACGATAAACAACAAGGGCAACAAAAGGGAAAAAGGTGACCTCCACAAGCAGTGGATTTGTAGTGCAGGCACCGAGCCCCAACAATAACCCTGGAGGCAAAAAAAAAAAAAAAAAAAAAGAATTCTCTTTTGTAATCTTATAATCTTGTAAACAAAAAAAATACAGTATAAAGAAAGTAAAGGAATAATTAATATACTAGCAGACACCAGAGAGAGAGCTTAACAGGAGTTGGGCGGTATCTCAGTGGGTTAAGCGCAAATGGTATGAAGCACAAGGACTGGTATAAGGATCCCGGTTCCAACCACCACCTCCTCACCTGCAGGGAGGTCGCTTCATGGGCAGTGAAGCAGGTCTGCAGGTGTCTATATTTCTCTCTTCCTCTCTGTCTTCCCCATCTCTCTCAATTTCTCTCTGTCCTATCCAACAACAATGATAGCAATGGCAACAATAACAATAACAAGGGCAACAAAATGGGGGAAATAGCTTCCAGGAGCAGTGTATTCATAGTGCAGGTACCAAGCTCCAGTGATGGAAAGACAGAGAGAGAGGTGTTAACCTGTTAGAACATAAGATTTAAAGGAAAAATCAGGCATGATATTATAGTCAACATGCTTATTTGTATCTCAGTATGTTGCTAATTCCAGAAGACAAAAGGCAGGTAGAAAGGATTAGAGCTGCAGTGAGAAGGAATCAAGCAGTCATTATGGACTTGTTCATGGGCATTGGGTGGTGAGCTTTCATTGATAATGAGTAAAGCCAAGAACTCCTAGCCTCCTTCCACAGGTGAAACATTAAATGGTCTTCTTTTAAAGTTTTTCAGTTTTTGGAAAAGGAAATACTAGTTAAGAAACAAAAAAAAACCTGCAGGAATCATTGTCAGTTATAAACTATTCCGGGGTGATGAAGCAGCCTGGCTTTCTTTAAATTAAAAGAAACCTGGGGATGGGAGTGAGGAGTGAATGATGGCTCACCTGGTCAAGCGGACATGTGACTAATACATAAGGACCTGGGTGGGAGCCTCCCCACCTGCCGGGGAGATACCCCATGAGTGAATGGGGAAATCCCCCTTTTAAAATTTTGTTGTTTTTTTTTAATGAGAGAGAGAGAAGGAGAGGGAGAGGGAGAGGGAGAGGGAGAGGGAGAGGGAGAGGGAGAGGGAGAGAGAGAGAGAGAGAGAGAGAGAGAGAGAGAGAATCACTTTGGTACTTGAGATGCGAGAGATCAAACTCAGGACTTCAAGCCCGAGAGGCCAAAGCCTTCTCACTGTACCACAGCCCTTGGCCTTTAAAGGGGCAGCAGCCTACCAGCAATGCAGGATTCCATGGAACCTTCCATCCAGAACAGGCTGCACAGGCTCTGGTCTGCACTTCTGAAAGTTCCAGGTAAAGTAGTGTTGACATTCTACTTTGTCCAGCAGATTTACAATATACTTATGGCTTAAATTTTTGTTTCCCTCCTGATGAATTTAGAGAATATATCTGGGGAGTCTTAATGCCTTGTCCACAGTCATAGATGTTCTGGAAGAGATTCTCTAGAACTGAGTAGGACAGAGCAGAAACCCACCACCCCTTTTTTCTTCTCTCCCCACCCCATATACACCCCTCCACCAGAGCCCTACTTACCTCTGGCTGATTGTTGTGCCAGGGATTGAACCTGGGATCTCAGAGCCTCAGGCATGAACACCCTTCACATAACCACTATGCTACCTCCCCTGTCCTACATCTTTCGTTCCACCCATGGTTTAGTTCATGATCTGGGCCTGGAGAGAAATGATTTCATATGCTTTACCCCCACTAACCACAAGAGGGCAGAAGAGCCCTGAAGGTCTGGATGTAACTAACATGCTCTGAATGACCTACCTCCCAGCAAAGACAAAATGCAGCAGGTGGTTGCAAAGGCATCTGCACTGAGCTGGCTGGGAAAGACAAACCAGGACAGCAGAAGAGTCTGGGAGCCACAAGGACCCACGAGTCTGCAGCCACACCCCCTCAGTCTCATTCCATCTGTGATGGGACCACTTCAGAGAAAACCAGGGGGCTAGCAAAGAAGGGGGCCCAACTACTGAGGGAGAAACCCACGCCCACCCCTTCCTTCCCATCAGCTACTCCTGGCCAGGTTACTTTTTTGGCTATAGAAATCCTAGTGGCTAATTGTAATTGCTTTATGATTAGGGAGCCAGCAGTGGGCTCACCTGGGAGACAACACACTGTCATGAGCAAGTATCCAAGTTCAAGGCCCACAGGAGCACCAGAGAAAGAAGGAAGAATCATGAGCAGTGAAGCAGGGCTGTGATGTCCCCCCTCCTCCTTACTGTCTCTCTCCCTTTCTGCCTTTTTAACATTTATTTTGTAGTTAATTTATTCAGTAGAGACAGAAATCAAGAGGGAATGGGGAGACAGAGAAGAGGGAGAGAGGGAGAAAGAGAAGGAAGGAAGGGAGAGAGAGAGAGAGAGAGAGAGAGAGAGAGAGAGAGATCTCCACAACACTGTTTCACCACTCATGAAGATTTCCCCCTGCAGGTGGGGACCAGGGGCTTGAACCTGCCTGTGCATGTGCTTAATCCCACTCCACCCTACCTCTGGCCTTTCAACTTCTATCAAAAACAGTCTACTGGGAGCAATGGAATCATGCAGGCACAGAGTCCCAGTGGTAACCCTAGTAGCAAAAAAGAAAGGAACAATAGCCAGCACAGAATAAGTACTCTATAAATGCTTGCTCCTGAGTCACACATAAGTACTAAATTCTAGGCAACACCGGTTTTTAATACCAGCATTAAATTTGATAGTTTGCATTTTGGATTGGATCCAGACCATTCGCTGTATCTAACTGTTGTTGTGAAATGCTGATTTGAATTGCTGTTGATGTTCCTGTTTCCTCTAGGAGTGTAAACACGGATCTATTGAACAGGCTTCTGAACCACACAAGGAGTTTTGACTAGTCAAACAGGCCACCGAATTGACTGGGGAGGTGGCTCATCCAGTAAAGTGCAAGACTTGCCTATGGGAGGCCCTGGATTCAATCCAAACACTGCAAATTCTGGAAAGGGGGCGGTCTGTGCTCTTCCTCTCTTATAGAAGTAAATAAAAGCTTTGAAAAAATTATTCCACTTAATAGGGGGGCTATGGGCTGGCTAACAGCTCAACTCCGTGGAGCATCTGCTTTTCCAAGCATGAAGCAAGGGTTGAAGCCTGGCCCCCACCACACTGGAGGAAGCTTCAGTGCTGCGGTGTCTGTCCACCCCCCCCCCACCCCCCGTCTCTCTGTATCATACAAGGCAAGGCCAGCCCAGAATGGTGAAGCCCTGGTGATGACAAAAAAATAGTATGGGAGTTATATATGTACTATGCCCACTTGCCTGCTTTCAAAGCTCTCAATATAGTATGTTTCCTTGTAAACCACATCAGAGGTAGCACTTTGTGGGGTGTTCAGAGCTGTAGTGACATACACCTGTTAACTGCCTTGGGAAGAGGCAGGTGGGCCGGTTTACAGGAAACTGTACGCACCAGTGTCTGCAGAGGACACTTTCACTCATTTGCCTGCCGTTTCCCTTATGCTGCTGTCCACTTAGATAGCCCCCACTGGCACCTGGGCACCTGGCTGCTGGTGGCCTCAGACGGCTTCAGACGAGGGACAATCCTTAGAGACATGCAAAGGCAGCACACAGTAAGTGCTTATACTTTCTTCCATCACCACCCGTTCCCCATACCTCCCTTCGCTCCTAATCTCAGCCCCAGTTAGTGAGACTGTCTGGAACTCCACACTCCAGGCTACTTCCTATTTCTGTGAGAGAATGGACAGAGGGAGGTGGGGTGGCAAAGACATCTCAGCAGCTCTCAGAAAGGGCTGGAAGGCAGAACAGTGGATGAAGCCTTGGATTCTAAAGCACAAAGTTCCAAGTTCAATCCCCAGCATCACGTGTGCCAGAGTGATGCTCTGGTCCCCTTAGAGAACCTCCCACACACCTCTGAAACCTTCTGCTTTCACTTTCATAACAGTCTAAGTGTGAGGATGTGATCTAAAATCATCCAGCAGTGCCTGAGTTCTCTAGAGAGATAATCTTAGTTTCCCTTGGATTAAGTGCAGTGGTTTTTGCCCTTGGGATACAGAAAACTCTTGCCATAGTCTCCAAACCCAGCAAGCTCTGGGAATCTAAGTAACAAATAGCCTCTATTGTTACTTACGAAAAAGCCACTTTCTTTCTTTCTTTCTTTCTTTCTTTCTTTCTTTCTTTCTTCCTTCCTTCCTTTTTATTTTTTAATTGCCACCAAGGTTATCACTGGGATTCAGTGCCTGCATGATGAATCTACCACTCCAGCAGTCTTTTTTTTTTTTTTTGTAATTTAATTTTTTCTGATTTGATAGGACAGATAGAAACTGAGAGAGGAAGGGAAGATAGAGAGACACCTGCAGCACAGCTTCGCCACCCATGAATCTCCCCCCTGCAAGTAGAGAGTTGGGCTCAAACCCAGGTCCTTGTGCATGGTTCTACCAGGTGTACCAGGTGTACCACCACCTTCCCTCCCCCCTTTCTATTTACCCTGAAAACTGCAACAGTACATGATACTGTGGGGACAGTGCAGCCCATCACTTGGGAAGTCACCAGCAGAAGGCACAACACCCTCCTCTGAGTCGCCTTGGCCACTAAGGATTAGAATTTGGGGAATGATTTTGCCGCCCCTCCAAGTCACGACAACGTTCAGTGTCACCCAAGAAATGAAATTGAAGCATTGATCTTACTCTTCAAATAGAGAATCACTTTAATATTAAAATTAACATATAAATTCAGCATCCATCTTATTCTCTGCTCACTCCTGCCAAAGAAAGGCACATAGCAAGAATGAATCACTGAAATAGTACACAGTGGAACCTGGTGCATTTTTCAAATGTGTCAGTTCAAATGCAGTCACTGCCTGTTTTCTGGGCACCCGACAAATGTCCCCAAGGTGTCCCCGCCTCTCACCAGTCTGGAGGGTCAGTGGACGTCTGTGGAAGATGGATTGATAAAGAGCAAACACCACTATCACCCCAAATTTGTGGCTGCTATACTGCATACCCCTCCACTGACCCCACTCATTTTTGTTTTGTTTTTAATAAACTGTAAGTCTTCTCAGGTTCTAAGAAGCTTGCCAGTGAACCATTAGAGCAGGGCCCCGTTCCCCACAGACGTGTCACCTCTCCAGGTTGCTATGCTTCCAGCACAGCCATGCTCCTGGCTCATCAGTTCAACAGTGAGAGATATGGGTTTTTTTGTTTTGTTTTGTTTTGTTTTGTTTTTGCCTCCAGGGTTATTGCTGGGACTCGGTGCCTGCACAATGAATCCACCACTCCTGGAGGCCATTTTTCCCCCTTTTGTTGCCCTTGTTTTTTATTGTTGTTGTTACTATTATTGTTGTCATTGTTGTTGGATAGGACAGAAAGAAATTGAGAGGGGAGGGGAAGACAGAGAGGGGGAGAGAAAGACAGACACCTGGCCCCCGAGATCTGTTTCTTTTTTAAGAAACACTGTACATTTGGATAAACTTTAAGATTTATCAGAGAGAGGGGTTAGGCGGTAGCGCAGAGGGTTAAGCACACATGGCGCAAAGCGCAGGGACCGGCAGAAGGATCCCGGTTGGAGTCCTGGTCTCCCCACCTGCAGGGGAGTCACTTCACAGGCGGTGAAGCAGGTCAGCAGGTGTCTGTCTTTCTCTCCCCCTCTTTATCTTCCCCTCCTCTCTCCATTTCTCTCTGTCCTATCCAACAACAATGACATCAATAACAATGATAATAATGGCCACAACAATGGTAAAAACAACCAGGGTAACAAAAGGGAAAAAATGGCCTCCAGGAGCGGTGGATTCATGGTACAGGCACTGAGCCCAGGCAAAACCCCTGGAGGCAAAAAAAAAAAAAAAAAAAGATTTATCAGAGAGGCAAGCAAGTAGTCAGTATTGACCAGGATGTGGGGGGGAAAGGAGGGGACTCCCTACTGTGTCTTCATTGGAAATGTAAATGGATACAGACATTGTGGAGAACAATGCTTAGAAAAAGAACAATGGGGGGGTGGCTGGTGGGGCACCCAGTTGAACACAGGTTACCTTGCGCAAAGATCAAGGTTCGAGCCTCCATTCTCCTCCTGCAGAGCGGGGAAGCTTCAGAAGTGGCGAAGCAGTGCTGCCAGTGTCTGTCTGACTCTCTCTCTCTCTCCTTCTCTCCCCTCTCAAGTTCTCTGTCTTGTCAAATACAAAGAAAAAAGAAAAGGAAAATGTGGCTGCCAGGAGCAGCAGAGTCATAGTGCCAGCACTGAACCCCAATAATAACCTTGGTGGCAATCAAAAAAATTAAAAAGGAGGGGAAGAAAGAAAGAAAAAAAGAAAGAAAGAAAATGAGAGAGAGAGAGAGAGAGAGAGAGAGAGAGAAATAAATGAAGGAAGGAAGGAAGAAAGAAAGCAGAACTACTCTCCAGATACATACTAGTATTTATCTGAAAGAAATGAAATCACCATCCTGAAGAACTATCTGCAGCCCCATGTCCCGAGAAGTTTTGCTCACAGCAGACATCAAAGACAAATGTTCCCACCAATGAATGGATGATAAAGATGTTATATGCTAAGCAGCACTAAGCCTCTCACAAAATGACCAGTGCTGTTTGATCTCACTCATCTGTGGCCTCTGAACACAAAAATGAACTCAGAGAAACAGAAGATGGTATTTGCCAGGAGCTGAGGGCTAGGGCTAGAGAAGATGCTGTTTGAAGCATAGGAACTTCTAGCTATCTAGAAGTTAAGTCTGGGGGATCGGCACAGAAAGCAGAGCTAGCAATACTGCATCACACACTTGAAAGTTACTGCGAGGTGGAAGTCGGGCGGTCGTGCAGCAGGTTAAATGAAGGTGGCGCAAAGTGCAAGGACCCGCATAAGGATCCTGGTTCAAGCCCCTGGCTCCCCACCTGCAGGGGAGTCACTTCACAGGCGGTGAAGCAGGTCTGCAGGTGTCTGTCTTTCTCTCCCCCTCTCTATCTTCCCCTCCTCTCTCCATTTCTCTCTGTCCTATTCAACACAATGACATCAATAACAACAACAATAATAATTACAACAATAAAACAAGTGCAACAAAAGGGAGTAAATAAAATAAATTTTAAAGAAAGAAAAAAAATTTAAAAAAGAAAGTTATTGAGAGGGGAACACAAGTGTTCTACACACACACACAAACTATGTGAGGCAACAGACATGCTAACTACCCTGTTGTGGCAATCAATCAGTTTGCAATTTACACAGGCATCAGTTGATCTCTCTTTATACCTTAGGTTTGCACAACCTTAGGATAGTTATTTATCAATAATTTGGGAGGAGGGAGAAAACTAAAATTCCTAGAATGGAGCTGGTGCGCAGGGGGGGTGGGGGGGGGGGAATAGTTCACAGGCCCTGTGTGTGTGAGAAGCCCAGGTTCAATCCCCTGCACCACCAACAGCTAGAGCCAAGTGAGTGGTCCTCGGGGCAAGAAGGTAAGAAATCAAAGCCCCAAGACAAGACTTTTCTCTGGGTGTCACTACAAGCTGAGAACTGTGAAGTGGGAGGGCCAGCAGCACTAAAACCACTGGAAGATTTAAGTGGCGGATTGGAACGCCGGGGCAGCAGACAATAATGCTAAGGTCTGGTCCCTTGCCAGCTGGAAGATATTTCTGATATTCCAGATATTTCTGATCCCAAATGTGTACTCAGTGTGATAACAGACACCTGCGTTACTTGATCTAGATCTAGGGCATGTACAGGCAGCTTACATGCTGGAGTTTACTTTTTTTTTTTGTCTCCAGGGTTATTGCTGGGGCTCAGTGCCTGCGCTACGAATTCACTGCTCCTGGAAGGTTCTTTTTTTCCCTTTTGTTGCCCTTGTTGTTTATTGTTGTTATTGCTGTCGTTGTTGTTGGATAGGACAGAAAGAAATCGAGAGAAAAGGGAAAGACGGGGGAGCAACCTGCTTTACTGCTCATGAAGCGACCTCCCTGCAGGTGGGGAGGCAGCTGGGGGCTTGATGGAGTTTACTTTTACCATAAAAAAAAAGTAGATGGGGGGGGGCTGGGCGGTAGTGCAGTGGGTTAAGCGCACATGGTGTGAAGTGTAAGGACTGGGTGTAAGGGTCCCGGTTCAAGCCTCTGACTCCCCATCTGCAGGGGGGTAGCCTCACAGCGGTGAAACAGGTCTGCCGGTGTCTAGCTTCCTCTCCCCCTCTATCTATTTCTCTCTGTCCTATCCAACAGCAATGACAACAATAATAATAACAACAATGATAAAACAACATGAGCAATAAAAGGGAAAAAATAGCCTCCAGGAGCAGTGGATTTGTAGTGCAGGCACCGAGCCTCAGTGATAACCCTGGAGGCAGAAAAAAAAAATAGATGGGAGGGTGGTGGGAACAGTGTGGAATTATATCCCTATTATCTTACAATTCTGCACAGTATATAAAGCGTAGAACTCTCAGGCACAAGGTCCTAGGTTCAACCTCCAGCACTGCATATGCTAGAATGATGCTCTGGTTCCCCAGTCTTGTCTCTCTTACATCCCCACATTAATCCAAGAATTGGGGTATAGGGGTATCCTAATTTATAGTGAGTTAAAGAATCACCTCTTGTGCAGGGCAGACACCACAGTGATTTCTTCAAAATGGTTTTAATCCCTGAAGCTCCAAAGTCTTAGGTTCCATCCCCGGCACCACCATAATCCAGAGTTGAGCTGTGCTCTGGTAAAAATAATAAAATATAGAAATACTACTCAGCTATTTAAAATGGTGAATTCATCTTCTTCAACTCATCCTGGCTGGAACTTGAAGGAATCATGTTAAGGGAGATAAGTCAGAAAGAGAAGAATAAATTTCGGTGGTCCAGGAGGTAGCACAGTGATAAAGCTTTAGACTCTAAAGGTCAAGGTCCTGGGTTCAATCCCCAGCAGCACATGTACTAGAGTGATGTCTGGTTCATCCTCTCTCTCTCTCCTCATCATCATTCTCCTTGAGTAGATAAATTAAATATTCAAAATAAATAATAAAAAATTAAAAAGAATGAATTTAGGATGATCTTACTCATAGATAGAAATTAAGAAATAATAACAGAAGGGGAGACCCAAAGGAGAACTTGGAATGGATTTGGTGTATTGTACAAAAGTAAAGGATTCAAGGGTAGTCCGGGAGGTGGCTCTCAAGCATGAAGTCCCGAGTTCAATCCCCGATAGCACATGTACCAGAGTAATGTCTGGTTCTCTCTCTCTCTCTCTCTCCTATCTTTCTCATTAATAAATAAATAAATTTTTTTAAAAAGGATTCAAGGTGGTGAGTGAAAGTTCAGGTCCTAATGCAAGATGGTGGAGCAGTGGGGCTAACCTGGGGGTGTGAGAGTGCTTTGCAGAACAGTGAGAAATTTTACATATGTACCAAAAATTATATTTACTATTGACTGTAAACCATTAATATCCACAATAAAAAATTAATAAAATATGAAAATGGAAATTAATGAATCACCGGGAGAAACAAGAAAGGTGGCTTAGGGCACAGTGCAGGAAATGCACGCAAAAGGATGTCTCTAGGGGCAACAGGAAGGGCAACAAAATGGGAAAAATGGCCTCCAGGAGCAGTGGATTCATAGTACTGGCACCAAACCCCAGCTATAGCCCTGGAAGCAAAAAAAAAAAAATAAAATAACGTCTCTAGGCTGGACCCCTAAGAGTGTACATACCAGAGCAGTATTCTGGTACCCCCCATATTAAATGCATAAGTAAACAAATTTTGTGACCTGGGAGGTGGCCCAGTGGACAGAGAATTGGACATGGAAGCACAAGATTCTTGGCTCAATTTCTGGAATCATCACATACAGCAGAGTGATATTCCAGCTCTTGCTTATAAACAAATACATTTTCTTTTATATTATTATATTTATTTATTGGATAGAAACAGTCAGAAATGGAGAGGGAAAGGGGAGGCAGAAGGGGAGAGACAGAGAGACACCTGCAACACTGCTTCACCACTTGTGAAGCTTTCCCCCTGCAGGTGCGGAAACAAATAATCTTCTAAAAAAAATTAAAGAGAAAAAAATGATGAAAGGATGATTAAAGTGTAGGTCACAGGAGGATGGGTGGTGGCACCAGTTAAGTGCACATATTACCATGTGCAAGGACCTGGGTTCAAGCCCCTGCTCCCCACCTGCAGAGGGGAAGCTTCATGAGCAGTGAAGCAGGGCTGCTGGTCTCTCTCTTTCTAAATGTCAACGATATCTTCTTTTTAAAAATATTTATATTCAGGCTGAGGATAAAGCAGAACCTGGAATTATATTTATTAAACCAGAGCACTGCTTATGTGACTTATGGTGGTGCTGGGGACTGATCCTGGGACCTCTTGTGCCTCAGGTATGAAATGCTGTTTGCATAACCATTTCACTATCTCCCTAGCTCTTCTCTGTCTATCCTTCCTTCCCTCTTCATTTCTCTCTGTCTCTATCAAAAGAAAGGGAGAAATAAGAGAGGCGGGAAGGGGAGAGAATGGAAGAAAGGGAGAAAGAAAGGAAGGGTGGAAAGACTGAAGGAAGGGAGGGAGGGAGGAAGAAAGAAAACTCAAACCCAGCAGGGCAGGGCAGGGCGTGCGTAAGAGTGGAGCTCTCGTTTCTCTTTCTCTGGTTCATAAGAAACTCAGGCTCAGGTACAGAAATGAAATAAAAATATTTTTTGAGAATAACTTTTTTTTTTTTAACCAGAGCACTACAAAGCTCTGGCTCATGTTGGTGCTAAGGATTGAACCTAGGACTGTAGGGCCCCAGGCATGAAAGTCTTTTGCAGAACCATTACACTATCCTCCCAATCATAAATACAAATGTTTTTTAAAGTAGCTGATGGACCAGGGAGATAGCACCAGTGATTATGCAAACAACATTCCTGCCTGAGACTCCAAGATCACTAGTTCAATCCCCAGCACCACCATAAATCAGAACTGAGTAATACTCTCATGGAAAAAAAAGAAAAAAGAAAAAATAAGGTGCAGGTGCTTAGACTACCAGAGATTCTGAACACAACCAGGGCTTAAGACACATTTTTTGTCAGATCCTCACTAGAGAGGCTAGAGGAACTGTGATTTAGTATGAATTAACTTTCCACAAGTTACAACTCAAAGGTCAAACCCTTCATGGATGAACATGGAGTGTACCAAGCACTGAGATTCAACTAGGAACTGATGGATTGGTTTTTGTCTTTTCTGCCCAGAGATCCGCAAGTGGAAGAGTCACCTTCAGGGGTATTCAAGTCCTTTGAACCACAAAGATCAGAAAGACCACACCAGTGTGGTTTCTGAGAGCTAAAGTAGAATTTAAGACATATTGACAGGGAAGCTCATCTGTTAGGACTACAGATTTAGTGCTGAAAGCAGGACATAGGGTTTTTTGTTTTTTTTTTTCACCATAGCACACTGCTCAGCTCTGGCTTATGGTGGTGTGGGGGACTGAACCTGGGACCTTTGCTAGCTCAAACATGAAAGCCTTTTTTTTTGCATCACAATTAATACTGTCTGCCCAACCCAGGACATAGGATCTTACCAATCAATTTCTCCCCCTGGCCACACTTAACCGACCAAAGGAAACATATTCTGCTTAAAAAAAAAAAGGGGAAGGGGAGTCGGGCGGTAGCGCAGTGGGTTAAGTGCACGTGGCGCAAATCGCAAGGACCAGAATAAGGATCCCAGTTCGAGCCCCCGGCTCTCCACCTGCAGGGGAGTCGCTTCACAGGCGGTGAAGCAGGTCTGCAGGTGTCTCTCTTTCTCTCCCTTCTGTCTTTCCCTCCTCTCTCCATTTCTCTCTGTCCTAACAACAATAACATCAATAACAACAATAATAACAATAAAAAACAAGGGCAACAAAAGGGAAAATAAGTATTTTTAAAAATTAAAAAAAAAAAAAGGACTGGTGCAGAATTTGAGATTCCGGACTGGATGACGGTGTGGAGGATGGCTTTTTCCAGGACTCGGACACACCCACCAGGTTCCAGATGCTACCATGATGCCAACCGGACTTTCCTGGGCACAGGACCCCACCATGTGTCCTGTAGGCCCACCTCCCCAGAGCCCTGCCCCTCTAGGGAGAGAGACAGACTGGGAATATGGATCAACCTGCCAACACCCATGTTCAGCAGGAAAGCAATTACAGACCTTCCACCTTCTGCACCCCATAATGATTCTGGGAGGGATAAAGAATAAGAAAGCTTTCAAGGGAGGGAATGGGATACAGAGTCCCGGTGGTGGGAAATGTGTGGAATTGGACCCTTTACGCTATGGTCTTGTCCATATTTCCATTTTATAAGTAGAAAAGTAATTTCCTAAAAAAATAAATAAATAAGATCAAACATACCTGCACTCACCCATGAGAGAAGTAAGCTGTCTTCCAGATCTTTCCATGTGCTGATCAGGCTTAAAGAAAAGTCAGTGATGATCTGTGGGTAAAATCAAGCTGTGAAAAGATCATACCCACCAAGCTATGTGTTCAGCCTGAATCATTCAAATGAAAGAAACAATAGCTGGAGACAGATTTTGTAGCGTTTTTGCCTTGTATGGTGTCTGCCATCACTGTAGTCTGCTAGGGAAATGTAGAGAACTATCTGAAATGATGGCACCTTTGAAAATACATGTGTCCTAGGTAGGCACAAACATTAAGGCTGTCACTCCTATATGAAATATCCTATCCATGAATCTTTAGAATCAGGGGTTAACACAGCTGGGTGGTAGCACATCTGGTTGAGCAAGGACCTGGGTTCAAGTCCTTAGTCCCTACTTGCAGGGGGGAAGCTTCACAAGTGGTGAAGCAGGTATGCAAATATCCCTTTTTCTCTATCCCCCTTCCCTCCCAATTTCTATAAATAAGTAAACAAATGGCCAAATTAGTCTCCTCCCCACACCCTCATTCGTAAATACTAACACTTGAATCATATTTACTTTTCAGCAATGATAGGCACGTATGTCAATTAAATATATGATGAAGCATTCAACTAACAGAGTTTTTCTTTTTTTCTTCTTTTTTTAATAAAGATTTTATTTATTAATGATAAAGATAGGAGAGAGAAAGAACCATACATCACTCTGGTACATGTGCTGCTGGGGTTTGAACTCAGGACCTCATGCATGACAGTATAGTGCCTTAGCCACTGTGTCACTGGACCACGTAACTAAGAGTTTTTCTAGTAAATATTTCTCATTACCAAAGTGTCTGTAAGTAATTGGAAGTTTGGTGGCTGGACAGTGCTATACTTAGTTGAGCACACATGTTACCATGTTCAAGGACCTGGGTTCAGGTTCCTGGTCTCCATCTGTAGGAGGGAAGCTTTATGAGTAGTGAAGCAGGTATGCAGATGTCTCTCTCTGTCTCCCCCTTCTTTCTCAATTTTTCTTTATGTCTAACATAAATAAATATCTGAAAATAATTACTGTTTAAAGGTGTACGTTTATTTCATCTTAAATGCCTGTTTTTCTCTAGGGACCTCCTTTAGAATGGGAACCAACTGAGGTCTGGGAGCCTCTTGGGCTATGAGTTTGCCTTTTTCCCTCCTGGAATGAAGATGTCTGTGGGATTCGTCATACTGGGAGCTCTCTGCATCCTGATCAGGAAGAGATTTTTATTCCCTTGCTCCTATACTTTTCCTTCCAGTCACAAATGTATTCTCTGACCTAAGCAGTCATATTTTTTTTCTTTTTTTTTTTTCCTCCTCCAGGGTTATTGCTGGGCTCGGTGCCTGCACCATGAATCCACCGCTCCTGGAGGCCATTTTTTTCCCCCTTTTGTTGCCCTTGTTGTAGCTTCGTTGTGGTTATTATTATTGCCCTTGTTGACACAATTCGTTGTTGGATAGGACAGAGAAAAATGGAGAGAGGAGGGGAAGACAGAGAAGGGGAGAGATAGACACCTGCAGACCTGCTTCACCGCCCGTGAAGCGACTCCCCTGCAGGTGGGGAGCCGGGGGCTCGAACCGGATTCCTTACGCCGGTCCCTGCGCTTTGCGCCACATGCGTTTAACCCACTGCGCCACCGCCCGACCCCCAAGCAGTCAAATTTCTTTGCTACCATTTTGAAACCTAGAAATGTAAGTAGTTGGCGTGAGCATTAATTCCTGAAAATTACTGTTCAAACATCCACTTTTTAAAATATCCAAGCAAGAAAGTTTACCAAATAGACTTTACAAAAGATAAAATGCTTTTAAGCATGGAGTTTTTAAAAGTTTTAAAAACATGGCCAAGGAGGTAGTTCCCTGGCACAGCACCAGACTAGAATGCATGAGGTCCCAAGTTCAGTCCCTGGCATAGGCTCAAGAAGTGTTCTGGTGTTATTTTCTTTAGTAAGAAATAACTTTTTTTAAATGCTAAGAAATCAATACAATGAAGGGGGAAGTCTTAATTGGCAATGTGACAACTGCAGTCATCCATCAAACCAGAATGGTATCCTGTCCAAGTGAGATCAAGGGTGCTCACAGCTACATTCTGAATGTGAAGCCAGCGAGCCAGATTATGGGAGACAGATCTCATTCACTGATCACTTTCTCTGTGGCAGATGCCATGCGCTAATGACTTTACTTCTTCTAGGGGGTCGGGCGGTGGTGCAGTGGGTTAAGCGCATGTGGCACAAAGCGCAAGGACCGGTGTAAGGATCCCGGTTCGAGCCCCCGGCTCCCCACCTGTAGGGGAGTTGCTTCACAGGCGGTGAAGCAGGTCTGCAGGTGTCTATCTTTCTCTCCCCCTCTCTGTCTTCCCCTCCTCTCTCCATTTCTCTCTGTCCTATCCAATAACAAACAGCATCAACAATGGCAATGATAATAACCACAGCGAGGCTACAACAACAAGGGCAACAAAAGGGGGAAAAAAAAATGGCCTCCAGGAGCGGTGGATTCATGGTGCAGGCACCGAGCCCAGCAATAACCCTGGAAGAAAAAAAAAATAAATTTTACTTCTTCTCACATTTCATTGTACATGGCTGGTGGTATTTCATTTTTTTTATTCTGCTTTTAATGGAACTGTCCGTTATATTCTATGCTTATACTGGCCAGGTTCATAGACAGTTAGGTAGTGGATAGTAACATAAAAGTGACATTCTCTCACACATGGGAGATATTCAATAAGCATCTACTGATGAAATGAATGAATGAATGAATGAATGAATGAGTGAGTGAACCAACTCTATTTTTGAGCAATAAATTTTTCACCTTTCTGAATGCAGCCAAACCCCAAACTCTGACATTGAGATTTCCCCCGGGAACCTCTCACTTACTGATATCTTGATTTCTGATCCAGATTCTACTCACCAGCTTTTATTTTAAGATTTATTTATTTATTTATTTTAGAGCTCATCCTTCTTCCCACAAGGAGAAATGACATAAACCAAGATCATCTCCTTAGTTTATTTTTTCTAGAGTCCTTAGCATGCTACATTAACCTGACAAAGCTTAATCTTGTGTTCATTTCACAATACATTTCATGCAGTTCACAGCTGTGATTGGTTTTACATTGACATTACACGTTTCGATTCAGCCATGTGAAAAGAATAGTTCTTAATGGAGTTTGTCTCTGAAAACTGTCCAAGCTTAAGTAAGCGTGTGAGCAGTGCACTCTAGCCTCAAGTGCAGTCTCTCTTAAAAATGCAAAATGGGTTCTTCCCAAGTAAGAGTATAACATCCCTGTTTTAGAGTCCACTCAGCTACACCACTTCTGTTAGGATTCACGGGTCCTGAGGCATCCTCTTTTACAGAACTGCATTCAAGTATATACTATTTTACTGAACATTCCAAGTTGAGTTTAGGAGCAAGGCTGACCTTCAGCTCTACATCCCCAAATACAGGACCCAACTTTCCCCCAGACTATTCTTAGCAAGAGACTTCTGTACAATAAACATTCAGCACTAAAGCCACAGAGCTGAGCTATTTGGCATTTCCCAGTGAAGTGCAAGAAATTAAATAAGTTATGTTTTATTGCTAATGGACAGAATCAAGCATAGTCACTTTGTCAAACAGAAAGAAAGGGTGTGGACACAGGGCCAGGGGGTCTCTCCTGGGGTTGGAGGTATGAGGGGGGCTTGAGGGAGGTGGGAGAGCAAGCCCCAGAAAACGTCACCTGGTCGCCATCCCTCCAGCACCATTTCAAGATGAAGTGTTGAGTATTCGAGAGTCTGCCGAGTCAGACCTCTCGTCATAGTCGTCCTCGGTGTAAATGGACTGCTTGGTCACGATGGGGCAGCCATCCTCAGGGATGGAGATGCGGGGGTCTTCGGGAGGTCGGGTGGGCAGCACGGGCGAGCTGCGGAAGACGCTAGTAGAGTTACTGGGGAAGGGGCTGACGTACTGGGACCTCAGCTGGTACTGCTGCTGCAGCGTCATGGTGTTCCACAGTGTGACGTCATTGGGCAGAAAGGGGCTGGACTGGTTTCTGGCCAGAGTATTCCTCAGCATCAGAGGGTACCGGGGCGGCTGGGGGAAAGGGTGCTGCAGGGGCACCGCCAGGGGGTTAGGGACCACATTACTGGAGTCAGCGGAAAACCTCAGGGTGTCCGGAACTCGGAAGGCTGAGCCTACTGACCATTTGGAGGAAGAAAGTGGGTAGGAGCTCAGGGTGTGTTCAAAGAGGTGCCCGTTGGGAGGCAGCACAAGGCCTTCGGGCTCCGAGGAGGAGGCTCGGTCTGCAGCAGCAGCGGACAGGGAGGAACGGCTGGAGAGGAGCACCTCCACTGCACCCACCAGGTCCCCACCGCAGCCCCTGAGGATCAGCTCCAGCACCGTGGGCTTCTGGCTGGGGAAGATCTTTTTCAGCACTTCCAGTGGTGGTCTGTTGGCCTTCAGGCTGAAGGGCAGAGACACAGTCCCTGAAGGGCCCTCGATCAGCAGGTGGTTCTGCTCCCCAGGGTACTTGGGGCTATCAGGGCGAGCCCCATCTGTCGTGCTGCTACCGCCACCTCCACCTCCACCTCCATTCTTGTGCAGGGTGTAGCCAGCTTCATCCACAGGCAAGATCTCGGGGCTCTCCTCCAGGGGGAAGCAGCTCTTGCCTTTTGCTACATCCGGGGAGCTCCTCTGGTCAGAGCTGTCTTTCTCACTGAAGGTCTCTGCGTTGTCTGCTGCATTGCCCTCCCCAAGCTGGTCTTCAGCCAGGTCTGAAAAGCAAAGCAGAGAACAGCTGAATTAACCCTCTCCTGGTGTGCATGAAAGAAGAGCAGGTATGTCACTGGCATATGGATGAGAGAAAACACACACACACATACATAAGGACCAAGTAGTAGCACACCTGTTTGAGTGCACACATTATAGTGAACAAGGGCCTGGGTTCAAGCCCCTGGTCCCCATCTACAAGGAGGAATCTTTGTTAAGTGATGAAGCAGGGCTGCAGGTCCCTCTCCCTCTCTCACTATCTTCCCTTTCTCTCTCAATTTCTGTTTTTCTGTCTCTCTCCAAACACACACGCGCAAAGAGAGAGAGAGAGAGAGAGCTGCCAATAAAGCTCTAGAAATTCCAGTGACTTCTCAATAGTATGTCCAGTAAGTTTTCCTTAAACACAGAAGAGTTACATGATATCTATAACTGTGGAAGATGTGGCAATAACAGTCCACAAAAAGGGGAGAGGTGGGGAGAATAGAGGCTCAACAACAACCACAAAAAAAAAAAAAAAAAAGAGCTTGGGCTTGTCTCCTTGCTCCTCGTCTGCAAGTGGCATGTCCATGTGTCACAGAATGAACATCATCAGCTGGGACACAACCCATTAAGCCACAGGAAAAAATTTTAATGTTCTAAATCCATTGGTCCACATGCTGGCCCTGTGAATGCAGTGGCAGCTCACTGTGCCCAATAACCAGTGAATCTAACAGTTGAAGGAAGCCTCAGTGCAATGAAGTCTTTAAAAGCCACAGGGAGGACTGAGGAATGTACAGCCTGTAACTGGAGGGCAAGCAAAGGCTAATTGTGGATTCTGGTGGAGGAGGAGGAGGACAGACTGGAGGGAGTGGCTTGTGAAACTGTACAGGCCAACAGGGCCCATTCATGTAACTGAATTTCCAACACTCAAGGGATGTGGGTGCAAAAGGTGGATGCTCTTTCTCGCTCTCTTTTGAAAATATTTTTATTACTTATTTAATAATGTTCGACTTGTGGGATAAGAGGAGTACAATTCCACACAATTCCCACCACCATAGTCCAACATCCCATACCCTCCATTGGAAGGTTCTCTATTCTTCTTTTTTTTTTTTTTCTTCCTCCAGGGTTATTGCTGGGCTCGGTGCCTGCACCATGAATCCACCGCTCCTGGAGGCCATTTTTCCCCCTTTTTGTTGCCCTAGTTGTTGCAGCCTCGTTGCGGTTATTATTGCCATTGTTGACGTTGCTTTGTTGTTGGATAGGACAGAGAGAAATGGAGAGAGGAGGGGAAGACAGAGAGAGAGGGGAGAGAAAGATAGACACCTGCAGACCTGCTTCACCGCTCGTGAAGCGACTCCCCTGCAGGTGGGGAGCCGGGGGCTCGAACTGGGATCCTTACGCCGGTCCCTGCGCTTTGTGCCACGTGCGCTTAACCCACTGCACCACCGCCCGACTCCCCTCTATTCTTTTTTTATAATAGTTATCTTTACTTATTTATTGGCTAAAGACAGCCAGAAATCGAGAGGGGTGGGGGAAACAGAGAGGAGAGAAAGACAGACAGACAACTGTAGCACTGCTTCACTACTCACAAAGCTTTTCCCCTGCAGGTGGGGACCAGGGGCTTGAACCTGGATCTTTATGCATTGTAACATGTACACTCAACCAGGTGCACCACCACCTGGCCCCCAGGTTCTCTATTCTTTATCCTTCTGGGAGTATAGAACAAAGATCTTTATGGGTGCAGAAGGTGGGAAGTCTGGCTTTTGTAAGTGCTTTCCCACTGAACATGGGCACTGACACTTGAACCGTTCCATCAGTACAGTTCTTCTTCTAGCGTTTGCCATCAGTACAGTGAACAGAAAAGACTCAAAGATGACTGACTTCTTGAATTCTATTTCCCAAACACAGAAGAGATTTGCTGTGATGTCAGCCAGTGACAAATTTAACATTTCAAACCTAAAACACCACCCTTGAGGTAGGCTAGTGTTACAAGGCAAATAGGCAGGAAGAGAGTAAGACCGGTTTGCTTACTGTTGTGAATTCTGACAGACCTGTCTGATAAAGGAACACATTCTTTATGAGCGTGGTTTAAGCCAGTAGGTTTTTATCCTTTCCAAAACACAACCTGGCTGTGTCTACTGAAAGTCAAAGTAGCTGATCTAAAGATGGCAATTATTCATGACCCAGTGGTTGGGTGGGGAAATAGTCCATTTGCCTGTGTTTTCAACTGCCCTGTCTGAATGGCCTCATTGTTATCTTCTCTGTGGGCACACGTGATTCTGTGTGGATAGTCTTAAGGTGAAATTTCATCATAGCAGTCCCTGATACCCATCGCCTCCTACGTGTTGTTGTTGATCCTAAAAGCCTGACACAAAGGCCCCTTTACAAATGTTCATCTAATAAGGGACAAATCTTTAACTGCAATTGAAACACAAAAGTTTGCTTTTGGTGCAATGCAACATATAAGTGCCAGGCATCAAGAAATGCCATTTTAAACAGCTGAGTGATAGCAGTGCAAATTCCAATCTTAAATCTTGATAGTCCTTAGCACTTATACCTAAATTTTCATTTAGGCGCCCATGGTGGGATTATGTGAAACTCATTCACACTAATTCACTCTGGTTTTCCATTAACAACTCTGGAATACACAAAAGGTCTTTTTTTTTTCTTTTTAAGAAAATCTTGAGACTGGTGAGATAGCATAATGGTTCTGTAAAAGACTTTCATGCCTGAGACTGAGTTCCCAGATTCAATCCCCAGCACCACCATACCAGAGCTAAGCAGGGCTCTGACAGCACTCTCTGTGTATCTTTTTCTCATTAAAAATAAATAAATTGAGGGTCGGGCGGTATAGCGCAGTGGGTTAAGCGCACAGGGCGCAGAGCGCCAGGACCAGCATAAGGATTCCAGTTCAAGCCCTGGCTCCCCACCTGCAGGGGAGTTGCTTCACAGGTGGTGAAGCTGGTCAGCAGGTGTCTATCTTTCTCTCCCCCTCTCTGTCTTCCCCTCTTGTCTCCATTTCTCTCTGTCCTATCCAGTGGCGAATGACATCAATGACAACAATAATAACCACAACAAGGGCAACAAAAGGGGGGGAGGCCTCCAGGAGCAGTGGATTCATGGTGTAGGTACTGAGCCCCAGCAATAACTCTGGAGGCAAAAAAATTAATTAATTAATTAATTTTTTTTAATCTTGCTTGAAAGATAGACAGTCTCCAGGGCTTCAACACTCTGAGTTGTCTTTTTCAGATAAAAAAAGAGATAGGCAGAGATGGGCAGTGGTGTACCTGGTTAAATCGTGTGCAAGGATACAGGTTCAAGTCCCTTGTCCCTACCTGCAGGGCGAAAGCTTCATGAATGGTGAAGCAGTGCTACAGATGTCTTCCTGTCTCTCCCTTTCTCTCCCCCTTCCTTTTTAATTTCTCTTTGTTCTGTCAAATAAAGTTAAATAAAATGTAAATAATAATGAGGTAGGCAGAAACACAGAGGGAAACTTCCTCGTGTGTTTGTAGACTTGAACCTAGATTGGCCATGAATTAGCCAGGTAAGCTATCTTGTCAGCCTCAATTCTGCACATTCTTTCCCGTTACTTCATAGGAACCCAACTTTTATCTCCCAATTATTTCCTCCTGATCCTGAAAAGAAAAAGAACAACAAAGACTACAGATTCACATCCTAATCAGCCAGACCTGGTTAAATTCTCCTCACATGTGGCCTCATGCATACTTGTCGCTACTCCTAATATTAACAACTTGAAAGTGAGTGACCAGCAACAACGACAATAAACACCAAGGGCAACAAAAGATAAAAAATAGCTTTCAGGAGCACTGGATTCATAGTGCAGGCACCAAACCCCAGCAATAACCCTGGAGACAAAAAAAAAAAAAAAAGAAAGAAATTGAGTGATCAGAGACAGTTTGTTAATGAGAAGAATACACATCTGATTTTGGTCCCTGTTGGGTGGAGAAGTCAAATACAGTGGGTAAATATGGATATAAAATAAATATTGTGTGCCCCTATTTATCTAAAGGACATGAGAATGCTAATTCAAAGGGACATATGCACCCCTACATTCATAGCTGTTATTATTCATAATAGCCAAATTAAGTAAGCAGCCTAAATGCTCACTGACAGATAACTAAATAAAGAAGTCAAAGGATATATCCTCCTTGGAATATTACTCTGCCATTTAAAAAGATAATAGTGTGAAGGCCAGGTGCTAGTATGTCAGTTAAGCACACATATTGCAAAGCCCAAGGAGAGGCACAAGGATCCCGGTTTGAATCCCTGGCTCCCCACCTACAGGGTGGGGTCACTCTTCAAGTGGTGAAGCAGGTCTGCAGGTATCTTTCTCTCCCCCTCCTCTCTCAAGTTCTCTTTGTCCTATCCAACAATAGCAGCAGCAGCAGCAACAACAACAACAACAACAACAACAATGGAAGAAAAGATGGCCTCCAGGTGCAGTAGATTCAAAGTGCAGGCACTGAGCCCCAGCGATAACTCTGGAAAAAGAAAAAGAAAAGATGATATTGTGTTCTTTTGGGACAAAATGGATGCAACTGGAGGTGATTACGCTTCCTAATTAAGGAGGAAGGGCAAACGCTAGAAGAAGAAGAAGGAGGAGGTAAAGGTCAATTATCAGATGGTTTCACTCACACATAAAGATAAGAACTGAAACACAGGAGCTTACAAATAAGGGGGGGAAAAAGTAGCCAACCTGTCTCTAGGACTCTGTGAGAACGATGGTGGTTCTTACTTAGTGGGTGGGGGTACAGAAGTTTGGTGGTGGGTGGAGTGAAGTGTGGAACTATACTCTGTCTTACAATCCTGTTAGCCACTATTAAATCACTAGAAAAAATGTTTTTAATACTGTGTGCCTCTAAACAGTTTTTCTCTCCCTCTCCCTCTCCCTCTCCCTCCCTCTCCCTCTCCCTCTCTCTCCCTCTCTCTCTCAATTGCCACCAGCATTATTGCTGGAATTCAGTGCAGGCACAATGAATTAATTCCACTGCTCCTGGCAGCCATTTTTCTCCTTTTATTTATCTTTTCTTTTCTCATTGACCTCCCAACCCAGAGAAAGAGACCAGGGGCTTGAAGCTGGGTCCTTGCACAGGGTAACCTGTGTGTTCAAGCAGGTGCACCACTGCCTGGGCCCTCATACCTCTTTGACTTTGGCTTGCACTATCCATTGTTGTCACTGTCAAGGTCTTGTATTCTCACAGTGCGTAAGATACTGAGGGAAATAAAATGAAGAGAAGAAATCAGCAGGACATGTAAGAATATCCCCTCACTAGTAGAGGATGTTCTCTAGTTGGGTTAGAGATAAGCACATGAGCAGAAGGGACTAAGAAAACACAGGCAGGGAGTCGGGCTGTAGCGCAGCGGGTTAAGCGCAGGTGGCGCAAAGTGCAAGGACCGGCATAAGGATCCCGGTTCGAACCCCGGCTCCCCACCTGCAGGGGAGTCGCTTCACAGGCGGTGAAGCAGGTCTGCAGGTGTCTGTCTTTCTCTCCTCCTCTCTGTCTTTCCCCTCCTCTCTCCATTTCTCTCTGTCCTATCCAACAATGACAACAATAATAATAACTACAACAATAAAAAACAAGGGCAACAAAAGAGAATAAATAAATAAAATAAATATTTAAAAAAAAAAAAAAAAAAGAAAACACAGGCAGGCAGAATTTGCCAAAGCACCGAGCATGGCACAGAGCAACATACTCCACAATGGCTGGGGGGGGGGGGGGGGTCGGGGGAGAGGGAAATAAGAGCACTGCCTATCCATTGGGTGACTGGATAAACATGCTGCATCACATGCAAGCGAAAGAACAGTATTCAGCCTCAAAAAGAAGTAATACTTTGACATTTGCTACAGTATGGAAGAACCCTGGAAACCTATTAAATGAAATAAGCCAGTCACACAGGGACAAAGTCTATGACTCCACATACATGAGAACTGGAAAATTCATAGAGACAGAAAGTCAGAACTGAGAATAAGGAGTTATCACTTGGAGGGGTACAGAATTTCAGTTACCACTTTACCAGTGGTTGCTCCACAGCATTTTAAATATATTTAATGTCATTGACTTGGACTCCTAAAAATAGTTAAAATAGTAAATTTTGCATCGTACATCTATTTTTCAATATTTTATTGGATAGAGACAGAAATTGAGAGGAAAGGGAGAGATAGAAACAGAGAGGAAGAGGGGAGAGAGAAAGACATCTGCAGCACTGCTTCACTGCTCATGAAGTCACTCCCCTGCGGGTGGGGACTGGGGGCTTGAACTTGAGTCCTTGTGCATGGTGACATGTGCACTTAACTAGGTACACCACCACTGAGCCCTGTGTTGTGCATATTGTACCACAATTAGAAACAATGAGGGAAATGTGACAAACAGTATCACTCTTACCTAGGAGACTACAATTTTTTAATTAGGGCTGGGTGGTGGTGCACCTGGTAGAGTGCAGACATTAATTACCATGCACAAGGCCTGGGTTCATGCCCCTGGTTCCCACCTGTGTTGTGACCCCAACAGGAGTTTGAATCTATTAGCATACAAATGATGGAGGAGGAGACACTGAAAGGAGTGTATAAAAAACAAGGGCTCAGAGCAGCTCGCTCTCTTGGTTGGATCACCTTCACAGCAGCATATCCATCACATATGGTGGTCTTGGGTGGTTTGGTTGCAGATTTTAGACTTTACCTACTTTTAACTAGACTTACTCCCTTATGATTATTGTGACTTTATAAAGAAATCACTCTTTTGATTTAACCTTAAACAGAGCCCTGTGTTTTTGCAATACACCTGCAGCAGGGAAGCTTTACTAGAGGTGGAACAGTGCTGCAGCGATCTTCACTTTCTTGGTATTCTTCTCTGTCTCTATCAAAGAAAAAAAGGGGGGAAGATGGCCATCAGGAACAGTGGAATCATGCTGGCACTGAGTCCCGGGCATTTTTTTTTTTTAATATAAAAAGGAAACACTGACAGAAACCATAGGATAAGGGGTACAACTTCCTATAGTTCCCACCACCAGAACTTCATATCTCAAACCCTCCCTTGATAGTTTTTCTATTCTTTATCCCTCTGGGAGTATGGACCAAGGGACATTATGGGGTGCAGAAGGTGTGGGGTCTGGCTTATGTAATTGCTTCCCCGCTGACAATGGCCATTGACAGGTTGGTCCATACTCCCAGCCCAGACACTTTTTTTTTTTTTGCCTCCAGGGTTATTGCTGAGGCTCGGTGCCTGCACCACAAATCCACCGTTCCTGGAGGCCATTTTTTCCCTTTTTGTTACCCTGGTTGTTTTACCATTGTTGTGGCTATTATTGCCGTTGTTATTGATGTTGTTGTTGGATAGGACAGAGAGAAATGGAGAGAGGAGGGGAAGACAGAGAGGAGGAGAAAAAGATAGACACCTGCAGACCTGCTTCACTGCCTGTGAAGCGATTCCCCTGCAGGTGGGGAGCCCGGGGCTTGAACCAGGATCCTTATGCCGGTCCTTGCGCTTTGTGCCACGTGCGCTTAACCCGCTGTGCTACTGCCCAACCCCCAACCAGGCACTTTTTAATCAAGAGAAACAACTGGGAAAAGGGGCATATAAATACATATACACAAAAAAAAATAAAACACAGCTTTTTTTTTTTTGACCAGAAGACTATTCAACTGTAGATACTGGTAGTGCCAGGGCTCAAACGTGGACTATCAGACATGGAAATCCTGTACACTAATGCTGCCTGTCTCCCTGGTTAAACATGTAGCTATTTTAGAGGGCCAGGCAGTGGCACACCTGGTTAAGCACACATATCACCATGCACAAGGACCTGGGCTTGAGCTCCCACTCCCCACCTGGGGGTGGGGGGGAAGCTTCATAAGTGGTGAAGTAGGTCTGTAGGTGTCTCTGTCCTATCAAATAAAAACAGAAAAGAAAAAAAAAAAGAAAAAAAGGAGGAGGCTGGGCAGTAGCACACCCAGTTAAGCACACATAGTATGAAGTGCAAGGACCTGTGCAAGGATCCAGATTCAGCAACCCCCCCACACCTGCAGGAGGGAAACTTCAGAAGCCGTGAAGCAGGTCTGCAGGTGGTGTCTCTTTCTCACTCTCTATCTCCCCCTCCTTTCTCAATTTCTCTGTCCTACCCAATAAAGTGGGGAAAATGGCCACCAGGAACAGTGGATTCCTAGTGCTGGGACAGAGCCCCAGCGATAACTCTGAAGGCAGGAACCAATGGTTGCCAGAAGTAGTGAACTGTTGTGCTGGCTTTGAGCCCCAGCAATGACCCTAGTAGCAATAATAAAAAAAAAAAAAAAGAAAAAGTAGATATTTTAAGAAAAAAATGTATAAACTTAAAAATATGTGTCATGACTTTTTGACAACCCAATAAATTCCTAGATTTCTATTTTTAAGATAACCTTTCTGCAGCTGAGGAGATAACTGGTACAACATCAAGACTATCATGCCTTCAGTTCCGGGCACCATTTCTAGCACCAAAAGTATCAGAATGGTGACCCAGGGTGTGTCTTCACCCTTCTTTCTGCCTCATGTGGAACTCTTATATGTAGTGAATAAAATAATTCTTTAAAAATAATAGAATTAGGGAGTCGGGTGGTAGCGCAGCGGGTTAAATGCCTGACTCCCCAATAGAGAATCTTAAATGTATGTCAGTTTGTTTCGATTGTGAATCCCCAGACTACTGGACTTTTCAGTCTTTTCAACTGACTCCGGACAAAGACCAAAAATAGCTAACAAACAGGATGTCATAGAAATCAAATTGGCCAATTCAGGGCATTCCTATCACTTGGTTGAGCACTGCTTATACTGTGTTCAAATGGAAGTCAGAAGTTCTTAGTCAGTGAGAGCCAGGAGAGATAACTAACCTGGTAGAAAGATACACCTTGCTGTGCGAACAGCCCTGGGGGTTCTAGCACTGGCACCATATGGACAACATCAGGGGACTCCACAGGTGATGGAGCAGTGTGGTGGTGTTTTTTTTTTCCAATTCTGCCTCTTCCTCCTCTTCTCCCTTTATATCAATAAATAATAGCAACAACAACAATAAAGAAAAATTTTTTAAATTGGTCCACAGAGGTACTCCTTGGGCCCTGGGTTCATTTCTTGGTGCCACATTGAAAAAGAATAAAAGGGAGGAAAGATAAATGAATGAGATGGGAGTGAGGTGGTCATGTACCTGGTTAAGTGCACAGATTACAGTGCACAAAAGATCCGGGTTTGAGTCTCTGGTCCCCACCTGCAGCGAGGAAGCTTCACAACAGAACAGGTGAAGCAGTGCTGCAGCTGCCTCTCTCCCTCTTCCCTTTCCCTTTAAACTTCTCTTTGTCTCTATCAAAAATCAATAAAAAAATATTTTTAAAAAGAAATGAATGGGGGAGTCAGGCGGTAATGCAGCAGATTAAGTGCAGGTGGCACAAAGCACAAAGACCAGCAGAAGGGTCCCGGTTCGAGCCCCCAGCTCCCCACCTGCAGGGGAGTCGCTTCACAAGTGGTGAAGCAGGTCTGCAGGTGTCTACCTTTCTCTCGTGCCTCTGTCTTCCCCTCCTCTCTCCATTTCTCTCTGTCCTAGCAAACAACGATGGCATCAATAACAACAACAACAACTACTACACAATAAAACAACAGGGCAACACAATGGAATAAATATTTAAAAAGACATTAGGGGAAGAAAAAGAAATGAATGAGATGCACCTATGTATTTGTGCATCTAAACACCTTACAAAGTCTTGCTACAAGTAGAAGTGGAGGGAGTCGAGTGGTAGCACAGCAGGTTAAGTGTAGGTGGCACAAAGCTCAAGGACTGGCATGAGGATTCTGGTTTGAACCCCTGGCTCCCCACCTGCAGGGGGGTCACTCACAAGCGGTGAAGCAGGTCTGCAGGTGTCTATCTTTCTCTCTGCCTCTTTGTCTTCCCCTCCTCTCTCCATTTCTCTCTGTCCTATCCAACAACGACATCAATAACAACAACAATAATAACTACAACAATAAAACAAGGGCAACAAAAGGAAATAGGTAAAAAATATTTAAAAATAAAAATAAATTTAAAAAGAAGTAGAAGTGGAATTCCAGTCCAGAGTCAAGACTGCTGTAGTTTCCAAATGTGCAAAAGATCAGTCTCTCACCTTGCCCTGAGAATAACTCTTGGCCAAATAATATACTACTCCTGCAATTTTGTGGCACTAAGCTTTCTAGTACTAGCAGTACTACTGTACCTAAACTAGGTACAATGTACTGTAAATTTTTCTTTTACAAGTACAAGTTTCCACAAGAAATTATAGAGAGTGAGTTTTGGGCCCAGTGATAAAGTATAATTTAATAACAGGTATTTCTTTACATCTCTAATGTTTTGCTAAAGAACCTTCTAAATTTTTTATGTTGGTTTAACACACAAAATCATTTCTAGATAAGAGAAATGTGAACCTGCCAGGTAACAAAATGAGAAAAAGACATATTCCTCAATCACTTTGTACTATCTTTTTGAAACTGACACTCTTAATTCCTAAGACACAAGTATGAGTATATAGCAACTGAAAAAATTCTACCCATGGTTACGTGAGTGCAGAAAAGTCAACATAACTGAAAAGTAGAAATCAACTTCATTTGATATTAAAGCTAAGAGCAGTACAATCTGCTATTTCTAATGCTTAAATATCTAGATATTTTATTAATCTTTAAATGCACACTCTTAAACATCATTCATTTTTTATGAAACTCTCAAAGTCATTGCTAAGATAAACTCTTCACAAGGATAAAGGGTTTTAAAAGATTCACGTATTCAATTCAGAAGGAAAAATGTTCTATGGATAAAAATGCAGCCAATGTTGAAGGAAAAATAACTGATATACACATATCACCTCGGAGAATTTTTTCATGTCAGAATGAAACATAATATTTTAAAATGTAGGCATTCATTTGAGACATTTTGAGAAAGCTTACCATATATGTGCAATATTCCACTGAAAACATGTATAAAAGGAAATGCCATTGATCCTAGCCAATTATATATATATTTTAAGTATGGATCAGTGAAATAGCTCACTTGGATCATGTGCTGCTCTGCCATGTGTATGACCCAGGTTCAAATTGGGTCCCCACTGTACTTAGGAAAGCTGGAAAGCTTTGGTGTCCTGTTTGTGTTCTCTCTCCCCTCCCCCTATTTCAATTTAAAAAACAAACAAAAAACTTTCAGATCCAATCAAAATACTAGCACAGAGAGAAATGTTTCCTATTGTGAATGTCACTGAACTATTTTTTTCTTTTGAAACCACGCCATGCATTTTTTTTAATGTCCTGCACTTTGAAACACTGATTCCAAGCAGACTTCTCAGAAGACACGCTTTTTCTATTTTCTGTCATCTGTGTGTCTGTTACATTAGAAGTACAGAATCAGAAGAAATTCAAGCGTTGAAAACCTAAAGTAAAGTAAGAATGAGCATTGGTTTAAAACCATTGTTTTTCTTCCTAAGAGGGAAGAACATGTTAAAGGTAAGAATAGTTATGCTTTGGCCTACAGAAATAACAAATCCGTTTAAGTAATAGACTTTCTGTCTGAGGTGAAGAGGTCTCAAGCTTAATCCCTGACACCACCATAAACCAGACATGAGCAGCACTCTGATAAAAACAGCCATGCTCTATTTAACACACACACACACACACACACACACACACACACACACACACACACACACACACACACACACACACACACAGCGTCTATCTGACAAAAATTTAGTTTATACCTCTTTCTTGGCTCAGAAAAAGAACACTTTCCAGGAAAGAGGAAGGAAATTACTTATAACTCCAGTCATTTAATTAGTACTTAAGAAAATGCAACTTACTCATTCATCTGCTTAACAAATGTCCTAATGCCTTCACTACTACGCATGCATAAGCATTGTGCTAGGTGAGGCTACCCAGAGATGTCAGAAGCTTTTAGTTTACTTACTAGCCTTTGGCAAAATGTCTAAGTTATCATTACAGTTAGTCTTATTTTACCTTGAAACATTCAAATAACTCAGAGCAGCTGGGCAGAAAGGAGCACTTGTGAAGATTATAGATTCAGGGTGTCAGGCAGTGGTGCACCTGGCAAAGCAGACATGTTACCATGATCAAGGGCCAGGGTTCAAGCCCATTTCCCAACTACAAGACAAAAGTGGTGGAGCAGTGCAGCAGGTCTCTCTGTCTCTGTCTCTGTCTGTCTGTCTGTCTCTCTCTCTCCATTTCTGTATTTTGTCCTTTATTTTAGAAAAGGGAGGGATCCAGGTGTTGGCAAATCTGGTTGAGCACACACATTACCAAATGCAGAACCCAGATTCAGGTCTTCACCCCCACCTGCAGATGTCTCTAGTTCTCTCCCTTTTCTTCCCCTCCTCCTCTCAATTTTCTCTGATTTGTCAAACTAAAAAAAATGTATTTTTTTTTAAAAGAAAAGGTTACTGGGAACAGTGCAATTAGTGCAGGCACTGAGCCCCAGTGATTAAAAAAACAACAACAACATTGTAGATACAACAGTTCTTTAAAGCAAAATAAACAAAGTACAACTCAGTGGAGAAAAAAAAAAAGCAAGGCACAGATCCCAGTATCATAAGATTTATCTCCACCAACTCTATGGAATGCAAGGAGACGACCATATCCAGGAAAGAACTGGTGTTCTGAATTCTGAATCCTAAGTTCCCCATAATGTTATCTGCTACATGGTCATGCTCCCTGTACAACTGTATAACTTAATTATAAAATGCAAACAGAAAAGAAACATCCCACTGAACTGTGTTTTCGTTTCCCACTAACTTCTCCAGAGAACAGAGTGGGCACTGCACAGAATGGCATTGCCCACAGCCCTGTGGACTGACTGCTGGAGAGAGCTGGGGTTAGGGTTAGATAGTGAGTGTAGAGGGCCCAGAGGTTAGTGGGTGAGGGGACTATACCCTCAAAGAGTGCAATAAGGGAACAAAGCATGAGAGCAGGGAGAGGGAGAGGAGGCAGGCAGGCAAACAGATTTTTCTTGGGTTCCTTCCTCTTCTCTATCAGGCAGAAGCGCAACATTTTCAGAAAGTGGAACTAGAACTGGGGGGGGGGGGGAACTTTGATTTATGAAGATTTACTCCATTTCCCTCCGTGAAGCTGCGAGCACAAAGTGCTGACTGGCCAGAGCGCAGAATTTCTCATCGATGCTCTCTGATTGTATTTTGCAAACAAAATGCCTGTTGCTTGGTAACATTTCACTTGAGCCTGACCTACCCAGAAAGTTATTGCTATCTGATTCGATTTACACTGTCCTCCTGTGATTACTGTAATCTTTTACACCCAGGAATTCATCCATCAGGGGGAGGGAGAAAGAAAAGTTGGTTGTGTAAGCCAAGAAAGAGCACAACTCTGGGATTGATTTACAACTCCAGGAGTATGTTTGAGGTGGGAGTGTGGGACTCTTGTCCTGGTGGCAGAGAATTCTGGCTCCTCAATGGGGAAAACACCCTGATTTCTTCACTGCCCACCCTATCCCTAGACCCACACAGGGGACTCTGGGGTATCTCTGATACCCATCCCTCCCTTAAAGGCAAAGAGAAAGAAGAAGCCTGGAGACAGAATAGGGTGATTGGGTGAGCCCTGGGCTGCCAGATAAAATAGCACAAAACACCCAGTTACATTTAAGCTTCAAATAAACAACAAATCCTTTTTCCTTAGAGGTATGCTCCATGCAATGTTTGGCATCCTGAACTTCCGATTTAGTTGCATTTTTCTGGTTTGTGTGCTTAATCCGTGGGAATGGGTAGTCTGAGAGAAGAGGCAGCAGTGGGAAGGCTAAGAGCTGCTCCAGACTCCCCAGAGGCTTGGGCTCTTCCCAGATCATCCCAATCCCCTGCAAAGGCAGTGTGGGCAGCCGGCTGGAACAGGCCTGAGACCCCCGTGCCCACCCACCCTGCCCTAGTCCCAGCACCTTCCCAGGTTCCTAAGTCCGATTCTTTTCACAAACAACCAGCCTCTTCTTTCCACCCTCTACCAATAGCTGGTACAAGCCTGGGTTTTGCTGCTCCTACATCAGCACATAGAAGTGCAAGACCACTGACCACTCACTCCTTTCCACTTAATTCATTTCTGGTTGTTTTATTCTTTGTTTTGTTTTGTTTTTAAAGTACAGCTCTGAGTCAGGCACCTCATTCTTCCCCCCCCCACCCCCACAAGCCCAGTCTAGACTGATTAAAACGGAAGCTTTTTAAAAACATGGGGAGGTCCACTTCGCAAATGGCTGTTAAGTCTTTCGGGCCGGCTTTGTGGATTGCTTCTCTTCAATAACCACAGAAGGTCTGCAATGCGGGATCCCTGTTCCAATAACCAGTTTTTCTCCCTCCTTCCCTCTTTTCCCTCCTTTCTTCTCCCTTCTCTCCTTCCTCTCTCCCCTTTTCCTTTCTCTCCCTCCCATCTCCATATATCAATTAAAAAATTTAAAGAAAGACACTACGGGCAGAAGCTGAGAAATAACAACAGAAGGGAACTTGGACTGGGCTTGGTGTCTTTCACCAAAGGAAAGGACTCAGGTTGGGGCTTGATGGAAGGAGGTAGAGAGGAGGTGTAAGATAGTGGAGGAGGATCTGGACTCCGGTGAGATTATTTTGCAGAAAAATGGAGACATCTTACACATGTATCAACAACTGTATTTATACTGTAAATCATTAACCTCCCAGTTTAAAAAAAAAAACATTAAAAAAACCAGACTAGAAAAGACTGCATCAAGCTGAAGCCACAAACAACCCAGAATCTAGAAAGATGTTAGGTGAGTGATACTGTGCAGAAACTGAAAGAAAATAGGTGCGGCTTCTCCAAGTCTCCTAACTTCTCTCCTTCTCACCACAATCCTCCCCAGGAGAAATAGAGAAGATTCTATATCTATTTGGTGCTGTTCTTCCATTTCCTAAGCTGGTGTCTACGGGCTCCTTTCCCCTTTAAGAACATGTTAAAAGGCATTTGAACAAAATCTGCGAAATAGCTCACTTTGGTTAGTGAGCGGCTTTGACATGTGGAGACCCAGGTTCCTGCCAGTTCCCACACCATGAAGGAAGCTTAAGCTGTTGTGGTCTTTTTCACTCCCTCTGCCTCTCTCTAAAAAATAATGGGAGGGGAGAAGGCGCTGTGTGTTTCTATTTATTTTGGCTGCAGAAGTAGACCTAGAAGAACCTACAGTTTTGGGATCTGTCCTCTCACAGCCTAAGTCTCCTGTAGGAAGTGGGGGGGCACCTAAAAAAGGAATGTAACTTTAGCTTCTCACCTTGGTCCTGACCTTTAACTTTCTTCATGAGCCACATCCTGACAGGCTGGTTTGTCTGATCAGAGCTGCTGACTCAGAAATGCTAAGAGCTCAAAGAGGCTCACAGGATCTGGTGAGCTTTTCACAGAGGTGGTAGGGGTGAGGGGGGTGGGTGTGGGGATGGGGTGGGGCTAGGGTGGATAATGGAGAGGAGAGTGAACTGAAGGTTAGGTTAAATGAATTCTGTAGAATTATAAAGAGGATAAAATTAGAATTCCCAACTCATTCAATATCGAGTGATCACAGGCTACCCATAGATAATAATCATGGAACGGGAAAATCTGCATCCACAGGGAAGAATAACCTTCACTCCATAGCTAGATCGAATTACCATTAGAATACGAAATCTCTTCTTAAAATCATGACCAGGAGGAAAGGGAAGTTCAACAAATGGTATCCTTAGAATTGTCTCCATTCATTCAAAGTATCTCAAACACAATTTGAGAAAGATCTCTTTCAACTACAAAACTGAGTTTTGGTATTAATATGTCCTTCCCTGAACAGGAAGGGCTTCTTTTTGCAATGCTGTCCAACCATACACACTTCTTTCCTTCTTTTTCAAGTGCTTATCTCAAGGAATTCTGGAGAGAGAAAAAGAATCTGCCTAGCAATATTCACATTCAAGAAAAAAAAAAAAAGCGTAAGTCTCCTGGGCTTATATACTAAGGTAGCCATTTGGTCAAAGACCAACTGCAATTTGTACGAAACAGATCTCTCTAACTTAACCAGCCAAAAGCCCCAGATTCTTTATGATTTGTAAACTTACTGTACACATGGACCTTTCTTTAGGAGAGTTTCTCTTATTTCTTTTTATGTAGTGAGATATTTGTTCAACAGGCTAGGCTTTTACATATATGTGGTATGTGACATACAAATACATCATAAGAACAACAAGAAATTTAAAGTGTAACGGACAGAATAACTGCTTGTCTTATACGGACAGTTTTCTCTTGGAATTCCAAGTTGTCTTTCTCGCGACCAAGCATTGCAATAGAATTGATCCACTCCTGTCCTAGCCTTCTATAATGCTAAACTATCTCGTTTTCCGCTGCCTCCACCACCTTTAGACTGATAACTGGTTTTTCAGAAGAATTAACTTCAGTCATCAAAGCAACTAGAAGAAGAAAATAAGAATTGCCTAAGTGAGGTGTGTGGAGTGACCAGTGGGTTTGACCTTCCTAGTGGTAAATCTCCTCTTGGCAATTTAGGCTTCCGAGAGCTCAGGCTATTCCTGAATGCTGGGAGGGAAGTGGGAGGGGAGAGCCCCAGATCTGGTTTGTCCAGCTGAAATCTGTCTCAACTCTTTTATTCCCCCAATCTACCCCACCTTCCCTTCCACCCTAACTACTCCGGGGTTGCTCCTGCTCCCAGACTCTTTAGAAACCATTAACTATGGCCCTCCCAGAGAAAGGGTTCCCTGTGCACAGAATCTGAAAGGAATCCCCTGGGACACAAAGGTCTCAGAGCTTAGTATCCCATCACAGAGTGCTGCTGAGAAGGTGACCACAGCAAACTGCTGTCACAAAAACTCAGACTCCTGAACCAGTGCTGGGAGGACATGAAAACTGGGAAGATGGACCCAGAGAGATGTTTCTAGAAGTTACTGACAAAGATGGACTTTGAGGGCTGGGACAAAAATCTCTTGAGTTTCTTATTCTAGACCAAAGAAGAAAATACAAACAACTACTTCCTACCCATTCTTCTGTGGCAAATCTATGCTTATGACTAGGTCAGAGGGACAAAAGAAAGCGTTTTAGGGAGGGGACATTACTCAGAAATGCTTCCAGCACCCATGAGTTAGGTATGCACACAATTCAGGCTGAACAAACTCTTCTGTTGCAGGAAGGAAGAAAAGAAAACACCAGTTATCTTCATAAGAGGTCCTCGGAGCTTGAGGCCTGAAGAGTATAAGGAAGCAACAGGGCAATGAAACTCCTATGGACAGTTAATGGCAAAACTAGAGCCTTTGGCTCAGCTCTGTACCAAAGTCCAGTGTTCCTCCAAGCCTGTACCCAGAAGTCAGAGGAACTCTGGTCCTTTTCTTTGGAGGCTGGGGATAAGGACTGAAGCTCCCCCAGTTTGAGCTACAGAACTCTGGGCCTCCATACAACCTTCTTGTCCTCCCTGGAAAAAAAAAAAATGAACCTCTTTTCTTTGTATCTTTGACTTGGTGAAAGGAAAACATTAAGCTCATGCACGGCCAGTGAGTTCCAAAAGCCGAAAATAAAAAGAGAACTTCAGGCTGGTCCCGGCAGTTAGAGGGATGTTATCTGAATGGGGGGGGGGGGGGGCAACACACACACACACACACCATAAAAGCTGAGGCCAGTTGGGGTTGTACTGTTATGTGGAAAACTGGGAAATGTTATGCATGTACAAACTCAAACTATTGTATTTACTGTCGGCTGTAAAACATTAATCCCCTAATAAAGAAAAAAATTAAAAAGCTTCAAGGATGGAAAGAGAGAGAAGCAAGACAAATAGGTGTATGGCAGGGGAGTCCACCCATCCAAGGGGGCTCAGCTCGCTGCCCAGGACCCCGGCCTTCCTCACTGTGCTCAGCTTTGGGGTTTTATTTCCTTAATACACTGAAGACAGGTGAAGAAGCCCTGGCACCCCCAAACAACACTTTCAAAGGGGGCTCCGTGGTTCTGCAGAAGAAACTGGGACAGAATGTGCCTCTCCTTTCCGAGTCTGTGCTCCTCTCTGAACCTTTTAAATCTAGTTTCTAAATTCACTTTCTTCTAGGAATTGTAGGAGACAGGGAGGCCAAGCACACCAAGAGTGTCCTGTGTTCCACCCCACCCCAACTCCCAATTACACTGAGATCTAGAGGAGCTTTCAGCTCAGTCAACCGCCTCAGTTCTTTCTTTCTGTGCGCCTTCTTGCCCCAACCTCCAAACCCACAGGCAGAGAAGTATCTGCGCAGGGAAGTGTGTGTTGACCTTTTATTCACTCCCTAGGTCCTCAACGCCCACCCCCCCACCACCACCACTTCAGCTTGAGGACACCTGGGGCGCAGTCCCAACCTGGGGTTCTCCCAGCGCCAGGTCCAGGGTCCAGTCTGCAGGTTGGCAGGGACTGGGGGTCTTGGGGGCCTGGAGAAAGACATGAGGCCTGGGGCTCAAGCGGGGCCTGAGGGGGTCTGTGTGTATGAGGGGGCCTCGGGGAGGAAAACCTGGGCCCTGTGGTTGGGGACTATGGAGAGGGCTCAAGGACTGTTAGGGGGGCCTGGGGCTCCAGGCAGGAAAACCAGGACCTGGGGCTCCACCACTGTCTTGAGGTCCTGGGACTCAGGAAGACCCAGGACCTGGGGCTCAGAGACTGTCTTTGGGGCCTGGAGCTCGGGGAGGAAGACCCGGGACAACAGGAAGAGCTAGGACCTGGATCCTGGGGACTGTCTTGGGTATCCTGGGGCTCGGAAAGGAAGATCCTTGGTGGGAAGGCTCTGCACCTGGGGCTCGGGGTGGAAGACCCGGGACCTTTGGCTCTGGAGGAAGACCAGACGCGCCCCTTACCTGACTTGGCGAGCGGTGCGGGCTGGGACTCGGCGGCCCAGCGCAGCGCGGCGGCGGCGAGCTCGGCTGTGGGCCGGGGCTGCGGGCCGGGCGGCGCTGCGGGCGGGGCGGCGGCGTCTGCAGACGGCGCGGGCCCGGGCAGGGCGCGCAGCGAGTCGGGGAGCAGGCTCTCCAGGCTCTCGTTGGCCTGCTGCCTGCGCAGCGCCACCTGCGCCGCCATGACCCGCTGCCGCTCGATGATGAGGATGCATTTCTCGCAGGTGCAGTCCTTGAAGCGGCAGTAGCGCTTGTGGCCCTTGAGCCAAGACAGGACGCCGTGGTTGCGGCAGCGCGCGCACTTGGGGGTGCGCTGCAAGGGCGCCCGCGGAGGCTGCGATACCGGGCCGCCCATGTACAGGTAGGGGGAGCCGTAGCCGTTCATGCCCCGGGCTCCCAGGCCGCCTCCCGGCGGCGGGGTGGCAGCGGCTGTGCTGCCCAGGCTGTGGCGGGCGCGGGTTGCAGCTCTGGGCGGGCGCGCGGCTCCAGGTCTGAGCCCGCGGTCTGCAGCTGTGCGCTCCCGCCCGCCCCGGCGCCTCCCCGCGCCCCCTCCCCCTCCCCCTAGCGCGCGCGCCTCCCCACCCCCTCTGCGTCTCCCTTTCCCGCCCGCGCCCCGGGCCTGCACTTTACCTTCCCCGCCACCTGCAGTCCGGCAGCTCCGCTGCGGCGCTCACGCCCCCTCCTCAGGGCTCCTCCTGGGCCCCCGCACGGCTCCGGGGGCGCAAGGGAGAGACTGGGGGCGTCCCCGGCTGCAGGGGCGTCCTCTCCCAGACTTCTTTCCTCCCATCCGCCCAAAGTCGCTCTCACCCCGAGGAACCTAGGCCACGCAGTCGGAAGTTAGGAGACTTACTTTTGGGAGGCAGTGGGAGTGGAATTGCTTTGGAATGGGGGCTTGGCTTTACTTGATCTGCTGCTATGGCTCTTTTCCTTTTCTCCCTCCTTGCTGATGGGGGAGAAAATGAGGGTTTGGGGAAAAGCCTGCTTCCCCAGGGACGGGAGCCCTTTGCAGTCTATGCCAAAGGGGAGCATAGCCTTCCCTGGCGGGGTTGGGGGCTGCTTTTCTCCCTGCCTGCTCGGGTTTTAATAAGGATCATAAATGCACACATGACAAAACTGCGGTCCTGGAAGGCTGAGAGGTGCTGCCGTGGAGGATCTGCACAAGCGCTGGGTCTAAATGACCAGAGATTTGGCGCGCGGTGTGGCCCTTGCGGTGCCGGCCTGACACAGTGTCCCCTCTGTCCACCTGCCAATAAACTGAGGTGCTGCGTCCCCCAACTCTCATCCCCAGAGATTCGGTGCTTCGGTTTTAGACGAGGTGTGGGGACCTCCCTCCAGCCCTTAGGTGTCTAGATAGAATTAAGAGAGTCCTTTCTTGCACGAAATAACAGCAAACAACTGTGGTTTATAAAAAGCTATTTGAGTCCCTCTGATCTTCTACTAAGAGTGCCAGGCTACCCAACCCCCACAAATGCTTGGCGGCAACTAAAGCTATCTCCTCCTTTTCTTTTTTTCAAATCCAAGAAATAGAAAATAAAATAATAAACTTGTGGCTACAGAGTTTCTGGGCAAGCACAATGGATGTGAGCAGAAAGGTAGAGAGCTAGCAGCTCTGTCCTCTGGTCCTCTGAGCAGACATGAAGCTCAACCCCAGACTGCTAACACAAAACCAAGTGCCAGACAAGCGCCCCCCCCAACCCTACCCCCACCCCATCTTCTCCTGGAAGCTGCAAAGTCCAGCAGCAAGCACCTTCCAAACCTCCCTCTGCAGCGAATTCCAGTAAAGCAGCAGGACTAGACTTTTCCCTAAAAATGGCAATTACGGAAGAGTTTAGCAAGCTCTCCTGACTGGAGGCAGAGGTTACCCAGTAGACCAAAGACTGGGATCAGGCAGTGAGTGACTTCATGTGACCAAAGTGGGAGAGGGTTAAGGACAACACAATATTTGGGGAAACCTTGGGACTTTTTGCCCCCAAAGCCAGTTCTTCCTGGTTCCCTCCAAATGGTCAGCCAAGCTGGGGAAGGATGAAGAACTCAGAATAATGAATTCTTCTAAAAAAAGAAAGCAGCAGAATTTGCACCAAGTTTCTTTTGGAGGGGGGCAGTGCCAAGGCGACCCCCTCTCCTCCCAGTCACCTAGCCACTCAAACTGTCTGGCATTATTTGGTCCTGGCCAATTCACTCCAGTGCACATCGGGGGCTGAGATCTAAATACCCATTTGATATAGTGCAATAATCCTTTTCTCATATTTGATGGGAATGTTTTCCATATCCCACTATTTGACAACATCTCCCTATAGGGACAGGTTTGTATTTATGTTGGTAAAATGTCCCCTGCCTCAAAGTCTATTGTAACCCAACACCTGACAACCCTGAGTCCCATTTCTGTTTGCAGAAAGGGTTTATTCAAGCACATAATGGGATCCCAGCAGAAAGCCTTTCAGAACAAGGGGCTATGGTAAACTTCACCACATGAACTCCGTTTCCAGGGCTATTAAGCTTTTAATTGGAAAATAGCAGAGGAAATTTCAAGGTGACTATAACGTGTTAGCAGTTAGCTGGGAGAAAAGCCTAAGAGGGGATGAATGTAGAAAGCATATGGTCCGAATCACAGTTAGCTGGAGCAGTCTGCCTCAGCTAAATCCCTGCAGCTCACACGCTTATGGGAAAGATCATCAAAGAAACTGGGAAGGGGGTGGGGGATGGCAAGGCAGTACGGTCACGTAGTGGATCCCCTCGTGTTCTATTCTGGGTGGTGTCTGGATTCAAACCAATGTCAAACTGGGCAGAAGTGTAACAGGCACTCAGCTGTGAATGATCCTGTGTGATCCCCCCCCCCCCCCACACACACACCATTACACACACCACCTCTAAAAGCAGATGCCCTTGTTGAGAAACAGGATGTTCTGATCTGGAGCTAGAAGTCTCTGGAGCTGTCCCTCACTCTGGTCAAGCGACAATGAATCCGAAGGACCATGGCTTTTTGTCTGGGATGTATATACAACATTGAGAAATTTCCTGCTTTGTCTCAGGAGTGTGAGGTCAGGGTCTTTCTTTACCGTTTTTAGTGTGACTGTAGAGACTTTGGTGCTGTAGGGCCGAAAATTGTTCTGGAAATGCATAAAGTCGAACCCCCTCTCCTACATGCAAGGCTGGTTCTCTCTCTCTTGGTGCTTCCCTGCATTGCTCTGTGACCAGCTTCAAAATCAAAGGGGATGGGGGGGGCGAGACTTAGCAGGTGGGGATACCAGCAATGGACTTATTGAGGTAAGCATAGTATCATTGCAACCCAGCCCCACTGTCTACTCATTGGGGGTGGGGGTCAGGAGTGCCTCACCTTTGGACCCCGAAGCTGCCCTCTGGGGGCGCTGAGGCTGATAAAAAGAGAGAGTGCAACTAAATCAGTGTCTGGTGAAGGGTAGGGGGAGGCAGGTAGCCATTGAGCAGAAGGAAAGCCTTGAAGGGTGGTGCCCCCACACCCTTCGGGTAGGGTAGTAGGAGGTATAGACACTATTCCCCCCAAGGACCTAGGGCTTTGTGGAGCCAACAGAAGTGAGGTACAGTCTGCAACCCTGCTGACCTGGTGCAGCCCTGCTGGTGCTGCTACTCTGTCCTTCTTATTCTGGAAGTGTCCAAGTCAGAAGAGCTTTCCTGGCTGCACTCCCCATTAGGCCCTCCAGCCAGGGCCCGCATGGATGGGAAGCACAGCCCTGGGGCGGCCCTGGGGGTGTGTATCACACACTGCACAAATATGGGACTCTAGAAAGGAATTCTGGGCCCCACCTACACCCCCAGGAAGCACAGTGGGGGGGTAGTTTACCTCAAACCCAGGGAGGGATAGCAGAGGCCTGATAGGAGCTATGCAGGTGCTCTGGGGTGTGTGTGGGGGGTGGAGTGGGGGGAAAAGGGAGCTGAGGCACCCCTCCCAGGGGGCTATGGGGACCCCCACCCTTCCTTAGCCCACTCCTGCGCACCCCAGATTTCTGGCCCATCCTCTGCCCACCTCAGCAGGCCTGGCAGGACTAGGAAGCTCGCCCCGGGTGCGCTGGAGAGGGTGATGGAGAGTGCTGGAGAGACAGCATTGTGGTTCTGCAAAAGATCTCAGGCTTGAGCCTCTGAAGTCCCAGGTTCAATCCCTAGCATCATCAGCCAGAGCTGATCAGTGCTTTGGTGTTTCTAGCTCTGCCTCCCTTATTAAAATAAACAAAACTTTTAAATAGGGAGATGGAGACCCCAGAATACAGTGGCTAGAGGGAGGGAGGCCCTTTACTGCTCTGTGAAGGGTGGTGGGGAAGAGGTATCTTTAAGGGGACACTGGAGGGTCTAGGGCCATGGCCTAGTGTGTATCACAGGTGAAGGCCTGCAGTACCTCTTAGATCTGGTCCCTGTGGGCAGGCACCCCCAGGGCTAACCTCCCATTGGTCCCTGGGCAGTGGAGACAGATTGGGCCACGCTGGGGGAACCCAGGGAAGCAGGCCAGAGAGCTATCTCAGCCGGCTGGAGCACTGGCCTGCACGTTTGAGGCCCCAAAGTCCGCAGGTTCAATCCCTGCCACCTTCTGCCAGAGCTGAGTGCTGCTGCAGCAGGTCCTGTATCTTGTATCATTCCTCTCTTACATTAAACAATAATTAGAACTTGAAGCACATCTCATACTACTTGATGCAAAGCATTCAGAGGGAGGTGCTGAGTGCCAGTGCTGGGCAGGCAAAATAACTCACTTGCATAGTGCACTGCTTTGCCAAGTGCATGACCCAGCCCAGAGCCCCACTGCATTGAGTGAAGCTTAGGTGCTGTGGAGACTCAAGTGCAGTATACTCGCCCATGTAGCACCAGCTTAAGAGAACTGATATCCTGCAGTTTGGAGGCAGAAGGGTGGGTTGGATTTATTTTGTACATAGGTGGGAGTCTTGCTTCCAGAAGGTGGGGTGAAAGAACCAGGTGCGCTTTTAGTTGGGGGCAGGGTTATGATCCCTTTCACCAAGGGTGGCCTCACCCCACCCCCAACCCAGGGTAGTCCTTAGGACCCAGCACCAGAGGGGCAAAGGGGTATCAGCAGAATTCTGTGGTGTGAAAGCAACAGGCACCCAGGTGCGACACCCTTGCCGGAGTCCCTGCTGGAATGACAGGCCCTGTGGGGACAAGGTGCCCATCTCTGCACACAGCCCTGCGGTGGCTACAGCTGGATGTCAAGCGAACTGCCTAGATTATCCCTCTGGGGTGCTGCCCAAGTGCTTGTGAAGGCTTGGAAAGGGTTATCCCCACTGCCTGCCCTGCCAGCAGGTGCTTTGGGAGTGAGAGAAGGCAACTTAGCTGTCCATCCCTTCTAGAAGCTACCAGACTTTGCTCAGAAGTTAAAAAAAATCAAAGTGAAGTCCTGAGGCCTGCCTGGAACCCAGCTCCCTAACAAAGAGCAAACACTTGGGGGGGGGGGCTGGAGAGACAGCATAATGGATGTGCAAAATAGACTGGTCAAAGCCTAAGGCTCCACAGGTCTCAGGTTCAGTCCCCACCACCACCACCTCCAGCCAAAGCTGAATGGTGCTCTGGCAAAAAGCAAGGAGGTGCAAACTAGAGCGTCCCAGGCCACTGCACATCACCAGCCCTAGCCCCCATTTTGTGGGAGGTTTCTCCCAGAGCACCCACAAATCCCTGTCTGTGTGCCTCCTAGCCCCTAACAGACCCTTGGGCTGGAGTGACTGTTGGGATTCCAAGACAGAGGAGACACCGCCCACCCAACAGGCCTGCTTCCCTGGGTTCAGGCCACCTGGGTCAAACTGGAAATGCGGTGCAACCCCAGACTCAGCAGGAGGTTATTCCCAGACTCAGCAGGAGTGTGCTCCTTTGGCCCTGCCCTGGCTCCCCAAAAATGCAGAAGCACCAAGCTGGGGTGTGTGTGTGGGGGGCGTCCTCCCAACTAGGTGTGCTGAGTTTTCCCAAAGGGTAACCTTTATGACAGTGACTTTAAGATTCCTGGAGCTACAGAGCTCAGAATTATTTCAAGACATGGAAGGGGGCTTTATGGAGGGGGGGGCAGCAAGTGCATGGCTGAGCGAGGGATCTTCCTCTACATGAATACCACCAATAAGGCCCAGGAGCAGGTGACTGTGCCCCCACCACACCCTGTGCACCCTGCAGCAACCTGCCCGCCTTGCTGGCACAATAGCTACAGCAACAGCCACCCCGAAGGGCACAGGGCTGCAGTAGCAGCGGCCCTGACAAGTGTGATAAAATGATCTTCCTTAACTAAACTCGTAAAGCACTGGGCAATAAAACTCAATCTTCTGTAAAATCCAATTAAGTCATTATCTGACTGATTGTATCTTTAATTGAAAACAGAAGTGACAGTAAATTTCTGTGATATATCAGGATCAATCGATACCGCTATACGATTCAGCCTCAAGAAGTGATTTATAATGTCAAACCTATATAGGTAACTCCACATTATTCTCTCTAAAACCACTGGTGGATGAAATTAAGAGTAAGTGCATTTAATAAAAAACAAGATGGTCAGGTTATTGATTACAACAGATGGGGGTGAAATCAAATAGATGTTTTCAAAGCACAGAGCGAAGAAAATACAAGTAATTTCTTTTTTCCTGTTTAATACCACTCACCAAATATACACACACGAAAATTCAGTCATCAATAACATTTTTATTTCAGGTACAGCTGCAACTATGCAGAACAATGAATTTTTTTTACACTAGTTTCATTTCAGGACGGCTTCTGTTACATAAGGAAGTACTCCATAAGCAATTTTTAACAAAATAATGAACTCAGGATTCGTAGTAACTTTAAAAGATGTACTTATTTTCAAATCAAATTACAACCTAAGGTTACAAAAGAGTTTAGATTGCATCCATTTTTCCCCCTGTAGCACAAAGAGTGAGTATGCTTCTTCTTATGTTATTCTAGAAACAACATCCAGGAATTCAGCTTTACTGAGGTTACTTTAAATTGTACTGTTTTCAAATTACTCTTAACAGAAAAAAAGTGACAATTCTTAAAAACAAACAAACAAACAAAAAATAACAACCTTTTTCCCCTTCCTGACTACAGTACAGTAGTGTTTTGTATTTGAGGGTAGGGAGTGGAGTGAGGTGGAGGAAGGCTTTCTCAGCAGCAGTGTCAGTACACAGTATCTCCATGTACTCTGACTGTCTGTAGGTTTCTCAAATAATCACTAACATCACTCTTCTCACTGGTTAGATACGTGGCTAAATTTATATTTTGGCAGTTTTATTAAGTTTTTTCTTAAAAAATTGAGGCACCTAAGATTTCATTTTCAAACTAAAAGTAGTATCTAATTAGGGCTCATTTTGATGCAAATGTATTACTTTTCACTTTGAATGAGTTACTTTATTTCTTGAAAAACTACATGTAAACCAGTGCCATAAAAAGGAGGTGGGGAACGATACTATTTAACTCCGTGAACCAGGCACTTAATTCTTGAAGTTGGTAATCACGGATCCTAAACTATCACAAATGTGCTTTAGCTTCTGGGCTGAGCACGAAGGAATGCATATATAAACCAAACAATGTTGTCAACAGTTAATGTCGGCTGAAGTCAAGGCAAAATATCAACCACAAACCCTGTGTGAGAGGAATAAACCTGCTATTCCAAGTGAGCAGCCAGAGAGGCCAGTGGCGGGCGGGCTCACTCATCCTCTTCAATGACTGGGCTGACGGTGAAGCTGGCAGGCTCTGAGGCAGACTCACACTCGAGCACTCCTTTTGTACTCTCGTTACTGATCGGAGAGCTGCTGGAGAGGGAAACCAAGCCGGAATCCTGACTGCTGGGTGGCGAGAAGACTGGGGAAACGGAGACACAAGACAGAGATGAGTTACGTAAACTAGATGAGTGAAGTTTTCTGTATTCAAGATTCAATTTGGTCTCTCCAAAGAAAGAGGCATTCAGCGTTTCTATTCCAAGTGTCAGTTTTTATCACTCAGTGCTTTCTTTACTGTAGTAAGAAAGAACTATTTCTGTAGACTTAACTGAAGGGAGAGTTAAGTAGCTGAGAGTTCCAGCTTTAAGTTCATTAAAAACAGCCTTTTCTTTGGAGAACCAATCTCCACCCTTCACTAAGCACACTCCACCCCCTTATGTAAAGGATGCTAATAGAACTTGTCAAATGGTCCCTCTGACAAATTATCCCAAGGAAGACTCCACCCATCTATTTCCAGGATCTAACAGGCAACTTTAGTTTTCCCAATACATAGCAAGTGAAGGTGAGAACATCAACCATCCCATTACTTCTCTGGATACTCAAGCCAAGCACACCGGGAAGAAGGGACATGCTAAAGTTAAAAACAACAACAACCTATAAAGAGCAGTAAACAGAAGGAGGCCACTTTTAAAACAAAATATACAAGCTCAGTTTACACTACACTAAAGTAGAAGGTAAAGAATTAAAAAGCAAGCCTCTGAACATAAAAGCTCACAAGGAAACTGACAATAAAATTGAAGGCTGCAAAAGTAATAGTGTGCGAGGAACCATTTTTGCAACCTTACAAGCCACAGTAGATACAAAAATTTAAGCAAAAGGGTCTCTTGACCTTCTTAACCTTAGCAGAGTTCAGATCCACCCCCAGAACTCCCTTACTGCCTAGTGTGAATGTAATTAAGGGGAAGCTGCAGTGGTAATTTCTCTCCTCATTAACTTTCTGATTGGTTTCAGCCTCAGGATTCTGCCGGGCAGTAGTTTGTCACCAATTCCAAATGGCCAATCGTTAATACTAATGTTTGTGTAACTAACTGCCAGCATCTGCCACGGCTTCTTGTACAACAATAATGGTGAAAGGGTACATTAGTGCTCCTGTGTTAATTCAGCTTGTGTTCATCAATAGGGAAATCTATGATGTAATTAGCAAAATGCATTGGGAGCTGAGTGCTGAAGTCATTTGTAGAGAACTAAATCATAGTAGAAAGCTGTACTGGGTCCTGATGTGTTTGCCATCAATACTTATTATGTTTGGAATTTAATAAGGTATATTACCATGCTGAAAAGAGACCTTTTTACAAGAGAACACTATTTACGCTTGTTATGGGTTTGCTGCAGTGAGTGGAACCACACAGAAATAAAAGAACAGAGCTGGAATTTAAGAAGCAGACCTTTAACTACTCCACTGGACTTAATTATTTCAAGAAAGACTTTTTCTTCTAATGTGATATGTGGACGGGCAGACAGACAGACAGACAAATGGAGAGCTGTGTATTGTTACCTCTATGTCAATATGAAAAGACAGGCATCATCTGAAAAATTAGTTAAGTGAATCAATTTGAAAAAGTGTGAAGGCAATTTCACGACAATTATTTTTCATAGAATTTGCATAGTCTTTAGAAACTTAGATTTAAAAAAAGCAAGAGTACTACTAGCTGTTAAGTATGTTTTGATGAAAGGAAATACGTTAAACAGTACTCTGTAGATGCAAAAAAATACATGCATTTATATAATAACAATTTAAAAGAAAACCCCATTGGGGGCAGGGCAGTGGCACATTGGGTTAAGAGCACTTGGCACAAAGCACAATGACAGGCTCAAAGATCCTGGTTTGAGCCCCAGCTCCCCACTTACGGGGGGAGGGTCTCTTCACAAGCAGTAAAGCAGGTCTACAGGTGCCTGTCTTTCTCTCCCCCTCTGTTTTCCCCTGCTCTCTCCATTTCTTTGTCTGTCCTATCCAACAACAACAGCAACAACAAAAATGGGGGGAGGGTGAGATAGTCGATTCCTAATGCAGGCACCAAAGCAAAACAAACCAAAAAAAAAAAAAAAACACTGGAAACTATAAAATAGGAAAACTCCAGTTTACTCAGGATTACACTTGTTTCCTTTCTAAATATGAATTGTTATGTGGACTTCTAAATTCCTGCCAATCCAAGATGGTTTATGCACTGGGTTGCATGCCCACAAATGCACACACAAAACAAGAATGTCTTCCAGAGGTAGTGACTCTGCTTGCCATGTTGTTCCTACACACAAATCTGGAACGTCTACTAAAAGACAACCAAGGAATCCATGGAATGGGCCTCTCCACCCCATATCCCCTATCTAACCAATGACAAGAATTCCCTGGTTTGGGAGTGAACACCTACTTACTGATAATTTCCTGCATGTCACATACTTGACTTATTTAAAAAATATTTAAAAATTTATTTTGGATAGAGACAGAAATTGAGAAAGGAGGAGTACAGATATACCTGTAGCATTGCTTCACCACTCCTGAAGCTCCTCACTACCACAGGTGGGGACTGGGGGCTTGAACCAAGGTCCTTATGCACTGTAGTGTGTGTGTTCTAACAGGTGCACCACCACCCAGCCCCACCACACACTTTAATGAAGTGTTTAAGGCTCAGCCATGGGTGGAGGAGAGATTATTCTCCCTACTGTGGGATCTGCCTTGGGCAGTGAAGCACAGCTTGGTCCTATCCTCTGGCTTGATCCTACCCTGCACCATCCATCCTGGGGTGTCCTGTTTACCCTGGCCACTGGACCTTCTGTGTGAGTTCCAGGAGGTGGAATAACTGACCTTTTTCAAGTGTATGCATAGGTTGTTAAGGAAGTAGGTACCCAGTTCTGAGATCTGGAGTCCTGGGTTTGCCTTATGTCTCTAAGTTAGCAGCTGACCTAGGAGCCCCCACCCCTCACCCCCAATCACATAATCCTGCTTCTTCCTTTAGTTGACTTGGAATTGAAAGGGGGCTGAGCAGGAATCCTGCCATACTTCGCATTATTTTCTGGGAAACTGTTTCATGACTTGGGGCTGTAGAGACATGCAGAAGGTATTACCTGCAGAGACTGAGGAAGTTCTAAGCATATTTGATGCATGCCCACACTAGAGATGAGGCAAAGTAACCCAACTGAATTTGGGGGGAAAAAAAAAAGTCCCTGTTTAAAAAAAAAAAAAGGCATTTCTTGGTTCAAAAATCTAGATCCATGTTATTTTGACTCTTGTTCCCAGCTCACTGGTTTTTTTTTTAATTAAGTCTTTACTCTTTAAAAAATTATTTTTAATCTTTATTTATTGGCTAGAGACAGCCAAAAATCAAGAGGGAAGGGGGTTACAGAGATGGAGAGAGACACCTGCAGCACTGTTCACCACTCACAAAGCTTTCCCCCTGCAGGTGGGGGCCGGGGGTTCGAACCTGGGTCCTTGTGCATGGTAATATGTCCACTCAACCAGTTGTGCCACCACCTGACCCCCCTCCAACTCAGTTATCTTTAAATAATGGACTGTTAAGAATTGGGGGAAATAGCTGTTTACCTCCTTTTGTGGAGAAGCATTTCATGAATGTAGTTCTCAGTATGTGAAACGGTTAGTAAGTGCTTATGTCAGTGTCTAGAGTCCAAAATTCAGTTGACTGTAAGGTCATCCTTACAGTTTCCCTCTCCATTTTTTTTTTTGCCTCCAGGGTTATTGCAGGGGCTTGGTGCCTTTATGAATTCACTGCTCCTGGAGGCCATTTTCCCCATTGTGTTGCCCATATTGCTCTTGTTGTTGTTGTTATTGCTGTTGGTTGTTGAATAGGACAAAGAGAAGTCTAGAGGGAAGAGGAAGATAGACACCTGCAGACCTGCTTCACCACTTGTGAAGCAAACCCCCTGTGGGTGGGAAGCCAGGGGCTCAAACTGAGATCCTTACACTGGTTCTTGAGCTTTGTGCCCTGTGCACTTAACCTGCTGCGCTACTGCCCAGCCCCCTCATTTTCTTTCTTTCTTTCTTTTTAAATATAACTTCACTAATTTTTTTTTTTGGAGAGGGAATAATAAATGAATCATTAGAAATTACTTTATACCAATTAGAAATCACCCCTTCTGCTTTGAAAGGAGATTCCGGTGATCCTCATACAAGGTTCATTTCAACCCCCCTGCAAAAAAAAAAGTGCCTCTTAATTATTTTGTAAAAATGCTAATACCTAGTGTCCAAGGGACTCATATCAAAGACAGACTGCTGGAAGCAGCACTAGGAATGGGTTCTATCTTTCTGGACAGCATCCCAGAGACATGTAATAACAGTAAAACAATGGATACCCTCTGACCTGGTAATTCTACACTGTGGAATAAGAAAAGAAAGAAAGGAAGAAAGGAAGGGGGGAGAGGAGAGGAGAGGAGAAAAGAGGAGAGACGGAAGGTTAGGGGGTCGGGCGATAGCACAGCCAGTTAAGTGCACGTGTAGCAAAGCCAAAGGACTGGCATAAGGATCCCAGTTCGAGGCCCCGGCTCCCCACCTGTAGGGGAGTCACTTCACAGGCAGTGAAGCAGGTCTGCAGGTGTCTATCTTTCTCTCCCCCTCTCTGTCTTCCCCTCCTCTCTCCATTTCTCTTTGTCCTATTCAACAACAAACAACATCAACAATAACAATAATAACCACAACAAGGGAAACAAAAAGGGGGAAAATTGGCCTCCAGGAGCAGTGGATTCATGGTGCAGGCACTGAGCCTCAGCAATAACCCTGAAGGCAAAAAAGAAAGAATGAAAGAAAGAAAGAAAGAAAGAAAGGAAGGAAGGAAGGAAGGAAGGAAGGAAGGGAAGGTTAATTGTTGGGCCAAGATGCTCAACACACCACTACTCTGAGGTGTTGGTACTATGCTGGGGGGGGGGGTGGGGGCAGACACCTGGGCTGGGTGCAGGAAGCTTTTCCCAGGTGAGAACCATTTCAGGACTGTGCTACCCTGGAATAATCAGCCACTCTTTACAGAGAGATGGGAGACATGACTTCCAGATACTGAAAAGTAGGAAAGGAAAAAAGAAAAAGAACAAAAGGAAGGAAGAAAGAGGAAGGAAGGGAGGAAGGAAGGAAGGTAGAGAGAACTTGCTCATCACTTTTTTTCCCTCCTTTCTTCCATGAAAGTTGGGTAAACCTGTGAGACTGACTCTTGTTTGAACCAGTAAGCCCAGTATCTGTTTTCTCTTAAGCAGCCTATGTGTCTCTGGGCTCTCTTTTAAAACTATTTCAAAACAAACAAAAAACTAACACATAACTACTCTTAGCAATGATATGGGGAGAAAAAAGAAAGGAAGAAAGATGATTTCAGTGATGCTGTTCAACCATCAGCATTTTTAAAAGATAAAATTATATACTGTAAAAAAAAAAATCACACCAAAACTTAAAAAAAAAAGAAAAGAAAACACAACACTAACTGCTAACTCTTTTGACATTGCAAAGACCCCTGACTTTTAACTTGAATGATCTGTTGGCAGTCAATGGACTGGAACAAATCATTCTTTCCCAGTGATGTGAGAAAACAGGATATTCACGCTTGAGGAAAAAAAAATCCCTCTATATGTTAAAGAGTATTAAACTCCCACTAAGAAACCATTAAAAAAAAATGTGGCATTCTCCAGTGTTAGCTGCTGTCCACCTAGAAGCTGACTGTCAAGGAGAGAAAGAATGCTATCTTCTAGAGTCTGCAGGCATAGGAGAGTCTAGTAAAACGCTGCTAGAAACGTCTTAGAACAAATTCTTCCACTTCAAGATAACCATAGTGTTTGGAAATAAAATCATGTCCAATCAATACCACTTAGCAGATATTTAATGTTTCACAATAGGACTCTCTTCAGAGTAGAATGGCTGCCCTTCTCACTAACATTTAAAATAATTAGGATTATCTTAGCAGTCCGAGGCTTGGCAGGTTCAGTCTGTACTTTCAAACAGCATTAATTCTTGGCACTCAGAACAAGGGATAAAAGGTAGAGATATGAATGGAGATCTTTATTCAACCTGATCTATCCTGGATTAGCTGATTCTTTTCCAGTTCATGCCTGCACTCTAGTTAAGAAGAAGGCTAAGCTGTAACTGATGTAATTAGAAACCACAAGCTGAGGGGGAAAAACAGCCCTTTATTAATCTCCCCCATTCGCTATAAATTTACTAAAAAAATAAGAATCTTTGAAACAATAAAGTGGTTTCTCTACCCCCTAAGTGTACTTAAAGAACAGTGACAAGAGAATTGGGGGTTGTTTCAGATTCTGTGTCCCTTGAAAACATCTTAATTGCCAGTTCTAAAATCTAACACCTGTTTTGAGAGGGCACACCGCTGCACTTTGCAATGACAAAAAAAAAACTAGTAGAGGAGAGAATTCCTGTAGAAGGAACCATTTGCCTGAGCACTGTTTGCGGTGAAGTTCTGAACAGGTGAACTTTTAACAGAAAGCCCCCCCAAAAAAAAAAAACCTCGTTGCCTCTAAATTTCCAGTACAATGTGGACCTACAATTCATAGAATAATATATGAGCAGGGGGGTGTCCTTCTTTGTCCTTTGTGGCATGCTAGAGGGAGGGAGGGAGGGAGGGAGAAAGAGAGAGATGGAGAAAGGAAAGTGGGGACAGGTGGTAAAGCAAGCCCCCCCCCCCCCCGCAAGGATCCTGGTTTGAGCCCCAGACTCCCCAGGGTCGCTTCACAAGCAGTGAAGCAGGTCTGCAGGTGTCTATCCTTCTCATCCCTCTCTATCTTCACCTCCTCTTTCAATTTCTCTCTGTCCTCTCAAATAAAAATAGGGGGAAAAAAGAGGTAAAAATGGCCTCTGGGAACAGTGGATTCATCTTGCAGACAGTGAGCCCCAGCAGAATAGTCCTGGTGTTGGGGATGGGGTGTAGGAGAAGAAAGTTCTCTTCACCTGCATGAAGACAATGTGATGGAAACTTCAACCTGTTCAGACTAAAAGGGAAAGGACAATAGTTTTGGAATCTGCACCACTGCCCGAGGAACTGGGCACCAACAAGAGAGTCTTCTAACCTAGGTGTCTGCAAATGAGCCCAATTTCCAGCTCATCCAATAGTTCTTACTCAATTGCTCAACTTTGGAAATACAACAAGTCCAAAAATACATAGTGTTCGAACAAAACCTTAAGAATGGACCATTTGGGATCAGCGTTAGGATCCTGGCTCCCCACCAGCGGAGGGGGGGGGGTGTCGCCTCACAAGCAGTGATGCAGGTCTGCAGGTGTCTTATCTTTCTCTCCCCCTTCTCTGTCTTCCCTTCTCTCGATTTCTTTTTGTCCTATCCAACAACAAAAGCAATAATAACAACAACAATAACAAAAGGGGGAAAAGTGGCCTTCAGAAGCAGTGGATTTCTAGTGTAGGCACTAAGTCCCAGTGGTAACCCTGGAGGCAAGAAAGAAAAAAGAAAAAGAAAAAGAAAGAAAGAAAGAAAGAAAGAAAGAAAGAAAGAAAGAAAGAAAGAAAGAAAGAAAGACAGACAGACAGACAGACAGACCAGGGCCATTTCCCATATATGGACTACTTAAGGAAATCTTTCGTTTAAAATATTCTGACACTCTGTAACTAAGTGAATAAAAGTATAGTCATGAGCTATTTCTCAAGAAAAAAAGATAGAACATTTGCAGCTTAGAATTTGAAAATAAGCACTGTGTCCCACATGATATGCTAGTACAAGGGTAGAGAATTCTGCCAAATAAATCATTTTATTTTCACTCCCAGCCAGAAGGCTCTGCCTTCTTAAAAAAAAAAAAAAAAAAAAAAAAAAAAAGATCACGCAAGGACCATTGCAAGGATCCTGGTTTGAGCCCCTGGCTCCCCACCTGCAGGGGAGTCACTTCACAGGCGGTGAAGCAGATCTGCAGGTGTCTATCTTTCTCTCCCCTTTTCTGTCTTCCCCTCCTCTCTCCATTTCTCTCTATCCTATCCAACAATGACGACATCAATAACAACAATAATAACTACAACAACAAAACAATAAGGGCAACAAAAGGGAATGAATAAATACAATTTAAAAGAAGAAATTAAAAAAATCAAAACATTTGATTGGTGGAGGTTTTATTTTATTAGGTCAATTTCCCCTTCCTTTTTTAACTAGCATCGCAGGAAATTTAAGACAAGTAATTATTACTATTTTTCCCTTTCTGGTACCACAGAAGGAAGTCTGCATTAGGACATATCTAGATAAAACATAAACCAGATGAAATCAATCAGGATAGAAAATTCCAAGCATTTCCAGACAGGAGAAGGCATGCCTACTCCCAGTCAAACCAACTCTTTACCACTGAAATATAACACACTACCACAGATGGAGAAAGTGGTTAGGGTTTCAGAAGCAAGAATACTCTCCTCTAGAGTGGTTCAGGTGAAAGGTGAATAAAAAAGAAAACAGCAGCATGAATGGTACGTCTTTCTGAATGTCTCCATGCTTTGCATAAAATCTCAAGTGCCACAGATTTTAACAGATGTACTGAAGATGATTTTTTTTTCTTTTTTTTTTTAAAGATTTTATTTATTTATTAATGAGAAAGGTAAGAGGAGAGAGAAAGAACCAGACATCACTCTGGCACATGTGCTGCTGGGGATCGAACTCAGGACCTCATGCTTGAGAGTCCAAAGCTTTATCACTGTACCACCTCCCAGACCACAGATGATTTTTTTTCTTGCTAACAATGCTATTTGTTTAATTAGCCCCCCATGCCTTTTTTTTTTTTTTTGCTCAAATATTTTTGTGGAAGAAAATAATTGTTGTCTCAACAGTTTCACACATCCCTCAAATGTGTGTCAGCTTCCCTCATCTGCCACCCAGTGTCCTTTCCCCTTACTCCCATCTCAGCACATCCCTCCTCCCCACCTTGTGACCTCAGATCTGCTGACATAGGCCAAAAGTTTACGTATGTGCCATCCTGTCTGTCCCCGTTTTGAGTACCACCTCTTGTCCTGACTATGACTACTCTCTGAGCATAACCTCTGTGTTGGAAGTATCTTTTGTATGACTCTACCTGAATCGGTCTCCTTCAGTGTACACTCACTGTGTAGACTCAAACACTAATTCAAAGGGACATGTGCACCCCTGTGTTCATAGCGGCATTACTCACAAGAGCCAAAAAGTAGAAGCAGCCTAAGTGCCCATCAACCGATAACTGGCTAAAGAAGTTATGGGCTATATACTCCATGTAATGCTTTTCTTCGATCAAAAAAGATGACATTGGGGTCCAGGGTAAGTGCACATGGCGCGAAGCACAATGACCAGCATAAGGATCCCAGTTCGAGCCCCTGGCTCCCCACCTGCGGGGGGTGGGGGGGTCACTTCATGGGCAGTGAAGCAGGTCTGCAGGTGTCTTTCTCTGCCCCTTCTCTGTCTTCCCCTCTTCTATATATATATATTTTTAATTTTATAATTCTTTTAAAATATTTATTTATTCCCTTTTGTTGCCCTTGTTGTAGTTATTGTTGTTATTATTGATGTTGTTGTTGGATAGGACAGAGAAATGGATAGAGGGGAGAAGACAGAGGGGAGAGAGAAAGAGAGACAACTGCAGACCTGCTTCACTGCTTGTGAAGCGACTCCCCTGCAGGTGGGGAGCTGGGGGCTTGAACTGGGATCCTCATGCTGGTCCTTGTACTTTGCACCACCTGTGCTTAACCCACTGCACTACCGCCAGACTCCCTCTTCTCTATATTTCTTTCTGTCCTATCCAACAACAGCAATAGTAACAACAATGATAAACAACAAGGGCAACAAAAAGGAAAAAGTGGCCTCCTTCTATCTTTCTCTCCATTTCTATCTCTCTGTCTCTCAAGCTCTATGTAAAAAACAAACAAACAAACAAACAAACAAACATGCCACTCAGACCAGCAGAGTTGTGCAAGCACCGAGCCCCAGCAATATCCCTGGAGAAAAGGTCCAGTATTCCAGAAGAGAATCCATTTTTATAAATGTCCTTGTTATTAGAGATTGGGAGATAGAGGCTTTTGGTGAGTGCAGGAGCAATCCATTATCTGGAGAGCTCATGTATGGAAAACTGATCACCAATCAATGATCGAGAGCTAATGAGACATCATGCATCTATTCTCCTACCTACTCCTCACATAGGCCTAGAACTTCACTGTAGATACTAACAAAAAACATGAGAATGGAAGCCAGAAGGCTGAAAGACATACAAGGACTTTCCCCCCTCTCCATAGAAGTAATACACACAGTGCTACCAGACAGATTTTGGGGTAAACTGCTTCTACTATGGGTTGATTAACTCAGTGTGTGAACAACATAATAAATGAGCTGGATTTTGCAGACATGCATAGAACTCTCTCGCCCCAACAATGAGAGAATCCACAATCTTCACAAATCCACCTGAGACACTCATACAAAATGACCACGTTGTAATCTATAAAGCAAGTCTTCACAAATTTCAAAGATGTACATTTTTCAATACTTTGAAACCTTGGAGATTTAAGTCTGCCATCCATCAGAAAAAACCCTAAGAAAAATAAGAAAAACCTTTCAGCTTTGAAAAATGATAAACAAGGAGGGTATAAATTTCACTGATGTGCTAACTAACGGGCCAGCATTTGGTCACAATATAATTGATTTCAGCCTTTAATGCTACTGTTGAAGAACTGAAATGCCCAGGCACATGTTTTCAACCCACACACTCCTCTGTGATCCCACATGCCCAGAAGATAAGGTATTTTCACACTTGGTTCATCTCCAGTGAAGACTGTAATTAAATCTTTAATTTGAAAACAAGAATGGAAGTCTGACACCCAGATACACTGCGGGCTACCCTGGGAGCTCAGGGCAGCAAGCAATCAAACGACAAATGACAACCTCAACTCCTTCCATCCTAAGTCTTCTGCTCACTTCAGGATAGACGAGCTCCCTTCAAAAGTGGCCAAATTACATGTGAGTAATACACCCCACAGTTATCTGCAAGCGTTCCAAGAATGGGAAATGGAACGTTAAATTTCATAAACTGTCAAGTGGATGCACTGCCTTTTTAGAAATTATGCCATGATTTTAAAAAATACTTTTTTTTAATGAAAGTAAAAAAGAAGACAGAGCAGTACTACTTAGCTCTGAAGCATTTGGCGCAGTGATCACAATGGAGTTTCATGCATTCAAGCCCTGTGCTCCACCCCTCAGCCATCTGTCTCCTCACCTACATTACCATGCTAACGGTTCCATGAGCTCCAGAATCTTTTTCCCCAAAATCATTTATTTATGAATACAGACAGAGAGAAATGGAGGTGGGGGGAGAAAGAGAGGAAGAGAGGCACCTGCAGCCCCACTTCACCACTTGTGAAGCTTCCCTCCTGCAGGTGGGGGGTTGGAGGGGCTTGAACCTGGGTCTTTGTGCGTGGTAATGTGTGCTCTCAACCAAATGTGCCACCACTCAGCCCCTGAACTTCAGAAATCTAATGAAGTATTTGCCAGAACAGCAAAGAAAGAAAAGAGAACTTTTAAATTAGTTTTCTGAAGAAAAACTGCTATAGATCACACCGACACAGGGAACACTGAGAAAAGGAAAAGACAGAAATATTGCCACTAGCTAAATAGTACTTGGAAGTTAAGGGCAGTGGTGATTACAATGCTAAACTAAGGACATCAACTTATTTAAAAAAAAAAAGTTTAGAGAGGCCAAGTGGTGGTGCACCCAGTAGAGCACATACTTTTTGGTATACAAGGACACGGTTTCAAGCCTCCAGTCCCTACCTGCAGGGGGACAGTTCATGAGTGGTGAAAAGCAGGCCTGCAGGTAGGTGTAGGGGTGTAGGGGTGTAGGGGTAGGGGTGTGTGTGTGTGTGTGTGTGTCCACGTCCCTCTCCCTTTTAAATATTTATTTATTTATTCCCTTTTGTTGCCCTTGTTTTATTGTTGTAGTTATTATTGTTGTTATTGATGTCAGCATTCTTGGATAGGACAGAGAGAAATGGAGAGAGGAGGGGACAGAAAGATAGACACCTGCAGACCTGCTTCACTGCCTGTGAAGGGATTCCCCCTGCAGGTGGGGAGCCGGGATCCTTACGCTGGTCCTTGCGCTTTGCGCCAGGTGCGCTTAACCCACTGCGCTACTGCCGGACTCTCCCCCTCTCTCTTTTTACCAAAGCCCTGCTCAGCTCTGGCTGATAGTCCTGTTGGGGATTAAACTTGGGACCTCAAAGCCTCAGTCATGAGAGTCTGTTTGCAGAACCACTATGCTGTCTCCCCCACCCTCCTCTTCCCTTTCCTTTCAATTTTCTCTCTGTCTCTCATGTCTCAGAGTCTCTTTGCAAAACCAATATGCTATCACCACCACCACTGGGAGAGTAACATCCAATGTCACAGGAACAATGAGTGTCAGAGCCAGACCTGGACTTGGGAGACCAGGGCATGTTGTGGTAGGTTTGCTGGAGTGGTTCTCAGGCTGAGCACTGCTGGCATTAGCCAGCATCCCCCACTCCCAATGAGCTTTCCTCTCCACGCTCCACTTCTGTGCCCTGAGCTCCTTCCCAGAAAGCTGTGCTTCTGCTGCAAGACAGCTTAGAAGTCTAACCATCACCAGAGCTGCTAGCTAGTCTTCTGAAAACAAATCCAAGAATTCCCACATCTTTGAAGTTTTCTTTTTCTATTCCTTTTTTCCCTTTATTGCCACCAGGGTTATCTCTGGGGCTTGGTGCTTGCAGAACAAATCCACCATTCCCAGTGGCCCTTTCTTTAGAACAGAGAGAAATCTGATAGGACAGAGAGGGGAGGAGTAGAGGCCCAGGCAATGACATGGTTATCACACACATCACCGTGCAGGAGGACTCGGGTTCAAGATCCCACTCCCCACCTGCAGAGGGGAAGCTTCACAAACAGTGGGGCAGTGCTGCAGGTGTCTCCCTGTCTCTGTCTATATTTCTGTTTGTTTGTTCGTTTAATTAATTGGCTAGAGACAGTAATTTAAAGGGGAGATGGGATGGGAAGAGACACCTGGAGCACTGCTATACCACTTGTGGAGTGGGGACTTGAAGCCAAGTCCTTGTGCATGGTAGTGTGTGCACTCAACTGGATACACCATTGCCCTGCTCACCTCCCTCCCTACTCCCCCCTCCTCTCAATTTTTCTGTCTTATCAAACAATGAGAAACAATGGCATGTAGGAGCAGTGGATTCATCATGGAGGACTGATCTCCAATGATAACCCTAGTGGCAATAATGAGAGAGAGAGAGAGAGAGAGAGAGAGAGAGAGAGAGAGAGCCAAGCCTGCAGTCCTGATTCACCACTCATGAGACCTCCTTCCTGAAGGTGGGGAGTGGGGGTTTGAACCTGGGTCCTTGTGCAGAGTAGCATGCAGGCCCAACTGGGTGTACCATTGTCCAGTCTCTGAAATTCATTTTCTAAGCAGAAGAGACCTACCCTGTGACTGGGAAGTATAAGAGATTGGAGCCAATTATCTGGTTGCTACTCATCATATTGGAGATGCTTCCCAAGATAAAGTGGGAAAACCTTGCATTCTCTAACAGAGCCTTCTAATTCCCCAGGGACAGAACCCAGAGGAGGGACACTCTGTGGTGGTGAGTAGGGAGATTCCCTGAGAACTTGGAGATGATTCAGACACCACTATAAGCTCTGAGCATCTGGCGGTGGAGTCTGAAAGGACCTGATGGAGGATCTGGTCATATGAGAGTTACCAGATGTAAAGATCTCTCTCTCCTTAAGGTTTAATTTATTAACACAAGATAGAGAGGAGGAGGAGGAGGAGGAGGAGGAGGAGAGAGGGAAAGATAGATAGAGAGAGAAAGAGAAAAGAGAAGAGGGAAGAGGAAAGAGAGTAGAGAGAGAAAGAGCAAACCAGATCATCACTCTAACACATGCTATCTCAGGGATTGAACTCAGGAAGTGCTGCTTTCAGATTTAGCACCCTACTCACTGTACCACATCATGGGCTCCCTGATGCTGAATGTTTGGAATGCTCAAGAGATCTCATTTTTCCCAGGTCACAACTAGAGAAAGGAGAGTAAGAAGGACAAAAAGGGGAGTCGGTGGTAGGTAGTGCAGCCGGTAAAGGGCATGTGACACAAAGCTTTGCAAGGACAGGCTTAAGGATCCCTTTTCAGGCCCCCTGCAGGTGGGGAGCCACTTCACAGGTGGTGAAGCAGGTCTGCAGGTGTCTATCTTTCTCTCCCCCTCTCTGTCTTCCCCTCCTTTCTCCATTTCTCTCTATCCTATCTAGCAATGACGACATCAATAACAACAATAACTACAGCAACAATAAAAAACAACAAGGGCAACAAAAGGGAAAATAAAAAAAAAAAAGGTTCCTCCTAACTAACCTCCTTGCTTTTCCCATCATTCTAGATAAGGTGATGAGACAGATACCTGACAGAGCAAACAGGAGCACAGCGGCCAAATCCAGCATCCCTCCCCCTATCTGCTCCAGTTCCTCACGCAGAGAAAGGCACAAGAGGGTCAGGATCCTGGCAAAGCCATCCAGGTGGATTTCCAGAGCAGATAAGGAATTACCCACTTTCACCTCGTATGACCTTACATGAAGTCAGGACGGAGACCATGAAAAATGAAGCAATTCACTGGAGCAAGCTCCAGCACCTCCGGGTCATCAGTATCAAGGGTTCCTCCTGATACATCTAACAAGAACACCAGGGTGCCACCCTGGGGGGCACTGGCAGGGAACCCCATCAGTCAGAGAGGTGACCACAAAGCCTAGCTCCCACTCAAATCTAAAAGCAGGGTAACCGAAAGGCTCGGTGATACAGTATGGGGAAAAAAAAAAAAAAAAACCTTGGATTCCGGGTTGGGCAGTAGGGCTCCTGGTAGAATATGTGTTACCAATGAGCAAGGATCCAGGTTCAAACCCCAGGTCCCTAGCTGCAGGGGAAAAACTTCCCAAGTAGTGAAGCAGTGCTACAGACGACGCTTTCTCTATTTCTATCTATAGAGAAAAAAAAAATAAGTCTACTAGAAGTAGGAGTCATGATGGCAGATAGCCTCAGTGGTCGGTGACTCTGGTAGTAGCAAAGAAAGGGAGGGAGAGAAGAAGGGAAGCAGGGAGGGAGGAGTACAAAGATGTGCCTTTATCATTACCATGTCCCTACCCAGATTTAAGTCCCCAGCTTCATGAGTTGTGGAGTAGGTATCTCCCACTCTCCCTCTTTGTTCCCATGTCTAATATATATATATATATATATGAAACTGAAAGGGGGTAGGTTGGTGGCACACCCAGTAGAGAGCACATTTTACCATATGTGAGGACCAGGGTTCAAGCCCCCAGTCCCCACCTGCAGGGGAAGTAGTTTCCTGAATGCTGAGGTAGTGCTACGGGTGTCTATCTCCCTATTACCCTTTCCCTCTCAATTTATGCCTCCATAAAAACAAATAAAAATAGAGACAGACACACACAGAGAGATAGTGAGAGAAAGGAAGGAAGGAAAGGAGGGAGAGAGATGGAAAATGGTCATCGGGAGCTATGGCTTCATTGTATATATAGTCAGTAAGTCCCAGTGATACTCCTGATGGCAAAAAAAAAAAAAAAAATGAGGAGAAAGAAAAGAGAACAAGGAAAAAAAGTCTAAGTGCTTAATCAAAATTAGAAACAACTGAGAGCACAGTGGGTTAAGCATATGTGGCGCAAAGCGCAAGGATCAGTGTAAGGATTCCAGTTCAAGCCCCGGGCTCCCCACCTGCAGGGGAGTCACTTCACAGGCGGTGAAGCAGGTCTTCAGGTGTCTATCTTTCTCTCTTCCCCTCTGTCTTTCCCCTCCTCTCTCCATTTCTCTCTGTCCTATCCAACAAAGACGACATCAATAACAACAATAACTACAACAATAAAAAACAAGGGCAACAAAAGGGAAAAAATTAATAATAATAATAATAACAAACAACTGAGTACCACATAGATCTGGGTCATTTAGCATTAAAGCGATGACTTCCAAAGCAAGAAAGGAAGACTCTTTCTACCTTAATAAAGACATTAGCTTTTCCTGTCAGTAAAAGGGCAAAGCTCTTTACAGTCATTCACTGGGCTCATTGGGCTGCTGAAAAAGAGGTTCAGCTCCCCCATCCTTGTGCTAACCCATACGAAGAGCTCCAGAAGCAGCTGCCCTGCACACCGCCTCAGTAGAAATCAGGGAGTTTGCTGGCTTTCACCAAAGAGGCACTTCTTTTTTTAAAATTTATTTTTTATTTAAGAAAGGATAAATTAACAAAACCATAGGGTAGGAGGGGTACAATTCCACACAATTCCCACCACCCAATCTCCATATCCCATCCCCTCCCCTGATAGCTTTCCCATTCTCTATCCCTCTGGGAGCATGGACCCAGGGTCATTGTGGGTTGCAGAAGGTGGAAGGTCTTCTTAACACACCTATTTCTTTAGCTTCTTGACTGGCTCATTCTTGGGATCTAGTCCTTAGAGGAATGCCAATCACTGCACCTTTGTGTGAACCTCAGACGCTGCCCAGCAGGAGCTGGCAGGTCAGTACACATACCCACAGAAACAGAACAGTTCCCAATCTTCCCTACAAAGCAGACAATGCACTGGAAGCACAATTATTCCATTCTATATTCACAGACAAGCAGATAGAATAGCTTTAAAAAGACAAAGCCAGAGGGACTGGACAGCGGTTCACCTGGTAGAATGAACACGTCACAATGCACAAGGACCCAGGTTCAAGCTCCTGTTCCTTGCCTGCAGGTTGGAAAGCCATACAAGTGGTGGAGCAGGTCTGAGGTGTTTCTCTCTCTTCCCACTTTGCATCAGTTTCTCTCTGTCTCTAGCCGATAACTAGATAAAATATTTTAAAAAATAAAAGCAGAAGGTAGAGAAAGACTATAGCATCAAAACCTCTTTCAATGCAGTGGGGGCCAGGCTTGAATTTGGATCTTGCACATAGTAAAGCAGCGCACTATCCAAGTGAGCTATTCTGCCAGCTTGGAAAGCCCTCCCCCTCCTTTGTGTTTTGGTTATTTTCCATCATATGACATCCTCTAGCATTGAGAAAGTAGCTCCGTGTGACAAAAATCACTTGGGTTTCTCAAGCACCACTGCTTGTACAAGAGCTGGTGTTTTTAGGTGGACGCTGACTCAGACACAGTACAAGCTGGCTGTTGGGGGGGGCTGGTAACCTCTTTCTGGGGAAAAAAGGAAGCTGTGATGGACAAAGGAGTCCTGTCACCTAGCATCTCACACACTGCTTACATGAAGTCCTTCCTCCATTGCTCCCAGAGGCCACTTTTTCTTTATTTTCTTTCTATTTTTATTAGGACAAATATAAATTAAAAGAAGAGGGGGAGAAGGAAGAACAGAGAGAGATACAGAGACACCTGCAGACCTGCTTCACTACTCGTCCTGCACATGGTAATGTGAGCCTGCTACCAGTTGCGCCACCTCCCAGCCACAGCCCCACCCCCTCTATTTCTCTTTTTTTTTGAAAAAAATTTATTTATGAGAGAGACAGAAGGAGATAGAGATAGTAAGAACCAGGGGACTGAACTCAGGACCTCATGCTTGAGAGCCCAATGCTTTATCTACTGCACCACCTCCCAGACCACACTCCCTCTACTCCTAAAGCCACTAATGAGGTCTTCTGGCTCTCTAAGGGAAATGAAAACCATCTCTAGGCTTCACTTTCCAACAAGCAGATAAACTCAATGTGAATTTGCAAGACTACTATACTAGCAAAGTTTTGAAGAAAGGAGCCCTCTCATATACTGCTGTTATTTAATAGAAACTGGTGTAGTCAGTCTACAACAGTTAAAGTAGCAGTTTAAAAAAAAAGATTTTATTGGGAGTCAGGAGGCAGCACAGTGGGTTAAGCACACTTGGCACAAAGTGCAAGGACTGGTGTAAGGATCCTGGTTCGAGCCCCCCCCGCTCCCCACCTGCAGGTGGGGTCGCTTCACAGGCAGTGAAGCAGGTCTGCAGGTGTCTTTCTCCCTACCCCCTCTGTCTTCCTCTCCTCTCTCCATTTCTGTCCTATCCAACAATGATGATATCAATAACAATAATAACTACAACAACAATAAAAAACAAGGGCAACAAAAGGGAAAATAAATAAATAAATAAATATAAGAAAAAATTTTAAAAAAGAATAGCTTCTTTAAAAATAGATTATTTATTTATTGGATAAAGACAGAAAGAAATCGAGAGGGAAGGAGGAGACAGAGAGGGAGAGAGAGACACCCGCAGCACTGTTTCACTGCTTGTGAAGCAGTCATCCTGCAGATGGGTAACAGGGGCTTGAACCAGGATCTTTGCACACTGTAGTGTGTGCACTCAACCAGCTGTGCTACTTCCCATTCCCAATGTGACTATTTTTTCCTGCATTCTGAGGTAGGTTTGGGCTAGGGAGAGAGCTCAAAAGGTGTTCAACCACAGGACTTGTATACCTAAGGACTCAGGTTCAGTCCCTGTCAGCATCATAAACCAGAGCTGAGCAATGCCCTGATTTCTCTGTCTCTCATAAATAAATAAACCTTCAAATAAAGATTTTTTCATTTTGCCTCCACGGTTATAGCTGGGGCTCGGTGCCTGCACCACAAATACAACGCTCCTGGAGGCCATTTTTTTCCCCTTGGTTTTCATCGGGTGTTGTTACTGTTATTGTTGTCGTTGTTGTTGGATAGGACAGACAGAAATTGAGATGGGAGGGGAAGACAGAGGCAGGGAGAGAAAGATAGACACCTGCAGACCTGCTTCACCTCCTGTGAATCGACTCCCCTACAGGTGGGAATCCAGGGGCTCAAACCAGGATCCTTATGCCGGTCCTTGTGCTTTGCGCCACGTGCGCTTAACCTGCTGCACTATCGCCCATCCCCTCAAATAAAGATTTTAAATGTCAAAAAAAATTAATTGAATGTGGGATTTCTTTGACATGTCACTTGTAAGCAACTCCCCCAGAAGAAACACCAGCCCACGTGTGCATTGCATGGAGACTACAATTTGTGACTATAAATTCAGAAAGTGGAGAAAAATATGATTGTCAGTAAGTAAGGAAACTCATCAATAATCAGATCCACTACTCTGATGGCCATTTAAAAAAATTTTTTTTGGTTATGACAGAGAAATTGAGAGAGGAGAGAAGATAGAGAGGAAAAGAGAAAGATGCAGACCTGCTTCACCGCTTGTGAGGTGACCCCTCACCCCTCACAGGTGAGGAATGGGGGCTTGAACCAGGGTCCTTATTATGTCCACTTAACCCAGTGCGCCATAGCCTGCCACCACACACACACTATTACTCTTTATCAGAGAGAGAAGAGGAAAAGGAAGTAGTAGCAGGTGTAGATGTAACTTAGAAAGTAAGTGAAGCCATCAAAGTTCCACCAAGCTTCTTTAAGAAAATAGAAAAAAAACTACATTCATTTATCTGGAACCAGAAAACACCTAGAATGGCCAAAACCATCTTGAAGAAAAGAAATAGAAACGGAGGCATCACACTCCCAGATCTCAAACTATATTATAATGCCATCATCATCAAAACAGCCTGGTGCTGGAACAAAAATAGGCACACAGAGCAGTGGAACAGAACTGAAAGCCCAGAACTAAACCCCCATACCTATGGACATCTAATCTTTGATAAGGGGGCCCAAAGTATTAAATGGAGGAAGGAGGAAGGAGGATCTCTTCCATAAATGGTGCTGGGAAAACATGCAGAAAAATGAAATTGAACCACCTTATCTCACCAGAAACAAAAATCAACTCCAAATGGACCAAAGACCCAGATGTCAGACCAGAAACTATCAAATACTTAGAGGAAAACATTGGTGAAACACTTTCCCACCTAAACCTCAAGGACATCTTTGATGAAACAAACCCAATTGCAAGGAAGACTAAAGCAGAAACAAACCAATGGGATTACATCAAGTTGAAAAGCTTCTGCACAGCCAAAGAAACTATCACACAAAGAAAGAGACCCCTCACAGAATGGGAGAAGATCTTCACATGCTAAACATCAGACAAGAAACTAATCACCAAAATATACAGAGAACTCAGCAAAATTAGCACCAAAAAAACAAATGACCCCATCCAAAAATGGGCAGAGGATATGAACAAGACATTCACTTCAGAGGCGATCCAAAAGGCTAACAAACATATGAAAAAATGTTCTAGGTCGCTGATTGTCAGAGAGATGCAAATAAAGACAACATTGCAATACCACCTCACTCCTGTGAGAATGGCATACATCAAAAAGGACAGCAGCAACAAATGCTGGAGAGGCTGTGGGGACAGAGGAACCCTTCTACACTGCTGGTGGGAATGTAAATTGGTCCAGCCTCTCTGGAGAGCAGTCTGGAGAACTCTCACAAGGCTAGACATAGACCTTCCATATGACCCAGTAATTCCTCTCCTGGGGATATACCCCAAGGATTCCATAATGTCCAACAAAAAAGATGTGTGTATATCTATGTTCATAGCAGCACAATTCATAATAGCTAAAACCTGGAAGGAACCCAGGTGCCCAACAGCAGATGAGTGGCTGAGAAAGCTATGGTACATATACACAATGGAATACTATGTGGCTATTAAGAACAATGAGCCCACCTTATCTGACCCATCTTGGACAGAGCTAGAAGGAATTATGTTAAGTCAGCAAAGTCAGAAAGATAAAGATGAGTATGGGATGATCCCACTCATCAACAGAAGTTGAGAAAGAAGAACAGAAAGGGAAACTAAAAGCAGGATCTGATTAAATCAAGAGCAGGGCACCAATGTAAAAAACACTGTGGTGAAGGGGAGGGTGGCCATTGGGCTTCCCGGCATGGCGGGGGTGGGGGGTGGCTGGTGGGGATGGGACACAGTCTTTTGGTGGTGGGAGTGGTGTTTATGTACAATCCTATTAAAGTGTAAACATATAAACCACTATTTAATTAATATGAGAGGGGAGTCAGGCTGTAGCACAGTGGTTAAGCACAGGTGGTGTAAAGCGCAAGGACTGGAGTAAGGATCCCGTTTTGAGCCATGGCTCCCCACCTGCAAGGGGAGTCACTTCACAGGCTGTGAAGCAGGTCTGCAGGTGTCTATCTTTCTCTCCCCCTCTCTGTCTTCCCCTCCTTTCTCCAATTCTCTCTGTCCTATCCAACGACGACAACAATAATAATAACCACAACAATAAAACAACAAGGGCAACAAAAGGGAATAAATAAATAAATAATTATTAAAAATTAATATGAGAGGCGAAAAATTGGTGATATGTCTAGAACTTCTTCAAACACAGACTGAGTCTTTTTAATACATAGGCTGTCTTTGATATATTGTCTCTCCCAAAAGCCTAGACCAGAGAGAACAGAAGCAACCGGTGGCACAGCTATATACAAGATGCTGGGTATTATGCCCCAAACCCTATCAAAACAACTTTCCAAAGTTAACCCTATCACCAAATAATGTGACGATAACAATAACTATCCATTGTCTTCTTGAACCCTAAGACAACAGGAACCTCACATTTCCAGTACAGAGCCTATATTTCCCCCAGTCCTGGAACCTTAGGGTGGGGCCCACTTTTCTGCATGCTGCTCTCAATTCAAATCAAATAATATTGCATCCGCAGATCACAACCTAATCAATGCAACGAGTGCCACCCCAGCATGCTTCACTTCAGACTGTGACCAGAGACTTCAGGTGTGGAACCCTTCAGCTTCATCACTTGGGTGAGACCTTTCCTTTCATAGTATTCTCTAATTCCATTCCAGGTGTTCCACTCCCCAATAAAGTCCCCAAACCTAGGTATAGTCCAGGTCCCCTGAGATAGAGCATAGGTTCACGCGTGCCCATAAACTAGGGGAAAAATATATACCTGAAAGCAAAAGTACACAAGAGAATGCAGGGAATACCCCCAACACTTCATCTGCACTATTCCAGTCTTTAGGTCCATGATTGTTCAACAATTTGCTTGGCTTTGTATGTTAACTCTCTTTTCAGCCACCAGGTTCTGGATGCCAGCAAGATGCTGACCAGACTTCCCTGGACAGACGACCCCATAAATGTGTACTGGAGCGCCACTTCCTCAGAGCCACACCCTACTAGGGAAAGAGAGAGACAGACTGGGAGTATGGATGGACCAGTCAACGCCCATGTTCAGCGGGGAAGCAATAACAGAAGCCAGACCTTCTACCCTCTGCAACCCACAACGACCCTGGATCCATACTCCCAGAGAGACAGAGAATGGGAAGACTATCAGGGGAGGGGGATGGGATATGGAGATCGGGATATGGGAATTGTGTGGAATTGTACCCCTCTTATTCTATGGTTTTGTTAATGTCTCCTTTATTAAATAAAAAAAAAATTCAAAAAAAAAGAAAGTAAGTGAAGGAAGAACAATAAAAAAAAACAGACAAAATATTTGCATATGGAGACACAGACAAATAGTGACAGATACAAAGTCAACCCATATTTGTGACCTTGGGACAACTACTGAAGTTTCCAATGGAGGGGATGAGGACACAGAACTCTGGTGTTGGGAACAGTGTGGATTTATACTCTTTATCTTATAATTTTGTAAATTGGTATTAAATTGCTATATATATATATATATATATATATATATATATATATATGTATATTTCAGTAACACTATGCTCACTGATACTACTTAAGTTTTTTTTAAATATTTATTCCTTTTTGTTGCCCTTGTTTTTATTGTTGTTGTAGTTATTATTGATGCTGTCGTTGTTGGACAGGACAGAGAGTAATGGAGAGAGGAGGGGAAGACAGAGAGAGGGAGAGAAGCGACTCCTCTGCAGGTGGGGAGGCGGGGGCTCAAACCAGTATCCTTAAGCCAGACCTTGGCTTTGCGCCACGTGCACTACCGCCTGATTCTCACTACTTAAGTTTTAAATAGTCAAACATGTGATGTCTTTCTATGGAAGCAGGTATTTGCATGCAACTTCACAGCAAAAAGCCTGAAAGAATTTACATTAGGGGTTAGCTCTGAAGGCAGCTGTTAAAGTAAATAAAACATGTTAATATAAATAAAATGTGGGGGAAGTAGCCACAACCTAGGAAATACATCAAGATTGTAATGACTGGTGGAAAAAATGCATATGAAAAGTATAAATAAAAAATAAAAGAAGGGGGAAAAAGAAAACTTGTCAGGAATTACTGAGAAAATAAAATCAGTATTCTGTTTGTTTAAGAAAAAAAAAAGTTCTTTACTGTATGTTTAGAGACATGTTCTGAAAAACCAGTTTTCCAGAGCTATTTTTGATTGTTGTCTTAACTCTGACTTAGAGGAGTACTTTTTAGATAACTAAGGTAGAAAAGAGCACTGCAGCAAGTTTCATCTTGATGGGAGTATGAAATGGCTGACTACAAACCCTATGAGTGGAATATCATGAAGAGGGGGACAAAGAGTCTCATTATGCTATTAGTATGAACTGCTTTAAACCATTATCAGGTTTTGAAAATGGCCCCTTTGCTTTCATGCCTGAGGCACCAAAGTTCCAGGTTCTATCCCCAGCACCATCATAAACCAGGGCTGAATGGTGCTCTGGTGGGAAAAGAGAAAGGAAAAAAAAGAAAAAAGAAAAGAAAATAGAAAATAGCCCCTTTGCAAAAGACCAACACGGGGGTAAACGATAAAATGTGCTGTAGGTTTCATCATGTCCATCAGCTGCATTCAAAAGAGATGAAGTTGGAGATTTTGGAATGTGGACTCAAAGCAACTATTAGTAGATTTGCTAATTTTTCTTGTTAATTTTCTATGTAGTCATGCATTTCCCAAAGCAAACAGCTAACTAGAATAAGTACACTGTAATGTACAAAACAGTCTGTTCTTTATGAAAGTACATTTTTTGTGTTTTTTTTTTAGTGAACACAAGGTAGAGAGGGAAAGAGAGAAGAAGAGATGATCAGAGTATCACCCTGGCACAAGGGATGATGCCAGAGATCAAACTCAGAACCACATGCTTCCAAGTTTAGCACACTACTTACTAGCAACACCTCATGGGCCCAGTCTTACTTTAAATATGTTATATTCTAATAGGGGAACTGAGATAGGGTTTAGACTCAAGCAAAATACTAAGAAAGCCAAGATGTTTGAATCAGGTTTGGCTCCATGTTATACAAGGGGAAAAAAAAGTAGCTTCTTGAAAAAAGAGAGAATTTTGAGATTCGGGGGACAAAAGTCTGTCCTCAAAACATACCACCCATACAAGGCCCACACATCTGAGACTCCACCATGAAAGGGTCATTTCTTCAGTAGAAACACCGATATTCTTTTAAAGTGCAAATTTTCAGGAGAACGAGGACATAAAATCAATATTATTTTACCATGTTATTTATCAAATTGGTCTCTCTCAAAAGAAGGAGGGCGAAGAGGGAAGTGGGTTCTCAAGAAGAGAAACAAGGTGCTCCCGTGTGAATCTCTCCCTCTCTCTCTGTCCTCACTGTTCTGAGGACAGTGGAGGAGAAATGGTAAAAGTCAGACCCTACTAATCATCCCGTATTTCTCCTGGGATTGATCCTGCTTGGAACAATTTCAGAATCTGAGAACTCCAGCAGGAACCTGATGAATTTAAAAAAGCGTGGTATTCCTGGGAAGATAATTAAAAAATAACCCACTGAGCAGTAAGTAATATGTGCCTTTGCGGTGCCATGACCTTTAGAGACATTACTTCATTTAATTCTTAAAAAAGAAAAAAACTGAAATGTTCACTACCAACTCCAACTTACAGATGGGAAAAAAATCAAGCTCAGAGAAAGAAAGCCTCTTGCCCAAAGTCATCTGGCACAACTGTGAACTCAATCCTCAAAAGCATTGTATAGTGGTGCCTCACCCCTTAAAAATACAAAGGGGAATGAATAATCTGTGTAAAACCATCTTATGCCTGAGTCTCCAAAGTCCCAGGTTCAATCTCCCTGTGTCACACCACCATAAGCCAGAGCTGAGCAGTGCTCTGGTAAAAATAAAATAAAACCTTTAAAAAAAGAAAAAGGAAGTCGGGCAGGTAGCGCAGCAGGTTAAGAGCACGTGGCTCTAAGCACAAGGACTGGCATTAAGGATCCCGGTTTGAGCCCCTGGGTCCCCACCTGCAGGGGAATCGCTTCACAGGCAATGAAACAGGTCTGCAGGTGTCTATCTTTCTCTTCCCCCCTCTGTCTTCCCCATCTCTCTCCATTTCTCTAAGTCCTATCCGACAACGACAACATCAATAACAACAACATAAAAAAACAAGGGCAACAAAAGGGTATCTAACTAAATAAATAAATATACTAAAAAAAATTTTAAAAAGAAAAAGTTTCTTTTTATTTATTTAAAAGTTTTTTATTAGTGATTTAATATTGATTTGCAAAATTAGAAGATAATGGGTATAATTCCATACTGTTGGGGCTGGGTGGAGGCGCACCTGGTTGAGAGCACATATTACAGTGCTCAAGGACTCGGGTTTGAACCCCTGGTCCCCACCTGCAGGGGGAAAGCTTTTCGAGTGGTGAAGTGGAGATGCAGGTGTCTCTGTCTTTCTCCCTATACCCCTTCCTTATCCATTTCTGACTGTGTCTATCCAATAAATAAAGATAATAATAAAAAATTAAAAATTAAGTAAAATAATTCCACACTGTTTCCACCACCAGAGCTTTGTGTACCCATTCCCTCCAACGGAAACTGCAGTAGTGCTCTCAAGGAAAAATAATTTTGTTCCCTGAGTGCTTTTTTAGGACCTTCTTTTTTTTCTTTTCTGCCAGGGTTATCACTGAGTTTTGGTGTCTATACAATGAATTATTCTACCACTCGCAATGGTAAAATTTTCCCTTCTTTCTTATTTGATAGAATAGAGAAATAGAGGAGTGTGTGGTGTGTGTGTGTGTGTGTGTGTGTGTGTGTGTGTGTGTGTGTGTGTGAGAGAGAGAGAGAGAGAGAGAGAGAGAGAGAGATCTGCAGCACTGCTTCAACACTCAGGAAGCTTACCCCCTGCAGGTGGTTTGAACCCTAGTCCTTTAGCATGCTAATGTATGCACTCAACCACCACTGCACAGCCCACCTTTTGGACCCTTCTTACTAAAATAAATTTCTAGAATGTACTTCATCAGTAAATTGGAATCTGCCAGCAAATCTCCAACAATTCATTTGCAACCAACCCTCCTAGCTTTCTCTTCTCCTGGCTGATGTCCTCAAAGGCAAAAAGAAGTCTACTTGGCAGCGGACCATACACTCCACAACCCTAAGGAGTTTCAGACTTTCAGGAAACAAAAAGAATTCACATCACCCAAGAGGCAGGTGAGTTTTAGGTGGCTGTTATGTGGCTCAGCTCCCCTGCTCCTGTTGGAGGCTTCCTCACCCTCTAAATTTCATTTAGAGGGAGAGAGGGAAAGAGGGAGAGAGGGAGAGGGAGAGGGAGAGGGAGAGGGAGAGGGAGAGGGAGAGGGAGAGGGAGAGGGAGAGGGAGAGGGAGAGGGAGAGCACACTGCTTCACTGTGACATTTCCCCAGTGCCATGCTCCCGTGTGGTGCTAGAAGCTCCAACCCAGGTTTTTTCTCCCCCATTTTATTGTGGTGGTAAGGTTTACAGTATGTTTACTGACACATGGGTACAATTTCCCATCTTCCTGTGCAAACCCAGTTTTGTGCCTGTGGGAATGCATGTGCTCTGCAGGATGGACCATCCTCCAGCCTCCCTCCCTTTTTTAGTTTATAATTATTTAAATCCTATGAAAAAAGAGATTCATATGAGAATGAAAAGCCAGAGGACCACACCTAGCACACATGGCGCCAGTGCTCAAACCCAGAGCCTCAGACACACAACTGCTATGCTCCAACAGATGAGCTCTTCCACCATTTGTCCCTTTTTTAAAAAACAATTTTAATCAAGTGTCCTTTTATTAATAAGATTTTTAAACTTTAATTTAATAGGACATAGAAAAATTAGGAGAGATGGGGGATAGAGACTGAGAGACACCTATAGCCCTATTTCACTGCTTGTGAATCTTCCCCGCTGCAGGTAGAGAGTGGAGGCTTGAACCTGGGTTGATGAAAATAAAAGGACTACCAGGGGAATAAAGAATGAAAGAGCCGTCACTGGTCCCTGGCTGCTCTAGAATGTTGTAGAGCAAGGCAACTCCCAGTGAGGTAGGAAGGCAAGTTAGAATTCCCCCAGGAATTGACAATCCTACTTTCTGACGGATTAAAGGTTGACGCTCAACTTTGAGTAAAAGTACACAGTTACACAGCATTTAAATGTTGCTAAACACTTTCAAGTAGTTAAAATGACAAAAAGTGTACTACTTATTTAGCATAAGAAAAATAAAATAAAAGGTTGTTAGTGTTTCACTAAGACATTAACATGACCTAGAGTAAGGCTTTTGAAAAAATAGAGGGGCCAGGTGGGGGCACGCCTGGTTCAACACACACATTACTGTGGCTTCATGCAGACTTTCATGCAGTACAACAGTGCTGCAGGTCTGTCTCTGTCTCTCACCCTCTCTCTCCAGCTACCTCTTCCCTCTCAATTTCTCTGTGTCCCATCAAATAAATAAAAAAAATTAAAAATAAAAAAATAAGGAGAAGGAGCTGGTTGATGGCATACATGCACAAGGACCCAGATTCAGGTCCCCTGCCCCCACCTGCAGGGGAGGAAGCTTTATGAGCCATGGAGCAGTTCTATCTCCTCACTCTCTCCCTTTCTATCTGCCCCCCTCCCCCGTCTGCCTCCAGGGTTATTGCTGAGGCTAGGTGCCTCCACTACAAATCCACTACTCCTATAGCCATTTCCCTCCTCCTTATTAGGGATAGGACAGAGAGAAATTAGAAGAAGGGGAGATAGAAAGATAGACACCTACAGAGCCCCCCCCCAAAAGGCGGGGAGCCAGGGGGTCGAACCTAGATCCTTGCGTGAGTCCTTGCACTTTGTACTGTGTGTGCTTAACCTGGTCACCACCACTGCACCCTCCCTCCACCCCGTCTCTCACTCTCTATCAAAATAAAAAAGTATTTTCTTTTAAAATCTAAGTAGAAAACAACAACAGAGCAACACAGAAAATCATGGGATCCTTCTTTCGACTAGGATTAAACGTGAGGCACTATTCCACAGTCTAACCTTCCTGTATCTGCCTTCTAGCCAGGACAGGTTAGAGAGCCCTGGGCCACCTGAGTTTGCTGAAGGAGTGAACACAAGCATCAATACCCACAGGAAGGAAGTACCACCCTCATAAAAAGATGGAAAGAGGGGCGGGCAGTGGTGCACCTGGTTAAAGGCACAGGTTACAATGTGCAAGGACCCAGGTTCAAGCCCCTGGTCCCCACCTGCAGGAAAAGAATTAAAAAATAAATAATAAAAAACAAACAATAATTTTAAAAAGAATTTTTAAAAAGATCGAAAAACAAATAGGGCCAAGCAATCCAAGGAAATAAATACATGTCCCAAAATTAAACATCTTGGGGATGGCAGTGCAGCAGGTTGAGCACACATGTTACCATGTATGAGGACCGGGGTTCAAACCCTTAGTCCCTCACCTGCAAGGAAGAACTTTCATGAGCTGTGAGGCAGGGCTGTAAGTGTCTTTCTCTCTCTCCCTCCTCTTTCAATTTCTCCAGTTCTATCAAATAAAATAGAAAAAAAGAAAAAGAAAAAATAATAAAAAGAGGAAAGAATGGCCATCAGGAACAGTGAATTTGTAGTGATGGCATTGAACCCCAACGATAACCCTGGTGGCACCAAAAAAAAAAAAAAAAAAAAAAAAAAAGCTGCGAGCAAGAAATGTACTGTTCTGAGAGCTCAGGACATTACCAACTCACATTACGGAGGGGCTGAGAGCAGGCTGACAATCAAATGTCTATGGTCTTGAAAATGACCGTGGGGCTGGCTGGGAAGACAATATAATGAATGGTTCTGTAAAAGACTTTCTTGCCCGAGACTCTGAAGTCCCAGGTTTAATCCCCAGCACCATCACCAACCAGAGCTGGGCAGTATTCTGGCCTCTCTCTCATCTCTCTCTCTGTACCTCACATTAAAATAAAATAATTAAAATGTTAAAAAAGAAAAGAAAAATAACTGTGGGCTGACTTAACAGGCTGGGGCTTGAGGGAACGACTTTCCTACCTAACAACCAATACACACAATTTCCTCTTTAACACCAGAAGCGTGCTATTCACAGGCTTAAAATAAATAAATAAATCACAAGCAACTGCCTCCATTTCCTGGAGACAAACACTGGGTTTGATAAATAAACAAAAAGTGACTTATACCCCAAATTCTACTACTTTGGATATATCAACAGGCTGGTTTAATAGGGCTAGAGAGGGGTGTAGGAGGTCATTTATTACCATCCACTTAAAAGCTGTGACAACAGCTTCTCAAACCCGACACTGATTCATGAAAATGAACACACACACTCTCTTTTTGCAAAAGAAACCCCAGTAGCCTGAGGCCAGTGTTAGAGGAAGCCAGCAATTACACCGGTATTTAACCCAATCCATCGCTCATCAGAAAAGTGCTCAGTGCAGAAGTCAGACTCAGCGGGGCTGACAGAGAGCAAGGCCACTTAACTGTCCCCTCCAGCAATTACATTCTCTACACCTCAGAGTGTGTCAGATTAAAACAAGTGTCCATTGACTTTATGCTTCTTTAAACAGTAAGAGGTGATTGACAGTTGCAGGCTGCAGACCGCCAGCCTCTGTTACTGGTCCCTCTTGTTCACTGGCTTTTGGCCAGTCTGTTTCCGGGAAATTCCTCGGGAATATTCCAGGAAGATGGTCATGAAATTTCAGGGCTTTGTCACTGGGGCTCTTTGAACAGGGCTCTGTCTTCTCTTCCAGACAGACCACTTCACAAGATCCTTAAAAATTCCCCAGAATCCCAACCCACTAGGGAAAGAGAGAGGCAGGCTGGGAGTATGGATCAACCTGTCAAAGCCCATGTTCAGCTGGGAAGCAATTACAGAAGCCAGACCATCCACCTTCTGCATCCCACAATGACCTTGGGTCCATACTCCCAGAGGGTTAAAGAATAGGAAGGCTATCAAGGAACGGAATGGGTGGTGGGAATTGAGTGGAGTTGTACCACTCTTATCCTATGATTTTCTCAGTGTTTCTTTTTTATTAAAAAAAAAAAAAATCAGGTGTTAAGGGACCTGGTTAAGTGCATCTGTTACCATGGGCAAGGAACAGGGTTTTCAAGTTCCCACTCCCCACCTACAGGGTGGGTACCTCACAAATGCTGAAGCAAATACTACAAGTATTTCTCTCTCTTGCTCTCTATTTCCCCCCTCCCCTATCAAATTCTCTCAGTCCTATCAAGAAATAAAGAAAAGGAAAAAATGGCCACAAGAACAGTGCATTCATCATCTCAGGTACCTTGCCCCACCAAAAACCCTACTGGTTTAAAAAAAAAAATAGGCAATAATCCGGGTGTTTCTATTTTGGTTTTACTGCTACCAGAGTTATCTCTGGGGCTAGGCATGATGAATCCACCACTGTGCTTTTTTCCCTTTTCCTTTGATAGTACAGAGAGAACTTGAAAGGGTACAGAGAAATAGAGGGACAGAGGAAGAGAAACATCTGCAGCACTGCTTCCTTGCTTGTGAGGCTTCCCTACTACAGGTGGGAACCAGGGGTTTGAACCTAGATCTTTACACACTGTAATATATGTACTGAACCACTGACTGTCTCCCCAGACAGGTGTTTTTCAAATTAACATTTTATCACCTTCTCTTAAGGAAAAAAAAAAAAAAACTCAAGGCACTTCCAATTAGCAAAATGGGTAGACAGCCACAACCTTTCCTACATATGACCACTTTCACTGTTCTAATGTGACCATGCTTTTAGAAGAATTCTCTTGACCTGCTATTATATTCTTCCCTTTAGGACTGCAAGCTGTAGAAGAAAAGATATGGCAGGAAAAGACCACACATCCACAAGAAGAGTCACAACCACAGAGATCCTGGGTGAAACAGAAAAAGATAACTTTATAGATTTGTGCTGTGGATTCAACATTCAATGTCTAATGTTCGTGATTCTGCTTGTCAGACTTTAACTTTCTTAGTTCACTTTATCTTGTTGTTGCCAAGAAATGTGTGTGTGTGTGTGTGTGTGTGTGTGTGTGTGAGAGAGAGAGAGAGAGAGAGAGAGAGAGAGAGAGAGATTGATGAATGCTACCAAAGAATTTGGATTTCCTCAAAGGAATACAGATTGAAAGGGAAGAAGTTAAGCTCTCACTATATGTAGAGGATATGATAGTATACATAGAAAAACCTAAAGAATCCAGCAGAAAAATACTGGAAGTTATTAGGCAATATAGCAAGGTATCAGGCTACAAAATCAATGTACAAAAATCAGTGGCATTTCTTTATGCAAACACCAGATCTGAAGAGGAAGACATCCAGAAATCACTCCCATTCACTGTTGCAGCAAAATCAATAAAACACCTAGGATAAAGCTGACCAAAGAAGTGAAAGACTTGTATACCGAAAACTATGAGTCACTATTCAAAGGAAATAGAAAATGACACCAAGAAATGGAAAGGTATCCCATGCTCATGGATTGGAAGAATAAATATCATCAAAAAGAATATTCTCACCAGGGCCATATACAAATTTAATGTGATAACCATCAAAGTTCCACCAAGATTCTTTAATAGATCAAAAACTACATTCATTTATCTGGAACCAGGAAACACCCAGAATTGCCGAAACAGTCTTGAGGAAAAGAAACAGAAATGGAGGCATCACACTCTCAGATCTCAAACTATATTATAAGGACATCATCATCAAAACAGCCTGGTGCTGGAATAAAAATAGGCATCCAGAGCAGTGGAACAGAACTGAAAGCCCAGAACTAAACCCCCACACCTATAGACATCTAATCTTTGATAAGGGGGCCCAAAGTATTAAATGGAGGAAGGAGGATCTCTTCAATAAATGGTGCTGGGAAAACTGGGTTGAAACATGCAGAAGAATTAAACTGAAGCACCTCATCTCACCAGAAACAAAAATCAACTCCAAATGGATCAAGGACATGGATGTTAGACCAGAAACTATCAAATACTTAGAGGAAAACATTGGTGGAATACTTTCCCACCTAAACCTCAAGGACATCTTTGATGAAACAAACCCAATTGCAAGGAAGACTAGAGCAAAAACAAACCAATGGTACTACAAATTGAAAAGCTTCTGCACAGCCAAAGAAACTATCACACAAAGAAAGAGACTCCTCACAGAATGGGAGAAGATCTTCACATGCCATATATCAGACAAGAGACTAATAATCAAAATATACAAAGAGCTCAGCAAACATAGCAACAAAAAAAGCAAATGACTCCATCCAAAAATGGGCAGAGGATATGAACAGAACATTCAGTACAGAAGAGATCCAAAAGGCTAACTAACAAACAGGTTGCTGATTGCCAGAGAAATGCAAATAAAGACAACATTGAGATACTACCTCACTCCTGTGAGAATGGCATACATTAAAAAGGACAGCAGCAACAAATGCTGGACAGGCTGTGGGGACAGAGGAACACTTCTGCAATGCTGGTGGGAATGTAAACTTGTCCAACCTCTGTGGAGAGCAGTCTGGAGAACTCTCACAAGGCTAGACATGGACCTTCCATATGACTCAGTAATCTCTCTCCTAGGGATATACCCCAAGGACTCCATAATATCCAACCAAAAAGAAATATGTACACCTATGTTCATAGCAGCACAATTCATAATAGCTAAAACCTGGAAGCAACCCAGGTGCCCAACAACAGATGAGTGCCTGAGAAAGCTGTGGTATATACACACAATGGAATACTATGCAGCTATTAAGAACAATGAACCCACCTTCTCTGACCCATCTTGGATGGAGCTAGAAAGAATTATGTTAAGTGAGCTAAATCAGAAATACAAAGATGAGTATGGGATGATCCCACTCATAAACAGAAGTTGAGAAAGAATAACATAAAGGGAAACTCAAAGCAGGATTTGACTGAATTTGGAGTAGGGCATCAAAGTAAAAACCCTGGGTTGAGGGTGAGGGTGGATGTTCAGCTTCACGGGGCTGGGGTGGGGGAAGGGGGGCGGACACAGTCTTCTGGTGGTGGGAATGGTGTTTATGTACACTCCTATCAATTTGTAGTCATATAAATCACTATTTAATTAATATGAGAGGGGACAATTGATTGAATGTCTCAAACTTTTTAAATCACAGACTGAATCTTTTTAATACATAGACTGAGTCTTTGATATGTTGATTCTCTTAAAAGCTTAGGCCAGGGAGAACATAAGCAACCGGTGGCACAGCTATACTCAAATAATGTCAAAAGACATAAATTATGGTGATGTTGGGTATGATACAGCAAATCCTAAACTAACAAAGGGATATTTCAAAGTTAACCCAATTGCCAAATAATGTGATTATAACAATAACTATCTATTGCCTTCTTAAATCCTAAGACAGTATTCCTCTTTAGAGCCTATATTTCCCCCAGTCCTAGAACCTCTAGGATGGGGCTAACTTTCCTGCATGCTTCTCCCAATTCATACCAAATGTTATTCCATCCGCCAATCCCAACCTAGTTAAGGCAACAAGTGAAGCATGCTTCACTTCAGACTGTGTCCAGAGATGTCAGGCATGGAATGTCAACCCTTCAGCCTCATTACTCAGGTGAGACCTTTCCTTTCATAGCATTCTCAAATTCTATTCCAGGAGGTTCACATCCTAACAAAATCCCAAAACCTAGATATAGACCATGTCCCGTAAGATAGAGCATATGTTCACATGTATCCATAAATTAGGGCAAAATATATACCTGAAAGCAAAAATACACAAAGTGTAGTGAGTCAGTATCAAGTTCATAATGAGATAGTGTCTTCTTAGACTTAGATACCCTCCTCACCTACTTCCTATTACAGTTCTCTCACTCACTCCAAAGATAACCTCATCCAAGCAAGGACTGCAAAAGCTGAATAAGGGCAAGAGACTGGCATACTTTAATGATGACTCTTTAGTCACTATCAGGCCACCCCATCAGCTGGGGCCCTAGCTGGGGAGTCTTGAGATTCCTAAACAGAAATGCTGGGCCTAGACCTTGAATAAATCCGTCTCTCCATTGTTATCGGTCACAACAACACAACAGACCCCTTTGTGAGCCCCATAGGACCTTGCCCTCAACTTGGATCAACAATGGTAAGAGAATGTTTCATCCTCCGAAAGGAGGCTGGACAACATACTCTAAGCTACACCTGAGGAAGATGGGTCCTGATACTGGGGTAGCTAGCTTGGAACGTTCCTACTTATGACCACAGAGTGTGAGCTCAGACCTACAGGGATGCAGAGGTTACATAGGCTCCTAAGCTAATATGGGCCCCAGATCACATCAAATTGATGGTGTTTACAGTCAACATTATTTATACCCCTTCCCTATATTTGGGAGCTACACTCTTCCCTGATTCAGCTTTCTGGTCCTTCTGCCAGCCACTACATCACCTCCCCAAACAATAATTAAGATCCACCTGCATATCAGATTTCAGGCTCAGGGGCAAAAAAATAAATAAATAAAAGGGGAGTCGGGCGGTAGCACAGTGGGTTAAGCGCACATGGCGCAAAGTGCAAGGACCTGCTTAAGGATCCCAGTTCGAGCCCCCGGCTGCCCACCTGCAAAGGAGTCGCTTCACAGGCGGTGAAGTAGGTCTGCAGGTGTCTATCTTTCTCTCCCCCTCTCTGTCTTCCCCATCTCTCTCCATTTCTCTCTGTCCTATCCAACAACAACATCAATAACAACAACAACTACAGCAACAATAAAAAGACAATAAGGACAACAAAAGGGGAAAAAATAACAAACCACTAGTATAGTCACAGGCACTTTGGAATATAACTAAAATATTACAAAATGGAGGGCCCCCCAACTCTTCATCTGCATTCCAGCCTTTAGGTCCATGATTGATCAATAACTTGTTTGGCTTTGTATGTTAACTCTCTTTTCAACCACCAGGTTCCAGATGGTAGCAGGATGTAGACCAGACTTCCCTGGACAGACTACCCCACGAATGTGTCCTGGAGCTCTGCTTCCCCAGAGCCCCATCCTACTAGGGAAAGAGAGAGACAGGCTGGGAGTATGGACCAACCCGTCAACGCCCATGTTCAGCGGGGAAGCAATTACAGAAGCCAGACCTTCCACCTTCTGCATCCCACAATGACCTTGGGTCCATACTCCCAGACGCTTAAAGAATAGGAAAGCTATCAGGAGGGGTCGGGTGGTGGCGCATCTGGTTGAGTTGTGAAGCAGTGCTGCAGGTGTCTCTCTTTCTTCCTCTCTATTCCCCCCTTCCCTCTTTATTTCTGGCTGTCTCTATCCAATAAATAAGTAAAGATAACAAAAATTTTTTTTAAAAAAAGCTGGATTTCCAGCACAGAAAAAAATTAAGTTGGTCCCTTACTTTGTAATATCCATGAAAATTAGCTCAAAGTGAAGCAAAGACTTAAACATTGCAGTTCAAACTGTAACACTCTTAGAAGAGGGAGCCTGGTAGTGGCAAACCTAGTTGAACACACGTGTTACCATGTGCAAGGACCCAGTTTCGAGCTCCTGCGGTCCACCTGCAGGGAGGAAGCTTCACAAGTGGTGAAGCAGTGCTGTCTCTCTCCCCCTCTTCTTTCAATTTGTCTCTACCAAACACAAATAGAAAGGAAAAAAAAAAGGGAAAATAGCTGGTTGGAGTGGTGTACCAGTACTATCTGTCAATAAAAAACAAACAAACAAACAAGGGTCAGAGAGGTAGCTCAGTGATAAAGCACAGACTTTGCATGAGTAAGGCTCTAGGTTCAATCTCCAGCACCACAAGAAATAATGGGCTGGGAGGCTCATATACTTTGAACATATACTTTGCCATGTGCAAGGACCTGGGTTTGAACTTCTGGCCAACACAAGGGAGGGAGCGCTACGCAGGAGGGAAGCTTCATAAGCAGTGGTGTAGTGTTTCTCTACCTCCTTCTCTTTCTCTCTTTCTTTGAGGAAAAGAATAGCCTGCTAGGAATACTGGAGTTCTACAGACACAAAGCATCAGTGAAACCCTAGTGGCAAAGGAGGGAAAAAAGATGAAAACAGACACAGTAGAATGCAGATTTGACCATGAGAGGGGACTCAAGTTCAAGCACATGGGATCACCATCCAGTACAGGGGAAACTCCCAGGGGCTAGGAGCAGGGTAGAAATTAGGAGTGGCTGTCTAAGGAGGTGATAGAACATTCTGGAATTAGATAGTGGCAATGGTTGCACAAGTTTGTCAATAGATTAAAAACCTCCTACCTAGACGGTTTTATACAAGTGGCAAGCTTTGATGCTATGATCTCTCTCACTCTCGCTCCACTTCTCTGCCTCTGACTGTTACCTTGGATGGAATTTGAAGGAATCGTGTTGAGTGTGATCAAAGCCAGAAAGAATGATGAAAACTGAATGACCTCACTCATAGGTGGAACTTAATATACAAGGACAGAAAGGGAAAATACAAAGTGAAACCAACTGGGTGGGGCATATTGCACCAAAGCAAAGGCCTCTGGGAGAGGAGGAGGAGGGTGGGGGAGTGAAGAGTACCTTGGTGTGTTGGGTCCACGATGATGGAAAAGGACCCAAGATGAGGTAGGCATGCAGCTACCATGGGGAGAGGAGAAACTGTACCCATGTGTCAACAACTGTACTGTAAACCACTAACTCCCCCCACCATAAAATGATTTTTAAAAGAAGGTACACACAAACAAGTAAGTAAATAACAAAGGTGAAGCCTATCTGGAGAGGCTGCTTGTCTGAAACAGCTATCTGCAGTGTCGGGGTCCTCTAAGCTGAGACTGAAATCTTCCTTAAGGTTGGTGGGGGAAACCCCAATCAGGTCTGGAACAAGCAAGGCAGCTAGGTCCTGTAGGCCGCTCTCTCCCTGGTTCTACAGAGGTCCAGAGGCTAAGCCTGTGCAGAACTGCTGGGCTGACATTTCAGTATTCTTGCAGCATGCTCTGTGCTTTACCACCTGGACTTCAGGTTAGGTCCCCAGACACATCACTGGCACTTAATGAATGTATTACCTGTATATTGATTTAGCCATCAGCTTCTCTAGTGCAGGGGGAAGGAAGGGGGGAGGAACTGATCCTGCAGGGAAGCCCCAAGAACCTCTGCTGTGTCTGGACAAATTGCAAGAGGAATAACAAAATGTTCCATCCCCCCAAAGCGTACATTTTGATTCTGACTGGCACGAATTGATTTTTATTGACAGCTATATTAAAGTATCAAATGTATCAAATACAAAGAACTAAGATTTTCTTCACCTTTTAGGATCAGCCAGAGGAAGAAGAAATGTAGTTAACACATGCAATTATAATGCATTAATTATAATCTAGAAACTTTTCATTAAGAAATCCATCAGAGGGGGTCGGGTGGTAGCGCAGTGGGTTAAGTGCACCTGGCACAAAGCACAAGGACTGGTGTAAAGATCCCGGTTCGAGCCCCCAGCTCCCCACCTACAGGGAAGTCATTTCACAGGGGGTGAAGCAGGTTTGCTGGTGTCTATCTTTCTCTCCCCCTTTCTGTCTTCCCTTCCTCTCTCCATTTCTCTCTGTCCTATCCAACAACAAGGACATCAATGACAACAATAGTAATAACCACAACAATGGTAAAACAACCAGGGTAGCAAAAGGGAAAAAATGGCCTCTAGGAGCAGTGGATTCATAGTGCAGGCACTGAGCCCCGGTAATAACCCTGGGAGTGGGCGGGAGGGATGGGTCACAGTCCTTTGGTGGTGGGAATGGTGTTTATGTACACTCCTAGCAAAATGTAGACATATAAATCAGTAGTTAATTAATATGAGAGGGGGAAAATCAATTGTATGTCTCAAAGTTTCTCAAAAGACAAACTGAATCTTTTTTATAGGCTATGTATTTGATATGCGGACTCTCTCAAAAGCCTAGACCAAGTAGATTAGAAGCATCCAATAGCATAGCTATATACAAGATACTGGATACTGTACAGCAAACCATAACAAAGGGACTTTTCAAAGTTAACCCAATTAACAAATAATGTGATGATAATATTAACTATCGATTGTCTTTTTGAACCCTAAGACAGCAGGAACCTCACATCTCCACTATAGAGCCCCTACTTCCCCCAGTCCTGGAACCCTTGGATAGGGCCCACTTTCCCGTATGCATCTCCCAATCCAAACCAAATAATATTGCATCCGCCGATCACAACCTAAGCAACGCAACGATTACCACCTCAACATGCTTCACCTCAGACTGTATCCAGAGACTTCACGTGTGGAATGACAACCCTTCAGCTTCATTACTCGGGTGAGACCTTTCCTTTTATAGTACACTCTAATTTCATCTCAGGTAGTTCACTTTCTAACAAAGTCCCATAACCTAGATATCCACCAGTTTCTGTGAGAGAGAGCTTATGTGCACACACATCCATAAACTACTGCAAAATATATACCTGAAAGCAAAAGTACACTAGAGTTTGCAGTGAGTACCTCCCTAACACTTCTTCTCCACTATTCCAAGCTTGGGATCCATGATTGCTCAACAAATTGTTTGGCTTCATATGTTAACTCTCTTTTCAATCACCAGGTTCCAGATGCCACCAGGATGCTGGCCAGGCTTCCCTGGATTGAAGACCCCACCAATGTGCCCTGGAGCTCAGCTTCCCCAGAGACACACCTTACTAGGGAAAGAGAGAGGCAGACTGGGAGTATGGACCGACCAGTCAACGCCCATGTTCAGCGGGGAAGCAATTACAGAAGCCAGACCTTCTACCTTCTGCAACCCTCAACGACCCTGGGTCCATGCTCCCAGAGGGCTAGAGAATGGGAAAGCTATCATGGGAGGGGGTGGGTTATGGGGATTGGGTGGTGGGAATTGTGTGGAGTTGTACCCCTCCTACCTTATGTTTTTGTTCATTAATCCTTTCTTAAATAAAAAATTAAAAAAAATTAAAAAAAAAGAAATTTATGGGTCAAAAAGTGAAAAAAAAAAAAAAAGAAACCCATCAGAAAAAAAAATTTTAATTGCCACCTGGGTGGGTTATTACTGGAGCTCAGTGCCAGTACTATAAATCTACCATTCCTAGTGGTCATTTTTTTTTCTTTCTACTCTGTTCGCTACACGACAAAGAGAAATTGAGAGGGATGGGGAAAATAGGAAAAGAGAAAAATACACACCTGTAGACCTGCTTTATCACCTGTGAAGTGTCCCCATTGCAGGTGGGGAGCAGGGACTTGAACCGGAGTCCCTGTGTATAGTAATGTGTCTGCTCAACCAATTGCACCACTGCCTAGTCCCCAGCCATAAATGGTTGTCACCTGAACAAGAAACCATTCTGAGCACATCCAGGTCTGCCTCTTCTAGTCTTCATGTAAAAATAAATATCCATCAACTCTCAGCACTGCTGAATAAACTGAAAAAGAAAGTATACTTCTCCTCTTTCCACTTCCCATATTTGTCTTCTACCCTAACATCTTAAAACAGTGGAGAAGACAAGCATAAAGTTGCAGGGTTGGGCAGTGGCTCACCTGGTTAAGCACACACATTAAAGGACCCAGGTTCCTTTCTACAGGGGAAAATCTTCATGAGTGGTGAAGCAGGGCTGCGGGTGTCTCTCTCCCTCCCTTTCTGTCTCCTCTAATTCCCTTTCAGTTTCACCCTGTCTCTATGCAGTAAAATAAAACTAAATAAAATATTTTAGACTTATTTAAATGGAGTTGTAGTATATTTGCTATTTTAACTATATAATTTATTGATAAATGATAATTTTTGGGTTTGCCTCCAGGGTTATTGCTGAGGTTCAGTGCCTGCGCTATGAATCCACTGTTCCTGAAGGCCATTTTTTCCATTTTGTTGCCCTTATTGTTATTATTATTGTTGTTGTTGGGTAGGAAAGAAAGAAACCAAGAGGAGGGGAAGACAGAGAGGGAGAGAGAAAGGTAGATACCTGCAGACCTGCTTCACTGCTCGTGAAGGGACTCCCCTGCAGGTGGGGGACTGGGGGCTCGAACCTGCATCACTTGTACCAACCCTTGCGCTTCGTGACACATGACACGTGCACTTAACCTGCTGTGCTACCGCCCGGCCCCCTGCATATATTATATATATATATATATATTTTGGAGCTCATTTTTACTATCCATGCTCTTAGGCCAAATTTAAATAAACCTGAGCAGGGAATAAACACAGTGGATTCTTCTCTTTGGTGGATTTAAACTAGAACACCATAAATCTCCTCTTAGAAAAGGCATCTTCCAAGACAACAGAGGCCGAGAAGGATTTTGATACCCACTAAAAACAACAGAACAATGGCAGGGCCTGGTGGTAATGCATCAGGCTGAGCACACTCCTTACCTAGAGCAAGGACCCATGTCCAAGACCTCAGTCCCCATCTGCAAGGGGGAAGCTCTGTGAGAGATAAAGCAGGTCTGCTGGTGTCTATCTTTTTGTCTCCCTTTCTTTCTCCCCTTTCCTCTCTCAATTTCTCGCTCTCCTATAAAGTAGATAAATAACTTTTTTAAACACCCACTAAGCAAGCAACTGACTTCAAAGAACTCAGAGTGTCTTTGCTTACATTTCAAAGCATCACCTGTGAATTATCCATCCCAGGTGAGGAGGTTGGTCCCTTTGATTTCTTCAAAGACAAGATTCTAAGTCTGACCACTTTACAAACAGCAACACCAAACCCACGTATACGAAGACGAGGCAGCCATCTCCTTCCATCCCTCCAGAAGAGCCCATCCGTGCCCATTTCAACAAACAACAGCCTACAGATGCATAAAAGTCGGTCACCATTCTTTAAGTCCCGTCAGCAAGTGACCTTAGCACAAGGCGTATACCTGCGTATACAGGCAAGATGGGAAGGATATGCCTATAGATAAATAGAAATACATAAGAAAGCTAACTTTCAGCGTCCAGAAAACAAAAAGCTATCCCCATAGAACAGCCCAATTCTGACATAACTCAATCTGGACACCTCATCTGGTGTGCACTGCACTCATTCCCAGTGTTAAGCCCGGCACCCCCGGCAATGATATACTGTAATGTCACATCGCAATCTGGATTTACTATAAAGGGCCGCTGACGAGCTTCAGAGCAGTAAACATTGCGGCGAGGTGTATTTCACACTGAGCTGGTTTTTATGAAGAACACTTCACCGCCCAGGCACGGCACCCGGATGATGGATGGCGAAAGATGCATGACAAGCTTCATCATTGTTTGTAAATCTTAACTGTTCCTGCTCACTAACTCTGGAGGCAATTTTCAAAGACAGCCGCCCCGACAGAAGGACAGCACAGCTTTCCTGAAGGTTATTTCAAGTTGGACTGAGCCTAGACTGGGCCTCTGAGGAGGCAGGCAAGGGAAAAAAAATCAACTCCCTCCCAAGTTCCTCCACACTGAGTTTGGAAAACAGCCCTGACACCCCTGTGGATTCCAGTCAGATCCAGATGAAGACATCTCCTGAGTGAGATGGGTGGAGGCTTGTGCCAAGTGGCTGGCTGTGGCTGCATCTGTGCAAATGCCCATATGTGTTTTTTTAAATAAATAAATATATATATGTATTATTTATGTCATTATAATGAAAGACAGAGACCAGAGCATACTCAATTTCTGGCTGATGCTGGTGCTGGGGGTTGGTTACACATGGGACCTTTCATGCCTCAGGCATGAAAGTCTTTTGCAGAACCATTATGCTGTCTCACCTGCCACTCCCATGTGAATTTTTAAATAAGAATGATCACTGAATGAGCTAGAGAAATGGCAAGTCTCGGGTAGGCAAGATAGCTCTCTTGGATCACTGCTCTGCCATGCTCTCAAATCAGGTTCAAACCCAGCCCCCATTGCACTGAAGGAAGCTTTAGTCCTATAGTCTGCCTGTCTGTTTCTCTCTCTCTTTTATGATGCATCCACAAAAGATGCAGGACCACACACTGAGCAAGCAGGTAGGGAATTAAAGGTCCTGTGTGACGGTGAAGCAGGTCTGCAGGTGTCTTTCTCTCCCCCTGTCTCCCCTCCTCTCTCCATTTCTCACTGTCCTATCCACAATGACAGCAATAACAACAATGATAAATAAGGACAGCAAAAGGAAAAATAAAATTAAAAAATTAATTAATTAAAAGTCTTGTATAAACCCCATTAAGACCAAGTCAGCACTGCAAACACTGGCAAGCACTGTTTTCTAGTAACTGTGTTCAACCTAGCTATGTCAGGGCACTAAGCAGCAACTAAAAGCATATTTTCCAGAGCTCACACACTCCAAAATGACATTTTAATTGCAAATTCAGAGAATGTAAAGAATAAGTTAGAGACGCTAAGTCTTATTTCCACTAAACTACTGACAAATAAATATGGCTCACAGACATATAAAGAAATGTTACACCTGTGTTCCAGGAGGTGGTGCAGTAGATAAAGCATTGGACTCTCATGTTTGAGGTCTTGAGTTCAATCCCCACAGCACATGTACCAGAGTGATATCTGGTTCTTTCTCCTCTTGTCTCTCATGAATAAAGAAATAAAATCTTTTTTTAAAAAAAAAAAAAGAAATGTTACACTTCACTTATTAAAGATATGCAAATTAATGACCCAGTAATTCCTCTCCTGGGGATATACCCCAAGGATTCCATAATGCCCAACCAAAAATGAGTGTACATCTATGTTCACAGCAGCACAATTCATAATAGCTAAAACCTGGAAGGAACCCAGGTGCCCAACAGCAGATGAGTGGCTGAGAAAGCTGTGGTACATATACACAATGGAATACTATGCAGCTATTAAGAACAATGAACCCACCTTATTTGACCCATCTTGGACAGAACTAGAAGGAATTATGTTAAGTCAGCTAAGTCAGAAAGATAAAGATGAGTATGGGATGTTCCCACTCATCAACAGAAGTTGAGAAAGAAGAACAGAAAGGGAAACTAAAAGCAGGATCTGATTAAATTGAGAGCAGGGCACCAATGTAAAAACCCTGTGGTAAAGGGGAGGGTGGCCATTGGGCTTCCCGGCACGGCGGGGGGTGGTGGGGGTGGTGGGGATGGGACACAGTTTTTTGGTGGTGGGAGTAGTGTTTATGTACAATCCTATTAAAGTGTAAACATATAAACCACTATTTAATTAATATGAGAGGCGAAAAACTGGTGATATGTCTAGAACTTCTTCAAACACAGACTGAGTCTTTTTAATACATAGGCTGTCTTTGATATATTGTCTCTCCCAAAAGCCTAGACCAAGGAGAACAGAAGCAACCAGTGGCACAGCTATATACAAGATGCTGGGTATTATACCCCAAACCCTATCAAAGGGACTTTCCAAAGTTAACCCTATCACCAAATAATGTGACGATAACAATAACTATCCATTGTCTTCTTGAACCCTAAGACAACAGGAACCTCACATTTCCAGTACAGAGCCTATATTTCCCCCAGTCCTGGAACCTTAGGGTGGGGCCCACTTTTCTGCATGCTGCTCTCAATTCAAATCAAATAATATTGCATCCACAGATCACAACCTAATCAATGCAACGAGTGCCATCCCAGCAAGCTTCACTTCAGACTGTGACCAGAGACTTCAGGTGTGGAACCCTTCAGCTTCATCACTCGGGTGAGACCTTTCCTTTCATAGTATTCTCTAATTCCATTCCAGATGTTCCACTCCCCAATAAAATCCCCAAACCTAGGTATAGTCCAGCTCCCCTGAGATAGAGCATAGGTTCACACGTGCCCATAAACTAGGGGAAAAATATATACCTGAAAGCAGAAGTACACAAGAGAATGAAGGGAATACCCTCCAACACTTCATCTGCACTATTCCAGTCTTTGGGTCCATGATTGTTCAACAATTTGCTTGGCTTTGTATGTTAACTCTCTTTTCAGCCACCAGGTTCTGGATGCCAGCAAGATGCTGACCAGACTTCCCCTGGACAGACGACCCCATCAATGTGTGCTGGAGCTCCGCTTCCTCAGAGCCCCACCCTACTAGGTAAAGAGAGAGGCAGACTGGGAGTATGGATCGACCAGTCAACGCCCATGTTCAGCGGGGAAGCAATTACAGAAGCCAGACCTTCTACCCTCTGCAACCCACAACGACCCTGGGTCCATACTCCCAGAGAGATAGAGAATGGGAAGGTTATCAGGGGAGGGGATGGGATATGGAGATTGAGTTATGGGAATTGTGTGGAATTGTACCCTTCTTATTCTATGGTTTTGTTAATGTCTCTTTTCTTAAATTAAAAAAAAATAAATAAGATTTAAAAAAAGAAATGCTACACTTCACTTATTAAAGATATGCAAATTAAAGCCACACTGAAAAAAATAATACACTGAGATACCATTTCACACCTGAGAGAATGGCTTACATCAACAAGCCAGGAAATGACAGGTGCTGGAGAGGTTGTGGAGAAAAAGGGAACTTTGTTCCACAGCTGGTGGGAATGCAAACTGGTGCAGCCCCTTTGGAAGACTGTATAGAGAGTCCTTCAACAAATAAAAATGGAATTACTTCATGATTCAGCAAGACCACTCCTAAGCATTAATCCAACAGGAATTCACTGTTCCTGTTGGCCATCCCCCTTTTTTTCTGTTGGACAGGACAAAGAGAAATTGAGGAGGGGGAGATAGAGAGGGAGAGAAAAAGACACCTGCAAACCTGCTTCACTACTTGTGAAGCATGTCCGCTGCTGGTGGGGAGCCGGTGTCTCGAACTGGGATCCTTGTGCAGGTTCTTGCACTTTGTACTATGTGCCCTTAACCCAGTGTGCCACCACCGGCCCCCTGGTAGTTATCTTTCATCTCTTATTTTGTGAAGCAGAATCAACTTCAGTTCCATCTATTTTGTCCCCAAAGGACACACTTATCTTCTTTTTTAATTGCAGAGTAGTATTCCATGGAGTATATATCCCATAACTTAGCCAGTCATCTGTTGATGGGCATTTAGGCTGCTTTCAGTCTTTTGGCTATTGTGAATAATGCAGCTGTGGACATAGGGTGGTGCACATGTCCCTCTGAATTAGTTATATTTAGCTTAGCAATAGCACTGTAACTGCCACATCTGATATGCTAGTTTTTTGTTTTTTTTTTTCCCTCCAGGTTTATCTCTGGGGCTCGGTGCCTGCACTACATAGAAATCCACTGCTCCTAGAGTCCATTTTTTTCCCATTTTGTTGCTATTGTTATTGTTGCCACTGATACTGTTAAATTAAATGGCATGTGGTCATTAGCTTTCAAATTATAAATGCAAGTGGAAATACAATCAGTTACTTTTTTTCGTTCTTTTTAATTTATAATATAAGCTTCCACCAGATATTAACATTTACACTTCTCTCCCCTGTTAAACAGAAAATTGCAATATGACCACAATGGCAGAAGTGACTACAGTGTTAGTCAAAACACAAAAATGTTTCAAAGATTATGTGGAGAAGTCTGCTGCTAATCTTATGGGTTTTCCTTTATAGGTGACTCTGTTTTTTCTCTTGCAGCCTCCAGGATCCTTTCTTTATCCTTATTCCTTTCCATTCTAAAGATGATGTGTCTTGGTGTCTTTAAGTCTGGGTTAATTCTGTTTGGAACCCTCTGGGCTTCTTGAATCTTTATGTCTTTTATGTTGTCTAGACTTGAGAAGTTCTCAGCTATTATGTCCTGGAGAATGCTTTCTTCCCTTCCCTTTCTTCCTCTGGTAAGCCAATAATTTGTATATTATTTCTTTTGAAGTCATCCCATAGGTCTCTGTTGTTGTTGTCAGTATCTCTTAATCTCTTTTTGAGATCTCTTACTTCTTTTTTAGTTATCTCTAAAGTTTATATTTAGCTTAGCAATAGTTACTGTAACTGCCACATCTGATATGCTAGGTTTTTTTTTTTTTTGCCTCCAGGGTTATTTCCCCCTCTCTCCATTTCTCTCTGTCTTATCTAACAAAGATAACATCAATAGCAACAACAATAATAACTATAACAACAATGAAAAACAGTAAGGGCAACAAAAGAGAAAATAAATAAATAAATAAAATGATTAGGAAAAATCATTCTTTAATGCTGTCATTTCTTTTTTAAAAAATATTCATTTTCCCTTTTGTTGCCCCTTTTATTGTTGTTGTTACTGATATTGTCGTTGTTAGATAGGACAGAGAGAAATGGAGAGAGATGGGGAAGACAGAAAGGGTAAGAGAAAGAGAGACACCTACAGACCTACTTCACTGTTTGTGAAGCGACTAACCTGCAGGTGGGGAGCCAGGGGCTCGAACTGGAATTCTTATGCCGGTCCTTGAGTTTTGCATCATGTGCACTTAACCTGCTGTGCTACCGCCTGACTCCCAATGCTGTCGTTTCTAAAGGCTTTTCATTTGACTAAAATTGTTATGCTTTGTTTTCCTCATTCAGGATGGTGTCTTAGCTGATTGTGAAAGTCATGTCACACATCTGGTTAATTTCAAACAATGTCCCATATAGAGCTAAAAAAAAACAAAACAACCCCCTCCTCATAATAATAGCCATTTTCATCTGTGCAGCTCAGGGCCACATCCTTGCTGAAATAAAGACAAGATAATGGGTTTTCTTGTGAGAATAAAGAAGTTGACAACATCTGCTATACTGTTATACAAGTTTCGTGTACTCCACATACAAAAATAAAATTGTTATTTTCTTCAAATTTCTAAATGAGGGTGTCTATTTTTTAATTTTATTTTTCACAAAGGCTGGGAGAAATTTAAGAGGTGAAAGGAGAATAGGAAAAGGAGAGAGAAAGACAGCTGTAGCACTGCTCCACTGCTCATGAAGCTTCCCACCTGCAGATGGGGACCAGGGACCTGAACCTGGATCCATACACACTGTAATATGTACACTTTACCTGGTGCATCATTATTTGGTCCTAGAGAGTTAAGTGAGGGTTTTACAGTCCTGCCAAGAGTTAGGGAGCTGAGCTAAATCCCAGGTAGTGGGAGTCGGGCAGTAGCGCAGCGGGTTAAGCGCATGTGGCGCAAAGCGCAAGGATCCGCGTAAGGATCCTGGTTCTAGTCCCCGTGTCCCCACCTGTAGGGAGTTACTTCACGAGTGGTGAAGCAGGTCCATAGGTGTCTATCTTTCTATCCCCCTCTCTCCATTTCTCTCTGTCCTATCCAACTACAACGATATCAATCACAACAATAATAACTACAACAATAAAACAACAAGGGCAACAAAAGGGAAAATAAATAAATATTAAAAATAAATAAATAAATTCCAGGTGGGACCCAGTCCCCTGCAGGCAGGCAATGGCTGCCAAGGTCATAGCCATGGAAGGCCCAGCTCTCTCTGCTCAAAGCTAACGTGGAGAATAGAAAAGTCACAGAAAGGAAAGAGGCCTACCAGCCACTTGCTCTTTGAAATTTAGCAGTGTGACCATCTTTTTCCTAACTGCCATATTTTCTAAATGTTGCATAAAGCAATTCAGCTGTCATTTTCCCCCCTAAGCTGGAAAAGAAAAAGGGTCAATATCTTTGTTCCTAAGGGGACTTCCGGGAACCCAGAACGTAACTTACACAACAAGAGAAGGCCAAGCACTCCTTGGCCTGTACCCCCTCCTGTCTTGGCAAGACAAGACTCTAAAACATTCCTAGTGTACCTTTCTTCCTGACAAGAACATATCTGGGTTGTCAACATGAGCCTTGCAGAAAGGAATGGTGAAAAGTGATACAAGCACCATGCCATCACCGACTGCATTTTGTGATGCACAGAGCTAGTTTACCTATGAGGTCAATGTCAGATTTCATTCTCAACACCTGTGTGGATTTGCCAGGACCCACCTCCTCACCCTCCTCTGCTAGGTGAGACAACTGAGGTGGACACACAGCTGGTGAGTCTCGGGCACACACAGACGGCAACTCCTGGCAGAATCTCACCCTCCCTAATAGAAAATACACTGCAAAATATTGGCAGAAGTCTTTCCCATCTATATTTTATAGCCATCTTCATGATACAAATCCAATTGCAAGAAGACTGAAACAAAAATAAACCAGGGGGAGTACATCAAATTGAAAAGCTTCTGAACAACAGAAGAAGCCACCACCTAAACAAAGAGACTTCTTAAAGAATAGGGTATCTTTATGTCATACATCAGACAAGAGGCTAATAACCAAAATATATATTTATAGAACTCACCAAACTCTGCAATAAAAATACAAATGACCCCATCCAAAAGTGGAGATAGGACAGGAACAGAATATTCACCAAAGAAGAGATCCAAAAGGCCAGCAGACATGAAAAAATGCTCCAAGTCATTGATTGTCAGATAAATAAATGCAAATTAAGATAGCGATGAGAAACCACTTCACCCCCGTGAGAATGTCATACATCAGAAAGTATAGTGACAACAAATGCTGGAGAGGCTGCAGGGACAAAGGAACCCTTCTGCACTGTGGGAATGTAAATGGGTCTAACCCTTGTGGAGAAGTCTGGAGAACTCTCAGAATCGAATAGAGAACAGGAAGCAGAACTCGGACTGGGTTTGGTGTATTGCACCAAAACAAAGGACTCAGGGGAGGTGGTGGGGATTTTAGGTCTTGTGCAAGATAATGGAGGAAGACCTAGGCTAGGTGTCTTAGGGTGCTTTGCAGAAGTCTAAGATACAATACATCTGGGAGTCACAAAAACACATCTTTGAAATTTTTTTTGTGTGATATGGAATACTTATCAGTTCATATTCTCCTTTTCCCATGTTAATTCCAAGGTGTGTTTTTTTTTTTCTTTTGCCTCCAAGGTTATTGCTGGGGCTCGGTGCCTGCACTACGAATCCACCCTAGAGGTTATTTTTCTCCCTTGTGTTGCCCTTGTTGTTTATCATTATTGTTATTATTGTTGTTGTTGTTGTTACTGCTGTCATTGTTGTTGGATAGGACAGCAAGAATTGGAGAAAGGAGGGGAAGACAGAGAAGGGGAGAGAAAGATGTCTATCTTCTATCCTGCAGACCTGTAGGTGGAGAGCCGGGGCTCGAAATGGGATCCGTATGCTGGTCCTTGCGTTTTGTGCCATGTGTGCTTAACCCACTGTGTGCCTCTGCCTCCCAAGGTGGTTTTTATGGATGTTCCACTGTGGGTCTTTCTAGAGTCCTTTCTGTCTGAAGCTTGAGCCAGCTGATTATCTGAATTGAGGGGTGCCAGAAGGCTACAGCCAGGAATTTCCCCCACACTTTCAAATTTATACTTACCACCCGAAAAGTTTAAGAAATGCTATTGTTAGTTGTTATTTACCTTGCCTTTCCCTCTGAAAACTGGTGAAGTTGGCCTTTCTTGGACTGTAACCTCTGCTTTTGAGCCTGTTCCTTTTCTGCCATAAATTCAAATGCTGGCTGCTCCTCTCCAAACTCACTCCTCTCTGATCTAATAAATTCCCTTATCATTTTTTGTCTTGATGCCCTGCTCTGGATTTACACCTTTGTCTCGAGTGCTTCTAAAACTATTCCATTATTCCTGGAGCAAAAAGTTCAGGCAATTTCTTCCTGAGAGTACGCAGGTTTCAAACCTCATTTTATGTATGAACAAACATATCTTTAACTGTTTCAACTCTATGCCATGCACAGAATCACTAACAATTAGTTAGAGTTAAGACCTTTCAGGCTGGTATTTTTCTTAAGGGGCAAGGCTTAATTTAAAAGAATATTTCATCTTACTCATGCAATAAAAAAAAGCACCATAACAGGTAAAGAGTTATGTAAAAATGTGTTCTCTATTCTTAAAAGACTTACACGGCAGATAAACATACCAAGTAAAAGGCACTACCAAGTAAGAACCATATGCAAGCATACTATATGACATAAAGATTTCTTTTTTTTTTAATTTTTTTTTTCCCCCTCCAGGGTTATTGCTGGGCTCGGTGCCTGCACCATGAATCTACCGCTCCTGGAGGCCATTTTGCCCCCTTTTTGTTGCCCTAGTTGTTGCAGCCTTGTTGCGGTTATTATTGCCATTGATGACGTTGCTTTGTTGTTGGATAGGACAGAGAGAAAATGGAGAAAGGAGGAGAAGACAGAGAGGGGGGGGAGAGAAAGATAGACACCTGCAGACCTGCTTCACCGCCCGCGAAGCGACTCCCCTGCAGGTGGGGAGCCGGGGGCTCGAACCGGGATCCTTACGCCGGTCCCTGCGCTTAGCGCCATGTGCGCCACCGCCCGACCCCCTTTTTTAAAGATTTTATTTATTTATGAGAAAGATAGGAAGAGAGAGAGAGGGAGAAAGAGAGAGAGGGAGAGAGAGAGAGAGAAACGGAAAGAACCAGACATCACTCTGGTACATGTGCTGCTGGGGATTGAACTAAGGACCTCATGTTTGAGAGTCCAGTGCTTTATCCACTGTGCCACCTCCCAGACCATGACATAAAGATTTCTAAGTCGCATTGCTTAACAATGCAGATACTCTGAGAAATGTGTTTAAGTGATTGTGTCATTGTAAAATGTTTACAAGATATGATGATGAAAACCTAGACACCATGACCTACCAAATAGCTCAGCTATGTGGTATAACTTACTGGGATCATCATTAGATATATGTGGCTGTCACTGACGGAGAAGCATGGCTCAGTGACACAAGACTATAGAACTGTGCTTGTCCACTTCCAATGATGATGGTTAGTGAAAGACTCAAGGGCAATTGACAGTATCTATTTCAACTTCTCCACAGTTTGAACTGACTGATGCCTTGACCTAGTAATAAACTGCCTTTATTTTACAATGGCAAGTAAAACATGGTTTGTCCAACTTTCTTTTTCAGACACCAGTGGAGTCAAGGCATGGTTCAGATTCTGAAGTGTTTTTTTTTTTTTTTTAAATCATCATTTTACTGGGAGGTTAATGCTCTACAGTAGTTGACACATGGGTCATCTTCCCATGATAGCTGTGTGCAAAACACCCTCATCCCCAACTTAGATAATTTTCCACCATCATGCACCAGGACTCCAAAGTCCCTGCCCCCCACCCCGTATCCCCCCTCTTTTCCCAGAGTCCCTTGCTTTGGTGCAATACACCAAATACAGTCCAAGTTTTACTTTGTGTGTTTTTATTTTATTTTTTAACAAATAAACCATCGATAGTCAAGTAATTATAAAAACTAACTTTTCTTTTATTTGCTACAGGGTTATATTCTCATAGTCAGATTTTCTACCAAGACACTTGTGCCCTTATTATTTGTTCTCATTTTACTGCTCTGAATTCTACTCACTGTCTCGACTATATATACTTCTCTGCTTCTCACTTTCCTAGATCAAAAAATGATACTTAGGGACTGAACGGTGGTACATCCATTCTCGACTATATATACTTCTCTGCTTCTCACTTTCCTAGATCAAAAAATGATACTTAGGGACTGAAGGGTGGTACATCCATTCTCGACTATATATACTTCTCTGCTTCTCACTTTCCTAGAACAAAAAATGATACTTAGGGACTGAACGGTGGTACAGCCAGTTGAGCAGACATATTACAACGTGCAAGGACCTGGTTTTAAGACCCTGATCACCATTGGCAGAGGGTAAGCCCCAGGAATGATGAAACCATGATGCAGCTGTCTCTTCTCTTCTCTCTCTCAAATTCTCTGTGTCTTACCAAAAAAAAAAAAAAAAAAAAAGTAAAAGGGGGAAAAATCCACCCCTGGAAGCAGTGGATTCATCATGCAGACACTAGGCTTCAATGATAACCCTGATGACACACCCCAAAAGGGGGGGGAGGGAAGGAGAGAATATGAATATGATGCTTCCAGGCCAGGAACAGTAGTCTGAGTACAAACCCTGGGTTTGATTCCCTGCATCACATAAACTAACAAATAAAAAAGATGTTTATATTTATATTTTATAAATAATGTGGCTTAGAAACAGTCATAAATGTCCTGCCTATCAAGAGAGTATGAATGTTGGAAGAAGGTTAAAATTGAAATTGAAGAATGGTGCATTTCAAAGTGCTCTGGCTCATTAAACAGTCATTTTTCGTTTTAAAGCCATCACATCAGAATTATTTGCATTGCTACTGCATAAACTCTGCAAGCCATTCTATTAAAAAACATTTTACTATGTTATTTTATTCCTCCCCCCAAAGATAAGTATACCTAATTTTAAAATGAAGTTTTAGAAAGCAAGCATACCACACACTGAAATTGACTTCACCAAAAAAAAAAAAAAAAAGAGAGAGAGAGAGAGAGAGAAAAGAAAAAGAAAAGAAAAAAAGAGAAAAAGAGAAAGAAAAGAAAAAGACAGGGCTAGAGAGGTGGGTAGTATGTGGTGTGGTGGTGCTCTGTGCTAAACACATTTAGTAAGAAGCTCAAGGACTCAAGCAAGAATACTGGTTTGAGCTCTAGGCTCCCCACCTGCAGGGGGAACACTTCACAAGCAATGAATCGGGTGCAGGTGTCCCTCTCCCTCTCTATATCCTCCTTCCCTCTCAATTTCTCTCTGCCCTATCCAATAAAAATGAAAAATGACCTCCAGGAGCAGTGGATTCATAGTGCAGGCACTGAGCCCCCTCAAAAAAAAGAGAGAGAGAGATCATGATCGGGATACTTTCCTTGTATTTTTTTTCCCATTGATCCTTGAGAAAAATATATTTTAGCGTCCAATAGGAATCTCTTACCTTAATCTTGTTACTTCAGATATTCAGAAGAAAAAGGCATGGTATGCAGAATCTAGCAAAGTGAGCTCACCACGTGACTAAATGCTTTATATACTTAATGTTAAAATATCCAGAAAGACTCCCATACACTTTGCAGCAGCCCCCAGCAGTCCCAGCACTGGCCCCCAGCCCTCTCCACGCCAGCTCCAGGCTTTGGAGCAGACACCTACCAGTGGCCTTGGCTTCCGTGTAGGAGGGACCCTCCTCAAAAGTGAAGATCTGGGACATGCTCTGGCCCAGGTAAGAGGGAGGCGGGTAGTAGGAGTGCATTCTGTACTGGGAGCCCACAGTGTGGCGGTTCTCCGAGTTCTTCATCTGCATGGGAGAAAACAAAAGAAGAAGGATGAGGCCCAAGGGCATTTCACAACTATTACAAAAATGGACTTTCTTTTTTTTAATTTATGTTGTGAACTGGGCAGACAGCTTAGCTGTTCTACAAAATACTTTCATGCCTGAGGCACTGAGGTCCCAGATCCAATTCCCAACACAACCATAAACCAGACTGGACTAGTGCTCTGGCCTTTCTCTGTGTCTTTCCACATCTCTCTCTCTCTTTCTAATGAATATATAAAAATATTTTTTAAATCATACATACATTATTATTAGTGATATAATAATGGTTTATAAGACCATAAGATTATAGGAGTGTAGTTCCACACTGCACCCATCACCACATTCCTGAGCCCACCCCAGACTCTCTCTCCTCCCAAGTATAATTATCATAGTTTTCATAAAGTCTTTTGTTTGTTTGTTTGTTTTGCCTCCAAAGTTATTGCTGGGGCTCGGTGCCTGCACTACGAATCCATTGCTCTTGGAGGCCATTTTTCTCATTTTGTTGCCCTTGTTGTAGTTGTTGTTATTGTTGTCATAGCTGTTGTTGTTGTTGGATAGGACAAAGAGAAATGGAGAGAGGAGGGGAAGACAGAGAGCGCGAAAGAAAGATAAAACACCGCAGACCCGCTTCACTGCTTGCGAAACAACCCCCTGCAGACGGGGAGCTGGAGGCTCCCACCAGGATCCTTAACACCACTCCTTGCACTTTGCGCTTAACCCGCTGCGCTACCGCCCAGCTCCCTTCACGAAGTATCAGTAACAGTTCAACTACCTTTTTCATTTCCCCACAAATTCACCTGTTTCACTTCTTTACATTACACATAGGAGCAATCTTTCAGAGCAATGGAGGTCATTTGGCAACAGATATAAACTGTTATCGCTCTCAAGATACTATGTGTAATAAGAAAAATAGCAGGCGCCCAGTGCAGTGGTACCCCAGTTGAGAGCACACATTACCATGCACAAGAATGATTAATGATCAGTAAAGCAAGTCTGCAGGTGTCTATCCTCCTATCCCTCTGTATCTCCCTTTCCTCTCTTATTTTCTCTCTGTACTATGCAATAAAGTAGGAGGGGGGTGGGGAAAGGAAAAATGTATCGCAGCAATCAATGAATTTTTAGTGCCAGTATCAAGGCCCAGAGATAACCCTGGTGGCAATAAATAAATAAATAAATAAAGCAAGCAAGCAAGCAAAAATCTCCAATATGAAAAAATAAAATGGAAAAAAAGTTGCTGAGAGTACAGGAAATATAATACTTAGTCCTTACACCCTTACACGAGTTTTTGACTCATGTAAGAAGAAACAAGACAAAGAACAATCTGTCTGCTCAAGGAAGAAACGGGCAGATATCTGGGGGTGGTTGTTAGTCAAAAGAAAAGGGTAAATAAGAACTGGTAGTAGTGGAAGCCTATAAAGGAATACAAAACAAGGACAAAATTACTTCAGGTATAAACAGCAAATGAAAGAGACTCATGGTATATATGATAAGGAGGATGACAAAAACAAAGAAAAAAAGATGTAGAGAAGCCAGTGGCATGGTGATTAGAACACTGGACTAAAACATGAGACCTCTACTTTGATCCCTGGCATTTCATGTAATGTTCTGCTTCTCTCTCTTCTCATATCAATAAATAAACCTTTTAAAAGTATGCTTGCAAGTAAAGAAATATCTAAAAACATTAGTTCTGTCTAATAAAAAAGATAAAAAGGGCAGAAAAGATAGCATAATGGTTATACAAAAAGACTCTCATGCTTGAGGCTTTGAGGTCCCAGTTTCAATCCCCTGGATTGAAACTAAAACCAGAGCAGAGCAGTGCTCTGGTTAAAAAGTAAATAACTTCGAGTGTGTGTGTGTGTGTGTGTGTGCGGGGGGTAGATTGCATAATGGTTATACAAAGAGTCACTCATGCCTGTGGCTCCAAGGTCTCAGGTTCAATCTTCCATGGCACCACAAACCAGAGCTGTGGTGGTAATAATAACAACAACAATAACAATAATTTCATGAGGGCCAGGCACTTCAGCACATGCGTCACTATGTGCAAGGACCTGGGGTCAAGCCCCTGGTCCCCACCTCCCCGGGGGATGCTTCATGAGCTATGAAGCACATCTACAAGTGTTTCTCAGTCTTTTTCCCTCTCTATTCCCCCTCCCCTCTCAATTTCTCTGTCCTATTGTAAGAAGTAGAGATTGTTTCATTATATATATATATATATTGCCTCCAAGGTTATTGCTGGGGCTCAGTGCCTGCATCATGAATCCACTGCTCCTGGATGCTTCCCCTGCCCCCCCTTTTTTGCCCTTGTTTTATATTTGTTAGGGTTGTTATTATTATTGTAGTTGATATCATTTTTGTTGGATAGGACAGAGAGAATCTATGGAGAGAGGAGGGGAAAAAAGAGAGGGAGAGAGGAAGGTAGACACCTGCAGACCTGCTTCACCACTTGTGAGGAGATCCCCCTGCAGATGAGGAGCCTGGGGCTCGAACCGGGATCCTTACTCCAGTCCTTGTACTTCATGCTATGTACACTTAACCCCCTGCACTACTGGCCAACCCCCTATATTTTTATTTTGTAATCAAAGTAGGACATGTGTTATCTCGGTGTTTCACACACCCCCACCCCCCAGGCCAGGTGCATTCCAGGAAAAAGAGTTCCTACCTGGAACTATTGACAGTCACTGTAGAAAAACTGGACTGCTGTCTTTATCTAAGACACCTATCTGCTCAACTATGTGAATAGGGTCACATAGGCTAAAAACAGGCCCCTACCCTAGAAAAAAAAAAAAAAAAGAGCCCCTCACACCATGTGCCATCCTCTCCCTCTTCTCTTAGACAGTCATGATCAGACTGAATGTGTGTATCCAATCCATGGAGAATAGGGCAGTTTTTAAAAAATATTTATTTTATTTTTATTTATTCCCTTTTGTTGCCCTTGTTGTTTTATTGTTGTAGTTATTATTGTTGTTGTTGTTGTTAGATAGGACAGAGAGAAATGGAGAGAGGAGGGGAAGACAGAGAGGAGGAGAAAAAGATACACACCTGCAGACTTGCTTCAACGCCTGTGAAGCGACTCCCCTGCAGGTGGGGAGCCAGGACTCGAACCGGGATCCTTATGCCGGTCCTTGTGCTTTGCGCCACCTGCGCTTAACCCGCTGCGCTACAGCCCGACTCCCATTAGGGCAGTTTCAAACCAGCATTAAGGAATAATTACTTGGTTGTGCTCTCTGGACCATGCAAACCAATATGGTGAACCTAGGTTGGACCAGTGCCCAATTCTACAGAATCGAATAAACTGTTTCACTTCTTGCCTTTCTCAAGTCTCATGAGTCTGGTCTGTTCTTGGAGTGGATGGGCAAACTTTATTTCTAACACTGTCAAATAAAATACAAAGGAAAAAAGGGGGAGAGGGAATTGTGTCTGGAAGCAGTGGATTCGTAGTGTAGGCACTGAGCCCCAGCAATAACCCTGGCAGACACAGATTTTTTTTTTTTTTAAAGGAGGAACATTAAGTAGTTAATAGGTGTAGGTGTGACTTGGAAAGGAAGAGAAGATGGGATTATGGGGAAAAATGGGCAAATAGACAGACAGTTGTAGAAGTAATAGTTAACCCACATTGCAACCTTAGAACTGCTGTAGAGCTTCCAATGGAGGGAATGGGACACAGAACTTTGGTGGTGGGAACAGTGCCGAATTAAAGCTGGTACTGTATAACTTTGTAAGTCAATATTAAATCACTAAAATTTAAAAAAGAATGATTGCAAAGTCATGTTTTTCCATGAATACTACTTGACAAGGAAAACTGTATGCACTGACAGAGCCTGAAAGGGAAGAATTAGGTACCTCAAATTAGGTACCTTGAAGAAGAATTAAGACTTCCTCAAAACTTTCTATGAACCTCTAAATTTTGGACAATTGCCTAAATAAGCCAACCCCAAGTGGGCTTTGACTACTACAGCATTGTGGTATGGGAAGGCCCCAGACTCTTGATTGCAACGTTAAATGAAGAAGCTCAAATGATTCACATCTGACCTTCCTAACCGCTATCCCTGCAAAGGCATGCTGTTAGGCCTGGCTCACTTCTTGCGAAGCAAAGATGACTCCATTCCACTTGTCTCTTTTCTGTCAATACAGTTTATCTGGAGACATCCCTTTATCTTTTCCAGTTTGTGTTTATGCAAAATGGCATGGTTTCTGGCTTAATCACCAGACTTCCATTTCTCCCCATCATATAAATCTCGACTCAATCAAGGGCTGGACTTGGATATAGCCAGAGGGGAAAACTGGCATTGTCTTAATGAGAAGGCCCAGATAAGGAGAGCGATTAGGAGCTGTGAAACCATTTAAGAGGATAGTAACGATCAATGGTGGCTTTACTGCACAAACTCTGCTATCAATCAGCCCACACTTCTCCCTACTCTCTTAATTTGCTTTATAAATGGGATCCTCTTAAAATGTAGACAGATTCAGTAACTCTAGGGAGAGTGGTGGACTCACAGTATGACAAGTTCCAGAGACATGTTAATTCTGGCTAGCTCTCAAACCTGACTTTGGTGAGCAGAGATTAACAACCACTGATTCTGTCCTAAGGACTTCAGGGAGGACTTTCTAAATTTTTAACACTCAACTGTTGGCAGTTTGTCTCCCAGGGGACAGACAGCAAAAATCTGCTGTTACTTAATTATCTTTTAAATTTTTTATTATTGGATAGAGACAGCCAGAAATTTCGAAGGGGGAAATAGACTGGCAGATACCTATAGCCCTGTTTCACCACTTGAGAAGATCCCCCTGCAGATGGAAATCAGGGGCTTGAACCTGGGTCCTTGCATGTTATAACGTGTGCTCAGGTGGGTGTGCCACCACCCAGCCCCTATATTTTTATTGACACCAGATTTCTTGCTGAGGTCCAGTGTGTCCCCGGCAAATGCACTGCTCCTGTTGGCCATCCATCCACCTCCCCCCTCTCTTTTTGATGGAGACAGAAAGAAACCTGAGAGAATGATAAAGCCACCTGCAACCCTGCTTCACCACTTATGTAACCTCTCCCCTGCGAGTAATATGTGTGTGCTGGGGATGGGAGGCTCGCCACTGAAAGATAAAGAATGTTGCTGCATGGGGGTCGGGTGGTGGTGCAGTGGGTTAAGCGCACGTGGCGCAAAGCACAAGGACTGGCATAAGGATCCCAATTCGAGCTCCCAGCTCCCCACCTGCAGGGGAGTCGCTTCACAGGCAGTGAAGCAGGTCTGCAGGTGTCTATCTTTCTCTCTCCCTCTGTGTTCCCCTCCTCTCTCCATTTCCCTCTGTCCTATACAACAACAAACAACATCAACAATGGAAATAATAACCACAACGAGGCTACAACAACAAGGGCAACAAAAGGGGGGAAAATGGCCTCCAGGAGCGGTGGATTCATGGTACAGGCACTGAGCCCAGCAATAACCCTGGAGGAAAAAAAAAAAAAAGAATGTTGCTGCACTTCCCTACCCTGTACACAAGAGCCCACACAACCTAGAATTATCCATCCCCAGACCTCAGCTGTGTCAAAGTGGAGAAAACTTGCCATGAACTCAACTAATGACCACTGTTGTACTCAGACCATCCTCACCACCAGCTTAATCAGCAAAGTTCTACTACTGAGTAGAAGTTGCACACAAATTCAAGTAACTTTAATTCTAAGCTAGTGCATAACAGCATTTTTCCTTAAGTAATGCCGCTTTGTTCTTAGGATTTTGGGGTTTTATTCCTATAAATTAAACAGAGGAAGTAAGCCCTCAAATCCAGGATCCCTGTGAATTGTGACCACAATTACCATTAGCATAAGGTGGCTGGCAAGAAAAAGGTGAGCTTTATAACCTTATTCCCCACCCAGATCTCTAACCAGGTTCCAGGCTGCAGGTGGGAGCTGGGCTGGCAGAGAACTGCAGATGCTGTTAGTCTCAACCTTGGGAAACCTCACTTAATTTTATTAAATTGTGGAAATCACACAGCACGATAAATCTGAACAGGGTTCCTTTTTATTTACCTCAACGACTTATTATTATTATTATTTTACAGTTAAAAGAAAATCTTAACAAAAATGTGGAAAGTGCTACATCCTGTTTGTTCTGAAGAAAGCCTTTCTAAATACTATTATCCACTGGCCTTATCAATTCCTGAACTCCATGAGGCAATGGCCCCCCTCCCCAAAAATTGTGAGGGTCAAACTGTTGTCCAGGTGTTGCTTAAGCCCAGCCTGGCTGCACATAATTCAAGGTAATAAAGATAAGGAACAGTCTTCATGAGAAGGGACACTGCAAAGGATGAGCCTTTTAACTTCAAACTCTGATGTTTAATTGAGCAGCGTGAGGAATTCAAGAGACGCAGCTTGCTGTCTCTTGTACTCAGCTCCAACTGACACACAGCACCATGGGACTTTAATTTCCACAGCATCGTGGCTTCACACTCACATTGGAGATGAAGTAAGTGATCATCAGAGAAAGTTCTGCTAATCTCATTGGAAATGGATATAAATAATGCGCAGTGAAGTAAGGAGGTAAGAGACAAGTACTGGACGGTTTCACTCTTATGAGGAATATGGAGAATCATAACAAATGAACGTGCAAAAAAAAATGTAACCAACTAGTCCCTAAGTTCTTGAGGGAACTATACCAGTTCTCTCTAAAGGGATGATGGTGGGAGTAGTGTGCAACTATGCCCCTATTTTAATACTGTGAATAATTATTAAATCACTAATTGAAAAAATGTTTTCACCTCATATAGATACAAAAGAATAAAAAAAAGAATTTAAGGGAGTTGGGCAGTAGCACAGCGGGATAAGCGCATGTGGCACGAAGCCCAAGGACCCGAATAAAGATCCCAGTTCAAGCCCCTGGCTCCCCACCTGCAGGGGAGTCACTTCACAGATGGAGAAGCAGGTCTGCAGGTGTCTATCTTTCTCTCCCCCCTCCTCTCTCTGTTTCTCTCTGCTCTAACAACAACGGCATCAATTACAACAACAACAATAATAATAATAAAAAACCACAACCAGGGCAACAAAAGGAAAAACAAAGAAATGTAAAAAAAAAAAAAGTAAAAAAATAAAAGAATATAATTTATTTGTGATGTGGGGGTCTTAAATTGAATGTCTTCTTCTTTTTTTTAACCTCCAGGGTTACTTCTGGGGTTTGGTGCCTGCACACGAATCCACTGCTCCTTTTTCCCATTTTGTTGCCCTTGTTGTTACCCCTGCTGTCATTAGTATTACTGTTGTCATTGCTGCTGTCATCATTGAATAGGATAGAAGGAAATGGAGAGAGGGGAGACAGAGGGGGAGAGAAAGACAGACACCTGAAGACCTGCTTCACCACTTGTGAAGTGACTCCCCTGCAGGTGGGGAGCTGGGGGCTCGAACCGGGATCCTTATGCTGGTCCCTGCACTTCATACATGTGCACTTAACCCACTGCACCACCGCCCGACCCCCAGATTGAATGTCTTAACAAATCTTACACACAACACAAAGCAGTGTTAACTACAGCCATTCTGGTCTCTTCCAGGCTGTCATGTATCGATAATCACTAACGTTCTTTTAAATGGGCAAAGCCACATCTGGGGTGAACTTTCAGCCTGACAAAAAGAAACCTTTCGGGCTGCACAATGGCACACTTGGTTGAGAGTACATGTCACAAACAGAAACCTTTTTATAAGACACGTATTTGTAAAAGAAGGCACAGTGCTTCACACTCTGTGGAATTAATTCCAGGTCTCTTGGTGAAGTTAAGTGTTGATGGATGGAGTGGACTTTTGCCCTCATCAAAAATTTCCCGAGTTTATTTTTTTTCTTTTTATTGCTACCAGGGTTATCACTGGCGCTCTGTGTCAGCACTACAAATCCATTGCTCCCAGGGGTCGTTTTCTCATCCTCTCTCTTTTAAAAAGTTTTTATTTTTTTCTAATTTGTAAGAACAGAGTGAAACTGAGACAGAGAGAAAGAGAGACACCTGCAGCCCTGCTTCACCGCTACTAAAGCATCTTCCCTACAGGTTGAGAACAGGGGTTTGAACCTAGGCCCTTACACATGGTAATATGTGCACTCAACCAGATGCGCCACCACCTGACTGTAGATTTCTGTAGTTTTTATACAAGCTTCTATCAAATCATCTGATGTGGTACCTGTTCCTACACTCAGTTAGTGGTCACCCTGGGTGCTCCTAGGACCACCTAATCCCAAAGAAACAAATCTTTTGAAAAAGTAAAATAAAATGTTTAAGGATACTGATGTAAAAAATCATGTAAAATTAAATGAGAAATTTAAAAAATAGGTGCATAATAAAAAAAGCCAAATTATAGAAATGATCCCTGTTTCTAGAACCTGGAAGGTTTTTGGTGCATTTCGAGGGGTACACAGAGTTCATTTGGAGACAGCTGCCATCTTCCTCATTTTTCCACATCACATTATCTGCGCAGGATTTTCTAGCACCTGAGTCAGATGCGGCTTCTTCAAAGAGACAGCAGAGCACTGCTCAGCTCTGCCTTAAGTTGGTGCTGAGGATTGAACTTGGGATTTCAGATATGCAAACGTTTGTACTCTAACAGACTGAGCTATCCCTCAAGCCCAAGAAGCTTCTATTGGGTAGTTAGAAAAGTCACGACACATTCTTCTGTGCAAAACGTCTTTTCCAACAACCCATTGTTTGTCGGACTCACAGACCTAAAACAAACCCTAGCTTGCCAACTGAACCCAAACAGAGCAAAATAGAAATGGAGGCACTGCTTACATATAAACCATCAGGAAGCAACTTTGATAAAAGCTGGTGAAAACGTCTGTATCTTTCAACTGTGGTTAAGAGCTGTCAGCATAGAACTCTCCATTCTTTTTCTAGCAAGTCAATCTAAATATTAGACACTTCTTAAAATAAAAGGAGGCTTATCATAATGACCTGTTTTAAATTAATTTGTTCGATTTCTTTTTTTATATTTATTTATTCCCTTTATTGCCTGCCGGGCTAGCGTGAGGGTGTTTCTTCCTGTGCACGTGCTCTCTGGGTTGGAGAGAAGGCGACTAGAGCCAGCGTGGGCTGCTGCTTACTCAGCGACTTGGGAGAGAGACCAGGAACTCGTGGCAGAGCGGGAAGGCAATGCGTCTTTATTGATCAGAGACAATACTTTTATATATTTAGAACTGGAAGTGGCAAGTCGGAAAAGGAAATGGCTAGGAAAGGGGATGGAGAAAAGGAAAGAGTGGGAAGGTAGAAAGCTTCCGTAGCAACAGTTGCTAAGGTTTTAACTAGCAGGATTAATGTACCCTGCAGGCAGGGTGGGTCTTGAGGTAGAAAGAAGACAGATCAGGCAAAACAATGATTATGTAAATAGGCCATAGAGTCAGCAATGGAGGATGGAGCAGGGGGGGCTGCCCTTGTCGTTGTTGTTGGATAGGACAGACAGAAATTGAGAGAGGCGGGGAAGACAGAGAGGGAGAGAAAGATAGACACCTGCAGACCTGCTTCACCACCTGTGAAGTGACTCCCCTGAAGATGGGGAGCCCAGGGCTCGAACCGGGATCCTTATGCCGGTCCTTGCAATTTGCACCATGTGCACTTAACCCACTGCGCTACTGCCTGACTCCCAATTTGTTCATTTTCTATTTTTTGCTGATAGAAACAAATTGAGCGAGGGAGGGAGAAAGTAAGAGACACCTGCAGACCTGCTTCATCACTCACGAAAGTTTATCCCTTGCAAGTGCATTCTGGGGGCTTGAACCAGGAATCCTTGTACATGGTACCAAGTTGTAACATTACTGTGCCCTGATGGTGACATTTTTAATATAATTTTGCTGAGAAAGTGCTGGCTAGTGGTTACAGGAGGAAGGGAATTTCACAAGGAAGAGAGGATCCTTTATTGAGAACAATGCAGAAACTCTTTTTTTCTCATTAAGTCTTGTTAAGGGGATGATCGTTGATAGGAAGAAACTACTTATAGAATGCAATCGCTTGGTTCTGTGCACAAGAGGCAGAACTCAGGCAGAGCTGGTTTCAGAAGCTTCTCTCTGCTTAATCAAGTCACCTCTCCCATCTTAAATTAAGGTATCTACTTATAGAAGATCCACTTCCTCTAGTTTTGAATAACTATTCTTGTTTTCCCTGCTTCAAAATCAAACTTTTGGGGGGGGAAGGCTGTGGGTGGCACACCTGGTTGAACGCACATGTCACCATGCACAAGGACCCAGGTTCAAGTCCCTCATCCCACCTTCATGAACAGTGAAGCAGATTTGTAGATATCTCTCTTTCTTTCCCTCTGTGTTTCTCTGGTCCATCTCCTGAGAATATAACATAAAGAATGAAACATACCCATCCAAAAAGATCTGTGTATACCTATGCTTTTTAGTTCTCTGTATCTCTATACGAAAAAAGAGAAAGAAAAAGGGTCTCCGGGATCTATGGAATCATTGGGCAGCTCCAGCAATAATCCTGGTGGCAAAGAAAAGAAAGCATTCTTCTTTTGTTGGGGGTGGGGTGGGGTGTGCAGTAGTTTGTAAATGAGAAAAGATGCCTGTATAACCACACAGTCAGGAACTTTGATTCGAGGACCTCAAGTATCAAAGGCATCCATTTCTGTTCCCATCTTGATGGACAAACTTAATTAACCTTTGCTACTCTGTTCCAACCTGCTGTTGTAGAGGAAGCTAGTGACCCACAAACAATATGTTACCATCAGAAGCTCAGCAGCAGCAACACCAAGAGATATAGCCCTCTCAGCACTATTGGGAAATAAGCCACTTGGATTAGCTGCTCTAAGAAATATGGATTATATTCAGGTCACACATGAGCTGTCAGAAACATTAAGATACTTTTAGCATCAATCAGCAGTGCCAAGGGTATCACCTGAGCTCTGAACATGATGGACTGAGTTGAGGGCAAGGTGAGACATTGGGGCCACCTTGTCCTGTAAACACGCACAGAACCACACTTCACCCCAACAGTACTGAAACCCCCCCTGGCTACTGGTAGACACTTAAAAGCTCGTTCCTGAAATTAAAAAAAAAAGACCCTTCCATAGGAGTGGGTGATTGCACACCTAGTACAGTGCACATGGAATTATGTACAATGATTCAGGTTCAAGGCACTGCTCTCCACCCACAGGGGAGAAGCTGCAGGAGCGGTGAAACTGGTCTGCAGGTGTCTCTCTCTCTCTTTCTGTCTCCTCCCCCTTCACTCTCAACTGTTAAAAAACAAACCCCCCCCAAAAAAAAAAAACCAAACAAAAAACTTCTGACTTTAAAAGTGACGGTGGTATGTTTGCCTCCAATTAGGTAACCAAAATGACATAAGAATGACCAAAACCTGTTTCCTAAAGTACACAGAAAGAGAGGGTGTGCGTGTGTGCGTGTGTGCGTGTGTGCGTGTGTGCGTGTGTGTGTGTGTGTGTGTGTGTGTGCACGTACCCCCAGAGCCATGTTAAAAGTCACATGCTCAGTGATTACATTTGGTTATTATACAGATACAGCTTTTGGGACAAAATAAATACACTAGAGGCGGGTACACTTACTACAGTGAGTAAAGAGATAAAAAACAACTCATATATGGATTCTAGAGAACTGAAACGCATGAAGTCACCAAAACAAACAAACAACCAGGAGTAAACTGTCTCTAGAACTCTGTGAGAACTATGGTGACTGTCACTGGGAGGATGAAGATAAGTAATTTAGTGTTGGCTGCAGTGTGGAACTCTTGTCTTTTTTTTTTTTTCTCTCTCTCTACATAATTTTTGTATTTTGTTTTTTAATTTTTTAATTTATTTTAAAAAGGAGTCATTAACAAAACCATAGGATAAGAGGGGTACAACTCCACACAATCCCACCACCAGATCTCTGTATCCCATCCCCTCCCCTGATAGCTTTCCTATTCTTTATCCCTCTGGGAGTATGGACCCAGGGTCATTGTGGGATTCAGAAGGTGGAAGGTCTGGCTTCTGTAATTGCTTCCCCGCTGAACATGGGCGTTGACTGGTCGGTCCATACTCCCAGCCTGCATCTCTTTCCCTAGTAGGGTGGGACTCTGGGGAAGCGGAGCTCTAGGACACATTGGTGGGGTTATCTGTTCAGGGAAGTCTGTTTGGCATCATGGTAGCATCTGGAACCTGGTGGCTGAAAAGAGAGTTAACATACAAAGCCAAACAAATTGTTAACCAATCATGGACCTAAATGCTGGAATAGTGCAGATGAAGAGTTGGGGGTTACTCACTGTAGACTATTGTGTATTACTGCTTTTAGGTATATATTTTGCCCTAGTACATGGATATGTGTGAACGTAGGCTCTATCTCACGGGACCTAGTCACTATAGAGCCTTTATTTCCCCCAGTCCTGGAACCTTAGGGTGGGGCGCACTTTCCTGCATGCTTCTCTCATTTCATACCAAATAATATTGCATCTGCCAATCCCAACCTAATCAATGCAACGAGTGCCAACTCAGCATGCTTCACTTCAGACTGTCCAGAGACTTCAGGTGTGGAATGACAATCCTTCAGCTTCATTACTCTGGTGAGATCCTTCCTTTCATAGTATTCTCTAATTCCATTCCAGGAGGTTCACTTCCTAACAAAGTCCAAAAACCTAGATATAGACCAGGTCCCCTGAGATAGAGCGTATGTTCACACATATCCATAAACGAGGGCAAAACATATACCTGAAAGCAAGAGTACACAACAGTCTGCAGTTGAGTACCCCCCAAAACTTCATCTGCACTATTCCAGCCTTTAGGTCCATGATTGTTGAACAGTTTGTTTGGCTTTATATGTTAACTCTCTTCTCAGCCACCAGGTTCCAGATGCCAGCATGATGCCTGGGTCCATACTCCCAGAGGGATAAAAATAGGAAAGCTATCAGAGGAGGGGATGGGATACGGAGATCTGATGGTAGGAATTGTGTGGAGCTGTACCCCTCTTATCCTATGATTTTGTTAATGTCTCCTTTTTATAAATAAAAAAATAAGTCCCAAAACCTAGATATAGACTAAATCTTTTTTTTTTTTTTTTTTTTTAACCAGAGCACTGCTCAGCACTGGTTTTTGATGGTGCAGGGGATTGAACCTGGAACCTTGGAGCCTCAGGCAAGGAGGTCTCTTTGCATAACCATTATAATCTACCCCGCCCCTCTATTTGTAATCTTAAAATCATTTATTTTATTTTATTTATTTATTTTTCCCTTTTCTTGCCCTTGCTGTTTTCTTAAAATCTTTTAAACCACTACCCATCATAAATAAAAGGGCCTGGTGGGAAAAAAATCACACAGGACAGGTGACTAACCTATTGAGTCTCTCTGAAAACATGTAAGGCAGGTCATAGGGTCTAAAAAACATACAAAATAATTTCTGGGGTTTCACAGAAGGAAAATCCAATGCCTACTGCCTTCAGGGACTGAAGCAGATGGAGTGGACATAAGCTCAACTTCCGAGCAGAACAAGGCCATGCTCAAAGTCTACCTCCCTCCTCACTAGCTAGGGACATGAGAGCAGGAAGTTATTTTGTCTCTCTGGGGCTGGGTTTCCTCAATCACAAAACAGGGGAGTTTCATTAACAGTGAAGCAGGACTGAAGGTGTTTGTTTCTCCTTCTCTATCCTCCTCTCCCTCTCAATTTCTGTCCTATAAAAGCAAATCAATAAAATGTTAAGAAAAAGAATGACTTGAAATAATAAGGGGGCCGGGTGGCGGTGCACCCGGTAAAGGATACATATTCCCATGCACAAGGACCAGGTTTGAGCTGTCACTCCCCATCTTCAGGGGGGGAATTTCACAAGTGGTGAGGTAGTTCCACAGGAGTCTCTCTCTCTCTCTCCATCTCAATCTCCCCCTCCTCTCTCAATTTCTCTCTGTTCTCTCAAATAAAAAAAGAGGAAAACTTGGCAATCAGGAGTAGTGGATTTCTCACACAGGCACCAAGTCCCAGTGATAACCCTGGTGGCAATAAAAAATAAACAAATAAAAGATCTTGATGTTTATTTAATAAATGAATGCATTTCAGAAGCATAAATAGGGGCCCAAATAACCACCAGAATTGAGGAAACTGTCTGTCTGGTCACTTTGATCACACCTCAAGTGTGGTTGGAATGTGAATCTATCGACATATCTGACGGCACAAGCTTCCATGAAGCTCTGTGAAGGCTGGAAGGCAGGTCCCAGGCACAGCTCCACTGGGCCTTGTATATTTATTTCTGCTCACTTGATATGCACCTCTTCCCCCCACCCCCGTCGGCCTGGTACAACATGTTTATTTAAGAGATAATGTTGCCGTGGAGGAGTTCACGGAGCCATAAACAGCTTCTGCAGGCAATTAAACGCCGAACACCGAAGCGAAATGGAGCCGCTGGCCACCAGAGCCAGCCATTCATCCTGAGTTGGTTCCAGTGTTATTTCTGTTTCACAACAGGACAGGCATCTAGGAGTGGGCTACAAATCCCCACAGGACCAGAGGTGGTAGAAGCAGCTATGGGGACAATGCTCAGGGCTGAGACACCGGAGAATCTTGGGGTTCAGGTTAACTGGCCTTTCAGGCAGCCCAGAGAACAGCCCAGGTGAACTGAATCTGCTGGCTGGCTGTTTGCACACAGCATGCACTCAATAACTGCATGTACCTTGTTTGACTTTACAGGGAAACTCATAAGTCAGGAGAAGTGGGTGAAATGGCTGAAGGGAATCAAAAGGTGCAGACCTCAGGTATAAAATAAATTAAGTCATGAGGACCACAGTTGATAATCCTAGGCTGAGGGGCCAGGTGATGGTGCACCTGGTTGAGTGTATACATTACCATGCCAAGGACCCAAGTTCAGGCCCTTGGTTTCCTCACTTGTGGGGAGAGACTTCAGAAGCGGTACAACAGTGCTTGCAGGTGTCTCTCGTCTCTCGACCTATCTTCCCCTTCCTCTTCAATTTCTATCTCTATCCAAAGTAAATAAATAAATAAATGTTAAAAAATCCAGGGCTGCCTACATTGCTAAGAGAGGTCTAAGAGATCTCAACAGCTGGAAGAGAGTGTGTGAGGACACAGTGACTTGCTGTGAGCTTTCCACACAAGTACAGGACCATTCAGTCAAAAACCTGCAACATATCTATTCTAGCTCAATACAAAACAGAAGATATGATGTGGGAAATAGATGGGCAGTGCACTGATCTCCCCCTTCCCCCTCTCATACATCATTAATAGTACCTTTAAAAATAAAAAAAGAGGCGGCCAGGCGGTGGCACAGTTGGGTTGAGCGCACACTTTACAAGTCTCCACTCTCCACCTGCAGGAGAGGAAGCTTCATGAACCATGAAGCAGGTCTTCAAATGTCTCTGTTGCCTTTTCTCTCTGCCTCTCTTTCCATTTTGTCCTATCTTTTTTTTCAAAGGGCAAAAATGGCCCCCAGGAGTAGTAGATTCAAGTGCAGGCATTGAGCCTCAGTGATAACTCCGATGGCAAGAAAGATAAAAGAAAAAAAAAGTATCTTATGGCAGTGAAAGAGGAAAAGTTGATGGAGGGTGTGGAAATAAGGAACTGTACACTTGGGATAACAACGGTCTTTCAAATCAATATTTTTCTCAGTAAAATAATATAATTAAATAAATCTCCTTTTAAAGAGCAGGGAAAATAGCTCGCATGGATAGTGTGCTTGCTACCTTACCACACAGGCACATGTTAGCATGCACAAGGACCCAAGTTCAAGCCCCTGCTTCCCACCTACAAGGGGGAAGCTTCATGAGTGAAGCAGGGCTGCAGACGTCTCTGTTTTTCTCCCTCTCTCTCCTTCTTTCCTCTCAATCTCTTTGTCCTATAAAATGAATGAAAGAAAGCAAAAGAACCTCAGTAGAAATTTCAAGGCTCTAGAGAGAACCAGAGAGTCGCTGAGTATTCATACCAGGCCCCAGCGATGGGTGAAGTCAGAGACATTCTGCGCTGTCCCCTGCAGGTCTCAGCTCACAAGGGCCAGTGGGCTCTTGAGAAAGCTGTAGACCCAGAACATGCTGGAGAAACATGCTTTGGAGCCAAACACAGCTTCAAACTCCAGCTCCCCCATTAGCTAAGGAATCACTGGTAGGTCAGTTCTCTGACTCTCAAGACCCTCACTGTACAGAAGGAGACAGACAGTCTTTGAGCACCATGGGGAGGATTCTCTGCTCACCAGCTGACAGCTACTGCTCTTGCTGTTATTTCTAAAAGGAACAGGCATCAATCACAGTTGTAGAAAAGAATATATCTCTGCAGAACTATTTGCTGTATGAAAATATATAGCCACCAGTAACTGACCAGAAATAAGGCTCAAGCCCAGGTCTTTGGAGGTAAACAAACACATCTGTTTGTGTTAAATTAAGTTCCAGCGTCTCTACTGATGATATCTATTCTAGCAGTAGTGGTTCCAGAGATGGTACTAATAACTTCCAACTGCATGGTCCCCACAAACTCAGGAAACTTCAGGCAAGATTGCTCCCCTTAATCTTGCTAGCAGGGATACCAGCCTTTGTCCTCACTCAGGGGAGTCTGTCCTCATACCATTTCCAGCATAAAAATGCAGGCAAGTGGGTCTAGCTCAGCAATGACCCAATTCCTCTTATTTCCTCTCTCACAGGCTCACGGGCAGAGTGTAACACTTCTCCCTCCCAGTGAGCCAATTCAACACTAAAGTTAGTGCCACCCAAAAAGCTGCACCCAGCACCTTCTCAGCTGCTTGAAGAAGGCAGGGACAAGGCTAAAAGTAGAGAGGAGTCCTACAGGAAGACACTCGTGAAACTGACTCTGCTTGGCTGAGACCTTAGGCAAAAGATACTTAAAAATGAGAAAAGGGGGTTGGGGAGACAGGATGAAGGTTCTGCAGAAGACTTTCATGACTGAGGTTCTGAGGTCAGAGGTTCAATTCCCAGCACCACCATCAGCCAAAGCTGAGCAGTTTTCCGGTCAGTTGGTCAGTCTGTCTTATCTAACATCTATCTGTAGCTCTTTCATTAAAATAAAAATCAATAAAATACTTTTAAGGAGAAAAGAGAGATTTAAAGAGATGTGCGTGCTTCTCTCCCTTTCTCTTTTTTTTCAAATGTGCATGTCTCTTTATAATTCCTTGCAGCCACCCTCTGGGGTTAGATGATGCTAACAACAGGGTGGAAAATGAATTACACTAATCTTACAGAAGATGCACGGTTGTGTTGAGATAGATACACCTGTGTGCACCTGCATACTTCCTCCATTTTTCTTGATAGAGAGAGAAAGAAATAGGGTGAGAGAAGTGAGTAGGAGAAACAGCACTGTTTCACCACTTGTGAAGCTTCCCATCTGCAGGGTTCCTGCACATGGTAATGTGTGCACTCTACCGGTGTAGCACCACTTGGCCCAACCTTTTTCCCTCTCTTTTCTCTTTCTCTGTATGTCTCTTATCTCTCTATCTCTAGCTCTCTATCCCCAGGTTATTGCTCACACAATTCCACTACTGTTGGGGACCTCCTTTTTTTTTTTTTTTAAATAAACAGAGGGAAAAACAGAAAGAGAGAACCAGAGAGAGAGAGACACTATAGCAGCACACCACCCTCCACGCAGACACGATTATGTGGTAGCATGTGTCTCGAACCTAGGTCCTTGTGCACATTAATGTGTGTGTTCTATTGGGTAAGCTACCTGCTTGCGACCCCGTGTGTCTGTGATTTTCAAATATCCAGTTTATGTGTGTATCCTGTGTGCAAGGCCTTTATATGTATATGTATATGTCCACTCTGCTATAGGTAGCATCTTACCTGCCACTGGTTTCCTGCTTGACCAGGCACGTAGGGTGCTGGGAGGCTCCGAAGGCTGTTCTTCACGGGGGACCCCCCAAGGGGACTCCCCACATCCCCAGAGGAGGAGTCAGCAGCCAAGGCCATGGAGTACTGCGGGTAGTTGTAGAGATTGTTGTAGTAGGGAAACAGAGACGGCTGGTAGAAGCTGCTATAGTAGGTGGAGTCTGGGACCAGGTCAGGCGTGTTCTCCATGTGCCCTCTGCTGGTGACAGCCGGGATGTCCTGGATCACCATACGTCCCTCTAGGAAGACAGAAAAAAGGTCACTTAATGTGGAAATTCACAAAAGTTTACACCTCCAGACCTTGGCAACATATCCCCTTCCTCCTGGAGACCTGTAGAAGTACAGGGCAAGGTACCCTGAGCCTACCTTTTCCTGCAGGAAGGAAAGTAAGAGAACATTTCAAAGATCGATGCAAATATGGCAAAACGACCGAAAGATGTTACTTGTGTATTCATTACTTGATTGTTTTGAGACAGAAAAATCAAGAGGAACAAGGGAGATAGGGAAAGAGAGACAGAGATACCTGCAGCAATGCTTCACCACTTTTGAAGACCCCCACCCCAACAGGTGGGAACTGGAGGCTTGAACCCGGGTCATTATGCATAGCAACGTGTGTGTACTCAACCAACTGCACCTCTGTCCATCCCCAAAACTTGATTTTTTTTAACCAGAGCACTGTTCAGCTCTGGCTTATGGTGGTGTGGGGAAAATTTTTTTTTAAACTGAGAATCCAAAAAAAATACTTTAAAGGTTATTTTTGTTAAATAAGCCTGGCACATTAACTTTTACCAAAAGTTCCTATCCTAATGTCTAGAAAGTTAAATGATCAAAACTAATGAACTTTGCTGTCAGCAACATTACTTCAAGATTAGTAGTACTTCACTGCTATTCTTTTACAGACATACGTATATATTTGCCTCCAGGGTTATTGTTGGGGCTCGATGCCTGCACTGCGAATCCACTGCTCCTGGAGGCCACTCCCCCCTTTTGTTGCCCCTGTTGTTTATCTTTGTTGTTGTTACTACTATTGTTGCTATTGATGTCGCTGTTGTTGGATAGGACAGAGAGAAATTGAGAGAGATGGGGAAGACAGAGAGGGGGAGAGAAAGATAGACACCTGCAGACCTGCTTCACTGCTCATGAGGCGACTCCCCTGCAGGTGGGGAGTCAGGGGCTCCAACTGGGATCCTTACAAAAGGCCCTTGAGCTTCGCACCATGTGCACTTAACCCACTGCGCTACTGCCAAGCCCCCACCGTGCTTTCCTCCCCTTTTGTTGCCCTTGTAGTTTTATTGTTGTGGTGGTTATTATTATTGATGTTGTTGCTATTGTCACTGCTATTGTTGGGTAAGACAGAGAGAAATGGAAGACAGAGAGGGGAGAGAGAAAGATAGATACTTGCAGACCTGCTTCACCGCTTTTGAAGTGACTCCCCTGCAGGTGGGGATCCAAGGGCTTGAACTGGCATCCTTATGCCGGTCCTTGTACTTTGTGCCACGTGCACTTAACGCACTGCGCTACTGCCCAACCCCCCCCCCCCATTATTAAAAGTGATTCTTGGGAGTGAACCCAGGTCCTTGCACATACTTGGTTCTGCTACATGCCCCTTCCTGACCCAATTTTTCTTCTTTCTCTCCTTCTCTGTCTCTCTCTCTCTCTCTCTCTCTCTCTCTCTCTCACACACACACACACACACATACCCTCAGAGAGGAAAAGCATCACAGCACTGCTCCACCATCCAGCGTTCTCAATTGGTGCCTGGGCTTGAACCTGGGCCTCACACACTGCAAAGTGTGTACTCTATTGGACGAACTACCTTCAGTCATTCCCCTCATACTTCACCTTAAATACAGTAGTAAAAAAAATCCTAGTATCCTAAATATATAGCCACATAGACATATCAGAAGTCAAAGCAAAAGTTTAAGAATGGAAAGAACAGTATTTCCTTTGCTTCCTTCCCCAGCTGCTATAGTTTCCTTCAGCTGTCTGGACAATGGAATAAACCAGAAGTGGACAAACTCCTTGGGTAAAAGGTCAGCTCAGTCTCAGCATTTTAGGCTTTGTGAGACATTCAATCACAGAATGTTCCTACTACCACTAACTGTGTTGCAAAAAAACTATTCACATGCACAAGCTGTTTGCCAATCCTGGGTCTAGACTTTCAACTGTTAAATCATCTTGCCAAGGTAGATTTGTTAAATAATGTTCAAAGAGCTGGTCTGACGGCCTGAAATAAATGCATTAGGGTCAGGTAGTTCCAGCCTATAGCAAATCTATAACCTGAGGTGAAAAATATGATGCAATTATAAATAAGAAGACTTCTCCTACAGGCATGTGCACAAACTTTTATGGAAATTCAGGCAGTAGAAAGATGGCTTTCCTTCTAGGAAGGAATTACAGAAACCTCATGGGGGGGGACAGAGTGTGAATTTTTCAAATTTATTTGAGAGAGAATGGGGGGGGACCAGAGCACCACTCTGGCACATGAGATACCAAGGCTTGAACTCAGGACCTCATGCTTGAGAGTTCAACACCATACCCATTGCCACCATCTCTGGGACTGAAAAGGCAATTCTATTATTTTTGCCTTCTTTTCTTTTCCTGCCCTCCCCAATGCCTTTACTTTCTTTTCTTTTTAAATCAGAGAACTGCTCCTCCCTGTCTTATGGTGGTTCTGGGGATTGAATCTGGGACTTCAGAGCCCCGGCATGAAAGTCTTTTGCAAGGGGTCGGGCGGTGGCACAGTGGGTTAAGCGCATGTGGCGCAAAACGCAGGGACTGGCATAAGGATCCCAGTTCGAGCCCCCGGCTCCCCACCTGCAGGGGAGTTGCTTCACAGGCTCTTCCCCTCCTCTCTCCATTTCTCTCTGTCCTATCCAACAACGAACAACATCAACAATGGCAATAATAATAACCACAACAAGGTTACAACAACAAGGGCAACAAAAGGGGGGAAATGGCCTCCAGGAGCGGTGGATTTGTGGTGCAGGCACCGAGCCCGGCAATAATCCTGGGGGGGGGGGCAGTCTTTTGCAGAACCACCATGTTATTTAATGGACCCTTTAAAAAGGGTCCCTCAATGTCCTTTAAAAACGAGCTACTGGCAAAATAGGTATAAATTGATAAAATAGTGGCCAAGAAGGGTGGAGGAGGTAGCAAAGACAAAGGAAGCAAGAAGTTGGGGGAGATTCTGACAGTGATGGACAGGGTACAAAAAAAGCAGAGGTGGGGGCCGAGTGGTGGCACACTTGGTTGAGCACATATGCTACCATGCACAAGGACCCGGATTCAAGCCTCCAGTCTCCACCAGAGGCAAAGCCTTACAAGTGGCAAAGCAGGGCTGAAGATGACTCTCTCTCTTCTTGCCCCCACCTCCCTCTTCCCTCTCAATTTCTCTCTGTCTCTATTCTAAATAAATAATAATAAAAAAATTAACACACAGATATAGCGTGGCCAATGGGCTGGAACAAGGGGAAGGGTCTCAGCTGAACTCTCTCAGCTGTCTTCAAGGTGCAGTGGGAACCAAGGACGTCTGAGCACAGAAGGGAATAAGTCAGAGATGTATTTTGAGCTGGTTTACTTGATGACAAATCCTTTTTGTTGTATTTTATTTATTATCTATGAGAGAGAGCTCCACATGACATACATAGAAGACAGACAAGACCGAGTATCTTTCTGGAACATGCAGCACAGCACCAAGGGTAGATCCAAGATCCTCAGGCTTGAGAGCCCAAGGCTCTACCAGCCAAATTATTTTCTCTGTTGACTGAAGGCAACTTTTTTTTAGTTAATTCATTTTTCAGTTGGGGAATTAATGGTTTACAGTAAATACAGCTGTTGGTACATGTGTAAAATTTCTCAGCTTTCTGCAAAACACTCTCACCCCCGTGCTCCTCCTCCACCATCAGGCACCAAGACCTGAAAGCCCCTCCACCCCAGAGTCCTTTACTTTGGTGCAATATGCCAAACCCAGTCTAAGTTCTACCTCATGTTTCTCTTTCTGTTCTTAATTCTCCACTTCTGTCTATGAGTAAGATCATCTCATATTCATCCTTCTCTTTCTGGCTTATTGTACTTAACATGATTCCTTTAAGCTCCACCCAAGAGGAGGTGAAGAAGGTGACTTCATCGATTTTAATAGCTCAGTAGTATTCCATTCTGTATATATACCATAAATTTCTCAGCTATTCATCTGTTGTTGGGCACCTAGGTTGATTCCAGGTATTGGTTATTACAAATTGTGTTGTTATGAACATAGGTATAAGCAGATCTTTTTAGATGTGTGTGTTTGGTTCCTTAGGGTATATCCCCAAGAGAGGAGTGTATAAAATTGATTTTTTTTTTTTTTGTTCTGCACCAGAACTCTGCCTGGCTCTGGCTGATGGTGCTGCTGGAGATTGAACCTGAAACCTTTGATGCCTCAGGCACAAAAGACTTTTTGCATAACCATTATGCTATCCTCCTCAGTCACAGATGGGAACTCTTAAGACAAGCAAAGGAAAAGCTTATCCAAGGAGCAGTGGAAGCAGTCCAGGGAGAGAACTAGATGGCTGTAAATACAGAAGGGAATTTGAGCTAGGGGTAAGGAAAGGGACAGGGAAGATGACACTGGACAAAACAGGACAGTGGGACTCTGGAATTCAGGTGCAGGGAGGTAAGAAATGTCAGACACAGGAAGAAAAGGTACCAAGATGTGCCAGAAGAGAGGGAGCTGGCATGTTCTGCTGACTTTAAAAAGGGACGGAGTCGTGCGGTGGCGCAGCGGGTTAAGCGCATGTGGCATGAAGTGCAAGGACCAGTGTAAGGATCCCGGTTGGAGCCCTGGCTCCTCACCTACGGGGGAGTCACTTCACGGGCGGTGAACAGGTCTGCCGGTGTCTGTCTTTCTCTCCCCCTCTGTCTTCCCCTCCTCTCTCCATTTCTCTCTGTCCTATTCAACAACAACGGCATCAATAACCACAACAATGTTAAACAACAAGGGCAACAAAAGGGAAAATAAATAAATATTAAAAAAGCCAGGAGGAACCATCTGATGGGGTGATGCCCAAGATGAGAAATTAATTCTTACCCCCACCTACACCTTCACCCACATGCAGTGAAGCAGGTCCTGCAGGTGTTCTGTCTCTCTCTCTTCTCAATTTCTATCTGCACTGTCAAATAAAATGGAAGGAAAGAAGGGAGGGAGGGAGGGAGGGAGGACTGCTAGGAACAGTGGGTTTGCAGTGCAGGTACTGAGCCCTAGCAACAACTCTGGTGGCAATTAAAAAAAAAACTTAGTTGTCTATGTTAAGAATGATTTTTATAGGGGCCTGGGAAGGGTGCATAATATTTATGGAAGAAGACTTTCATGCCTGAGGTTCTAAGTCTCAGGTTCAAGCCCGATCACCATCAGCCAGAACCAAGCTGTACTCTGGTGTGTCTGTCTCTCCTTCATCAATAAATATTTTAAAAAACATACCATTGTGCAATGGGGCTGATGATGGCTCACACAATTATGCATGAGGACCATACTCAAGTCCCCCAGTTCTCACCAGAATGGGCAAAGTTTCACCAGTGGTGGGGCAGTGCTGCAGGTGCCCTTACTATCTCTCCCTCCATCCCAACACCTATTTTAAAAAATGTCTGGTAGGATGGCAGAGTCAGACAGGCACTGTGTCCCAGTGACAACCCTGTTGACCAAAAATGGGGGGATATGAAGAACTGTCTTTATGTGCATTCAAATTTCCCAGGGTTGAAATATACATCCATCAAGCCACTGTCCAGCCCTATGGATTTCAGTGTTTGGCCTTGAAACGGCAACCTCAGCATGACCTGAAAAACTGAGAGAAATACACATTCTTGGGCTCCACCCCAGACTCCCCCAAATCAGAAACTCTGAGTGTCAGATTCAGCTATCTGAAGCAGACCTGATTTTTAAGAGGCAATAACAACAAATGCACTCCACCGCTGAGCAGTGTGGAGTGGCTCCAGTTTTCTATTGTATATTTTTTTGTGAGACAACCCTACAGCTCATCTCCAGGACCCCTGGAGCTCCAGCAGTCTCTGTCACTGGTTCTCTCAGGTGGTGCCAGGGATCAAGGCCGGGGGCTTCAAGCAGAATGCACACTGCAGGGGTCGGGCTGTAGCGCAGCGGGTTAATTGCACATAGTACAAGGTGCAGGGACAGGCCTAAGGATCCCGGTTTGAGCCCCCGGGTCCCCACCTGCAGGGCAGTCGATTCCCGGGTGGTAAAGCAGGTCTGCGGGTGTCTATCTTTGTCTCCCCATCTCTGTCTTCCCCTCCTCTCTCCATTTCTCTCTGTCCTATCCAGCAACGACAACAATAATAGTAACTACAACACTGATGAACAACAAGGGCAACAGAAAGGGGGGAAATGGCCTCCAGGAGCAGTAGATTCACAGTGTAGGCACCGAGCCCCAGCAATAACCCTGGGGGCAAAAATAAAAAAAAGGAAAAAGGAAAAAGGAAAAAGAATGCACACTGTGATGGGGAGGCAGCAACTGGTAGTGGGACTAAATACAAAGACCAGAGAACTATACTGAAGAGGAAACATCTTCACGAGTTTACTGCAAACTCTATTAAGTGGATCTCAGTATTTTTCCTAAAATAAAAACTGGCCAAGGTCACTCAGCAAGGATGATAATACTAGAAAACTCAATGGCATCATTCCCAGGAGAATGTGAGGTTTTGTTGGTTTTTTTTTTTTTTTGCCACCAGGGTTATTGCAGGAGCTCCATGCCTGCACTATTTCTTGGCACTGGTGTTTTTTTTTTTTTTTTTTTTTTTTTTTGTTCCTCCAGGGTTATTGCTGGACTCGGTGCCTGCACCATGAATCCATGGCTCCTGGAGGCCATTTTTCCCCCTTTTAGTTGCCCTAGTTGTTGCAGCCTCGCTGCGGTTATTATTGCCATTGTTGACGTTGCTTTGTTGTTGGATAGGACAGAGAGAAATGGAGAGAGGAGGGGAAGACAGAGAAAGAGGGGGAGAGAAAGATAAGACACCTGCAGACCTGCTTCACTGCCTGTGAAGCGACTCCCCTGCAGGTGGGGAGCCGGGGCCTCGAACCGGGATCCTTACGCCGGTCCCTGCGCTTTGCGCCACGTGTGCTTAACCCACTGGGCCACCGCCCGACCCCCGGTCTTTTGTTTTTAAAGACAGAATCTGAGAGGTCGGGCAGTGGTACACCTGGCAGAGAAGACCTGGTTCCAAGTCCCTGGTCCCTACCTGCAGGGAGGAAGCAAGCTTCATGAATGCTGAGGCAGTGCTGCAGGTGTGTGTCTCTCTGTCCCTTCTTGTTTTCTCTCTGTCTCTATCAATGACATTAGAAAGAAAGAAAGAAAGAGAGCGAGAAAGAAGAAGGAAGGAAGGAAGGAAGGAAGGAAGGAAGGAAGGAAAAAAGGAAGTCACCAGGAAGAGTAGATTCACCATGCAGGCACCGAGATCCAGAGATAACCTTGGAGACCATAGGAAAAAGGAGAAACAGAGTAAGGAGAGACACCACAGTACCACTCACAGTACCTGCCCTGCCCAATGGACAGGTAGGTGCTATATAGGACAGGACAGGCTGAGGACTTAAACCCGAATCCTCACCCATGCTAATTTGTATGCTCTAGCAGGTGACCACCTTCTCCTACCCACTCTTAAAAAATGTATTCATTTATTAACATGAGAGAGGAGAGAGAGACCAGAGCATCACTATGGTACATGCAATGCAGAGGATGGAACTCAGGACCTCACATAATCACGTCCAAAGCTCCAGCCATTGCAACCTCTGCTGGGTGGCTGCAGTAGTTTTCTGAATTATTTTCCTAGGTCCTGTCAGGATGCAAAGGGAAATATGAAGTCAGGTGTTTCCAGTGTCAGCAAGACTGGTGCGGTTGTAATTTGCATTTTAAGGAAGAAAAGCCAGCAGGACAAGAATCAACAGATCTGAAAGGTAGCAGGTAGCAGAAGAGAGAGAGATATCTGGAGACATGACCAACCAACATTCTTCCTCCTGAGCCACTGCGGGTCTGCAGATACCACCACTCCGCGAATGCTCACAGCTGTGACTCCTATCATCCATTCTTCCTGCACACGCCCAGTTCTTACAAAGCTTCCCAAAGTCTCTGCTACTTTTCCTTGCACTCGTATACGCGATATGAAATATGATTCACTCCACTACAGTAGATCAATACCTGCACATGATAAACACCCTTATTGATCTGGCCATGCTCGAGGCTGATCTCCAGGCCCGCAGTGTATTCACAGCAGTTAACCAGTAATTCATCTGAAGGCTTGTGGAGGCTTTCCCCCTCCTTTCCCAGAGTGTCAACATGCCCAATGCTGTTGCACTTTGAATCCTGTAGGTTCCAACCTGAAGTCACTCTTGCTTTCTAGAGGAAGAAACACACACACACACACACACACACACACACACACACACACACACACACACATCCCACAAATGGTTAGTTATGCCTGCAGGTTCCATTTGGCTTTGTAACTCCATACCTTGCCTAGGCCCACTCAGTAGCTTCTAGGGTTTCTTTTTCTCCCCTCCCTCTCTCTACCTCTTCTTCTCCACTCAGGTCACGCACACCTGATAATGTGTGTACAATAGGTCAGTCCTACTGCTCCCAGTAGATTTTCCTTGCCCTTCTAAATTTCAGGTAGAGACAGAGAGGGGGAGAGAAAGAGAGACAAAACCACAGTACCTTTCTACCATTCACGATGCATGTGGTGCCCGGGGCTCAAACCTGGGTCCTTTTGCACAGTAAAATGGTGCAAAAGTGTTCCACCCTGATGAGCTATTTCCTGGACCCATAACATCTGCTATTTGTTTATTTGATAGAGATAAAAAAAAAATTGAAAAGAGTAGGAGAGATGGGGGGGAGATGCTTGCAGTACTGCTTCAGGATTCATGAAGATTTCTCCATTTAGATGGGGAGCAGAGGCTGAGCCCAGGTCCTTGCACATGGTTGCATGTGCATTCTACCAGGTGCACAATCACCTGGCCCCTACATCTAGTATTTTAAAAGTTGATTTATATGATAGGGAAGAAAGAAATTGAGAGTGAAGGGGGACACATAGAGAGGAGGAGGAAAGAGAGGCACCTGCCGCACTGCTTCACCACTCATGAATCTTCCACCTGCAAGTGGGGGCCCAGGTCCTTGCATTCCACCAAGCACACAGCTGCCAGATGTAACACCTAATTTTAAGAGTTGCCAATTAGGTGGAAGTGTTGACCAGTAAATGGAGAATCTCAAAATTATCCACCACCATCTATGAGATGCTGGGCTCTAGGAGGCTATGAGGAAAAAGTCCAAGTCATTACCCCTGGTTTTTGTTTGTTTGCACTGGGGGGGGGGAATTAAAGTCTCAAGAATGGTAACATATCATGGCATCTGGAGGTTGACAGCAGTGGGGTGCACCCCACTGAAGGAACAGGGAGGTGCGCTGAGCTTCCTGCCCTGGGCATTCTTCTCTGCAGGGCAGCAGCGTCGGAGTAGCCAGCTCCTAGCAAGACTTCAACTTTAGAGGGAGAGTTAAAACTAAGTCATGCCACATGCTGTTTTCGGAGGCTTCCTCTGCAAGCAAGAGAAGAACGAGGAAGACAGATATGTGAGGAGAAAGAAATGTCGCTGCCTGGGAGTTGGATGCACGTGTTTCTATGCGCAAGGACCTGGGTTCAAGCCCCTGCTCCCCAAGCAGTGAAACAAGTTTGCAAGTGTCTCTCTTCTTCTAGCTCTCTATCCATCTCAATCCAGAATTCCCACCTTCTGCACCCCATAAAGAATTTTGCTCCAAGAACTGGATGGTGGCACACCTGGTTCAAAGTACATGTTACAATGCACAAGGACCTGGGTTCTAGCCCCTGATCCCCACCTGCAGGGGAAAGGCTTTCCAAGTAGTGAAATAGGGCTGCAGGTATTTCTGTCTATCTCCCTGTCTATCAATTTATGGCTGTCCTAAGCCAATAAATAAATAAAGATTAAAAAAACATGTTGGTCTATACTCCCAGAAGAGGGGAAATGTTAGAAGAAGATGACTAGAGAGCTCTGAACTCCAATTCCATCAGGACCCTGAGAAAGAAGAGTGACAAAGGAAGGACACTCAGAAGTAGTACTAGGTATAGGCATTACTTAGAAAGGAAGAGAATGGGAGTTGGGCAGTAGTGCGGCAGGTTAAGTGCACGTGGCACAAAGAGCAAGGGTTGGCATAAGGATCCCAGTTCGAGCCCCCGGCTCCCCACCTGCAGGGGAGTCGCTTCACAAGCTGTGAAGCAGGTCTGCGGGTGTCTATCTTTCTCTTCTCCTCTCTGTCTTCCCCTCATCTCTCCATTTCTCTGTCCTATCCAACAATGATGACATCAATAACAATAACAATAATAACTACAACAATAAAACAAGGGCAACAAAAGGGAATAAATAAATAAATGTTAAAAAAAAGGAAGGAAGAGAACGCAGGACCATAGGGAAAAAATGGGCAAAAAATTAACTATATAGATAGATAGTTATAGGAATAATAGTCAACCTATATCTGACCTTGGAAGAACCACCAGAGTTTCCAATGGGAACAGGAACACAACTCTGGTGATGGGAACAGTGAAGAATTGTGCCGGTTATCTTATAATTTTACAAATCAATATTAAATTACTAATAATAAAAAAGATGTTAAGAAAAAAGAATGATAGGAAATAAAAAGGGAACCAGGTGGTGATTCACCCAGTTAAGTACACACATTACTATGTACCAATATCTGGATTCAAGCCCCTGTTCCCCACCTGCAAGGGGAGGCTTCAGGAGTGGTGAGGCAGGTCTGCAGGTGTCTTTTTCTCTCCCTCTCTACCTCACACCCGTCTCAATTTTTCTCTATCCTAGTCAATAAAACAAGAATGGGGGAGAAGAGAAAAGAAAAAAATGTCAGGGGAAGCAGTGGATTTGTAGTGCTGGCACTGAATCCCAGTCATAATACTGGTGGTAATAAAAATAAATTAAAAAAAAAAAAGCAAGGAAGGAAGAAAGAGAAGTCACTGCCTGCATGGACAATGGGGTCTCCTAAACTCTCTAACGAGTGAAGCTTGCCATGCCACGCAACACAGAAGGCTGGTTCTCTGAGATAAAACAGAGGCTGTGCAGAGAGAGAGGCCTGATAACGGGGAGGCAGTGTGCACACTGTCGATGCTGGGAGATGGGAGGGACAGCACCACCCTTTCCCCTTCCCCTGCTGTAGGAACTCTGCGCACTCCATGTAAGAGACTTGCTGAGCTCCTACTGTGCACAAAGCAGCCTGACCAGCACCTCTGGAAACTTACAAGGGCGATAGCTCGCACACACTAGGGCTCCCTAAGACACACACAGCAGTAGGCTGCCCCGGACTATGGTGAACTAAAACTTTTTTTTTTCTTAACTGCCACCAAGGTTATTGCTGGGGCTCACTGCCTGCATGATAATGCCACCATTCCTGATGGTCTTTTGGTCTTTTTTTTTCTCCTCTTTTTTCTTTTTGAAAGTGTCAGAGGGAAAAGGGTAGGAAAAAGAGGGAGAGAGAAACAGACACACCTGCAGACCTGCTTCACCTCCTACACACACTGCACAGGTGGGGACTGGGGGTTTGAACGCAGGTCCTTGAACACAGTAATATATGCACTCTACCAGGTCCAACACCACCCAGAACACAAATATAAGCTTCCACAGCACAAGTTGTATTGATGCTGGCTTCTGAATATCACTCAAACACTGTGTGGGATGTGCTACGCCAGTTTCTCCCCACCAGCCACCAAAGGAGTTTTATGTAAAGTCATTTGCTGGCGGAGGAAGGACCAAGCTTTCTTCCAAGGAGACAGTTTTCCTTAAGAAAATAAACCCATGGCCGTAGAGATGGCATAATGAATATGGTGTCAGACTTTCAAGCATGAGGTCCTGAGTTCAACTGCCAATGTCATATGTGCAGAGTGATGCTCTGGTGTTTTCTTTCTCCCTCTAGTAAATAAATATATCTTTTTTAAAAGGAAGGAATGAAAGAAAGAAAAGGGAGGGAGAGGGGGAGGAAGAGAAAATGGGGGTCAAGCAGTGGCACACTGGGTTGAGTACACACGTCACCAAGTACAAACACCCAGGTTCGAGCCCCCACTCTCCACTTGCAGGGAGGAAGCTTCACAAGCAGTGAAAGTCTGCAGGTGTCTTTCTGACTCCGTCTCTCTATCTCTCCCTCCCTCTCAACTTCTCTCTGTCTCACCTAATAAGGGAGGAAGGAAGGAAAAGGAAAGAAGGAAGGAAGGAAGGAAGGAAGGAAGGAAGGGGGAGGGGGAGGGGGAGGGGGAGGGGGAGGGGGAGGGGGAGGGGGAGGGGGAGGGGGAGGGAAGGGAAGGGAAGGGAAGGGAAGGGAAGGGAAGGGAAGGGAAGGGAAGGGAAGGGAAGGAGACAGGAAGGAAAATGGCTTCCAGGAGCAGTGGATTTGTCATGCAGTCACTGAGCCGCCGTTAAAAGCTTAGTGGTCAATGCAAACAGTACCACCTAGACTCGGTTCACCTCAGATTGTGTCCATAGACTCCAAGCGTAGCATGTCAACCCTTCAACTCCAATACTCTACCATCAAGTTGCAGATGCTACCATGACACCAACCTGACTTCATTGGACAGATGACCTCACCTATGTGCCCAGGAACCCCCACCTCTCCAGAGCCCCACCCCACTAGGGAAAGAGAGAGACAGGCTGGGAGTATGGATCAACCTGGTAACGCCTATGTTCAGCGGGGTAGCAATTACAGAAGCCAGACCTTCTACCTTCTGCGTCTCATAATGACCCTGGGTCCATACTCCCAGAGGGATAAAAAAAAAATAGAAAAGCTATCAGGGGAGAGGATGGGATACAGAGCTTTGGTGGTGGGAATTATGTGGAATTGCACCCTTCTTAAATACATTTTTTTTAAAAATCCAAACTAAAAAAAATATATACCATGCATAACATTGTTGTGCATGTACAAACTATTGTATTTACTGTTGAATGTAAAACATTAATTCCCCAATAAAGAAATAAAAAACTATTGTATTTACTGGTGAATGTAAAACATTAATCCCCAATAAAGGAAAATAAATGTTTAAAAATAAAAAACTATACCAAGTTAAAAAAAAAAAAAACCTAGTGGCATTTTTTTTTTAATGTGGTAACATAATGGTTATGCAAAAAGACTCGTGCCTAAGGCTCCAAGGTCCCACATTCAATCCCCAGCACCACCATAAACCAGAGCTCTGGTACACGTGCGCATGTGCACGCACAGAGACACAGGCATGCACGCAAGCACGCACGCACGCACGCACGCACGATGGGCAACAAAAGCACAGAAAAGAAAATAACAGGCCTTGTAAGGGAGGCCACCCAGATTCCAAGGGAATTCCTTGAGGCCACCCAAAGGCTCAGGTCACCACATCCATTGTGTGGAGGTGTGGGCGGAGGCTTGGTATTCTAAGCTACCCCCTACCCTCAGGGAGTTTGCTTCTTGCACAGCAGAGAGCCCAAGGGGGAAATGAATGGGAGCAAATAGACAAAGGTTAAAAAAAAAAAATGGAATCTGGGGCCAGGTGGTGGTGCTGGAATCCAGGTTTAGCCCCTGGTCACCACCTCCAGAAGGGAAGCTTCACAAGTGGTCTGTAGGTGTCTCTTTCTCTATCACCTCATTCACCTCTCAATTTCTCTCTATCTTATTAAATGAGTAAATACTTTTTAAAAAGAAAGAATCCCAAAGAAAGGAGAGGGAGGGATCAGCAGAGCCAGCAGGCAGGTAAACTGAGGCAGAGAGGAAGCTGACTCAGTTCAATGGAGCTTAAATTCTGCCCCCAAGGAAAAACTGCGTCTGACAAAAGTGGCCTTAGTCCCACTGTAAGATGGTATACTGAAGAGCCCTTAAATAAAAATGGAATCATCTTATGATCCAGCAATACCACTCTTAGGCATTTCTCCATCTAGCATGCAAACATTAATCTGAAGGGACATATGTGTCCCTATGTTCATATCTGCTTATTCACAATAGCCACCGAGTGGAAGCAGCCTAAATGCCCATCAACAGATGACTGGATAAAGAAACTATGAGATGGGGATCGGGCGGTAGTGCAGCAGGTTAACTGCACATGGCGCAAAGCACAACGACTGGCTTAAGGATCCCAGTTCAAGAACCCGGCTCCCTAGCTTCAGGGAAGTCACTTCACAGGCGGTGAAGCAGGTCTGCAGTTGTCTGTCTTTCTTTGCCCCCTGTCTTCCCCTCTTCTCTCCATTTCTCTCTGTCCTATCCAACAACGAAGGACAACAACAATAACAACAACAACCACAACAATGCTACAACAAGGGCAACAAAAGAGGGAAAAATGGCCTCCAGGAGCAGTGGATTCACGGTGCAGGCACTGAGCCCCAGCAATAACCTTGGAGGCAAAATAATTAATAATAATAATAATAATAATGAAGCTATGAGACATATATATCCCATGGAATACTAAATACTATCTGCAATCAAAAAAAGATGATGTTGTGTCCTTGGGATGAAACAGATAAAAGTAGTAGTGATTGGGGCCAGGTGGTGGTGCACCTGGTTGAGCGCACATGTTACAGTGCGCAAGGACCCAGGTTTGAGCCCCTGGTCCCCACCTACAGGGGGAAAGTTTCACAAGTGGTGAAGCAGTGCTCCAGGTGTCTCTCTGTCTCTCTCCCTCTCTATCACCCCTTTCCTTCTCAATTTCTGACTGTCTCTATCCAACAAATAAAGATTTAAAAAAGAAACTAGAAGTGATTATGCTTAGACAAGTAAGTAAAGTGATGAAAGACAACTACTGGATGTTTTCACTCATGTGGAATCTAGAGCTTGGATACACATGCACTAGGAAGAAAAGGCAAAACAGAAGCAAGCAAACTGTTTCTAAGACTTGTGAGAACCCTGGTTATCTTTGGGAGGTGGGAGGGTGGGGACACAGAACTTTGGTAGTGGGTGTGGTGTGATGTGGAACTATACACTCTGGCCGTATAATCTTGTAACCCACTATAATTACAAATTAAGAAAAAAATAAGTAAAGAGTGGCCTCACAGGCATCTAGCAACTGTCTGTCTGTCCCTGTGCCCCTGGGAATAACTCTCCTCAGGTTTTGTTCTATCCTCTCTGGCTCCAGCTCAGGGAGTTCTCCTTGCACCCCCACACCCCCACTCTGGGCACTCCAGAATCCCCCGGGTCCAGCAGAGACATAGATGTCTGTGCTCCAGTGGGAGTCAGATATGGGGAACTGCCTTTTCTCTGACTTGATGAGCAGTACACTCTCTCACGGCCCTGAAAGCCTATCTTCCTGGTAAGACAGTCTGTCTCGTCCTCTCTCTCTCACTCTCTCTCCCTCTCTAGCATCCCCATCCAGCATCTCCTGTCAAGGGCAAAACTCCAGAGACAGTGGGCGCTTTGTCAGCACCTCCCTCAGATTGGAAGACACAGGGCCACTCGGGCAAAGGGGGGAGAAGGAACACATCCAGCATGTCACCTCCCACTCACTCCATTCCAACAGAAATCCTACTTCTTAAAGCCTTCTCCAGTCCTTGTAGTATCTACCTCTCACAATGAGGAACATTAAACCTGGAGTCTTCTTTTTTAAAAAGATACAGAGAGAGAGAGAGAGAGAGAGAGAGAGAGAGATGCAAATACCACAGCACCAAAGCTTCTTTCAATGGGGTGGGAGCTGGGATCAAACCTGGGTTGTGCACATGGCAAAGCAGCATGAGCTGTTTCACCAGCCCAAACCTGAAGTGCTTTTGACAGAGGCTGTGCTTCTGTTCAGAATCTCTGGACAACTTAAAAATGAAGGTGGTTAACCTAACCAAAGCAACGATTGCCACCTCAACATGCTTCACCTCAGACTGTATCCAGAGACTTCACGTGTGGAATGGCAACCCTTCAACTTCATTACTCGGGTTCCAGATGCCACCAGGATGCTGGCCAGGCTTCCCTGGATTGAAGACCTCACCAATGTGTCCTGGAGCTCAGCTTCCCCAGAGACCCACCCTACTAGGGAAAGAGAGAGGCAGACTGGGAGTATGGACCGACCAGTCAACACCCATGTTCAGCGGGGAAGCAATTACAGAAGCCAGACCTTCTACCTTCTGCAACCCTCAACGACCCTGGGTCCATGCTCCCAGAGGGCTAAGGAGTGGGAAAGCTAACATGGGAGGGGGTGGGTTATGGGGATTGGGTGGTGGGAATTGTGTGGAGTTGTACCCTTCCTACCTTATGTTTTTGTTCACTAATCCTTTCTTAAATAAAAAATTAAAAAAAAAAAAAATGAAGGTGGTTAACTGGCTCGAACCGGGATCCAGTTAACCGACTATCAAAGAATAGTCATAGCAATCTGAAAGGGCTACTCAAATATTCGTCTCTCTCTCTCCCAAATATTTATCTAAGTAAAGCAGAATATTCTCTATGAATTGCAGTCAGTACAACAGAGGGGCAGGCTTAATTAGTAGAGTACACTTTATTTCTTTGTTTGTTTGTTGACTGCCAACAGGTCTATTACTGGGGCTCAGTACTAGCACTATGAATCTACTGTTCCAGACAGCCTTTTCCCCTCTTCCCCCCTTTTCCTTTTCTATTTTATTAGTTAGGATAGAGAGAACCTGAGAAGGAGAGAGACACCTGCAGACCTGCTTCCACTGCTTGCGAAGCTTCCCCTGCAGGTGGGGAGCAGGAGGTTGGAACCCAAGTCCTTGCACATGGTAATATATGCGCTTAACTGGCTGCACCACCACCTGTCCCCAATGTACACATGTCACTATGCACAAGGACTCGGGTTCAAGCCCCTCCTGGGCCACCACCTAAGAGGAGAAATTCATCTGCTAGGAGTGATAGAATCATACAGGCAAAGAACCCCAGCAATCATCCAAGACTGGTGGTGATAGGGGATGAAGACGATATGGGAAGACATGTGTGACATTTCAGTCGGAGAAAGGCAGGGCATGGAGAAGGCTTTAAGGCCCTGGTGCATGATGGTGGAAATGATCTAAGCTGGGGTGACAGTCTTCTGTAGGCACCTATTGTGGGGAGATGAGAAATTGTTCTCCTGTGTCAACTGTGCTGTAAACCATCAATACCCCTCCATAAAGAAAAAGAAAAGGGGGCCAGGCAGTGGCACACCCAGTTAAGTGCACATAGTATGAATCATTTGGACCCACTCAAGGATCCTGGTTCAAGCCTTTGGCTCCCCACCTACAGGGGGGTCCACTTCACAAGTGGTGAAGCAGATTTGCAGGTATCTCTCCTTCTCTCCCTCTATCTCCTCTCCTGTCTCAATTCCTCTCTGTCCTAGCCAGTAAAATGGAAAAAGGGGCCACCAGGAGCAGCAGATTCTTAGTGCCAGTATCAAACTCAGCAATAACCATGGAGGCGGAAGGAAGGCAGGAAGGAAAGGATGATTGGGGGCCAGCGGTGGTGCATCTGGTTGAGTGCACACACTACAGTGCACAAAGACCCAGGTTCAAGCCCCCAGTCCCCACCTGCAGGGGGAAAGCTTCACAAGTGGTAAAGCAGGGCAGCAGGTGACTGTTTCTTTCCCTCTCTATCTCCTCCTTCTCAAATTCTGACGGTCTCTATCCAACAAATAAAGATAATAAAAATTAAAAAACGAAGTATAATCATTTTAAAAGAGAAAAGAAAAAGGAGTCAGGCGGTAGCACAGAGGGTTAAGCACATGTGGCGCAAAGCACAAGAACCAGCTTAAGGATCCTGGTTCGAGCCCCTGGATCCCCACCTACAGGGGAGTCGTTTTCTCAAGTGGTGACACACATCTTCAGGTATCTTTCTCTTCCCCTCCTCTCTCTATTTTTCTCTGTCCTACCCAACAACAATGACAATAATAACTACAACAATAAAAAAACAAGGGCAACAAAGGGAGGGAAGAAAGAAAGAAAGGAAGAAAAGATAAAGGAACGGAACAAACCCTCAGTATTAACATTCTCTGCCATCAAATGAGTGTCAAGGAAAGCTGCAGGAAAAGGTCAGTCCTGCTCCCAGTGCTCAGTCCCTGGGGTACCCCAACTCTGTTGTCTCTGGCTGGGCATCCGAGGGCCAGTCCATGGGTAAAAGAGCAGCCATCTCTGCCCCTGGCCTCCCCAGGGAGGTCAGACAGTAGCCTTGAATACTGTGTCCTGCTGTCACTCCCTAAAGCCACAATCAGAACCCGAGGGAACACTTTGTTTCTCCCACAAGGCAATCAAGACGGACAGGGCTGTTTTCAGAGTCAAACACCAACCTGCTGCCAGGACAGCAAACAGCCTCTTTACTGCAGAGCTGCCTGCTTAGAGGCGAAGGTGGGGAAGAGCTGACCAGGGCTTTGAGGCCCTGAACTCCGTCCTCCCCTCATTCCTGCCTCCTCCTCCCTGAAATTAATCGCTTCTACCACCACAGACAGCTTTTTTTTTTTTTTTAATGCATTCATGGTGGAAGGCTGGTGTTGTAGGGCTGAACTTTTAGCTCGCTATAAAGTTAATGTGCTACTCAATGTTCATCGCAGGCAAGGCTGTGGGGCTGTGGGTTCCCTGCCGCCCCCAAAGGCCATTATCTGTAATTGCCCATTACCATGTGTAATGATTCTCCTGGCTTGGTCTGTGACCTCCAAGGTTCTGTGCTGCTAGAGCAAAGGACTCCACATCTCTTGAATCAGAAGTATCTTAGACCTCTTCCAGATGTACCTTCCCCACCTCTGTGGAGTGTTAACTCCCTTTCAAATAATAGGAAAGTAAAGCATAATCCCCTCCTTCATTATGTGGGAGCTGATAACCCCTCAACAGGGAATGACCCAAAGCCCTTTCTGCTACTCCCTTGTCTTTGATTTTGGATGTTTAATTGTAAAGCTCCTTTTAAAGTTTGCTGGGGGAGAGAGGTGGAGATAGGGAAGAGGAGAGAGGAAGAGCAAAGTTCTCAGTCGTAAGTTCTTTAACAGATACCCCTACATTTAGTATTTATTTACAGAAGGCAGGACTCTGTTTTCCTGTCCACTTCCCTCTGAAAGGTAGTTTAAAACAAAAATTCAGGCTGAGGAGACAGAAGAATGTATATCTTTCTCATAAAATTTTTTTTAAAATTACAAACTAATAATAAAATTAAAGCTATTTCCATTCTGTCAAGAGTTATTTTGCACCGAAGCTAAGAAGGTGAAACACATAGAATAAGACCTAACAGCCTCGCAAGAGTCAGAATCCAACTCCCCACTACACAAAAATGCAGCATCGGTGCTGTGGTCTCATTCTCTCTCTCTTCCTGTCTCTATCTTTAAAATAAGATTTAGAAAGCAAAGGAAGATGTTGAAAATGAACATCATTTGCTGCTACTGATAAAAAACCAACAGCAAGGTGTCGAGCAGTAGAGCACTGAATTAAACACACATGGTGCAAAGAGCAAGGACTGGTGCAAGGGTCCCAGTTGGAGCCTCCGGCTCCCCACCTGCAAGAGGAGTTGCCTCACAAGTGGTGAAGCAGGTCTGCAGGTGTCTTATCTTTTTCTCCCTCTCTCAATTTCTCTCTGTCCTATCCAGCAACAAAAATGGAAAAAATGGCCGCCAGGAGCCGTGAATTCAAGTGCAGGCACAGAGCCCCAGTAATAACCCTGGAGGCAAAAAGGAAAAAGAAACCAACAACAGGGCCAGCAAAATAGCTCATTTGGACAATGTACTGCTTTGCTATGGGTGGGACTTGGGTTCGAATCCAGTGCCCAGTGCATTAAAGGAAGCTTCAGTGCTGTGGTGTCTCTCCCTGCCTCTGTCTCTTTGTGTCAATCTAGAAAAAAGTGAAAAAAGAGACAAACACCAACAATTTCCTGGAAACACATATAAATGCCTATTAAGATACTCGCAACACTGTTTCTCTTATCTGAAAGAAGAGGACAAAAGGAAGGACACTGGAGGTTATTAACCGTGCAGGTATGACTTAGAAAGGAAGAGATGACAGGACCGTAAAAATAAACAAGAAACATATACAGATAGATATATAGCTAGACAAATAGATATAGGCAGATATAAAATCATCCCATATCTGTGACCTTGAAAGAACTACTCCAGTTTCCAATGGAGGGAATGGAAACACAGAAATCTGGTGGTGGGGATGGCTTGAAATTATACCCTATTATATTATAGTCCTCTAAAAAAATCATTTAAAAAATGATGCTAGCAACCAAGTGTGTCAAACACTAGTCAGGAGACTTCTGGAAGACAGAGACCCTGAGGGTTGGGCCCCAATCTTTCCACAGGGAAACATTAAGACAGGAGCTGAAGGCTGTGATTTGATTCCAGGGCGCTTCAAAATGGGCACACTTGTGGGCTCACTTCTGGAGCCGTCTCTATTCAGAAAAAAAAAAAGCAAAGAAAGGATAAGTTGACTGAGAGCTGTGGAACCACAAGGCATAAGCTGCAGTGAAGCCCTGATGAAAGAAAGAAAGAGAGAGAAAGAAAGGAAGGAAGGGAGGGAAAAGAAAAGAAAGGGAGAAAGAAAGAGGGGGAGGGGTAGAGAGAAAAGAGAAGGGGAGAGAGAAGAGAAAGGGAGGGAGAAAAAAGGAGAGAGAGAAATGAAAAGAAAAAAAAACACACCTTATACTAACTCCAATTCCATTAAGACCTAGAGAGAGAAGAAAAGAGGAGGGACACTCAGAAGTAGAAATAGGTGTAGGTGTGGCTTAGAAAGAGAAGGCAAAACCAGAGTGGGGGACTGGGCAAATACATATAAGTATAGATAGTTATAGAAATAATAGTCAGCCCATACCGTGACCTTGAAAGAACTACTGCAGTTTCCAGGGGAGGGATGACACAGACCTGTGCACACCACTGTTCCCAGCAGCAGTTTATAACAGCCCAGACCTGTAACCCAGATGCCCAAGGACAGATGAGTGGCTGAGATAGCTGTGTGGCATACACACAATAGAGTATTAATCCTATGTAGGAAATAATGGAATCTTCTACTTTTCCATATCTTGAACAGAACTTGAAGGAATCATGTGATATAAGATGAGTCAGGTAAAAGGACTAATAACTAGTAGTCATATTTTATATTCCAAAGGGCCTGAGGCTGTACTAGTTTTGTTTTTTTTCTCTTTTCCCTGAGCCTGAAATCTGATATGTAGGTGGATCCAAGTTATTGTCTGGGGAGATGATGTCATGGCTGGAAAAAGGACCAGAAAGCTGGATCAGGGAAGAGTAGCTCCCAAATATGGGGAAGGTGTATAAATATTGTTGACTGTAAGCCCCATTGATTTAATCTGATCTGGGGCCCATATTCAGCTTAGGAGCCTATGTGACCTCTGCATCCCTGTAGATCTAGCTCACATTCTGTGGTCACGAATAGGAAATATGCCTACTAGCTATCTACAAAATGAGGACCCCTCCCCCCCAACTCTTTATCTGCATTACTCCAGCCTTTAGGTTAATGATTAGTCAACAACTTGTTTGGCTTTATATGTTAACTCTCTCTTCAGCCACAAGGTTCCAGATGCTAGAATGATGCCAACCAGACTTCCCTGAACAGATAACCCCACCAATGTGTCCTGGAGCTCCAATTCCCCAAAACCCCACCCCACTAGGGAAAGAGAGAGGCAGGCTGGGAGTATGGACCAACCTGTCAATGCCCATGTTCAGTGGAGAAGCAATTACAGAAGCCAGACCTTCCACCTTCTGCCTCCCACAATGACCTTGGGTTCATACTCCCAGAGGGTTAAAAGAATAGAAAATCTATCAAGGGTGGGGATGGAATACAGAATTCTGGTGGTGGGAACTGTGTGGAGTTTTACCCCTCTTATCCCATGGTTTTGCGAGTGTTTCCTTTTTTATAAATAAATAAATAAAGTACAGTTAATTTTTTTTTAAAAAAAGGACTAATAATGGCTGAATCATTTACAGGTGGGACTTAAGCAGCAAGGCAAGAAAGGGGAAACAAGGTGAAGTTTGGACTGGATGGGGTGTATTGGAGCAAAGGCAGAGACTCTGGAGGGTATTGTATAACCAGGACATAATGGTGAAGAGAAACCTGGGTTAACTAGGAGAGATAAGGAGTTATGCTCAGAGCCAAGTGGTGGCACACATGGTTGAATGCACCTGTTACAGTGTACAAGGACTCAGGTTTGAACCCCTGCTCCCCACTGGCAGGAAGGAAGCTTCATGAGCAGTGAAACAGAGCTGCAAGTGTCTCTGTCTATCTCTCCTTTTATATCTCCATTTCTTCTCAATTTCTCTCTGTCTCTACCCAAAATAAATAAATAAATAAAATTTCTTTAAAAGAAATTATACTCATGAAAGCTGGGCGGTGGCACACACAGGTACACACACAAATCACCATTTACAAGGATCCTGGTTCGAATCTCCACTCCCTACCTGCAGGGAGGACACTTTCATAAGTGGTGAAGCAGGTCTATAGATGTCTTATCTTTTTCCCTCTTTAATTTTTCTCTGCCCTGTTAAATAAAGTAAAGTAGAAAGAATGAAAAATAAAGGGAAAGGGGAAAATGTCAGACAGGAGCGATGGATTCACAGTGCCTAACCCTGATGGCAATAAAAACAAAAATCATACTAGGCAGCTGTGAAGAACAATGAAGCCACCTTCTCTGACCCATCTTGGATGGAGCTAGAAGGAATTATGTTAAGTGAGCTAAGTCAGAAAGACAAGTATGGGAGGATCCCACTGATAACCAGAAGTTGAGAAAGAACACAAAGGTAAACTCAAAGCAGGATTTGACTGAATTAGGAGTAGGGCATCAAAGTAAAAAAATCTCTGGGTTGAGGGTGAGGTTGGAAGTTTGGCTTCATGGGGGGGGGGGGGAGAACACAGTCTTTTGGTGGTGGGAATGGCGTTGGTGTTTATGAACACTCCTATTAATTTGTAGTCATATAAGCCACTATTTAATTAATATGAGAGGGGGGAAATTTAATTGAATGTCTTAAACTTTTTAATGCACAGACCATAGGCTGAGTCTTTTATATGTTGACTCTCTTATAATTCTAGACCAGGGAGAACAGAAGCAACCGGTGGCACGGCTATATACAAATAATGTCAAAGGACAAATTATGGTGACGCTGTGTATGATACAGCAAATACTAACAATAGGATTTTTCAAAGTTAACCCAATTGCCTAATAATATGATTATAGCAATAACTATCTATTGCTTTTTTAAACCCTAAGATAGCAGGAACCTCCAGCTTCCTCTATAGAGCCTATATTTCCCCCAGTGCTGGAACCACTAAGGTGGGGCTCACTTTCCTGCATGCTTCTCTCAATTCATACCAAATGATATTCCATCCACCGATCCCAACCTAATCAATACAAGGAGTACCAACTCAGAAAGCTTCACTTCAGACTGTGTCTAAAGACGTTAGGCATGGAATGTCAACCCTTCAGCCTCATTACACATGTGAGACTTTCCCTTTCATAGGATTCTCTAATTCCATTCCAGGTGGTTCACTTCCTAAGGAACCCCAAAACCTAGATATAGACCAGGTCCCATGAGATAGGGCATATATTCACATGTATCCATAAATTAGGGCAAAATATATACCTGAAAGCAAAAGAAAACAACAGTCTGCAGTGAGTCAGTATATGCAGCAAGTAGAAAGACCTAAAAAGACACCATCAAGTTCCTAATGAAATAGTGTCCACTTAGACTTAGATACCCTCCTCACCTACTTCCTATTACACTTCCCTAATTCACTCCAAAGCTAACCTTAGCAAAGTAAGGACTACAAAAGTTGAAGAAGGGCAAGAGACTGGCATACTTTAAGGGTGACTTTTTAGTCACTATCAGGCCACCCCATCAGCTGGGGCCCTAGTTGGGGAGTCCTGAAATTCCAAAACAGTCAAGATGGGCCTAAACATCAAGTAAATCCCTCTCTCCATTGTTACTGGTCATCTCTATCAGGAACAACACAATAGACCCCTCTGTGGTCCCCATAGGACCTTGCCCTCAACTTGGATCAACAGTGGTAGAGAATGTTCCATCCTCTGAAGGGAGGCTGGACAACATACTCTATCTTCCACCTGAGGAAGATGAGTGCTGAAATTAGGGAAGCGTGGAATGTTCCTACTCATGACCACAGAATGTGAGCTCAGATCTACAGGGATGCAGAGGTCACATAATTTCCTAAACTGATTATGAGCCCCAGATGAGATCAAATCGATGGGGTTCACAGGCAACATTTATACACCTTTCCCATATTTGGGAGCTACTCTCTTCCCTGATCCAGCTTTCTGGTCCTTTTTCCAGCCATGACATCATCTCCTCAGACAATAACTTGGATCCACCTGCATATCAGATTTCAGGCTCAGGGGGAAAAAAAAACACTAGTATAGTCACAGGCCCTTTGGAATATTAACTAAAATAGGCCTACTAGCTACCTACAAAATGGAGACCCCCTCCAAATCTTCATCTGCACTATTCCAGACTTTCGGTTCATATTAGTCAACTACTTGTTTGGCTTTATTTATTCCCTTTTGTTGCCCTTGTTGAAGTTATTATTGTTGTTATTGATGTCATTGTCCTTGGATAGGACAGAGAGAAATGGAGAGAGGAAGGGAAGACAGAAAGGGGGAGAGAAAGAGAGACACCTGCAGACCTGCTTCACCACCTGTGAAGCGACTCCCCTGCAGGTGGGGAGCCAGGGGCTTGAACTGGGATCCTTATGCCGGTCCTTGCGTTTTGTGCCACATGTGCTTAACCCACTGCGCTACTGCCCGACTCCCCCCTTGTTTGGCTTTGTATATTAACTCTTTTCAGCCATCAGGTTCCAGATGCTACCATGATGCCAACCAGACTTCCCTGGACAGATAACCCCACCAATGTGTCCTGGAGTTCCAATTTCCCAGAACCCCACCCCACTAGGGAAAGAGAGAGGCAGGCTGGGAGTATGGACCAACCTATCAATGCCCATGTTCAGTGGAGAAGCAATTACAGAAGCCAGACCTTCCACCTTCTTCACCCCATAATGACCCTGGGTCCATACTCCCAGAGGGATAAAGAATAGGAAAGCTATCAGAGGAGGGGATGGGATATGGAGTTCTGATGGTGGGAATTGTGTGGAGTTGTACCCCTCTTATTCTATGGTTTTGCCAATGTTTTCTTTTTATAAATTAATAAATATATACTCATGTATCAACAACTGTCTTGTAAACCACTGTTTCTTCAATAAAATAGCTTGGAAAAGTGGGAGGGTGGTGGTAGGGCACCAGGTTAAGCTCACATAGCAGGAAGTGGAAGGACCTGCACAATGATCCTGATTCAAGCCCCCAGCTCCCCACCTGCAGGAGGAAACACTAAAGAACCTCCTGAGAAGAAACTACAATGAAGTCAACCACAAAGGGTCCAGTGGTAGCACACCTGGTTTAGCACGTTACACCATGTTCAAGGACCTGGGTTCAAGCCTCCAATTCCCACTTGCAGGGGAGAACCTTCAAGAATAATGAAGTAGGTCTGCAAGTGTCTCTCCTTTCCCCCCCCCCCCGCCCCCGGTCTAGGTCTAGCTCTCCCCCCTCCATTCTCAATTTCTCTGTGTCCTATCAAAAAAAAAAAAAACCTGTTTGAAGTTGGACAGGGGAGAGAGCATAATAGTTATACAAAGAGACTCTTAGCCTGGGGAGACAGCATAATGGTTCTGCAAAAGCCTTTTAAGCCTGAGGCTCTCAAGTCCCAGGTTCAATCCCAGCCTTACCATAAGCCAGAACTGAGCAGTGTTCTGGTGTAAAATTTAAAAAAAAATTTTAAAAATTAAAAAAAAAAAAACAACCAAAGAGACTCTCATGCCTGAGGCTGTCTAGTCCCAGGCTCAATCCCCAGTACCATCATCTGCCAGAACTAGGCAGTGCTCTGGTAGAAAAACCAAAAACAAACTCAAAAAGGTAACACAGAAGAGGTAACTGCTGTTCCATCTTACATCTGTAACAGTCTTGATCATTATGCTCCAGAAAGGATAGCTTATTAGGAAAACAAAAAAGAAAAAGTTCAATGAATTCATTCATTCAACACCAAAAGGGTGCTCAGGTGTTCATCTCCAAGGCTCCAGGGTCAACTGGGAGCAGGCGAAGGGGTGGAGGGGTCACATCAGCATACGCAGGTGCCTTCACAGCCAGGAAAGATCAAATCAAAATGTCCCCAACTCCCGCCCCAGAACACCCAGGGCTTTATTTACTGCTAATCAGAATACCGACACAGCATGAACTTGCTTTAATCATTAAAAGAAACACGTAGACAGGGAGAGAAAGCTATTACACGGGGCGACAGAAAATATGACACTTCAGAAAAAAAACCAAGGAAATAATCAACAGATTATTAAATTCTCTGGGACTTGGGAGGGGAAAAATAAGCAAAAAAATAGGGAGGAGAAACAAAGTCACTGCAGATTAATATGGAGGGTTTTAAGCCAATTATAAAAGATCAAAGAGAACAAGAGAGGGAGGAGTAGCCTTACAAGTAACCGAGATAGGAGACCTTGAGAGAAATATGGCCAGAACAAAATCATTACAGTTTACAGTGAAAGTAATCTAGGGATGACTTTAGGGGAAAATTCACGAGATCACTACTGGATGGTGTTGTGGGGGGGAGAACAATCAAATACATTCTTATGTTAAAAAAAACACTTCTGGGGCAGGGGGGTCGGTCAGTGGTATACCTGGCTGAGAGCAGGTGTTACCATGTGCAGACACTTCAGGAGCAATGAGGTATGTCTGCAGGTGTCTCTCTCTTTCCCTCTCTATCTTCCCCATACCTTGCAATTTGTCTCTGTCCTATCAGATAAAAAAATAATAAAAAGGGGGTGAGGGGGATGACACGAGGGCAGTAGATTCACTGTGCAGGCACCAAGTCCCAGTGATAACCCTAGTGGCAATAAGTAAATAAATAATAAATAAATATAAAGGCACATCTTGTTTTTAAAAGGTGGGATGGTCTGGCCTATGTAGGACAGCAAAGAAGGCTAGCAATGTAAAGTGTGAATGAACTCTGGGAATGAACTCTGGCTGAACTGTTGGACCTTCTTTAGTCTCTACTGAGGAATTTCAGCAGAGTCTTCAAGAAGACAGAGAGAAGAGAGGTGACTGTGACATCAGGGAAGGAATATTCTTAAAACCTCCCTCTGCACTGGGAGCCGGATAGCACAGCAGGTTAAGCGCACACACTGCAAAGCTCAAAGACTGGCATAAGGATCCCAATTCAAGCCCCTGGCTCCCCACCTGCAGGGGGATCTCTTCACAAGCAGTGAAGCAGATTTGCAGTGTCTATCTTTCTTTCCCCCCTCTTTTCTGTCCTATCTAACTACGAAGATAGCCTCCAGGAGCAGTGGATTTGTAGTGTAGTGCTGGAGCTGAGCCAAAACCCTTGACAACTTTCTGCTAAGCCCCTCATGAAGATCAGAACCTGTACCCTTTTGCTAATGTCAGCTTGCTCAAATGCCTCAACCACTACTAACTATCCCAGATGTTATTTTATTTTATAGATAATCTGACAGATAGACAGGCAGGCAGGCAGGCAGGCAGACAGACAGACAGACACCATATCATCAAAGCTTCCCTCAATGTAATGGGGGCCAGGCTCAAGCCTAGGTTGTACATATGGCAAAGCAGTACTATCCAAATGAGCTATTTCACCGGCCCAATATCTTGGATTTTTTTTTAAATCATGTATTTATTTATTTATTTATTGGATAGAAACTAAGAGAAATGAAGAAGGATGGGGGAGAGGGGCCAGGTGGTAGCAAACTGAGTTAAACACACATAGTACAAACCTCCCAGACCTACACAAGGAGCCCGGTTCGAGCCCCTGGTTCCCCACCTGCAGGGGAGTTGCTTCACAAGTGGTGAAGCAGTTTTTCAGGTGTCTTTTATCTTTCTCTCCCCCTCTCTTCCTCCTTCTCTCAATTCTCCCTGTACTATTTTATTTTTAAAAAAATGGGAAAAAATTGCCCCCAGGAGCAGTGGATTTGAAGTGCTGGCACTGAGCCCCAACATTAACTCTGGGGTGAAAAAAAAAGAGGGAAAGGGGAGATAGAAGGAAAGAGAGTGAGAGGGAGGGAGGAAGGGAGGGAGAGAAGGGGAGAGATAGAGATAGAGAAAGAGAGAGACCAACCCAGCAGCATTGTTTTGCCTCTTGTGAAGCTTTCCACCCTACAGGTGGGGACAGCGGCTTGAACCTGGGTCCTTGCACACTGTAACATGGGCACCCTACCAGGTGTCCCCCTGCCTGGTCTGCAGTATCTTGGGTTTTAACTAGAAGGAACCACTTAAATGAGAATGACACTCACTTTGAACTTGGACATCACCTTTCTGCTATTTATGTGTCATTTTCTCAATTGCTGCCCATGATAACACTAGAAAGTTGGGAGAGCAGGGGCTGCTATGTGTCCCAGCAGAAGGAGCTGTGATGGCTTAGAAAAGGCCCTTCAGGGATCAGACGATGCACATTTTGCCTTAATACTGAGAAAAATCTACCCCAAGAGAACTCTAGATGTCCAATATTTTTTAAGTCGTTTCTCCATTAGGGATTTGATAGACAACTATTTTATTTACCTCCTTCTACATAGAGACAAATTATTTACCTGGCTTTAAAACCTGGATACTCTGGGCCTGGGTGGTAGCACAGCAGGTTAATCATACATGGTGCAAAGTACAAGGACCAGCGTAAGGATCCCAGTTCCAGCCTCTGGCTCCCCACGTGTGTGTGTGACGTGTGTGTGTGTGTGTGTGTGTGTGTGTGTGTCTGTCTGTCTTCATTGGTGGTGAAACAGGTCTGTAATAATCTATCTTTTTCTCCCAGTCTTCCCCTCCTCTCTCGATTTCTCTCTGTCCTATCCAACAACAAGGGCAATAATATGGGAAAAATGGCCTCTAGAAGCAGTGGATTCGTAGTGCAGGCACTGAGCCCCAGCAATAACTGATACTTAGTAAGTCCTGAATCATGAGGTGGAGGAGGGGAGATGGGCAGAGACCAATGGTGTAGGGTGTGAGCAAAGGTGGCTCACAGACCTGGGACAGAACACCAAGCAGAAACTGAAAAGACGCACAGTACTGAACACATGACCTAAACCCAAAGCCCTTTGAAGTAGAAAAGGATAGTTTTAGGGACCAGTGGTTTACCTGGTTGAACATAGATGTTACCATGCACAAGGACCATGGTTCAAGCCCACAGTTGCCACCTGTAGGGGGAAAGCTCCATGAACAGTGAAGCAGTGCTACAAGTGTCTGTTCTGTGTGTGTGTGTGTGTGTGTGTGTGTGTGTGTGTGTGTGTGTGTGTGTGTGTGTGTGTGTGTCTGTCTGTCTCTCTCTCCTTCTATCAGAAAGAAAAGGAGAAAATTGGTTGCTGGTAGCTGTGGAGTCATTGTGCAGGCACCAAACACCATCAATGAACGTTGGTAGCAAAAAAAAAAAAAAAGGAGAGGAGGGTAGTTCCTATCTTACAGTGCAAAGACTAATGGAAATGTAAGAAAGCAAAGTGCATGGCTGAGGAAATGGCTCAGTTGGCTGGGTGTTAGGCTTGCAAGCCTGAGGTTCCTAGTTCGGTCCCCAGCACTCTTAAGTACTAAAGTAGTGCTCTGACTTCTTTCTCTCTCTCCCTGTCTTATGTGAAACTCTCTCTCATATGTCACAATATAAATCTTTCTGGGGGTCAGTGATTAAGCACGCACGCACACTGCCATAAGGAAGGACCCTGGTTTGAGCCCTCGCCCCCTACCTGCAGGAGCAGTGAAGTATGTCTTCACATATCTCCACCCCCCTTCAATTTCTTCCTGTCCTATCCAATGAAATAGAAAGCGGGGGGAGGGGAGGGGAGAATGGATGCCAGGAGTGGTGGATTCATAGTGCAGGCCAAGCCCTAGCACTAAGCCTGGTGGCAGAATAAATACATAAATAAATCAATCTTTCAGAAAGAAGAGAAAAAAAGGTTGCTAAGACACGAAGCTAACGGTCTCTTCTAGTATTCCTGTAATGTTAATGACCACTTCTGAAAACGCAGTGACAGATAGTCAGGACTTAAAGCAGGTGCTCAGAGGACAAAGAATAAAGCACTAACTGCTCCCTCTTATCCTAGAGGATTGGTGGGTGGGCCCTCCATTGGAGAAACATCGCTTATTTCTGCTATGCCAGCTCCCAGCAATCCAAGCTAATGTGAGAATTACATTTCTTTGCTTAATCATCCTCAGTAGATTTTTCCCCCCAGTTCTACCCAATTTTCCCCTGCTCCTTGATGCAAGCTTCTGTCCCTGTCAAACTCCTCTCCGCTGCTGTAAATAACCTCTCTCCCTCTTTTATATTACCTTTCAGATATTTATAGACTGTTATTCTCCTTCTCTCCAAGCTGTACATCATTTTTGTTGCCCTTCCCCTGGATTCCCTCTGGTTTATCTACATCTTTTAAGAGAGAAAACAAACCCCAGGCGCTCGGTGATGGAAACAGCCCGTCCGGATCTAACAGCCCCGCGGATTCAAGATGCCACAAGAAGTCCTTTGATGTGCTTAGTACTTCTTCCCTCCTGTAACTAGAATTCCATCTCTCAGATAAGGGGCGAGAACACCACCCTCATCGAATGTTCAACTGGGGCTCGGGGAAGTGGCAGCTCTTGGGATGGGGAGCCCAGGCCAGATCCTGACACGGCTCAATGTGCTCATGAGGACTCCGGTGTGGTGGGCCTTGATCCCAGAGACCTGCTAGCCCCTTCCCCGCGTGCTGCCTGCCCTTCCAGACAGGAACAAACAAGTTCTTCCTGTTTTGATCCTAAATGAGAAAACTGACACTGTGTGTCTTCAAATACTCACAGGTTTAGAAGTGTTCTATTTTTTAAGATGGTTTTTCATCAGAAAGAAGAACAGAGAAAGAGAGAGAGGAACAACGAGGAGGAAGAGAGGGATATCAGAACACACACGCACACGCGCGTGCACACACACACACACATACACACACACATGCATGCAGATGCTGAGGTGCTGTAGAGCAATCCTGCAACCACTGGGGTCTCAGATGTGTAAGTCTGGTAACTACCATTCCACTGTCTCTCTTGTCCTTAAAAAAATAATAATAAAGCTTCTCAAACTAAGTTTAAAAATACTCCTACGTTCTGGCAGGGAAGACAGCAGAATGGTTCTGCAAATGGACTTCATGTCTAAGGTTCTGAGGTCCCAGGCTCCATCCCCAGCACCAACATAAGTCAGAACTGAGTGGTACCCTGGTCTCTCTCCTTTTATCTTTCTGTATCTCTCTCATTAAAATGAAATAGATTAAATATTAGAAAATACTTCTATGTTTACAGTAGCACAATTTGTAATAGCCCAAACTTGGAGACACCCTAGGTGTTTGAAGCAGTTAAGAGAGAGAATTCCCTTCCACAGCTGTGGAAACCAAAGTCTCGTTTCCTTCCTGGATGTCTGCACAGAGCTTGTCCCAAACTTTTAGGGGCCTGCCACATTCTTTAGCTCCATCTTGAAGGCAGGACAAGCTCCTCTCACTCTCCTGCCTGTTCTGTCCTCTGTCTCTAAGAATTTGTGACATTAGAATGGGTCCACTAGGAAAATGCCTGGTTGCTTTATAACTCAGATAGCAGAGACAGAGAAGGAGAGATGCCACAGGAGCTGAGCTTCCTCTGGTAGCAAGATACGTCCATGTGGTGCCAAGGCTCAAACCTAGGCCATAGGTATGGCAAAGCACTGGCCCTACCCACTGAGCTCTCTTTCCAGTCTACCTCTAGTTTCTCTATTGCTCTCTTTCCCTCTATGTGAAATAAAGAGAATAAAAGAGGAGGCTGGGCAATGACACGACTTGTTGAGCATGCACATAACCAAGCATAAGGACCCGGGTTCAAGCTCCCACTTCCCACCTGCAAGGAAAGCTTCACAAGTGGTGAAGCAGTGCTGCATGTCGGGGTCGGTCAGTTGGTTGGTTGGTCGGTTGGTCTCTCTAAGTTCTCTCTGTCCCATCAAAATAAAAGGGAGGAGAAAAAGAAAAAATGGCCTCCAGGAATGATGAATTAATTCATCATAGAGGCACCTAGTTCCAGTGATAACCCTAGTGACAATTAGAAAAAAGGGGGGTGGTGGCACACCTGATTGAGTGCACATGTTGGAATGTGCAAGGACCCAGGTTCAAGCCACCTGTCCCCACCCACGGGGGAAAGCTTTACAAGTGGTAAATCAGGGTTGCAGGTGTCTTTCTGTCTCTTTCCTTCTCTGTCTCTCCCGTCCTCTCGACTTCTGACTGTCTCTATCTAATAAATAAATAAAGATAATAAAAATTTAAAAAAAAGGAAGAGGGATCTGGGCAGTGGCACATCGGGTTAAGTGCACATGGCACAAAGCACAAGAACCAGCTTAAGGATCCTGGTTTGAGTCCCCGGCTCCTTACCTTGGGGGGGGGGGTGTCACTTCACAAGCAGTGTAGCAGGTCTGCAGTCTGTCTTTCTCTCCCCCTCTGACTTCCCCTCCTCTCTCCATTTCTCTCTGTCCTATCCAACAATAACAGCAACAACAATGGAGAAAAGATGACCTCTAGGAGCAGTGTATTCACATTGTAGGCACTGAGCCCCAGAGATTACCTTGGAGGCAAAGGAAGGAAGGAAGGAAGGAAGGAAGGAAGGAAGGAAGGAAGGGAGGGAGGGATGGATGGAAGTTAGTTTAGGGGAAGGCAGGCAGTGGAGCATCTGGTAGAGTGCACATGTTACAGTGAGCAAGGACCCAGGTTCAAGTCCCCAGTCTGGACCTGTGGGTGGGGAGCAGGGGAAGCATCACAAGCAGTGAGGCAGTGCTTACAGGCCTCTCTTTTGCGCTCTCTCACTCTCTCTCTCTCTCTCTCTCCCCCTTCCCTCTCAATTTCTCTGTCTCTATATACAAAATTAATAAGTAAAAATAAAGACTCTTGGGGGTCGGGTGGTAGTGCAGCAGGTTAAGCACACATGGTGCAAAGCTTAAGGACCGGCAGAAGGATCCCAGTTCGAGCCCCTGGCCCCCCACCTGCATGGGGGTTGCTTCACAGGTGGGGAAGCAGGTCTACTGGTGTCTGTCTTTCTCTTCCCCTCCTCTCTTGAATTATCTCTGTCCTATCCAACGACGACGACATCAATAACAACAATGACATCAATAATAACAACAATAACAGCAACAATAAAAAAACAAGGGCAAAAAAGGGGGGTAGGCTTCAGGAGTAGTGGATTCATGGTGCAAGCACCGAGCCCCAGCAATAACCCTGGAGGCAAAATAAATAAGTAAATAAATAAATAAATACAGACTCTTAAAAAAAAGAAATCAAATTTGTGAAGAAAGATAGAGACAGAGGAAGGGAATCCTGCTCAGACTGCAGACTTGCCTACAAAAGTTAAACCTGCAATTAGTGCCCATTGGCAAGTGTTTGAGGAACCCAACCTGCTTCCCTGAATTAAGCCATACTGCTTTTGTTTGTTTTAAAGATTTACATGGGGAGGGGTTGGAGAACAGTTTAGCATATAGAGTGCACATTGTATCAGGGCCCCAGGTCGAGCTCCCATCACCATATAGGAGCACCTGCCTGGGGAGAATTTCATGAAGGGTGAGGAGGTGCCGTGGTGTGGTTCCTTCTCCCCTCCACCTCCCCTCCATGTCTCACCCTCTATCTTAAAAAGAGAGAGAGACAGAGACAGACAGACAGACATCATCAGGAGCAGTGGAAATGCAGGAATGAGATCCCACCAGAGAGAAAGACCTCGATAAAAAAAAAAAAAAAACTCAGAGAAATAAAACAGTAGTGTACTTATATAGTAAAGGAGAGAGAGCACTTCAGTCCTAATATGTGGCGCTAGCGATTGAACCTGTGGCCTCAGGTTTGTAAAGCATGCGCTCTTTTTGTCAAGCAATCTCCCAAGCCATGAGAATATGCTCTAGATTTTAGATAAAACCCCAAACCTCAGGATTTGAATTAATGGGTAGTTCAAAAATAGGAAGTAGTTTTTTTAAAGTAATTTTTATACAGGCAAATTGAGAGGGCAAGAGGAGATAGACACCTGCAGTACTGCTTTACCATTCATGAAGCTTCCCCACTGCAGGTAGGGAATGTAGGGGGGAGTGTCTTGAACCCAGGTTCTTGTGCGTGGTAATGAGTACACTGAACCAGGTACACCACCACTCAGTGCTAAAATTGGATAGTAGTTATGTAAGTGCTGAAATCATTATTGTGCGTCATCTGTTAGTAGATACTCCTAATCCCAAAATTCAGAACATCTGGTATGTAAAAGAAATTATAGCAACTCACTGTAAATTCACTGTAAAGCTATTCCCTATAAATCTCACTCCTTTGAGAAACTTCAGGGTCCTCACTGCCCCCTTTCACAGCCCAGAGACAGAGTTTAAACTAATATATACAAACAACTATATGCCACCAAGCTAGAGAACCTGGAAGAAATGAATGATTTCCTAGATACCTACCAACTTCCAAAACTAAGTAAAGAGGAAGTGGATAACATGAACAGGCCCATCACAGCTAATGAAATTGAAACAGTTATCAAAAATCTTCCCAAAAATAAAAGTCCTGGACCAGATGGTTTTACAAATGAATTCTACAAAACTTTCAAAGAAGAACTAATACCTCTACTTTTAAAAGTCTTCCAGAAGATTGAAGACACTGGAATACTCCCTGCCAGCTTCTATGAAGCCAACATCACCCTGATACCAAAAGCAGACAGGGACACAACCAAAAAAGAAAACTACAGACCAATATCTCTGATGAACATAGATGTGAAAATATTGAACAAAATTCTAGCCAACCGGATACAGCAGTATATCAAAAAAATTGTTCATCATGACCAAGTGGGGTTTATCCCAGGCATGCAAGGTTGGTTTAATATACGTAAATCAATCAATGTGATCCACCACATCAACAAAAGCAAGACCAAAAACCACATGGTCATATCAATAGATGCAGAGAAAGCCTTTGACAAAATACAACATCCCTTTATGATCAAAACACTACAAAAAATAGGAATAGATGGAAAATTCCTGAAGATAGTGGAGTCTATATATAGCAAACCTATAGCCAACATCATACTCAATGGTGAAAAACTGGAAGCATTTCCCCTCAGATCAGGTACTAGACAGGGCTGCCCACTATCACCATTACTATTCAACATAGTGTTGGAAGTTCTTGCCATAGCAATCAGGCAGGAGCAAGGAATTAAAGGCATACAGATTGGAAGAGAAGAAGTCAAATTCTCCTTATTTGCAGATGACATGATAGTATACATGGAAAAACCTAAGGAATCCAGCAAGAAGCTTTTGGAAATCATCAGGCAATACAGTAATGTGTCAGGCTATAAAATTAACATTCAAAAGTCAGTGGCATTCCTCTATGCAAACACTAAGTTAGAAGAAATTGAAATCCAGAAATCAGTTCCTTTTACTATAGCAACAAAAACTATAAACTATCTAGGAGTAAACCTAACCAAAGAAGTGAAAGACTTGTATACTGAAAATTATGAGTCACTACTCAAAGAAATTGAAAAAGACACAAAGAAGTGGAAAGATATTCCATGTTCATGGGTTGGAAGAATTAACATCATCAAAATGAATATATTACCCAGAGCCATCTACAAATTTAATGCTATCCCCATCAAGATCCCAAGCACATTTTTTAGGAGAATAGAAAAAATCTTACAAATGTTTATCTGGAACCAGAAAAGACCTAGAATTGCCAAAACAATCTTGAGAAAAAAGAACAGAACCGGAGGCATCACACTGTCAGATCTCAAACTGTATTATAGGGCCATTGTCATCAAAACTGCTTGGTACTGGAACATGAACAGACACACTGACCAGTGGAATAGAATTGAGAGCCCAGAAATGAGGCCCCACACGTATGGACATCTAATCTTTGACAAAGGGGCTCAGACTATTACATGGGGAAAGCAGAATCTCTTCAACAAATGGTGTTGGAAACAATGGGTTGAAACATGCAGAAGAATGAAACTGAATCACTGTATTTCACCAAATACAAAAGTAAATTCCAAGTGGATCAAGGACTTGGATGTTAGACCAGAAACTATCAGATACTTAGAGGAAAATATTGGAAGAACTTTTTTCCGCATAAATTTTAAAGACATTTTCAATGAAACGAATCCAATTACAAGGAAGACTAAGGCAAGTATAAACCTATGGGACTACATCAAATTAAAAAGCTTCTTCACAGCAAAAGAAACCACTACCCAAATCAAGAGACCCCTCACAGAATGGGAGAAGATCTTTACATGACATACATCAGATAAGAGTTTAATAACCAACATATATAAAGAGCTTGCCAGACTCAACAACAAGACAACAAATAACCCCATCCAAAAATGGGGGGAGGACTTGGACAGAATATTCACCACAGAAGAGATCCAAAAGGCCGAGAAACACTTGAAAAAATGCTCCAAGTCTCTGATTGTCAGAGAAATGCAAATCAAGACAACAATGAGCTATCACTTCACTCCTGTGAGAATGTCATACATCAGAAAAGGTAACAGCAGCAAATGCTGGAGAGGGTGTGGGGTCAAAGGAACCCTCCTGCACTGCTGGTGGGAATGTCAATTGGTCCAACCTCTGTGGAGAACAGTCTGGAGAACTCTCAGAAGGCTAGAAATGGACCTACCCTATGACCCTGCAATTCCCCTCCTGGGGATATATCCTAAGGAACCCAACACATCCATCCAAAAAGATCTGTGTACACATATGTTCTTGGCAGCACAATTTCTAATAGCCAAAACCTGGAAGCAACCCAGGTGTCCAACAACAGATGAGTGGCTGAGCAAGTTGTGGTATATATACACAATGGAATACTACTCAGCTGTAAAAAATGGTGACTTCACCGTTTTCAGCCGATCTTGGATGGACCTTGAAAAAATCATGTTGAGTGAAATAAGTCAGAAACAGAAGGATGAATACGGGATGATCTCACTCTCAGGCCGAAGTTGAAAAACAAGATTAGAAAAGAAAACACAAGTCGAACCTGAAATGGAATTGGAGTATTACACCAAAGTAAAAGACTCTGGGGTGGGTGGGTGGGGAGAATACAGGTCCATGAAAAATGATGAATTAAATAGTGGGGGTTGTATTGTTAAGTGGGAATCTGGGGAATGTTATGCATGTTAAAAAAAAAAAAAAAAGAAGTAGAAACGCAAAGCAGAAATTGACTGAGTTTGGAGTATGGCACCAAAGTAAGAAAGCAGAAGTACACTAGAGTTTGCAGTGAGTACCTCCCTAATACTTCCTCTCCACTTTTCCAAGCTTTGGGTCCATGATTGCTCAACAATTTGTTTGGCTTTGTATGTTAACTCTCTTTTCAGTCACCAGGTTCCAGGTGTCATCAGGATGCCGGCCAGACTTCCCTGGATTGAAGACCCCGCCAATATGTCCTGGAGCTCAGCTTCCCCAGAGACCCACCCTACTAGGGAAAGAGAGAGGCAGACTGGGAGTATGGACCAACCAGTCAACGCCCATGTTCAGCGGAGAAGCAATTACAGAAGCCAGACCTTCTACCTTCTGCAACCCACAATGACCCTGGGTCCATGCTCCCAGAGGGATAGAGAATGGGAAAGCTATCGGGGGAGGGGGTGGGATATGGAGATTGGGCGGTGGGAATTGTGTGGAGTTGTAATCCTCCTACCCTATGGTTTTGTTAATTAATCCTTTCTTAAATAAAAAAATTTAAAAAAAACAATAAAACAACAAGGGCAACAAAAGGGAATGAATAAATATTAAAAATAATTCACAAAAAAAATAAATAAACTAATATATACAACAGGTGAGTCTGTCGGGCCAGGCAGTGGAGCTCACACATGCTACCAGCCCCATGGACAGGGCGAAGCTTGACGGTGGAACAGAGGTTAGATGTCACTTCTCTTTATCTCCCCACCCCATCTCCACCTCTCACCCACAAAGAAACTGGGAGAAAATAAAAACAGAGAGAAGTCAATGATATAGCTGCCAGGGGCTGAGAGGGAAGAAAGGATACTGTTTTGAAGGTTTGGAAGAAAGCTGGATTGGTAGAAAAGGCAGCTGTCGAGAGGAAGAGGATGGGAAGCTGTCTTTAACAAGTACTGAAAAAGAGGCTGGAACTCACAACAATGTGAATGGACTTAATGCTGTTGAATTGTACACCCAAAACTGGCTGAAGATGGGGGGCCTGGCAGTGAAGCACCTGGTTAAGCAAACATGTAACCATGCGCAAGGACCTGAGTTCAAGCCACCACTCCCCACCTGCAAAGGGGGGAAGCTTCATGAGCCATCCAGCAGAGCTGCAGGTGCCTCTAGTTCTCTCTCTCTCTCTCTCTCTACCTCCTCCCTCTCAATTTCTCTCTGTCCTATCAAATAAAATAATTAAATATAAAAAGGGGAGTAGGGGGAAGGAGAATTATCATCAGGATCAGTACATTTGCTCTGCAGGCAGCTATCCCCAGCAATAACCCTGGTGGCAGTTTTAATAAAAGTTTTTTAAGAATGGTCAGGGTCAGGTAGTGGTGCACCTGGTGAAGCGCACACATTACACAAAGACCCAAGTTCAATCTCCTGGTCCTCATCTACAGAGGGAAAGTTTCACAGGTGGTGAAGCAGGGCTGCAGGTGTCTCTCTCTTTCCCTTTCTATCTTCCCCTGTCCTCCAATTTCTCTTTGTCTCTATTCAATAATAAATAAAATTTTTAAAAATGGTCAAGTTAATTACAGTTTTTAAAATGGGGGACAGGAGGTGGCCCAAATTTGAGACAGAGAGAATCTAGTGATATACAGACACCTGCAGACCTGCTTCACCAATTATGAAGCTCCTCCCCTGCAGGTGACATCTGGGGGCTTGAAGCCGGTTCCTAGCTCATGGTAAGGTGTGCTCGGTCAGGCGTGCCAGACCCTGGCAGTGGTTCTCAGACTGTCTGTAGACTCTTCCTATTAGTGACAGGAAGGACGCTGTCTATTTTCATCAACTCTCAGCTTTCCTCTGCTGCCTTCTGTAAGTGCTGGTGGCAGCTGGGGAGATGGTTCATTGGTGGAGCACTGCACATGCAGGCTTCAAGTTCCCAGTTCAATCCCCAGCAAGCATATGTACCACAGTGATGCTCTCACTTCTCTCATCCCACTCCCCCCACTCATGTGAAACCTTCTCAAATATAATAAATACAAGTCTGCAACCCAGAAAGAATTTTGGTCCATACTCCCAGAGGTGTATAACGGAAGAAAACCAGAGGGCTCCGAACCCTATTCTACCACAACTGTCACCAGGAACTTTGTTTTTATACCAACACTGACAGGGAAGTGAATCTGGAAGACACCAGAGGAAGCCAGGCAGTTTCTCTTATATGATAGGGAAAAAGGGAAAAGGAAGGACACTCAGAAGTAGTAATAGGTGTAGGTGTAGCTTAGAAAAGAAGTGAAGGTAGGATCGTAGGGAAAAATGAGAAAGAAAAAAAAGATAGTATACAGATAGTATAAAAATAGCCCATACTGGGAGTTGGGCGGTAGTGCAGCCGGTTAAGTGCACGTGGTGCAAAGTGCAAGGACAGACCGGCTTGAGGATCCCAGTTCCAGACTCCGTTTCCCTACCTGCAGGGGAGTCGCTTCACAGGCGGTGAAGCAGGTCTGCAGGTGTCTTTCTCTCCTCTCTGTCTTCCCCTCCTCTCTCCATTTCTCTGTCCTATCCAACAACGACTACAACAACAATAAAAACAATAAGGGCAACAATAAATAAATATTTTTTAAAAAATAGCCCTGGGAGTTGGGTGGTAGCGCAGCGGGTTAAGTGCACATGGTGCAAAGCGCAAGGACCAGCATAAGGATCCCGGTTCGACTCCCAGATCCCCGCCTACAGGGAAGTCGCTTCACAGGCAGTGAAGCAGGTCTGCTGGTGTCTGTCTTTCTCTCCCCGTCTCCCTCGCCTCTCTCCATTTCTCTGTGCTAACAATGATGACATTAATAATAACAACAATAACTACTACAACAATGAAAAACAACAAGGACAACAAAAGAGAAAAAAATAGCCCATATCTGTGACCTTGAGAGAACTGCAGTTTCCAATGGAGAGGATGGGGACACAGAATTCTGGTGGTGGGAATGGTATGGAATTATTCCCTTATGGCCTCATGGTTTTCCAAATCAATATTAAATCGATAATAAAAATGCAAAATAAAACAAAATAAAGAATGGTTATTTCTTTAAGTCCAAGGCCAAAAGCTATTCTTGTTAAGGGGCTGAGAGAGAACTCACTGGAGAGATGCCACACTTTGCCATATGCAAGGGCCAGAGTATGAACCACCAACCACCACATGGGAGTGAAGGGGAGAAATTCATGATTGCTGAAGTAAAGATGTGATGTCTTTCCTCTGTCTCTCTCACTCTCTGTGAAAAGAGAATCAGGAAGAGGAAGGAGGAGGAGAAGGAGAGGAAGAGGAAGGGGAGGGGGAAATGAAGGAAGGAAGGGAGAGAGGGTAGGGAGAGAGAAAGGAGTTTAAAAGGAGCAGTGCAACCATGCAGGAGGGATGAAGCCACAAAGTACAATGATAACCCTGGTGACCAAGTTTCAAGGACAACAGAATTTCTTCTCCCTCCCTCTGTGGAAAACACGTCACCAGAAGTCTGAGAAGTTTTTTAGTTAGTAGGAAACAGTCCAGTGCTTCTACTGGCCAATAACATAACAGCAAAAATTCACTACCAGGGCCCTTTCTTATTCACTTACTTCCTAAAACACTTGTTTCTTTCACTCTAGGGGATATGTGATAAGAAAGTGAAAGAGGAAGGCATATTAGAAAGCTGAATATTTTAGTGATAATGAAAGCCAAGCCTACAGAAACTTCTGGGATCTAAACTACTGCTTATCAACTATAGTCTCACTGGGATTTATATTTACAGTGTTTGAAAGGATGAAAGCATCTTCACGTATAAACTCTTAAAAATATATAGAAAATTTGAGTGTGGATTTCCTGCAAGCCTCATACCTTGCTTGTGGGAATGTGCAAAAGCATTCAGCCTCTTTGAAGAGCACTGACTGATCAAAAGACCAAAAGCTGTGTCAACTTATTTACTTATTTGTTTAGCTCCTCAAAATATTAAACATAATGGCAACCAAATGAACTTAGGAATATTTTTCCCTGTGTACCCAAGAGAATCAAACACGCATTTGTACAAAAAAAAAAAGTGCTGTAAGACCAGTAAAATAGCTCATCTGGATAGTGTGGTGGTGGTGGGGGGTGTGTGAGTAGTGGCGCACGGGGTTAAGTGCACATAGTGCAAAGCTCAAGGACCCATGCAGAGCCACTGGCTCTCCACCTGTGTGTGTGGGGGGGGGAGGGGACCACTTAACAAGCAGTGAAGCAGATCTGCAAGTGTCTATCATTCTCTTTCCCTTGGTATCTTCCCTTCCCCTCTCAATTTCTCTCTGTCCTATCAAAAAAATTTAAAAAAATAAATAAATGGTCACAGGAGCAGTGGATTTCTAGTGCAGGCACCAAACCCCAGCAATAACCCTGGAGGCAAAAAAAAAAAAAAAAGATAGTGTGGTCTCAGCTGGTCTTTCTCATCTCCCCTAACCGTCATTAAAAAAAAAAAAAACTGTCATGGGGGTCAGGCAGTAGTGCAGCAGGTTAAGCGCACGTGGCACAAAGTGCAAGGACCTGTGTAAGGATCCCAGTTTGAGCCCCCGGCTCCCCACCTACAGGGGAGTCGCTTCACAGGCGGCGAAGCAGGTCTGCAGGTGTCTATCTTTCTCTCTGTCCTATCCAACAACAACGGCATCAGTAACAATGACAATAATAACCACAACAGTGGTGAAATAACCAGGGTAACAAAAAGGAAAAAAATGGCCTTCAGGAGCAGTGGATTCATTGTGCAGGCACTGAGCCCCAGCAATAACCCTGGAGGCAAAAAAAAAAAAAAATCTGTCATGACCAGTAGGATTCTGCAGGCATGCAATTCCAGCAAAAGCAATGCTGGTAGCTAACAGAGAGGGAGGGAAAGAGATAGAAACACAGGCAGACAGACCAGGCAGCCCAGATTAAGTCAATCTATACAGACAGAAAACCCACTGGTGTTTGTCTAGGGCTAGGGAGGAGAGTAGAGAACTTGGCAGTGATTGCTAACAGGCAGAGTTTCTTTTAGAAGGAAATTAAAATGTTCCAAACTTAGATTCTAGTCATAGTCATAAAAAAAACTTTGTGAATATATTTTTAAAATGAACTATGTATTTTATGTGTGTCTTAAAGGTTTCTTTATTTTATGTTATTTGATTGGACAAAGAGAAGTTGGAAGGGGAAGGGGAGAAAGAGAGACACCTGCAGCCCTTCATTTGAGAAGCACGGGGACCCAGGTCCTTGAGCATAGTAACGTGTGCACTCCACCAGGTGTATCACTGCCTGGCCCTGAACTATTTATTTTAAACAGGTTAATTGTGTACTATATGAATCACAGCTTAAGTCATTAAATTATGTCTACATTTCCAATGATTTTAAAAAATCCAGGTACATTTAAAAAATATCATACAACAAAAACATACACTGTTCATCCCTAGGGAACTGTCGAGGGTTTCACAATCACACTGAGCTTGGAAACACAGCTTCCAATTTAACCATCATTATTCACCTGCTCAGCAAAGGTTTATCAGCTACCTTCTATAAAGCCAGGTACATTACTATGCACATGAACAAAACGTGGTTTCTGCCTTTAAGATGGCATTTTTGTAAAGGAGATAGAAACACAGGCTAATCAAATGTGTTTGTCTTTTGACATTTGCTGCTAGTTTGTGAGTTGAAACCTTTCAGTTATCTATTTTGTGGCTCTGAGTGTTTTCTAAACTTTTCTTTTATCCAAAAGTAGACCTGTTTACTTTGTTGTGATAATTGCTTTCCTGAAATACGGCCCATAGAGATTTTCTATCAGGGCAGTAAATTGCTATATTTGACATGTAAGCAGAGACTGCCCTTGAAATAAGTAAAATTGATTGAGATACTATTTAAAGCAACAAGGCTAGCCAAATGATCAGTACCATTAATCTTAAGTGTTCTTTTTTTTCATTCAAGCTTTCAAGTACTACCTCAGTTTAAGGAGCTATGTTCCTTTTGTTGTTGTTTGTTTGCTACCTTTTGGGACATGCTAGAAATTTATTTATTTATTTATTTTTACTTGTTTACTATTGGATAGAGACAGAGAGATGTTGAGAGAGGGGGGAGATAGAGAGGAAGAGAGACAGAGAGACACCTGCAGCCCTGCTTCACCACTCGTGAAACACTCCCCCTGCAGGTGGGGACTAGGGGCTTGAACCTGGGTCCTTGTGCACCATAATGTGTGCCCTTTACAAGGTGTGCCACCGCCTAGTCCTGAAATTTTAGAAATTTCTTTGATTCAGAAATGCTTTTACCTGAAGGATCTTGTAAAGAAAATGTCTAAATTTTCTATTCTACTTAACATTGAGAGCTCTGTCTGAAATCACAGGCAGGGGTTGAGGGAGGTAACTCGGGGGCAGAGGACAGGCCTTGCCTGTGTAAGACTCTAAATCCAGTCCCTGGCACAACTTATGGTAGAGCAGTTTTCTGGTTTGGTCTAACATAAATGGAAAAAAAATGAAATTTAAAATCAAATGAAGCTTATTTCCTATATGTGGCCAAAGTCCTTCAAAAATAAACATCTACCCAGCTTGCAGAAAATGTTTTAGCTAGTCATTTGAGTGAAGTGCTTCTTTTCACATAACACTGGAAAACTAAAGATCAAAAGTCATGTCATCTTACTTACTTGTTTGGTCACCGGGGTTAACACTAGGGGGCTCAGTACTTATATGAGGAATTCACTGCTCCCAGTAGCCATTTTTTCCTCTCCTTTTATTAAGATAGACTGAGCACTAAATTTATTGAGATGGTAAAGCAGGTGCACTATCCAAGTAAGCTGTTTTCCTGGCCCTATTTGGTAACTTTTTTATTATTATTGGGTAGAGACTGAGAGAAATGGAGAGGAAGGAGGAGACAGAGGGAGAGAGACACCTGCAACATTGCATCACCACTTGTGAAGCTTTCCCCCAGCAGGTGGGGGCAGGGGGGCTTGAACCCTGATCCTTGTGCATTGTAACATGTGAGCAACAACAGGTATGGGCCATCACCCAGTCCCCCCCCCAGTTGATAACTTTTGACATCAATATATTCTATGCTAAAATTTTAAAAGTAAAACCACAGAGACAAAGCTGAAGTTGCTGTTAATTCACTGACAAATTTAACAATTAAAAAACGCTTTTGTTATAATTTCTGTGTGCTACACCAAATGTCTAAAAGGTTATCTGTTAATCAAGTGTTAACATCTGGCCCTTCTAGTGTGAAAAATAGCAGCAAGGGCGTCAGGCGGTAGCGCAGTGGGTTAAGTGCACATGGCACGAAGTGCAAGGACCTAAGTAAGGATCCCAGTTCAAGCCCCAGCTCTTCACCTACAGGGGGGTCACTTCACAGACGGTGAAGCAGGTCTTTCTCTACCCCTCTCTGTCTTCCCCATCTCTCTTGATTTCTCTCTGTCCTATCCAAAAACAACAACAGCAATGACACCAATAGTAACAAGGGCAACAAAATAGGAAAAGTGGCCTCCAGAAGCAGTGGATTCGTAGCCCCCGCAATAACTCTGGAGGCAGAAAAAAACAGCAGCAAATATCATGCAGGGCCGGGCAGTGGCACACCCAGTTGAGAACACACACACATTGAGAACACACACACGTTGAGAACACAAGCGTGCACACACACACACCCATGTGTTAGGACCTGGGTTTGAGTCCCCACTTCTGAGCTGGTAGAGGGGAAGCTTTCCAAGTGGTGCAACATGTTTGCAGGTGTCTCTCCCTCTGTTTCCTCCTCCCCTCTCAATTTCTCTCTGTCCTATCAATTAAAAAGGAAAAAATGGCCACCAGGAGTGGTAGATTTGTTATTACAAGCACCTGGTGGCAGTAAAAAAAATTTTTTTAATATTATTATTATCTCCACAGCAATAGGCAATCATAGAACTTACACCCACTATTCATGGAACTTTTGGCCAGTGTTTTGGTCACTCTTAGCCAATCTCTGGCTAAGATCTGGCGTACATGACATATAACTCAGCAGGGTCAGTTTTCCAATAAATGAAACAGCTTGATAAATCCACTTTCCTTCAGAGTGTCCTTAGAATTCATTCAGCCAATAACCTCCGCAATAACTCTTGGACATTTCTCACTTAGTTTTTGGCACTTTTAGGAGCTAAAAGGAGATAAGTAAGAAACTCCAAGGACATAAAAAGATAAACTGAATTTCATCAAGCTACTTCCCTCATAGACACTAAACAGGCACTAGAAAGAGAAGATAAACCACTTGCTCTCATGACTCAGACTGGTCAGTTTTACTATAATAAGACAACTCCAACAATGTGCATCTCTCAACAAATAAGTTTAAACCCTAATTGTCCACAGCTAGATACTGAAGTACTAGAGCATTAAAAACAAAACACCAAATTGGGGGCCAATAAAATAGCTCACTTGGATAGTACACTGCTTTACCATGTGCACAACCCAGGTTTGAGCCCAGCTCCCACCACACTGAAGGAAGCTTCTGTACTGTAGAGAGTCAATGTCTGTGAGTCTGTCACTATCTAAAAAAATTTCAGTCCCAAGTTAGAGAGGGAAGTGATTCAGCCCAATAGGTAAAGCGCACTGATTCGATTCATGAGACCATGGGTTCAATTTCCAGCACCACACAGAAGCACCAAGGGACAGGCTGGACAGTGGTGTACTTGATTGAGCACACATATTACAATGTGTCCACCAGGAGAAAAATTTCTTGAGGACAGGAAGCAGTGCTACAGGTGTCTCTCTCCCTCTCAATGTTCCCACTCTATCCAATTAATCAATAAAATATAAAGAGAAGACCAAGGACACAGACAAATAGAACTATGTGGACTGTGAAGAAGTGCTTTGGTGTCTATCTCTGCCTCCTCTCACTAAGAAATAAACAACAGAAAGAGTGGTAGGGCACAATCCCTGGCACTAGCAAAGAATAAAACGCCAAACTGTCTCAACTAAAAAAAAAGTTAATCAGGGTCCCTGGTCCCCACCTACCAAGGGGAAAAGCTTTAAAAGCAGTGGAACAGTGCTACTGGTGTCTCCCATTACTGTGTCTTGCCCTCTCCTACCGCTCACCCTTTATAAAAAAAGTAACAAAGAAAAAGGAAAAATGGTCATCGGAATGATGGAGCTGTGCAGGTACTGAGCCTTGGTGGCAGAAAAAAAAAAAGCTAACTACACACAATTGGGAACAAATCATGTCTCGTTGTTTTGTTTATTTATTTATTGCCTCCAGGGTTATCGCTAGAGCTCGTGTCTGCACTATGAATCCACTGCTCCTGTAGCCACATTTTCCTTTTTTTTTTTTTTTTAGACATGACAGTGGGCAATTAGAAGGGATGGGGAAGATAAGAGTGGAAGCGATAAAGACACCTGCAGACTTGCTTCACCGCTTATAAAGTGACCCCTCTGCAGGTGGGGAGCGGGGTTGGAACCAGGTTCCTTGCATAGGTCCTTGCACTTAGTACTATGTGTGCTTATTATCTCAGCACACCACCGCCAGGCCCCCCAAATTATGTTTCCATCCATCCAACTATGAAAAGTCTGGTTACATAAATGAATATACATAATAGCAGGTACTCCTGAGCAGCACAAAACTGTAGACTGAGAGGAAAAGAACCACGACTTTTGTGCTGAATATATTGCTGCATTGTGGTGGTCCCGGAGGTGGTGCAGTGGCTAAGGCACTACACTCTCAAGCATGAGGTCCTGAATTCAATCCCTGGCAGCACATGTACCAGAGTGATGTCTGGTTCCTTCTCTCTCCTCCTATATTTCTCATTAATAAATAAACTATATATATACTGATGCACTCCATAAATGCCATGTCTCTACAGAAACCTAAATGCCATTTTCAATCAATAAATTCTAACCTCTGGGGGGCCAGGTGGTGGCACACCCAGTTAAGTCCACATAGTACTATAAGCACAAGGACCCGTTCGAGGATCTGGATTCTAACCTCCAGCTCCCCACCTGCAGAGGGGAAGCTTCCCAAGCCACAAAGCAGGTCTTCAGGTGCCTCCCTTTCTCTCCTCTATCTCACCCTCTTCTCTTAACTTCTCTCTGTCCTATCCAATAAAATGAAACAACAAATGGTCACCAGGAGCAGTGGATTCATAACGCTGGCACCAAGCCCCAGCAATAACCCTGGAGGCAGATTAATTAATTAATTAATTAATTCAGACCTCTGGACAATTATTGTTATTTTTTTAACTTTATTTTTTAATATTTATTCCCTTTTGTTGCCTTTTTTGTCTTTTTGTTGTTATTATTGTTGTTGTTATTGATGCCATTGTTGTTAGATAGGACAAAAAGAAATGGAGAGAGGAGGGGAAGACAGAGAGGGGGAGAGAAAGACAGACACCTGCAGACCTGCTTTATCGATTGTAAAGAGACTCCCCTGCAGGTGGGGAGCCGGGGGCTCGAACCAGGATCCTTACTCCAGTCCTTGCACTTTGCACCACGTGTGCTTAACCCTCTGCGCTACCACCCGACTCCCTGGACAATTATTTATAATGTAAGCTACACGTTGGCAGCAAACTCTAGGTTCGCTGGGTCAGTCTGTCTGCCTATCTGTCTCTCCAATTCTCTCATTCCCCCTCCCTTTCCATTTCTCTGACCTATGCACGGGATTTAATCTCTGCAGACATTTCTGCTATTCTCCTGCTCACAACTTAAGTGCGTTTGAAAGTAATCAACCTCAACTCAAGAGCACGGAGTGATCCTGAGGTGGGGCAGTGGATAAAGTGAGGGATTCTCAAGCATGAGTTCCCTAGTTCAATTCCTGGAAATGAATGTACTAGAATAATATCTGGTTCTCTCCTCTCCCTCCATCTCTCACTAACAAATAAATAAGGGCCCAGCAGTGGAGGACTCTGCCACATTCAGGTATCTGGGTTCAAACCCCCAGTCTCCACCAGCAGGGTGGAATCTTCACAAGTAGTAAAGCAGCTCTACAGGAGTCTCTGTCTCCCTCCCTTTCTATCTCCTCATCCCTTTAAATTTCTCTCTATCCTATCAAATATAAGAAGGGGGTTTGGTAATGGCTGCCAGAAGTGGTGGATTTATGGTACAGGCATCAACCCCCAGTGATATATATGTAAATAACTAAGTCAATAAATAAATAAAAGCTTTAAGAGGCGTTTAGGTGGTGGTGCACCTGTTTAAGAGCACGTATTAGAGTGCTCAACGACCCAGGTTCAAGCCCCTAGTCCCCACCTGCAGAGGGAAAGCTTCACGAGTGGTGAAGCTGGGTTGCAGGTATCTCTCTTTCTCTATCTCCCTTTCCTCTCAATTTCTGGCTGTCTCTATCCAAAAATAATAAAAATATCTTTAAAATTAAAAATAAATAAAAGCTTTGGGAGAAGTCCTTTGGGTAGTCCCACTGAGCCGCCCTCCTCCCCAGTGGCTCCTGGACATCCTGCTGGTGGCTGCCTCCCCTCCAATTAAGTCCAGGTTCGTGACCCCAAAAACAACTCTGAGGTCTGTAGGTTCCAGTGGCAGCAGCAAAGGGACTCCGGTCACCCCCTCCTTGACCCTGAACCTTCTATTCTGCTCCCCTCCTACCTCTCTTTGTAACTTTCCCTATCACCACTCAAAGCTACTTAGCCAGGCCTGTGCTGTTCTGAGCTCTGCCTAGGCAGTGATCACTCTCTTAAGATGCTTCTAGTCTGGGGGCCCGCAAACCAGATCTGAGATCCCTTCCATCAAGCAAGACAAACTGCAGGACAGTGGGCTAGACCCCAAGTTGAGAACAGTGCCCCACAAAATGTTCTCAATGACCTCATCCATCACAGGCTTTTCTCTGTTTTTCTCCTCAAAGACCAGTAGTCACAACTTTCTATGCCAAAGAAGAATGAAAGGTATTTTTCTTTTCATTCTTTCTTTTCTGTACAGAGAAAGAACTTGAAAGAAATGCGGCAAAACACACATACACACAGGAGAGAGAGAGAGACTTGCTGTGCTGCTTTACCATTTGTAAAGCTTCCTCCCCCTCTTGCAGACATATTTTTTTCTCTCTCTCTGCTCCTGTTTTTCCATGAACTCTGAATTTCCTAGGAGGTTTAAAAAAAAAGTCTCTAAAAACCACCACACATGCCAGCTGGTCCCCCAGTCTGTTTTCACAGTCAGGTAAAATGGAAATATCCATGGGTTTGGGGAACTAAACAGGGACAACATCCAGGGACAATTCAGCTTATTTCTGGATGAGTTTTCTCACCAAGATGACACCTTGGTTTCCTCATCTGGAAGTGGGGATAATAATTTCCACCTCCAAATGTGAGCTTGTCTGACCTCTATGGAGAGCAGTCTGGAAAACTCTCAGAAGGATAGAAGTGGACCTATCCTATGACCCTGCAATCGCTCTCCTGAAGATAGAACCTAAGTAACCAAACACCCATCCAAAAAGATGTGCATATACCTATGTTCATAGCAGCACAATTTGTAATAGCCAAAAATTGAAAGCAACCTATAACAGATGAGTGGCTGAGAAAGTTGTGATATTTGGGGGGCCAGGTGGTGGTGCACCTGGCTGAACACACACACTACTGTTCAAGGGCCTGGGTTTCAAGACCCTGGTCCCCAGCTGCAGGGGGAAAGCAGCAGGACTGCAGGTGCCTCTGCCCCCTCCCCTCTAAGTTTCTTTTCTTTCTTCTTTTTTTGCCTCCAGGGTTATCGCTAGGGCTCAATGCAAATCCACGGTTCCTGGAGGCTATTTTTTCTCATTTTGTTGTCCTTGTTGTTACCTTTGTTGTTGTTATTACTATGATTATTGTCATTGCTGTTGTTGAATAGGACAGAGAGAAATCGAGAAAGATGGGGAGACAGAGAAGGGGAAAGACAGACTTGCTTTGCCGCCTGTGTAGTGACACCCCCCCCGCCCCCGCAGATGGGGAGCCAGAGGCTCAAACCGGGATCTTACAAAGCTACTTGTGCTTTGTGCCATGTGTGCTTAACCTGTTGTGCTACTGCCCAACCCCCTCCCCTCTCAGTTTCTCTGCCTCTATCCAATAATAAATAAACCAAAATTAAATATATATATACATATGATAAAGTGACTTGAATTTTAAAAAGTCTGTGGTATATATATACACACACACACACACACACACACACAATGAAATACTATTCAGGTTTTTTCTTTCTTTCTTTCTTTCTTTTGCCTCCAGGGTTATTGCTGGGGCTCAGTGCCTGCACCACAAATCCACTGCTCCTGCTGGCTAGTTTTTCCTTTTTGTTGCCCTTGTATTTTTCCATTGTTGTTGTGGTTGTTACCATTATTGTTGTTATTTGTGTCATTGTTGTTGGATAAGACAGAAAGAAAGCAAGAGAGGAAGGTAAGACAGAGGGGGAGAGAAAGATAAGACACCTGCAGACCTGCTTCACTGCCCATGAAGTGACTCCCCCGCAGGTGGGGAACTGGGGGCTCAAATCGATATCCTTGCGCCAGTCCTTGCACCTCGCACCATGTACTACTATTCAGTTTTTAAGAATGAAGAATTCACCTTTTTCCCCTCCTCTTGCATGAAGCTTGAAGGAATCATGTTAAGTAAGATAGAGAAGGATAAATATGGGATAATTTTGAGAAATAAGAAAAGAAGGGGAAACGCAAATCACTACTTGGACTAGGTTTGGTGTATTGCATCAAAGTAAAAAAAAAACTCTGGTTAAGGTAGGAGGGTTTAAGTCTTGCTGCACAATGGTGGAGGGGAACCTAGGCGAGAAATCAGAGTTTTGCAGAAAACTGAGAAATTTTACCTATGTATCAACAGCTGTATTTACTGTGGACTGTAAATTATTTATTCCCCTAGTAATTTTTTTTTCACCTCCAGGGTGATTATTGGGGCTGGGTGCCTACACTATGAATCCACTGCTCCTGAAGGCTATTTTTTTCCCTTTTGTTGCCATAGTTTTTTTTAATTGTTGTTGTGGTTATTGTTGTTGTTAGGTAGGACAGAGAAAATTCAAGAGAGGAAGGGAGACAGAGCGGGGAGAGAAAGATAGACACCTGCAGACCTGCTTTATCACCCATTAAGTGGCTGCCCCTGCAGGTGGGGAGCCGAGGGCTCGAACTGGGATCCTTACGCTGGTCCTTGTGCTTTGCGTCATGTGCGCTTAACCCACTGTGCTACTTGCCTGACCCCCTCCATTTTTTTTATAGGATAGTACAGAGGTTGAGTGAGGAGGGGAAAATAGAGAGGGGACGATAAAGACACTTGCAGACCTGATTCACCACTTGTGAAATGACCCCTCTGCAAGGGGGGAGCCAGGGACTTGAACTGGGATCCTTGCACAGGTCCTTTCACTTTGTACTATGTGTGCTTAACTGGGTGTGCTACAGCCCAGCCCCCATAAAAGTTTTTTAATAAACTTTTAAATAAATAAATGTTTTAAATCTCAGAGTATAAAAAATCTCATTTCTTGGGGACCAGGCGGTAATGTAGCAGGTTAAGCGCACATGGCACAAAGCACAAGGACAGGCATAAGAATCCTCGTTCGGGGGGAGTCGGGCGGTAGCGCAGAGGGTTAAGCTCAGGTGGCGCTAAGCTCAAGGCCTGGCTTAAGGATCCAACAATGAACGACATCAATAATAACAATAATAGTAACTACAACACTACAATAAAGGCAACAAAAGGGAATAAATAAATATTTTTTAAAATGCCAGAAAAAAAAAAAGAAAGAAAAGGAATCCCTGTTCGAGCCTCTGGCTCCCCACCTGCAAGGGGGTCGATTCACAAGCAGTGAAGCAAGTCTGCAGACGTCCATCTTTCTCTCCCCCTCTGTCATCCCCCCTCCTCTCTCTCGATTTTTCTCTGTTCTATCCAACAACAGCAGCAGGAACAATAACGATAAGGACAACAAAATGGAAAAATGGCCTCCAGGAACAGGCACCAAGTCCAGCGATGACACTGGAGGCAAAAAAAAAAAAAAAACCACCTCATTTCTTCCTTCTTTATTTGTAATCACAGGGTTTTAGCACCCCAAGTTACTTTTTCAGATAAACATACAGAGAAAGATACCACAGGATCAAAGCTTCCTCCCATGCAATAAGGGCCTGGCTCAAACCTGGGCGGTGTGTCTAACAAAGCAGGCACAGTAGCCAGGTAAGTGAGCTATCTTACTAGCCCCTAAACATCATTTCTTTTTTTTTGCCTCCAGGGTTATTGCTGGGGCTCAATGCCTGCACCATGAATCCACTGCTCCTGAAGGCCATTTTTTCCCCTTTTGTTGCCCCTGTTGTTGTAGCCTTGTTGTGGTTATTATTGTTGTCGTTGATGTAGTTCACTGTTGGACAGGACAAAGAGAAATGGAGAGAGGAGGGGAAGACAGAGAGGGAGAAAGATAGACACCTGCAGACCTGCTTCACCGCCCATGAAGCAACTCCCCTGCAGGTGGGGAACCAGGGGCTCAAATCAGGATCCCTACGCGGGTCCTTGTGCTTTGCGCCACATGCGCCTAGACTGCTGCACTATACCTGACCCCCCGGCCCCAAACATCATTTCTAATAAACTTTATCCATTTCCTGAAAAGGAAAACCAAATAGAAACACCATTTCCTCTATTAATGACAGAATCTGGAGTTCTAATAACACACAGTCTTACCTGCCAAGGGTCAGTGGCTCCGCTACAGGGCTCACCTGCTTGCCTGTTTCTTCTCCTCACTTTTGACAAGAAACAAATGGTCCAAGAACTTACCTGATTTGTTCAGTTTCACAGCTATCAGACCACAGGCAGTTGAGTAACTGTAGAACAGGGTTTAAACCTAGCAACTTGAGTGACTCAGGAAAGCTTAGTTAAGAAGGTGGACCCATAAGGATCCCGGTTCGAACCCCGGCTCCCCACCTGCAGGGGAGTCGCTTCACAGGCGGTGAAGCAGGTCTGCAGGTGTCTCTCTTTCTCTCCTCCTCTCTGTCTTCCCCTCCCTCTTTCCATTTCTCTCTGTCCTATCCAACAACGACAACAACAATAATAACTACAACAATAAAACAACAAGGGCAACAAAAGGGAATAAATTAAATAAATATAAAAAAAATTTAAAAAAAAAGAAGGTGGACCATAGTGCTAGGATGTTGTATCTCATTCATGGTGCTTGAGTAGGGTCTAAAGATAGTCTGGCTCGGGTGGTGGTGTCCTGGTAGAGTACACATGTTACCACACACAATGCCCAGGGTTCAAGATAAGTCCCTAGCCCCCACCTGCAAGGGGGAAGTTTTACAAGAGGTGAAGCAGTGTTGCAAGTGTCCATTTGTCTCTCACCCTCTCTACCTCCCCCTTCCGTTTCAATTTTTGTCTCTATCAAAATAATTAACTAAACTAAAAAGATACGCACGTATTATGTATGTCCTATGACTTGCAGCATATGTATTCAATACACATTATATTATATATATTTAATTGCTAGCAGGATTTCAGAGTTGAATTTGATGGGTTTCTTAGAGAGCCAGCAATCTAGATTGGTGCTATTAAGTGAAGTTTTCATCGAGATAGAAATGCAACAAGTATAACCACAGGCCCTTTGAAATATAACTAAAATATGCCTACTAGCTTTCTACAGAACGGAGGACCCACCAACTCTTAATCTGCACTATTCCAGCCTTTAGGTTCATATTTCTTCAACAATTTGTTTGGCTTTGTATGTTAACTTTTCATCCACCAGGTTCCAGATGCTAGCATGATGCCAACTAGACTTCCCTGGACAGACTACCCCACCAATGTGTCCTGGAGCTCTGATTCCCCAAAGCTTCACCCTACTAGGGAAAAAGAGAGGCAGGCTGGGGGTATAGATCAACCTGTCAACACCCACATTCAGCTGGGAAGCAATTACAGAAGCCAGACCTTCCAGCTTCTGCATCTCACAATGACCTTGGGTCCATACCCCCAGAGGGTTAGAGAATAGGAAAGCTATCAGGGGTGGGGATGGGATGTGGAGATCTGATGGTGGAAACTGTGTGGAGTTGCACCCCTTGTATCCTATGGTTTTGTCAGTGTTTCCTTTTTATAAATAAAGGGGAGGTGGGCTGGGTGGTGGCACACTTGGTTGATGCACATGTTATAGTGCATAAGGACCCAGGTTCGAGCCCCCAGTTCCCACCTGTAGGGGGAAAGCTTCACAAGTGGTGGAGCAGTGCTGCAGGTGTCTCTCTGTCTCTCCCTTCCCTCTAGATTTCTAGCTGTCTCTATCCAATAAATAAATAAAGATAATTAAAGAATTTTTAAAAAATTAATAAGACATACTAAAAAAGAGGGGGTTGGGTGGTAGTGTAGCGGGTTAAGTAAATGCACATGGCGCAAAGCACAAGGAGCGGCACAAGGATCCTGGTTCGAGCCCTCAGCTCCCCACCTGCAGGGGAGACACTTCACAGGCGGTGAAGCAGATCTACAGATGTCTATCGTTCTCTTCCCCCCTTCTCTCCATTTCTCTCTGTCCTAACAACGATGACATCAATAACAACAACAACAACTACAACAATGAGAAAACAACCAGGGCAACAAAACGGAAGAAAAATGGCCTCCAGGAGTAGTGGATTCATAATGCAGGCACCAAGCCCCAGCAATAACCCTGGAGGCAAAAAAAAGAAAGAAAAAAAAAAAAGAAAAAGAAATGCACTGTCTACTATGCTTGCCCTGAGTTGTATCTACCTACTGAACATTTGGCTTTCTATTGTGGTGCAATGCACCTAGTATATATAAAATATGCCATCCTGACCATTTTAAAAGCGTCTAGTTCATGGGGCCGTGGTGGTGCACCTGGTAAGCAGACATGTTACAGTACGCAAGGCCCCGCGTTCAAGCCTCTGGTAACCATCTGCAGGGAAAAAGCTTTGCAAGTGGTGAAGCAAGTGTTGCAGGTGTCTCTCTGTCTCTTTCTCTCTCTCTCTACCTCCCCCTCCCTCTCGATTTCTGGCTGTCTTTATCCAATAAATAAAGATTATAAAAATATTTAAAATAAATAAAAGTGTATAGTTCAGTGGTAATAAGTGAATTCATAATGTTCTGGAACAATCACCACCATGCTCTCCACAAGACTTTTCATCTTGTAAAATTGAAACTCTGTATTCAACAAACAATACCCCACACTCAAGACAGTAACCATTCTACCTACCAGCATTGATTTTAACAACTGAGGACCCTCATATAATTAAAACCATACATATTTGTCTTTCTGAGGCTGACTTATTTCATTTAGTAGAACATTCTCAGGGTTTGCTCTATTGTTGTATGTCGTATTTTCCCTCCTTTTAAGACTGAATAATATTTCACTGCACATAGGGAGCGTGTTCTGTGTATACATATTCATTTGTTCATGGCTACGGGGCCACTTCCGCATCTTACCCATCATGAATTATCTGCAATGAACATTGAATATACAAATAGCTCTCCAGGGTGCCACTTTCTTTTCCTTTATTTATTTTATTTGGAGGGATAAATATCCTAACATGAAATTGCTGAAAAAATCAGGTCATTAAATCTGTTAATTATTTGAAGAACCAATACCGTATGTTTTGCACATTGGTTGTACCATTTCACACTTGTGTACCAATGGGTCTGATTCTTCACATCCTCACTAGAACTTTGTTATTTTTCTATAGCAGCCAAAAATCCAACATAACATTTCTTTGCATTCCCTAAACAATGATGCTGAGAACCTTTTTATGTGCTTACTAGCTATATTTCTATTGTAACATGAAAGATAGCCCAGTAGATAAAAGATTTTTACTCTCAGACAAGAGGTGCCAAGTTCAATTCCTCCCTGCCCTTTTTTTTTTTTTTTTTTTGTCTTTTTATCAGAGCACTGCTCATCTCTGCCTGATGGTAGTGCTGGGGATTGAACCTGGTTCTTCAGAGCCCCAGGCATGAAAGTCATTTGAATAACCATTATGCTGTCTCAGTAGTCCAAAGTTTGTTTTGTCTTTTTTTTTTTTTTCTTTGCTTTCTTTCTTTGTCTTCTCTGGGCCCCAGCACAACTACACTCTGGCTTCTGGTGGTGCTGGGGATTGAATCTGCGGTCTTTGATGCCTCAGGCACAAAAGTCTTTCTGTATAATCACTTGTGTTCTCTCACCAATCTCCAAGTTCAGTCCCGACATTCTATGTGACACTGATGCTCTGGGTCTCTCACTCTCCTTTCTCTCATGAATAAATATTTTTTAAAACTGTATGTGTATCTTCTTTGAATGACTGTTTATTTCACTGCAGTTAATTTAAGTTTAAATTGACATTTGTGCTTCCATATTGACTGAACATTGCAGCTCAGCTGAGTCTAGAAGAAATGTGGAGAGCCAGCTCAAGCAAACATTGAAACTTTAAAGGCACATGGCTTCACATTCTTCCTAGTTCTGTCAACAGAGCCAATCACAAACCCCCTATCCCTCAGTTTCTAGGTAAATAATACAAGATTCCTAATTTACAGTTATTTTGAGAATGGATTTAAATGAATCAGACAACACAGAGCCTCTGATATAATCTGAGCACCTGGGAAACAATTTACTGGGAAACATTCCAACTTGACACCTAGGGTGTGGCCTTTTCAGACACTTCCCCCCAGGGGATTTCAGTCCTAGTCAGAGCAAGAGACTTTAGGGTCTAGGGACAATTAGGGCTAGGGACAATCCCTGAAAATGGATGAAATCTTGAATGACAGTCTGTGGTTCTGCTCTGGCCAGAGTAACTCCTGTCAAATAACTCACAGGAAAGTGAAGCTGTTGATCTACCAGGTTTAGAACTCATGGCCACTTACCTTGTGAAGCTGTCAGAAAAAGACATTGTCAAGGAGAACCCTATAAGCCTTAAATTCTGAATATGTTACGTCCTAGAGTGGTGCCGAGTCTATTTTTGGAGGTGCCATCTATATTCTCCCTTCAAGCCCAGCCAAAAAAACTGGAGACCAGGGCCCCATCCTTACCTGAAGCTGCAGTGGTCGGGGTGCTGGCTGGCTGGGAGTTGCTGGGGTTCTCCGTCATCAGGCAGGGGTTGCTGCCATTGTTTTCTCTCTTGACAAGCAGCTCAGCAGCACTGGGCAATGGGATGGGGTGACTGATTCCCAACTCCTCCTCCTGGGCCTGCTGCCTTCTCAGGGCCACCTGGAAGCACACAGACTAAGTCATTTCCCAGCTTTCCAGAATCATCAGGGCAGCTTTGTCCAACCCAGGGAGATGTCTCAGACTCCCTCCCCAGCCACACACACACATACACACACACACACACACACACACACACACACACACACACACACACACACACGTCACTGATAGGGAGACAGCATCATCCAAACTGTATCAGGCTCTCATGTCTGAGGCTGAGGTCCCAGGGTCAATCCCCAGCACCACCATCAGCCAGAGCTGAGCAATCCTCTAATTCAAAGGGGAAAAAAAATTATCTCCAGGAAAGAGGTCTGAGATCTCTAACTTCTCATTTCTTTCCCTTTTTTTTTTTTTAATTTTTAAAGATATTTATTTATTTAGGATAGAAACAAATTGACAGTAAAGGGGGAGATAGAGAGAGACACCTGCAGACCTGCTTTACCACCTATGAAGCTTCTCCCCTGGAGGTGGAGTCTGGGGGCTTGAATCAAGGTCCTTTTGCACATGGTAATGTGTGTGTTCTACCAGGTGCATCTGTCCCTTTTAACTTTTTTTCCTTTTATTTTATTTTATTTTGTTGTCATCAAAGTTATCACTGGGACACTGCATCTGCCTGATTCCTCCACTCCCAAAAAACTTCTTTTTTGCCTCCAGGGTTATTGCTGGGGCTCAGTGCCTGCACTAAGAATCCACAAATCCACTGCTCCTGGAGGCTATTTTTTTCCCTTTTGTTGCCCTTTTTTTTGTTGCCCTTTTGTTGTTATTATTGCTGTTGCTGCTATTATTGTTGTAATTGCTGTTGTTGTTGTTAGACAGGATAGAGAGAAACCGAGAGACGAGAGGAGACAGAGGGGGAGAAAAAGACGGATGCCTGTAGACCGGCTTCACTGCCCATGAAGCGACCCCCCCCCCCCGCAGGTGGAGAGCAGGGGGGGCTTAAACCAGTCCTTGCGCTTTGTGCCATGCATACTTAACCCATTGTGCTACCGCCTGTCCCCAGTAAACTCTTATTTTAAGATACAGTGTGAGAGACTGAAAGAGAGAGAGAGAGAGGGAAAGAGAGAAGACAGAGGCCTAGAGGGAAAGGGAAAAACCACAGTACTGAGTTCTTCCTTCCTCCTCTTTTCCTATTGCTACCAGGGGTTATCGCTGGGGCTTGCTGCCAGCACCACAAATCCACTGCTCCCTGTGCTATTTTTTCTTTTCTTTCCACCATACTTGATAGGACAGAGAGAAATGGAGATGGGAGGGGAGATAGAGAGACAGCTGTAGATCTGCATCTCTACTTGAGAAACATTCCTCTGCAGGCATGGAGTAGGGGCTCCAACAGGGTCCTTGGCACCTGGCTCCCAGGCCCTCTAATTTCTTTTTTTTCTTTTCTTTTTTCTTTTCTTTGCCTCCATGGTTATTGCTGGAGCTTGGTGCTTTCACTACAAATCTACTGCTCTTGAAGGCTATTTTTTTCCCTTTTGTTGTCCTTGTTGCTTCTAGTTGTTGTTATTATTATTGCTGCCGTTGTTTGGTAAGACACAGAGAAATCGAGAGATGAGGGGAAGACAGAGAGAGAGAAAAAAAGATAGACACCTGTAGACCTGCTTCACTGCTTTTGAAGCTATCTTCCTGCAGGTGGGAAGCTGGGGTCTTGAACTGGGATCCTTATGCCGGTCCTTGAACTACACGCCATGTGCCCTTAACCCGCTGTGCTACTGCCCAGCCCCCTTTCCTTTTTCTTTTAGAAGTTTTCATAGGACCAGACAGTAACTCACCCAGTACAGCACACAAGTTGCCATGCTCAAGAAGCCAGGTTCAAGGGCGGGGGCAGATAACATAACGGTTATGCAAAGAGACTGTTGCGCCTGAGGTTCTGAAGTCCTGAGTTCAATTCCCCACACCAACATAAGCCAGAGCTGATCAGTGCTCTGGTTTAACAAAACAAAACAAAAACTTAAAAAAAAAAAAAAAAAAGAAGCCAGGTTCAAGTCCCAGATTCCCACCTACAGGGAGAAAACTTCATGAGAAGAACAGTGTCGTAGGTGTCTCTCTTTAACTCCCTCTTTCTTCTTATCTTTAATTTCTCTGTCTCTAGAATGAAGGAAGTAAGGGAGGAAGGACAAACAGCCACTGGGAATGATGGCTTCAATGTGCAAGTACCTAGCCCCACTGAAAACCATGGTGGCAGATAAATAAACAAATAAATACTGAGTTGTTGGAAAAGTCATGAAACTTTTTTCTATGTTTTTCTATGCAAGTATTATGACTTTTCTGACAACCCAATAAATAGAATTTTTTATTTACTTATTAATGAGAGCGAGAGAGAATCACAGCATCACTGTGGCATAGGGAAGGATAGTACTCTGCCTGCTGCACCACCTCCCAGCTCTCTCTGATTTTTCTTTTTTTTTTTTTTTTGCCTTCAGGGTTATCACTGGGGCTCTGTGCTTGGTACTACGAATCCACTGCTCCTGGCAGACGCAGTGACATGTCTCCCCTGCAGGTGGGGAGTCAGGGCTCAAACTGGGATCCTTGCTAGGGACTCTGCACTTCGTACTATATGTGCTTAACTGGTATACCACTGCCAAGCCTGCTCTGATTTTTTTTTTTTTCCTAGCAACCAGGTAACAACAACATGCAGACAAAACTGAGAAACAGTTTGGTGTGCCAGAATGCCTTGTCCACAGTGGGCTCTCAGAAAAACTTTCAGGGGCCTGGGAGATGTCTCAGCAGGTGTAGGGAGCAAACACCTGATAAGTGTGTGAGGTCCAGGGTTCAATCCCTGGCACAAAGGAACACCATAAATAGCACCAAAGAATGGCATTTTTGGTGGAGCCATGGTTTAGTATTTCTCACTTTTTTTTTTGTCTGTCTCTCCCTAAGTATATAATATAAAAGAATCTAATCAGAGGTTATTCAGCAGTTTGGTGAAGGTGGGCTTCTGCATTCATTCCTGGCAACAAATATAAAAATATAAAAATACACACACATATATTCGGGACAGGGCCAGCTGGTGGTGCACCTGACTGAGAGCACACACTGCCATGTACAAGGACCTGAATTCAAGCCTCTGGTCCCCACTTGCAGGGGGTAAGCTTCATAAGTGGTAAAGCAGGTCTGTGGGTGTCTCTCTTTCTCTTTCCCTCTCTACTTCCCCTTTTACTCTCAATTTCTGTCTCTATCCAATAAATAAATAAGAATGGACTCCTGGTGGAGGTCCTGAAGTCTGTAATATAAATTAACAAGTATAAATGCTCTGGGGCCAGAAGACAGCTCTCCCAGCTAGGTGTACACTTTACCGTGAGCAAAGACCCAAGATCCAGCACCAAAGGAAAACACTACGTATAGCACACAGAGAGCCTCCAAAAACAGTAGGACAGTGGTAGTGTGTTTTCTCCTCCTTTCTGTCTCTCTCTAAAATAAAAAGGGGAGAAAAAATTCATTGGGAGCAGTGGAATCACGTAAGCATGAAGCCCCAACAGCAATAATAAAAAAAAATGAGTGCATAGAGTAACAGGAAATAAGACTGGCTGAAGAGGCTTTTAGGGACAACCTGAGGTCTCAGGTTCAATATTCAGAACCACCATCAGCCAGCCAGAGACGACCCGAACTGCCCCTGCGGCTACAGACAGACTATGACCCACATAGTCAAACGTCTGCCACCTCTCCAGATTCAAAGGAGGTCTCGAAACTTTACATCAGGCTCAACCTGATGCTGTTGACTGGCTACGGAAGAAGGGCAAACGCTAGAAGAAGAAGAAGAACCATCAGCCAGAGATGAGCAGTGCTCTCTCTCTCTCCATCTTTCTCATGAAAATAGAATAACAAAAGTAGAAGCTGAACTGGAATTGGCATATTGCACCAAAGTAAAAGACTCGGGGGAGTGGGGAAGAATACAGGTCCATAAAGAATTACAGAGGACCTCGTGAGGGTTGTATTGTTATGAGGAAAACTGAGAAATGTTATGCATGTACAAACTATTGTATTTACTGTCGAATGTAAAACATTAATCCCCCAATAAAGAAATTTTTTAAAAAATGGTTACTTATCAAATTATCTTGGCAATGGAGAACTAGGGTGACAAGAGCCTCCCCCCAAAAAAATAGAATAATGGGGGCCAGGTGGTAGTGCGGCTGGTTAAGGACACATAGTGCGCCGCTCAGGACATATGCAAGGATCCCTGTTTGAGCCCCCAGCTCCCCACCTGCAGGGGGCAGTCGATTCACAAGTGGTGAAGCAGGTCTGCAGGTATCTATCTTTATCTCCCCCTCTCTGTTTTCCCCTCCTCTCTCAATTTCTCTCTGTCCTAGAAAGAAAGGAAAGAACGAAGGAGAAAGAGCCACCAGGAACTGAGCCCCAAATAACCCTGGTGGCAAAAATATGATAAATAGAAGCCCTTTTTTTCTTTTCTTTTCCTTTTTTTGAAAGTCCTATTTTCTTTTTTTTTTTCTTTCTTTCTTTATTTTCCTTTTTGTTGCCCTTGTTGTTTAACATTGTTGTGGTTATTAATGCCGTTGTTGTTGGATAGGACAGAGAGAAATGGAGAGAAGAGGGGAAGACAGAGAGGAGGAGATAAAGACAGACACCTGCAGACCTGCTTCACCGCTTGTGAAGCGACTCCCCTGCAGGTGGGGAGCCGGGGGCTCGAACTGGGATCCTTACGCAGGTCCTGGCGATTTGCGCCACATGCGCTTAACCTGCTGCGCCACCGCCCGACTCCCTGAAAGACCTATTTCCTAAGTATGAATAAACAATTGGGAAAACAAAAAGAAGTTGGAATCTATGTTGAAGTCTCTGGAAATCATAAAATAGGGGAAAAGATTGTGCTAGTCCCATGAGCACATGTATCCATAAATTAGGGTAAAATATATACCTTAAAAGAAAAGTGCACAATAGTTTGCAGTGATTCTATAAGTGCAGCAAGCAAGTAGAAAGATCTAAAAAAATGACACCATAAAGTACTTAATCAAATAGTTTCTACTTAGACCTAGATACCTTCCTCACCTACTTCTTAGTTCACTCCCTTCAATTACTCTAAGGTTAACAACGTCAGACAAAGTAAGAACTACAAAAGCTGGATGGGGGGGCAGGGGGGTACACTTGGTTAAGCGTACACATTACAGTGCGTAAGGACCCAGGTTCAAGTCCCTGGTCGCCACCTACAGGGGAGAAGCTTCATGAGTGGTGAAGCAGGGCTACAGGTTTCTCTTTCTCCCTCTATGTCTCCCCCCCCAATTTCTGTCTCTATCCAATAACAAATAAATAAATAATTTTTTAATGTAAAAAAATTATTAAAGGTAGATAAGGGCCAGAAACCAGCATACTTTAACGATGGCTCTTTTGGTCATTACTAGGCCACCATCATCTGGGGACCTAGTCCGGGAATCCTGGGATTCCCTCATATCTATGATGGCCTAGACCTCTAACTGATCCCTCTCTCCACCACTTCCAGTCATTTCAATCAGGAACAGCATCATGGACCTGCCTGTGGGTCTCTATAGGATCTTGCCCTCAATGTGGAACAATAATGGTAGGAACTGACCCCACTCTCCGAAGGGAGACTCTATTAACTAACATACACTGCCACTTGAGGAAGAAGGGTCCTGAAATGAGTACAGCTTAGAATGTTCCTAGCTATGACCACAGAATGTGAGTTCAGACTTACAGGGATGCAGAGGTTACAAAGGCTCCTGTGCTGAATATGGGCCCCAGATCAGGTTGATGGAGTTTATAGTTAACAGTATTTATATACTTTTCCCATATTTGGGAACTATTCTCTTCCCTAATCCAGTTTTCTAGTACTATTCCCAACTGACACTATCTCTGACACTAATACATAATTATCTTTATATATTTATTTATTGGATAAAGATATCCAGAAATCAAGAGGGAAGGGGGGAGATAGAGGGAGAGATGGAGGCTGGGTGGTAGCAATGGGTTAAGCGCACATGGCACAAAGCACAAGGACCAGCACAAGAATCCCAGTTAGAACCCCCGACTCCCCAACTGCAGGGGGTTGCTTTACAAGCAGTGAAGCAGGTCTGCAGGTGTCTATCTTTATTTCCCCCTCTATCTTCTCGTCCTCTCTTGATTTCTATCCTATCCAACAACAACAATAGCAATAGCAATAACAACAAAAGGGAACAAATGGCCTCCAGGAACAGTGGCTTCATAGTGCAGGCACTAAGCCCCAGTAATAACCCTGGAGGCAAAAAATAATAATACTAAGATAAATAAAAGATGAAAGAAAAAAAGAGAGAGGGAAAGAGACAGAGAGACACCTTCAACACTTTCACCACTCATAAAACTTTCCCCCTGCAGGTGGAAACTAGGGGCTTGAACCTGGGTCCTTACTCATTGTAACATATGCACTCAACCAGGTGTGCCACCACCCAGCCCCTACATGTTAGCTTTACTTTTACCCCACTTACATGTTAGCTGTCATGCTCAGGCAAAATTAGTAAAGTCATGAGCTCCTTTGGAATATACCTAAAACAGACTTTCTTGCTTTTTCCAAAAGGTAGACCCCAAATGGCATCTGCTGTATTCTTACCTTTAGGTTCCTGATTACTAAACAATTTGTTCTGCTTTATATCTTAATGTTTTTTTCAATCACCAAGTTGCAGATGCTTCCATGATGCCAACCTGACTTCCCTGGGCAGAGGACCTCAACATTGTGTCCTGGAACCTCACTTCTCCAAAGCCATAACCCACCAGGGAAAGACAGAAACTGCCTGGGGGTATGGATCGACTTGTCAATGCTGCCTGGGGGTATGGATCGACTTGTCAATGCAGGGAAGCAATTACAGAAGCCAGACCTCCCACTTTCTGCACCCCATAATAATCCTGGGTTCATACTCCCAGAGGGATAAAGAATAGGAAAGCTTACAATGGAGGGGAGGGGATGTGGAACTCTGGTGGCAGGAACTGTGTGGAATTATACTTCTTATCCAATGGACTTGTCAAACATCATTAAATCAATTTAGAAAGAATATTAAAGGGCTGGGTTGTGGTGCACCTGGTTGAGCGCACGTAGTACAGTGCACAAGGACCCGGGTTCAAGCCCTTAGTCCCCACCTGCAGGGAGAAAACTTCACAAGTGGTGAAGCAGTACTGCAGGTGTCTCTCTGTCTCTTTACCTTTTCATCTCCCCCTTCCTCTCAAATTCTGGCTGTCTCTATCCAATAAATAAAGGTTATTAAAACATTTTTTTAAATAATTTTTTTAAAAGGTGTGATAGTCTGTCAAACAGAAGGGATGGCAAAACAGCTCACTTGGATAGTGCACTGCTTTGCCATATGCTCAACCCAAATTCAAGCCCAGCCCCCAAAGACATTGAAGAAAACTTCAGTGCTGTGATCCTTCTGTCTCTCCCACCCCCACCTCAAATTTAAACTATTTTATTGCCACCAGGGTTATCACTTGACGTTCAATGACTGCAGGACAAATCCACCACTCCTAGAAACTTTGTTTTTATTTTACTTTTTAATAGAGACAGAGAAATGGGAGATAGAAAGAGAGAGACTTGCCATATTGCCTCTCAGCTACTGAAGCATCTTCCCCTCTGCAGGATAGGGGGTGGCGGTGGAAATGAACCCAGATCCAAGAGCATTGGAAAGTGTAAGCCACATCTCAGCCACTCACTTTAAAAAAAAAAAAAAAAAAAAAAGGAGGGGAAGGCTCTAACATACTTAAGAAACTCCTCATGGTCCCTCTTTAATTTATCTGCTTTTAAATAACATTGTTAAAGGTTGGGGAAAGAGGTGTAAAGAAAATAAATTGTATTTTTGTCTACCACATGTAACAAAAAAGGACACTTTCTGCTGCAATTGATCACTGGTGATAATGGAATGAAAAAGTGAAGTACCTGGACCTCAGAGGCCCAGAGAGGAGCCAAAAGTTGAAATAAAGATAATAAATGGCATCGACATCTTACATACTATGCTAGAAGAATTATAACCCAAATGTAGACAAAGTTTTAGTCTGAAAGTATATGCTTTTGTGATAAGACATCTCCAACAGAAGGTGACAGGAAACTATTTTGGAAGAATTGAAAAATGATTGTAATGTTTTTTGTTTTGTGTGTGTGTGTGTGTGTGTGTGTGTGTGTGTGTGTGTGTGTGTGTGTGTGTTTTGCAGATTCAAACCTGTCAAGAAGCACAAACCTTCTGGCAAGGAAAATACTGTGGTTTCATATGAGTTACTCTGGCAACAAGTCTTCATCACAGCCAGTTACCCTACTAATAAAACTTTTTTTTTTAATGGTCCTAGTTAAGAGGTTTTTTTTTATTTATTAGGGCATTAATTTTTTATATTTGACAGTAAATACAATAATTTCTACATGAATAACATTTTCCAGCTTTCCATAAGAGTTTTTTTTTTTTTTCAAAACTACATTTTGAGATCAATCTCCCCCAATCAACATTCTCTATACCAGGGGCTTAAGCCAATGACTAAGCATTCAAAATATTTTTCTAACTCCCAGTCCTAACATTTTCATTACACTGAGCCGCTCTTTCACGCCCTATTCAAGTTAACCACTCTGGATTTAAACAAAACAAAACAAAAACAAAAATCCTAAGAAAAAAAGAAAAACTTAGAAAGAAAAAAAAAGCAACCTGTTTATTTTCACAACGTGCCTCCAGAAGTTGTAAAGTCAAAATACATCTCCTTTAAAGCGTATCTTAAAGAAATCATGTATGCCCGGAGGATTTGTACATTCAAGTCCAGGGCTTTACAAAAGAAAAAAAAATCTAAATAACTTTAGTAGTGATTTAATAGTAATTTACGAGATCATAATTTTTTCCTTTACACTTTCTATTGGAGGATCTCGTGTCTAGTCGAAAGCACAGCACACGTTTTCGCTTACCACTTGTTTGGTGTCATTTCACTTTGAAAACACGATGCCATGACCTTTTAATCTGGAAATTTATATATATATATATATATATGATTTCCTTCCTTTAAAAAATAAAAATTAAGTAACACCTTCTAGGATTCTAACCAGATCCATTAAGACGCTAAATTACTGTCCTGCTTATGACCTAAAAAAAGGTGGGGGGAGAAAGGAAGAAAAGAGAAAAGGAGAAGGCAGACAAACTCGCAGGAGCCCGCGTCTGCTCGGGGGAAAGACACCACCACCACCCGTCCAGCGCCCCGGGGGAACCCGGGTGGAGACCGAGCACATCTTTAATAAACCGCGGCCACTGCGTTCCCGGGGTTCAAAATGGCCGGGTCTGGGGTCGAAGCCTCGAGTCCCGGCTCCCCCACGGCCAGAAGGAAAACGCGCCAAGTGCACCCGGGCCGCCACCTCCCGGCTGCAGCGGGTGCGCTGCGTCGGGCGTCCTGCGAACCCCGCAAACCGCGACTCTGCAGGTTGCCGTCTCGGATCCCGGACCCGCTTCTCCTGCAGAGAGAACCCGCAAATCCCTGCTGGAAGGCGCATTCAAGCATACTTGGGAGGGTATTGGGAAGACCCCCGCGTGCACGGAGCCCGGCAACTCTGCTCTAAATGCTGCGGAGGAAGCCTTACGGGCAGTGGGCCCTGAAGAGTCGAACCCCAAGGTTTCCGAGGCGCGGAGGACGCTCCGCAGGAAAGGACCGCGTGCTGCCTGCCCCTGGGGTGCCCCCGCCGCCTGGAACCCGGGGTCTCCTCCGCCGCCACGCGCACCCAGGAAACTTTCCCCACCCCCAAAAAAGCTGGGGGGCTGGGGGAGGGGTGCCGCAGCCCTCGGGGCGTCCCAACCGCCCGGAATCCCAGGGCCTCGTTTTTTAAAATGTTATTTTTATTATTATTTTTTAACCAAAACACTGTTCAGCTCCGGTTTGTAAGGTGGTAGGAGGGACTGAACCTACAGTTATGGAGCCTCAGGCACGAGAGTCTCTTTGCATAACCATTAAGTTATCTACCCCCCCCCCCCCGCACGGAACCCGGGGCCTCTTTTGACGCCACGCTCACCCAGGAAACCTCTCCCCACCCCAAAAAAAAAAAAGCTGGGGGGCTGGGGGAGGGGTGCCGCAGCCCTCCGGGCGTCCCCACCGCCTGGAATCCCGGGGCCTCTTGCAGAGCCGCCCGCACTCCGGGACCGAGAATTGGGGGTGGGGGGGGCTGCGGGCTGGGGACTGGGGTGGGGTCCCCCGCACTCACCTGCGCGGCCATGACGCGCTGGCGCTCGGCTATCAGGTTGCACTTCTTGCACTGGCAGTCCCGCCACATGCAGAAACGCTTGTGGCCCTTGAGCGGCGACGCGTAGCCGTGGTTGCGGCAGCGCGCGCACTTGGGCAGCCGCGGGGACTTCTTGGTGGCCGCGCCCAGGCCCGACGCCCCCACGGCCGAGCCGCCGCCACCGCTGCCCCCCGCGGCCCCAGCGCCGCCCGGGGTCCCCAGCAGCGCCCCGCCCGCCTTGCTCAGGCCTCCGCTCTTGCCCTGCGGCGGCGCCCCGGGGGCGTGCGGGGCCTCGGGCGAGGCGGACGGCTTGCTGAAGGCCTCGTCGTTGGGCATCTCTCCCTTGCAGAAGCAGCTTCTGGGCGTCGAGGCTCCGGGGCGGACCGAGGCTCGGAGGCGAGTGGTGGAGTCGGCGACTCGCCGGGGCTGCTGGGGGAGGAGGGAGGAGGTAAAAGGGGGGGGCCTGTTCTCCCGCTTTTGGCGCGCGCACGTCTGGGAACTTTTGGATACTTTTTCAGAATGTTCCCGGGACAGCCGCGGCGGGAGACGCCGCTTGGGAACGTGGCCACGCCCTCCTCCACCCAACCCCCCACCCCAAGTCCTCGGCGGGGTCCTGCAAGCTCGGTGCACGTCTGCACGGTTTGCAAAAAAAAAAAGTGGGGGAGCTGGGAAGCCCACCTTGAGGTTCGGAGCTGAGCTGCACAGTGCAAGCTTAGCACCGCCCCCGGGGCTGGGAGCGCAACTTTGCAAAACAGCAGTGCACAAGGTGCAACCCACTGGCGGTGATGGGGGGAGGGAGAGGGTCTCCAGCTCCCATCCCCCCACCCCCACCCCCAAGGAGGCCTTTGTCCCAAGTTCAACAGGGCACAGGTCTGCAGAAGCCAACTCAAGACTTGATTTCTTTTCTCTCTGGAGAATTAAGTATGAGGCAGAAAGGCAGAGACTAAAGGACATCTTTGCACTTGGGTCAGCAAAAATTAAACTTGGGTATAGATACTATTGGGGGGGGGGTTTCAAGGGCACCAAATTATTTTTCCCCCAAAGATTGACCCTTTACTGTTCTCTGGATAACCCTGTTCCTTCTCGGCCATTCATTCATTTACTCAGGGGGGTCTTTTTCTTTTATTTTTATTAGTGATTAATTTTGATTTGCCAGATTGTAAAATAACAGGGGCATAAGTCCATACAGTTCCCACCACCAGTTTTCTGTGTCCCATCCCCTCCAAAGGAAGCTTCCCTATTGTATCCCTCTGGGAGTACTGACCAAAAATCTTTTGGGAGTGTAAAAAGTGGGAGTTCTAACTTCTTTTACTGCTTCTCCTCAGGAGATTTTTACCTAGTTTTCCAAATGGCTTTCAGAGCTATAGTTCTAACCTTGCCTTTCACTGTACATGCCTTCCCAGCAACTTCGCTTAGGTCTGTAGGCTCTTGTTATTGGTGTCATCGTTGTTGGATAGGACAGAGAGAAATGGAGAGAGGAGGGGAAGACAGAGGGGGAGAGAAAGACACCTGCAGACCTGCTTCACTTATTGTGAAGCGACTCCCCAGCAAGTGGGGAGTCAGGGCTTGAACCTAGATCCTGGTCCTTGCTCTTAACCCGCTGCGCTACAGCCTGACTCCCACCCTCTCAATTTCTATCTGTCCCATGAAAAAGAAAGAAAGAAAGAGACAAAGATTGATTCCAGGCACTAAGCCCTGGAAATAACCCTGGTGGCAATTTAAAAAAAATTTTTTTTTTTTTACTGAGTTGACAGGATGAAAGACAGAGAGGGAGAGGAGGGGGAAGGGAGAGGAGAGGGAGAGAGAGAGAGAGAACTTTCAGAGCCACCTGTTTTTCAGAAGACCACTCTGGCACATGCTGTTATGGGATCTGAGTAGGAACCTCAAGCATGAAAGTCTAAAAGTGAAAAAAAGCATGAAAGTCTAAATTTTCCTAGCCTCCAAAAACTAGTCATGTCATAGGTTTCTTCTCACCCCTACCCTCAGCCATGTTTGCTGCCCCTTCTCTGCATTTGCAACAATTCCACTCTAAGGCAGGCTGATCAGTGCTTCCATATTCTACCCATGATTCTCTCTAAGACCAACCTTTCTCCCCCATGACTCCCAACAGTGACTTCCAGTGGGTCTTTATTATTTCTCTCATGATATCATCTCACAGATGGCTGGCATGCACCATTTATCCCTTTCTGTAGCTGTTCAATAACAACCACTCTTGTTCTAAAATAGCCTCAAGTGTTCTATTAAAACACATATGGGGGCTGTGGAGATAGCATAATGGTGTGCAAATACTTTCATGACTGAGGTTCCAAGTTCCAGGTTCAATCTCCCACACCACCATAAACCAGAGCTGAGCGGTGTTCTGGAAACACACACGCATACATAAACACACATAGCAATAGCTATCACACACCATTTACTTCCCCCATGTTTGCATTTATTTTTAATACTTTAGTATTTATTTATTTTGAATCATGACTGAGAGGGCAAGGGGAATAGAGAAGGAGAGAGAGAAAGAGTCATCAGGGGCCAGGTGTTGGTGCACCCAGTTAAGTGCACATATTGCACAAGGATCTGGGTTCAAGCCCTGCTCCCCACATGCAAGGGGTCTGCTTCACAAGTGGTGAAGCAGGTCTGCAGGTGTCTTGTCTTACTCTCCCTCTCTATCTCCCTATCCTCTCTCAATTTCTTTCTGTCCTAATACAAATTAGAAGAAAAAGAAAGAAAGAAAGAAAGAAAGAGAGAAAGAAATGAAAGCAGTGGATTCCTAGTGCTGGCACTGATCCCCAGTGATAACCCTGGTGACAAAATAAAAAAATAATAATTTAAAAAAAGGAATCCAGGTTCGAGCCCCCGGCTCCCCACCTGCAGGGGAGTCGCTTCACAGGAGGTGAAGCAGGTCTGCAGGTGTCTGTCTTTCTCTCCCCCTCTCTGTCTTCCCCTCCTCTCTCCATTTCTCTCTGTCCTAGCCAGCAATGACGACATCAATAACAACAATCATAATTACAACAATAAAACAACAAGGACAACAAAAGGGAATAAATAAATATAAAAAAGGGAAAGAGACACCTACAGCACTATTTCATTGCTCCTGAAGCGTGCCCCCCCCCCCGCCCCGCAAGTGAGGACTGGGGGCTTGAACCTGGGTCCTGTGAATTTTAATGTGTGTGCTCTACCAGGTAGACTACTGCCAGGCCATTATATTTGCATTTAAACCAGAGTTCCCAAGATCTGGTCTAGATTTAGACTGAAGCAGATACAGATACAGAAAGCAGCAGTTGTCAACTACAAATGACAGAGAAAATAGGTTTCTCTCCCTCTTTATCTCTCCCCCCCCCATTTCCCTCTGTCTTATCAGGTAAAGAAGAAAAAATAAATAAAAGGAAAACAATGGGGAGCCGGGCAGCAGCCAGCAGGTTAAACACAGGTGGCACAAAGTGCAAGGACTGATGGTTCGAGCCCCTGGCTCCCCACCTGCAGGGGAGTCGCTTCACAGGAGGTGAAGCAGGTCTGCAGGTGTCTGTCTTTCTCTCCCCCTCTCTGTCTTCCCCTCCTCACTCCATTTCTCTCTGTCCTATCCAACAACAACATCAATAACAACAACAATAAAACAAGGGCAACAAAAGGGAATCAATCAATAAATATTTTTTTAATGAAAAAAAAAAAAAAAGGAAAACAATTCACTGCCAGGAGCAGTGGATTCACAGTGTCAGCACCAAGCCCCAATGATAACCCTGGTAGCAATTAAAAATAAAAATATAAATAATTGGGAATTAGGCTGTAGTAAGCGCATGGGGCGCCAAACACAGGGACCAGTGTAAGGGTCCCAGTTCGAGCCCCCGGCTCCCCACTTGCCAGGGAGTTGCTTCACAGGAGGTGAAGCAGGTCTGGAGGTGTCTTATCTTTCTTTCCCCCTCTCTGTCTGCCCCTCCTCTCTCCATTTTTCTCTTTCCTATCCAACAAAGACGACAGCCATAGCAACAATAATAACTACAACAACAACAAAAGGAAACAAAAGGGAAAATAAATACTAAAAATAAATAAATAAAATAAAAATAAATAAATGTCCTCAGAAAGTTAGCAATCTAGTTTTTTTTTTTTTTCCCCTCCAGGAAAATTCCCTCTAGATTATCCCTGGGGCCCAGTGCCTGCACCGTGATCCAGTGCTCCTGGAGGTTAATTTTCCCCTTTTGTTGCCATTGTTGTTTATTGTTGTTTTAATTGATGTCATTGTTGTTGGATAGGAGAGAGAGAAATGGAGAGAGGAGGGGAAGACAGAGAGGGGAGAGAAAGACACCTGCAGACCTGCTTCACCGCTTGTGAAGTGACCCCCCCCCCTGCAAGTGGGGAGCTGGGGGCTCGAACCGGGATCCTTAGGCCAGTCCTTGCACTTTGCACCATGCAGTCCCCTAGTTAAATTTTTATAGGCAGTCATATAGAAAGTATGAGCCATGATATAACCAAAAGGGTAGTAAGAAGGTCCCCAAAGGATGAAGGGAATCATCTGTATATGCATATAAATACATACATATGTACATATATTTTTTAATTGCCACCAGCAATAACCATAGAGGCAAAAAAAAAAAAAAAAAGAAAGAAAAGAAAAAAACATAATCCCCAGATTTTTTGAGGCAACATTAGAAAATTATATATCTGATAAAGGGCTCATATCCAGAATCTGTCTATCCCTCTCTTTTTATGGTTGCATATTCAAGTAATTCAATTTTAAAAAAACAAGTTGAGAACTAGGCAAAAGATTTGAATAAATTTTTCACTGGAAGAAACATTTAAAAAATCTAATAATCACATAGCCAGATAATATTATTCATTAGTGCAGTGAAAATCAGAATAACATTGAGATATCACTTTACCCCTACTAGGATGGTTATAACATTTATGAATTGGGGTCTGGTGCAGGCACACCCAGTGGGGCACACACGTTGCCATGAGCAAGGTCCTGGATGCAAGGCCCCAATCCCTGAGGAGAAGCTTCACAAGTAGTGAAACAAGACTGTAAGTCTTCTTCTTCCTGCTCTCAACTTTTCTGTCTCTCTCTCTAAAAAAGAAAGGGGGTCGGGCGGTGGCACAGTGGGTTAAGCGCATGTGGCGCAAAGCTCAAGGACACGCGTAAGGATTCCGGTTCGAGCCCCTGGCTCCCCAAGGCTCCCCAAGGCTCCCCACCTGCAGGGGAGTCGCTTCACAGGTGGTGAAGCAGGTCTGCAGGTGTCTGTCTTTCTCTCCCCCTCTCTGTCTTCCCCTCCTCTCTCCATTTCTCTCTGTCCTATCCAACAGCGAACAACATCAACAATGGCAATAATAATAACCACAACGATGCTACAACAACAAGGGCAACAAAAGGGGGAAAAAATGGCCTCCAGGAGCGGAGGATTCATGGTGCAGGCACCGAGCCCAGAAATAACCCTGGAGGAAAAAATAAATAAATAAAAATTAAAAAAATAAATTAAAAAAGAAAGAAAGAAAGAAAAAATATAATGGGGGAAATAATGATAGCCGAGAGCAATAGTAGATTCTTCAGATCACAGCATCACCAAGGCTTCTTTCACTGAGGTGGGGGGCTGGGCTTGATCCTGGGTTGTGTTGGTGCACCTGGTTAAGCTCAAGGACCTGCACAAGGATCTGGGCTCCCCACCTGCAGGGGTGTTGCTTCATAAGCAGTGTAGCAGGTCTTCAGGTGCCTTTCTCTCTCCCTCTCTATCATCTCCTTCTCTCAATTTATCTCAATCATATCAAATAAAATAAAATAAGGGGGAGTCTCGGGGGGTAGGCAGCTGGTTAAGTGCACATGACACAAAGTGCAAGGACTGGAGTAAGGATTCCAGTTTGAGCCCCAGGCTCCCCACCTGCAGGGGAGTTGCTTCACAAGCCGTGAAGCAGGTCTGCAGGTGTCTGTCTTTCTCTCCCCCTCTCTGTCTTCCCTTCCTCTCTCCATTTCTCTCTGTCCTATCTAACAACAATGACATCAATAACAACAAAAACAATTTAACTACAACAACAATAAAAAGACAACAAGGGCAACAAAATGGAAAATAAATAAATAAAATTTAAAAGAAAATAAAATGAGAAAAGAAAAATGGCTGCTGGGCGTGGTGGATTCCTAGTGCCAGCACGAAGCCCCAGCGATAAGCTGAGAGGGAAAAAAAAAGGCGGTGCACTATATAAGTCAACTATTTTGATGAGCCTAGGATGGTTATAATAAAAAAGGCAAACCATAATGTCTTTCTCTATGTGAAGTAAATAATAGAAAAAAGTCCACCCAGGAGTGGTGAAATCATGCACGTGTAAAGCCCTAGCACCCTCTGGGTGTGGGTATGTGAGGAGAGACCATAGCAGCAAATATTAAGATAGAGAAAAACTAGAACTCTCATATATTGCTGAGGGAATGTAAACTGGCACATCCTTTCTGGAAATTTTACCTAATTTCACCCCCAAGATACCAACCCCAGAGAAATGAACACACAGAGACTCGTACATGAATGTTCAAAGCAACATGCTTCATTTGAAATCATTTAAATGTTCGGCATTCTCCAAATGAATAAACAAAATGTGATATACAGTAGGATTTAATCATCAAAAGAGATATACACACTATACGAAGAATGAACCTCAAAAACTTTAAGCTAAGAAAATAATGCCAGACTTAAAATTACTTTCTACTGTATGAGTACTCTTATGTGAAATGTCTAAACAGGTATATTAGTATATAGCGAAAACAATAGCAGCTGGGGTTGAGAAGGGAGTAAGAAGTGAGTGCAAATGAATCTGTGAAGCCTCTTTTTAAAAACATTTATAAGGCAGCCCACTGGGTTAAGCACACATAGAGTGAAGCTCTAAGATCCTGGTTCGAGCCCCCAGCTCCCCATCTGCAGGGGCGTCTCTTCAAAAGCGGTGAAGCAGGTCTGCAGATGGTTTTCTCTGCTCTGTCTTCCCCTCCTCTCTCAATTCTGTCCTATCCAACAACAATAGCAGCAACAACAATGGAGAAAAGATGGCTGCCAGGAGCAGTGGATTCGTAGCACAGGCGCAGAGCTGCAACAATAATCCTGGAGGGGAAAAAAAAACCCTTTATTTATTTATTTATTTATTTATTTATTTATTTATTTATTTATTTATTTTTACACAAGAGCTATCGCTGAGGCTCTGTGCCAGAACTATGAATCCAACGCTCCCCTCCCGGCGGCCATTTCTTTTTCTTTTTTTTTTTTTTTTGTTCCAACAGAGCGAAATTGAGAGAGAAAGGGAGATAGAAAGTGAGAAAGATAGACACATGCAGACCCGCTTCACCACTTGTGAAGCTTCCCGCTGCAGTTGGGAAGTGTAGGCTCAGACTTGGATCCTTGCATATAGTACTATGTGTACTTAACCAGGAGCACCACCGCCCAACCCCTCATTTATCTGTATGTATGAAAAGAGAGACACACACACAGAGAAGCAAACACCAGAGCACAGCACTGCTCTGGTCTATGTACTTTGGGGGATCAAACCTGGAACCCCTAATCTGCGAGTCCTATAATCATGGAGCTTATCTTCTTCCTTGGTGGTGCTAAAACAACTTACAGCGGGATCTTGGCAAGAATTAAAATATCATAGTGGTTATACAAAAAGATTTTTCATATCTGAGGTTCCAAAGTCCCAAGCTCAATTCAATCCCCAGCACCCCCATAAACCAGAGCTGAGGGAGTCCGGCGGTAACACGCACAGCGGGTTAAGGACACATGGCGCAAAGCGCAAGGACCTGCAGAAGGATCCCAGTTCGAGCCCCTGTCTCCCCACCTGCAGGGGAGTCACTTCGCAAGCAGTGAAGCAAGTCTGCAAGTGTCTGTCTTTCGCTCCCTCTCTGTCTTCCCTTCCTCCTCTTCCATTTCTCTCTGTCCTATCCAACAACGACGTCATCAATAGCACCAACAATAATAACTACAATAATAAAAAACAAGGGCAACAAAAGGGAATAAATAAATATAAAAAAAAAGTAGAGCTGAGCAGTGCTCTGGTAAATAAATACATAATAATTAAAAAGAAAGGAAAGAAAGAAGGGAAAAAAGGGGGGGAGTTTGGTGGGGGAACAGCTGTGAGCAGAGGTGGATTCATTTTAGACCCTGAGCTCCAGTGATAACCTTGGTGGCAAAAAAAAAAAAGTTTAACATTAAAAATTTCAGGTTAAAAATGTGTTTCAGCAAGGGTCTCATTGGGTTAAATAGCCACTGTCTTGTGGACTTTAGATGACTAACAAAACCAAAAGAAGTCTAACTAGCAGATTGATTAGCAATGTTAATACTGCCAGAACAAATAACAATTTTAAGTAGTCTGTATTCTCACCACAGGCTATTTACATGGAGTAGAGAGTAGGCCATAGTAAAATAGACATTTTGTGACCCATTTGAAGTGAAAAAATGAAACCATCAGCTATTTTGTATTTTATTATCCTTTTTTGTATTTTATTATCCTTTCTCTTTTCTCAAGGAATGCCTTGCTGGGTTTGCTCTTTATCAGTGAATGAAAGAAAATGGCATTGGGTTTTAGAGACATATTGTTTTTTTTTTAAAAAAAAAAAAGCCAAATTTCTTAAGAAAAAATGATGAGGGGCCCTGGAGAACAGCTCACCTGGTAGAGCACACACAATACCACGTACAAGGACCCTTGTTTAAGCCCCTGGGTCCCACCTACAGGGGGAAGCTTCACAAGCTGTGAAGCAGTTCTGGAGGTCTTTCTCTCTCCCTTCCCCTCTCTATCACCCTTTCCTCTCAATTTCTTTCTACCAAAAAGTAGAAGGGGGTTGGGCAGTGGCATGCTAGGTTAAGTCCATAGATTACCGTGCTAGAGAATCCTGGTTCAAGCCCCAACTCCCCATCTAAAGGGACGACGCTTTATGAGCAGTGAAGTAGTTCTGCAGGAATCTCTCTTTCTATCTCTTTCTTTATCTCTCCTCTACTCCCCTCTCAATTTCTCTCTGTCCTATCCAATAAATGGTACCTAGGAGCAGTGGAGTCATAATTACTCGAACTGAGCCCCAGCTATTGCCCTGGTGACAGGAAAGGAGGGAAAGGGAGGAGAAGGAAAGGGGTGGAAAGGGAACTGTGAGGAGTAGGGGAAGGGGAGGGGAGGAGAGGGGAGGGAAATGAAGGGGGAAATGACCACTTGGAACAGTAGATTCATCATGCAGGCACATAGCCCCAGCCATAACCCTGATGGCAATAAAAATAAATAAATAAATAATAAAAGAATAAGTCTACAGGCATATTTCCCATCTTTTTGTTCTCCTTACAGCTCTATCCTCAGTGCCTACGCCAGGATCTGTTATGCCCAAGCAGCTCACTAATACTTGTTAAATGAATGAGTGGAAATGTGTCTGTGTGTGTCCACTTTTTTCCCTTTTTTTATTTCATAGGACAGAGAGAAATTGAGAGGGGAGAGAGAGAGATAGAGAAGGGAGAGAGACAGAGAGACACCCGTAGCACTACTTCACTGCTCATGAAGCTTCCCCATGCAAATGGGGACCCCTTGAACCTGGGTCTTTGTGCACGGTAGCATGTGCATTCAACCAACTGTGCCTGGCTCCTCAGGCTGACTTCTTAAAAAAATATATTAATAAATTAATAATAGTTATAGGATTATAATATTATAAGAGTATAATACATACCACACCCACCATCAAATGTCTGTTACATTTTTCATTCTTTTTCATATAGAAAGAAAAGGTCAGGTGGTGGCTCAACTGGTTCTGTGCACACATTATAGCATGCAAGGACCCAAGTTCAAGAACCTGCTCCCCACTTATAGGGAGGGAGGAAGCGTCATAAGAAGTAAAGCAGTGACTGTTGCAGTTATCTCTCTTTTTTTCTATATTCCCATTCCCTCTCAACTTTTCTCTTTTTATCCAAAATAAACAATATTAAAGAGAGAGGGAGAGGGAGTCAGAGAGACAGAGGGAAGCAAGACCTACACTAATGTTCCACAGTTGGTCTAGGAGCTTCCCCTGGTGCTGCCTTTGGCACTGTCATGTGGTACCAGGAGCTTGAACCCTAGTCCACTTACACACAGCAAGGTGTATATTTTACCAGTTTTGCTATTTCCCAGATCCTTTTTTGAAAATTATTTATTTACCATCAGGGTTATTACTGAGTTTTGGTTCCTGTCCCAAACTCCACTACTCTCAATAGTCACTTTTTTTTTCGTTCTTTTTCTCTGATAGAGCCAGAAAACGAGAGAGAGAGAGAGAGAGAGAGAGAGAGAGAGACAGACACCTTCAGCACTGCTCCACCACTCATGAAGCTTCCTCCCATCCCCACTCCCATCCCCCACATGGGAGACCAGGTAGCGTGGTAGCATGTGTGTACTGCTGGCAGCCTTGAGAATTGTTATTGTTGTTGTCACTGAAGCTTCAGTGTTCCAAACCAGATTTTTCAGATAGAGAGAGAGAGAGAAAGAGAGATGAAGGGAAAGACACCACAGCACCAAGTCTTCCTTCACTAAAAAAAATTTCATTTGTTTATTTTAATGAGAGAGAGACTATCTGGGGGGCTCAACCCGGGTCATGGGACAAGGTGGGGATACACCCAGTAGAGTACACATACCACCTATATGAGGACCTGGCTTCAAGTTCTCAGTCCCCAACTATAAAGTGGAATTGTTGTCTGAACAACAATCCCACTACTCCCAGCAATCATTTTTTTTCTTTTCTTTTTTCTTCATTTTTCATTTTTGACAGAGAGAGATAGAAAGGAAGAGACAGAGAGAAAGATGAAAATAAATAGATTTTCACATAGGGTGAGTCTTACAAAAAAAAAACCCAAAACTACAGAATGGTTTCACTTATATGCAGAATACAGACCACTGAATATACAAATGTGAAAAGAAAATGTTTTTGAGACTGTGGAAGAACAATAATGGGGACACAGACATTTGGTGACAGGAGTGGTAAGAAAAATAAATAAAAGAGAGAGAGAGTTATCAATATTATTTTTGTGATTTAATAATGGCTTACATGGTTTTTATTTATTTATTTTTATTTTTTTTCCCTCCAGGGTTATTGCTGGGCTCAGTGCCTGCACCATGAATCCACTGCTCCTGGAGGCCATTTTTTTCCCCTTGTTGTAGCCTCATTGTGGTTATTATTATTGCCATTGTTGATGTTGTTCGCTGTTGGACAGGACAGAGAGAAATGGAGAGAGGAGGGGAAGACAGAGAGGGGGAGAGAAAGACAGACACCTGCAGACCTGCTTCACCGCCTGTGAAGCGACTCCCCTGCAGGTGGGGAGGCGGGGGCTCAAACCAGGATCCTTAGGCCGGTCCTTGCACTTTGCGCCACATGCGCCTAACCCACTGCGCCACCGCCGGACCCCCTGCTTACATGATTTTAAGATTACAGGAGTATAATTGCATAATGTACCCACCACTAGAATTCGCTGCACACCCTGCCCCCATGATAATCACTGCAATTCTCACAAAGTCTTAGGGACAGCTTGGTCATTTTTTTTTACAACTTTATATATTTCAGTATATAAATACTGAAATATATTCCACATTAGTGAAAATATCCATCCATTTGGTCCCAAGGGACACACACACACACACACACACACACACACACACACACACACCAAATAACCCAATTAAAAAGTGGGCAAAAGTTCTGAATAGACCTTTTTCATTTCTTCCTTCCTTCCTTTTTTTTTTTTTTATTGATTTAATAATGATTGACAAGTCCGTTGGAGAAGAGGAGTATAAATACCACCACCAGAGTTCCACACTACATTCCCTTCATTAGAAGCTTTATCCATCTGGGAGTATGGACCCAGGATCGTTATGGGGTGTCCCTACCATTGTTGTTCCACATTGTTCCACATTGTTGTTCCACATTGTGGACCTACAGGCAGGTCCACAATGCTGTTGCTGATGAAAATGATCAACAATGGTGGAGAGAGGGATCTGTTAGAGGAATAGACTGTTTTCTAAAGAAGAGATACGCATGGCCCACAGACATATGAAGAAGTACTCCACTTTACTTATCATTAGAGAAATGCAAATACCAACCACAACAAGAAGGGCTGGGGAGACAGCATAAAGGTTCTGAAAGACTTTTATACCTGAAGCTCCAAGCTCCCAGGTTCAATCTAGCTGTCTCTTTCCCTCTCTGTCTCTCTCCCTCCTTCCCTCCCTCCTCTCTCTCTCTCTCTAATATAAACAAATGAAATGTTTTTTATTAGTGATTTAATAATGATCAACAAGCTTGTGGAATAAGAGGGGTACAATTCCACACAATTCCCACCACCAGAGTTCCACATCCTATCCCTTCGATTAGAAGCCTCCCTATTCTTTATCTCTCTGGGAATATGGACCAAAGATCTTTATGGAATGCAGAAGGTGAGAGGTCTGGCCTTTGTAACTGCTTCTCTGCTGGACATGGGTGTTTATAGGTCGATCCATATTCCCAGCCGGTTTTTATCTTTCCCTAGTGTGGTAGGGGTCTGGGGAGATTCCAGGACTCATTGGTGATGTCCTGTGCCAAGGGAAGTCAGGTTGACATCATGGTAGACTGAAAAGCATTAAGATATAAAGCATAACAAATTGTTTAGTAATCAGGAACCTAGAAGTAAGATTATAGCAGATGAGATTTGGGGTCTTCATGTTGGAAGAAGCTAGAAAGTCTATTTTAGATATATTCCAAAGGGCCCCTGACTTAACTCATTTTTGCCTGGGCCCAATAGCTAACTTGCAGATGGGCTGAAATTATTGTCTGAGCAGATGGTGTCAGAGTTGGAAATAGGACTAGAAATCTGGATCAAGGAAGAGAGTAGTCCCCAAATATGGGAAAAGTATATAAATATTGTAGACCCCATCCATCTACCTAGGGTCCATGTCTATCCATACTTAGCACAGGATACTGAGCAACCTCTGCATCGCTGACAGTCTCAACTTGCATTCCATGGTCACAGCTAGGAACATTCTAGGCTGTACTCATTTCAGGACCAGTCTTCCTTGAGTGGCAGATTATGTTGACCCAGCTTCCCTTTGGAGAGTAGGGCAGCCCCTGCTATTGTTGTTCTACACTGAGGGCAAGGTCCTATAGAGACCCAAAGAGGGTTTATGATATTGTTCCTGATGGAGATGACCAGTGACGATGGAGAGAGGGATCTGTTAGAGGTCTAGGCCCATCATTTCTATGTGGGAATCCCAGGATTCCTGGACTAGGGCCCCAGATGATGGGGTGACTTGGTTGTGACCAAAAGAACCATCATTAAAAAGTGCCAGTCTCTTACCCTTATCCAGATTTTGTTCTCCTTACTGACAAAGGTAGCCTCAGAGTGGTTGAGGGAAGTGAAATAGAAAGTGGGTGAGGAGGGTATCTAGGTCTAAGTAGAAACTATTTTATTAAGTACTTTATGGTGTCTTTTTAAGATCTTTCTACTTGCTTGCTGCTCTTAAAATGTTTTTTTTTTTTTTTTGCCTCCAGGGTTATCACTGGGGCTTGATACCTGTACCATGAATCCTCTGCTCCTGCCTGTTGCTTTAAAATAAAAAGGACGTGGCTGAGGCACATAATGGACCTGGCTATGGTGTGCCGGGAGTGGGTTTAAACAATCAAAGCTTTATTATGGCAGTACGATAGTACTGGACTTAATATATTAGGTACTGGGAGTTGGGTGGTAGCGCAGTGGGTTTAGCACACATGGCACAAAGTGTAAGGAACCACCTAAGGATCCCGGTTCAAGCCCCAGGCTCCCCACCTGCAGGGATGGGAGGGTTCACAAGCTGTGAAGCAGGTCTACAACCATCTATCTTTCCCTCCTTCTCTCTGTCTTCCCCTCCTCTCTCCATTTCTCTCTGTCCAACAACAATAACAGCTATAATAACCACAACAACAATAAGACAACAAGAGCAACAAAAGGGAAAAAATAGCCACCAGGAGAAGTGGATTCATAGTGTAGGCACTGAGCCCCAGCAATAACCCTGGAGGAAAAATATACACACAGACAACACACACACACACACACACACACACAACCACCAAATAAGAAATTATAGATAGGGGTAAATAAGCCAGTCTCATAAACCCATGAATTAGTTACCAAAAGTTCAGTCCCACGAGATAAACAATTATCAGCAGAAGTGTAGGTTACTCATGGCTGTAGAGGAGTCTTTGAGTTTACTGGCTAGCTGAGTCACAACTGAAAGACAACTATTTGATGTTTTTACTCTTTTTCTATCTCTTCTTCCATTCTCAATTTCTCTTTGTCCTATCAAAAAAAATAGTAAATAAATCTTTTAAAAAATTAATAAATAACACTGTGGTGGGAAAGTGAGGCAGAGAAGGAAGGAGCAGGTCTTTGGAGCAGCAAGAAAATAGGGCATTAACAGGCCTACACTTTAGTCTCCAAGATCAGCCTCCCACTAGCTGAAGAAACTTGGAATCACTCTTTGCCTCTTGATGCTTTGTTTGCCTCTCAAAAACAAAACAAAACAAAACAAACAAATAAAAAACAAAACGAAATAAAACCAAGGAGGTAGAACTTGATGACCTAGGGTCCCTTCCCAACTGAAAGTCTACAATCTGTCTCCCACTTTGGGCTGGGGGAGGAGAGGAGAACAGGAGACCAGAGATATTGGCTAGGCCTCTCCCCACCTCTTTCTGCCCTGCTCTGCACCCTGCCCTCCCCTTGAACCTGAGGCCTTTGTTCAGCTTCCCCCCTGCCCTGCAGGTCCATGCATGCAGGGCTGGGTCAGGGTCAGAGGAGGCCAGGACAGAAGCCATTCACAGAGAGTTTCCCATTTGCTAGTAGAGATTACAGAGCTCAGGCAGGAAGCAGCCAGGGAGAGTGAGCGGAGAGCCTGGCCAAGTCTCCAGCCAGAGAAGTGCTTCTCCAGTGACTTACAAGGGGAGCTTTGCAGTCAGTTAGGCTGATTCAATTAAACATGTGCACTTAAAAAGGTTTTTATGGTGGTAAAATACATGTGAAATGTCCTAGCCTCACCCATTTTATGTTTTGTCTTTGTTCAACTTCGCCACTTTAGGCTGCCCCCCCTTTTTTTTCTGATAGAATGAGAGAGAAAGAGAGAGAGAGAGAGAGAGAAAGAGAAGGGGGAAAAGCCACAGCTCTGAAGCTTCCTCCAAAGTGATAGGGACACACTTGAACCTGGTTTGCACACATGATAAACAAGCTCACTATCTAGATGTGCTGGTTTGCTGACCCTCCGCAGATTAAAGGGTGGAGTTTCAGTGACTTTAAGTTACATTCATAGTGCAATGAGACATCACCATACTAAAGGTTTGTTTATTGCTTCCAGGCTATCACTGAGGTTTGGTGCCTGCAGAATAACTCCACTTCTCCTTATGGCCATTTCTTTTTGTATGTAGAATGAGAGACAGAGAGGGAGGGAGAGAAGGAGAGAGGGAGAGAGGAGAGAGGGAGAGAGAGAGAGAGAGAAACAGAGAGACAGAGGGAAACAGAGAGACAGAGAGTCAGCAGCAGTCCTGCTCCATAGCTTGTGAAGCTCCCTCCCCTCCTCGCCCCTGCAGCTGAGGACTAGGGGCTTGAACCTGGATCTTCATGTGTGCACTCTACAGGGTGCACCACCATCCAGTCCTCAAATTTTAGACAGTTAATGAAGCTTAATAAATAGAAAGTAGGAGGCTGGGTAGGGGAAATAGCATAATGATTATACAAAGAGACTTGCATTTTTTTTTTTTTATTATCACTGGGTTTCTATGCCCGAACGGTGAATCCACCACTCCTGGAGGCCTTTTTCCCCCCTTTTTTAAGCAATATTTTTATTAGATAGGACAGAGAGAAAGTGAGAGGGGAGGGGATGATAGAGGAGAAGAAAGACAACTGTAGCACTTCTTCACCACTCATGAAGCTTCCCCCTGCAGGTGGGGAACACCGGGTTGAACCCAGGTCCTCACGCACGCTAATATGTGTGCTTAACCAGGTGCACCATTGCCTGGTCCCAGCAAAGAGACTTTCCTGTCTGAGACTCTGAGGTCCCATGTTCAATCCCTGGCCCCGCCATAAATAATCCAGAACTGAGCAGTGTTCTGGTTAAAAAAAAAAAAAAAGAAGGAGGAGGAGAAGCGGGAGGGGGGGAGAGAGGGAGGGGGAGGGAGGAGGAGGGGGAGGGGGAATGAGGAGGGAGAAGAAAAGAAAGAAAGGAGGATCTTCAGCTTTGCTACATGTTTGTGTGTACTGTGTGTCCCCATGTAGCAAACCACAGAGAATACTTTAGCCGGCTCCCTCTTGCCCCCTGCCAGTAATGGTATTTTTTAAGTCTCCCTCAGTTTGACTCTTTGCTGGGAACAGAGTTCTTTTGTGAACCACCTAAGTGGTTTTGCAAAACGCATAGTTGATGTTTCAATTCTTCATTCCTGAAGGTCCAGGCACCAGTGCACTAGGGCAGTGCCTGCACTGCCTCTTCTTCTCCAGCCTCTGGAGTCCTCACTCGTCCCTGGCCCAGCTCAGACTGAAACACTCTGGTGGATGGTGCTCAGCCTTTCAACTGCAATGGCAGTGAGGTGACAATGCACCTGCCAAGTAGGGTGCAGAAAGGTCTTCTTCCTGCTAGGTAGTGTGTTGGCAGTCACCCAAACCTCGCCACACCAAAACATCCTCTATTTCTGAGGCTGGAATTGAATGGACAGAGTCTAGCTTGCTTTGTCTTTTCATAGTAGGAGCTGAAAACTGAGCAAGGTTCTTTAGTCTATGCTTTTCTAAAAATGAATATTTATTCTATCTTATTTCTAATATTTTACTTTAATAAGCTAGAGGTACAGAGAGAAAGATACAGACAGACACCAGAGCACTGCTCAGCTCTGATTGATGGTACTGCTGGGGATTGAACCTGGGACCTTGGAGCCTCAAGCATGACAGTCCTTGTGCAGAACCGTTACAGTCTCCCCAGTTCTCCTTCTTTATTCCCCCAGATTTATTTAATTTCTTACGCCCTGCAGAGTCTTTCATCCAGAGAGAGACAGAGAAAGAGAGATAGAGTAAAAAGGAAAGATACCACAGCACAATTTCACTCATGAGACTTCCTCTTTGAGACTTTCCCCTCATGGTGTTGAGGGTTGGGACCCAGGCCCTTGTGCCACATATACGCTCTCCAAAGTGAGCTGTTCCCCCAATCCTTGACTTTCTTTTCTTTTTCTATTTTATCTTTTTTTTTTTTTTTGCCTCCAGGGTTATTGCTGCACTATGAATCCAGTGTTTCTGGAGGCTTTTCCCCCCCTTTTGTTGCCCTTGTTGTTTTATCATTGTTGTGATTATCATGATTGTTGTCACTGATGTTGTTGTTGTTAGATAGGACAGAGAGAAATGGAGAAAGGAGGGGAAGACAGAGAGGAGGAGAGAAAGATAGACACCTGCAAACTTGCTTCACCACCTGTGAAGCGACCACCCTTCAGATGGGGAGCTGTGGGCTTGAACCAGGATCCTTATGCAGGTCCTTGAGCTTTGTGCAGGTGCGCTTAACCCATTGTGCTACTGCCCGACCCCCATTTTTCTATTTTTTCTTTATTGGAGATTAATGGCTTACAGTCAACAGTAAATGGTAGTTCGTATATCTGTAACATTTCTCAGTTTTCTACATAACAATTCAACACCCTCTAGGTCCTCCTCTGCTATCATGTTCCAGGACCTGAACATCCCCCCCCCCCAACTCTGAGTCTTTTACTTTGGTGCAATATACCAAACTCAGTCTAAATTGTGCTTTGTGTTTTCTTATTTTTCAACTTTTTTGTAAAATTAGTAATTTGATAGTGATTGACAAGATTATGAGATAAGAGGGGTATAATTCCATACAATTCCCACCACCAACAAGGGGACAGCTGAAGGGAGGAGATGACTCCCCAGAGATTCACCAAGTGCAACTCTGAGTCTCCTTTGCTACTGCCCTCAAAATCTGGAGCAGCGGCAGGGAGGAACACTGGGGGACAGAGATTTAACCAGGAAATTCAGGAGAAGACCTATACCTCGGTGCCATAGCTGTGGGGCTGTGAAAGTCTCTTTGCATAACCAGCAGACTATCTCTGCCACACCCTGCCTTATCTCAAATCTTCTTTCAGTGTGCTGTGAGTATAGCTCAAATCGGGGTTATGGGGCTGGGTGGTGGCACACCTGGTTGAGTGCATATCTTAGAATGTGCAAGGACCGGAGTTCAAGTCTCTGGCCCCACCTGTAGTGGGAAAGCGTTATGAATGGCAAAGTAGGTCTGTAGCTTTCTCTCTGTCTCTCTTCCTCTCTATTTTCCCCTTAACTCTCGATTTCTGGCTGTCTATATCCAATAAATAAGGATAATAAAATTTAAAAAGAAAAATCTGGGTTATATACAAGGCAAAGCAGCTTATGTGAGTTATTTTCCCAGCCCTTTATTTTATTTTTTACTGAGTTCCAAATGGCATTTAGTATTACACTAATTTCAGATATACAGTATAGTAAGTCTACACAGGTACACATTGCATAAGTCTAGTTAACATCCGCCACCACACATAGTTATAATAAGAATTCTTAAAGATTTTGCGTATGGGATGATCCCACTCATCAACAGAAGTTGAGAAAGAAGAGCATAAAGGGAAATAAAACAGGATATGATTAAATCCAGAGTAGGGCACCAAAATAAAAACCCTGTGGTGAGGGAGAGGTGGACATTCGGCTTCCCGAGCAGTGGAGGGGGTGGGGTGGGGTGGGGTGGGGTGGGGTGGGTGGGTGGGATGGGACACAGTCTTTTGGTGGTGGGAATAGTGTTTATGTACACTCCTATTAAAGTGTAGTCATAGAAACCACTATTCAAGTAATATGAGAGGGGAAAAATTGATCATATGTCTAGAACCTTTTAAAACACAGACTGAGTCTTTTTAATACATAGGCTGAGTGTTTGATATGTTGACTCTTTCAAAAGCCTAGACCAGGGAGAATAGAAGCAACCTGTGGTACCCTATATACAAGATGCTGGGTATTATACAGCAAACCCTAACAAAGGGACTTTTCAAAGTTAACCCAATTATCAAATAATGTGATAACAATAACTATCCATTGTCTTCTTGAACCCTAAGACAGCAGGAACCTCATATTTCCACTATAGAGCCTATATTTCCCCAAGTCCTGGAACCTTAGGGTGGGGCCCACTTTTCTGCATGCTGCTCTCAGTTCAAATCAAATAATATTGCATCCGAGGATCACAACCTAATCAACGCAACAAGTGCCACCCCAGCAAGCTTCACTTCAGATTGTGACCAGAGACTTCAGGTGTGGAACCCTTCAGCTTCATTACTCAGGTGAGACCTTTCCTTTCATAGTATTCTCTAATTCCATTCCAGGTGTTCTACTCCCCAATAAAGTCCCCAAACCTAGGTATAGTCCAGGTCCCCTGAGATAGAGCATAGATTCACATGTGCCCATAAACTAAGGGAAAAATATATACCTGAAAGCAGAAGTACACAAGAGCATGCAGGGAATACCCCCAACACTTCATCTGCACTATTCCAGTCTTTAGATCCATGATTGTTCAACAATTTGTTTGGCTTTGTATGTTAACTGTCTTTTCAGCCACCAGGTTCCGGATACCAGCATTATGCCGACCGGACTTCCCTGGACAGACTACCCCCCAATGTGTCCTGGAGCTCCAATTCCCCAGAGCCCCCACCCTACTAGGGAAAGAGAGAGGCAGACTGGGAGTATGGACTGACCAGTCAACACCCATGTTCAGCGGAGAAGCAATTATAGAAGCCAGACCTTCCACCTTCTGCAACCCATAACGACCCTGGCTCCATACTCTCAGAGGAATAGAGAATGGGAAAGCTATCAGGGGAGGGGATGGGATATGGAGATCGGGTGGTGGGAATTGTGTGGAGTTGTATCCCTCCTATCCTAAGGTTTTGTTAATGTCTCCTTTCTTAAATTAAAAAGAAAAACAGAAAAAAAAGAATTCTTAAAGATTTAAGATTGACTCTTTGGGCCTGATGGTGGTGCACCTGGTTGAATACACACACACACACACACACACAAAAGGAGGGAAGACAGAGAGGGTGAGATAAAGATAGACGCCTGCAGACCTGCTTCACCACTTACGAAGCAACCCCGTTGCAGGTGGGGAGCTGGGGGCTTGAACCAGGATCCTTATGCCAGTCCTTGTGCTTGGTGCCATGTGCACTTAGCCCACTGTGCCACTGCCCAGCCCCCCTTTTTCTTCTATTTTATAGAACAGAGAGAAATTGAGAGGGGAGAGAGAGAAAGAGAGGAGTAGGAAAAGACAGACACCTGCAGCCCTTCTTCACCTTTTGTGAGCCTTCCCCCTGTCGGTGGGGAATGGGAACTTGAACAGAGGTCCTTGCACACGGTAATGTGAGGATCAACTGGGTACACCAACGCCCAAGCCCAAGGAATCATTTCTTACTGGAGACAATGGACAACACAGAGAGGCTGGGAAATAAGGAGGAAACAGTAAGGCAAGCAGTTACTTATTCTGAGTAGTACTTCTGTTGTAGTTGAGACAATAAGGAAATAAGCTTTGGAGAATTCTTTTTCTTTTTCTTTTTCTTTTCCTTTCTTTTTTTCTTTTTTTTGCCTCCAAGATTATTGCTGGCGCTCAGTGCCTGCACCATTAATCTACTGCTGCTCCTGGAGGTCATTCCCCCCCACTTTTGTTGCCCTTCTTGTTGTAGCCTTGTCGTGGTTATTATTGTTGTTGTTGATATCGTTCCTTGTTGCATAGGACAGAGAGAAATGGAGAGAGGAAGGGAAGACAGAGAGGGGAAGAAAAAGATAGACACCTGCAGACCAGCTTCAGCGGTTGTGAAGCGACGCCCCTGCAGGTGGGGAGCTGGGGGCTTGAACTGGGATCCTTATGCCGGTCCTTGCGCTTTGTGCCACATGCGCTTAGCCTGCTGCATTACTGCCCGACCCCCAGGAGAATTTTTTTAAGCATGGTAAGTAAACAGAAGAATTAGTGTGCCGGGTTGGCTGAATGTACATGCTACAGTGCTCAAGGACTTGGGTTCGAGCCCCAGGTCCCCACCTGCAGGGGGAAAGGTCTGAGAGTGGTGAAGCAGTGTTGCAGGTGTACCTCTGTCTCTCCTCCTCTCCATCACCCCCTTACCTCTCAATTTCTGACTGTCTCTATCCAATAGATAAATAAGGATAACACACACACAAAAGAAAAATAAAAAAACATGAGGAAAATTCCATTTTTTAAAAATCAACAGGAATGGAACACAGTTGAACATATGGAATATGAAAATAAGGGGATATTAAGGAATATTTTTATATTCTAAAATTCTTAGTTTATTGGCAGACATGGGGCCTAAGTGCATATACAAGTGCTGAATTATTTTGACAAATAAGAACTATGAAGAGTTTGGGCAGGAGAGGAAGGTTTTCAAAGTGAAATCTTTGGATTTTTTTCTCACAACCAAGTTTAAATAATTCTGTTATCCTTAAAACATTGAAATTTTCAGAATTGCGTGAGCTTTTCTATGGGGTTTAATAATACTCTATTTGGAGGCAGTAGTCTAGTACTATCTCCCCCTCAAATTACTTCTGACTGTTGTAGGGGTCCAGTTCTGTCTCCCTGAGAGAGAGATCAGCACATCTTACCACTGCCTATTGGGAAATTGTGAGGATGTGGTGGAGTTTGGCAGGGCTTGACTTGAAGGGACATCCATTCTGTCAGTCTCTCTCTACTGAGAGGTCCAAAACCCCCCAAGGTTTTCCTTGTCTTATCAGACTCCCAGCCTCACAAAGCACCCTGCATTCCTGATACTATGGCCTGCTCCCTTATTATCTCCATAATCATTGTTTTGCCTGAAAGATCCCCACCCATTCCATTCCTTTGATCTTTCTTCTTTCTACCCTCAAGACCCTCCCTGCCTGCAGGGTATTATTTATCCTACCAGTTAAAACCCTCACAACAGTTACTAAAGAAGTTCCTACCTTTCCCAGCCCTTTTGCCTTTCTCCACCCCTTTCCTAACCATTTCTGTTTCTAACTTGCCACTTCCGGGTCCGACTCTTAAAAGACTTGGCTTTCCGATCCATAAAGGATTAAATCACCTTGCCACCACCAGCTCTGTTCCTGGGTCATCTCTCTCGCATTGCTGAGTGAGTAGCAGTCCAGGCTGGCTCCGGTTGTAATCTCTCCAACCCAGAGAATACGTGCCCGAGAAGAGGCACCTCCACGCTAACTCGGCAATTGCCAGGCTGGTGATACCCTCCACAATACCATACTGGGTTCCCAACCTCCCCGTCTCCCTATGAAACCTTGGACTAACTAAAAATAAGCCACAGGTTATTAATATTTCAATCTGTCTTTCCCCTTTGTTTTTAAAAATACATTTTATTTATTCATTATTCATTGGACAGAGACAGAGAGAAACTGAGAAGGGAGGGGAATAGAGAAGAAGAGAGACAGAGAGACACCTGCAGATCTGCTTCAGGTGGGGAGCAGGGGCTTGAACCCAGATCCCTCCACATGGTAATGTGTGTACTCAGCCAGGTGAGTTACCACTTGCCCCCACCCCTTTGCTTTCTAAGGTTTTACCAGTGAGATAAGATCATGTAACTCACATGGTGGGGTATTTGCCTTGCCCTGAACATGACTAAGGTTCAAGCCCCAGCACCACAAAGGAGTGCCAAGGCACCAGGGGACCATTCAGTGCTGTCATCTCTCACAGAAATAAAAAGAATGAGAAGTGGAGTGGTAAAATCACTCATGTATGAAAACTCTTGCCATGAAAGAGAAACTGATATTTCAGTTTGACAGTGCAAACTTATTTATACACAAATATAGTCAAGTCCATTTTACTTTCCAATATTACATCTTTGTGCCACTGACCAGCTAATTTCTTAGATAAGTGCACTAAACTATCACTCTAGCCTTGAACACAAGATTAAGTTTTAGTATTAATTAAAAATTTCTTAAATATTTATTTATTTTCCCTTTTGCTGCCCTTGTTTTTTATTGTTGTACTTATTATTGTTGTTATAATATTAATTATTTTTGCCCAATATTATTTTAATCTATGTTAGAGAGAGGCATAAGCATTAATAAAATAAAAGGGGGGCAGTTGGTGGCACACCCAGTTGAGTACACATTACAATGCGTAAGGATCAGGGTTAAAGCCCTTGGTCCCCACCTGCAAGGGGAAAAGATCTGTGAATGGTGAAGCAGTGCTGCAGTTGTCTCTCTGTCTCTTTCACTCTCCACTACCCCCTTCCTTTCAATTTCTAGCTGTCTCAATCCAATAAATAAATAAATAAATAAAATTTTAAAAAATACAGAAAAATGATGTGGGGTAGATAGCATAATGGTTATGCAAAGAACCTCTCATGCCTGAGGCTCCATGGCCCCAGGTCCCATCCTTTGAACGACCATAAGCCAGAGATGAGTAGTGCTCTGGTAAAATATATATACTATATATACATATATAATACAGTAATGGATGTAATAAATATTTTAGGTTTGTCTCTTTTATTTTTCTTCCTATATTGTTATTTAGGACAGAGAGAAACTGAGAGAGAAAGAGAAGATAGAAAGAGAGAGAGAGCCAGGCAGTAGTGCAGTGGGTCAAGCGCACATGGTGTGAAGCACAAGGACCTGTGTAAGGATCCCGGTTCAAGTCCCAGGCTCCCTACCTGCAGAGGGTTTGCTTCACAAGTGTTGAAGCAGGTCTGCAGATGTCTGTTTTTCTCTCCCACTCTCTGTCTTCCATTCCTCTCTCAATTTCTCTCTGTCATATCCAACAACAACAGCAGCAATGACAACAATAATAATAAATACAACAATGGCAACAAAATGGAAAAAAATGGCCTCCAGCAGCAGTGGATTCATTGTGCAGGTACCGAGCACCAATGATAAGCCTGGACCCCCCCCCCAAAAAAAAAAAAAGAAAGAGAGAGAGAGATACCTGTAGACTTGTTTCACCACTTGTGAAGCTTCTCCCCTGTAGCTGGGGTGCAGAGGCTTGAACCTGGATCCTTATATGTGGTAATGTGTGTGCTGTACAGGGTGTACCACCTGACATTTAGTGGCACTTCATGCTTATCAATTGTTTTCTTAGAGTGGGGCAGGAAGGCACCAGTGTTCTTTAGGGAGGAAGAAACAAATCTTTTGAGTTATCAAGCTACTTGGTCAGAGGAAGGGAGCTAGAGGCTATGCTCTGCCCATCTGCTTAGTTCATTTGGCAAACTCAAGAGGGCTAACAATGAGTTTTCCACACACTATCACCCCTAAAGAGGATAAAGAGAATACATATGGTGGGTTTTTGTTTGTTTGTTTGGTTGGTTTTTGTTTTTGATGATTCTCCAGACTTCACTGCTCCAGGCTGATTATTTGTTTATTTATTTTAATTTTTATTGGAGGGTTAATTGCTTATAGTCTGCCTCTCATTTCCTCTTGATTGTTGCTTAGAGACACATCAGGATCCCCATGTCCCTTCATTCTGTCCCTGTTTCCTCTTTCCCCAGAGTCCTTTGCTTTGGTGTAATACAACACACCCTGTCCAAGTTTTACCTTCTGTGTTCTTTATTCTAAAGCTCCACCTATAAGTAAGATGATTTGGTCTTGGTCTTTCTCTCAGGTTTATTTCACTCAACATGATGTCTCCGAGTTCTGACAACATTATTGCAAAGGAGATGACCCCATCATTTTAAACAGCTGCGTAATACTCCATTGTGTATGTATCACTGCCCCCTTAGCCATTTATCTGTCTTTGGTTATCTGGGTTGCTTCCAAGTTTGAGTTGTTACAGACTGTGTTGCTATGAACCTTGGTGTGCATAGGTCTTTTTAGAAGGCGCTTTCATTTGTCCTGGGTAAATCACTATGAGAGGGATTGCTGGGGCATAAGGTAGGTCCATTTCTAGAGTTCTGACGAATCTCCAAACTGTTTTCCATAGGGGCTGGACCAACTTACATTCTCACCAGCAATGGAGAACTCCTTTTCCCCCACAGCTTCTCAACCCAACAGTTGGTATTTCTGTCTTTTCTTTCTTTTTTGCCTCCAGGGTTATTGCTGGAGCTCAGTGTCTGCACTATGAATCCACTGCTCCTGGTGTCCATCTTTTTTCCATTGTTGTTATTGCTGTTGCTGTTATTGTTACTGCTGTTGTTGTTGGATAGGACAGAGAAACTGAGAAAGGGAAGACAAATTGAGAGGGGAAGAGAAAGATAAGACACCTGCAGACCTGCTCCACCACTTGTGAAGTGACCACCCCCACAGGTGGGGAGCTGGAGCTTGAACTGTGATCCTTGTGCTGGTTCTTGCTCTTTGTGTGCATAACTCTGTTCACTACTGCCTGTCCCCTATTTCTATCTTTTCTTTTTTTTAATGAATTAATTAGTTAATTAATTAATTTATTTGCCTCCAGGGCTATTGCTGGGGCTCAGTGCCTGCACTACGAATCCACTGCTCCTGGAGGCCATTTTTTCCCTTTCGCTGCCCTTGTTGTCCATCGTTGTTGTTGTTAATATTATTGTTGTCATTGTTGTTGGATTGGACAGATAGAAATGGAGAGAGGAGGGGAAGAGAAAGACACCTGCAGACCTGCTTCACCGCTTGTGAAGTGACTCCTCTGCAGGTGGGGAGTTGGGGCTCAAACCCAGGTCCTTAAGTTGGTCCTTGCGCTTTGCGCCACGTGGGCTTAACCTGCTGCACTACCACCCAGCCCCCATTTCTATCTTTTCTAATATGTGACATTCTCACAGGTGTAAAGTGGTATTTCACTGGTTTATTGCTTTGCATTTCTATGATCATCTGGGCTTTCTTATTTTTTCATATGTCTGTTGGTCCAGGCCAAGTTTTTCAGATAGAAAGAGAAAAATAAAGATTGACAGATGAGGGAATGCACCACAGCACCAAAACAAGTGCAGAGTCGAAACCTCAGCAAATGTTTGCAGGGGAGCTGATTTTCACTGATTGTAGAGTAGACCGTGAGCACAGCAAGTCAGGCGCACCATCCATGTGAATTAGTTGGCTGGCCTGGGATATTTTGCTGGATATTTTCTGTGTGGTGCTGAACATCAAACTCAGCCTCTTGCATTTGTGCTCTGATCTGATCTGCTCCCCTGGCCTCATTAAAAAGAAAATTTTTTTTTTCCTCCAGGGTCACTGCTGGGCTCGGTGCCTGCACCCATGAATCCACCGCTCCTGGAGGCCATTTCTCCCCCCCCCCCTTTGTTGCCCCTGTTGTTGTAGCCTAGTTGTGGTTACCATTATTGCCATTGTTGATGCCACTCGTTGTTGGACAGGTCAGAGAGAAATGGAGAGAGGAGGGGAAGACAGAAAGGGGGAGAGAAAGTCAGACACCTGCAGACCTGCTTCACCGCCTGTGAAGCGACTCCTCTGCAGGTGGGGAGCCGGGGGCTCTAACCAACCGGGATCCTTAGCCGGTCCTTGCGCTTTGCGCCACATGCACTTAACCCACTGCGCCACCGCCCGACCCCCTAAAAAGAAATATTTTTATCTTATTTTATTTATTATATATGAGAGTTTCACATGAGCCACAGAGAAAAACAAGTCAGAGCACCAGTTTGATATGCATGAGGCCGATGCTCTCTACCAGTTGAACTATTTCCCAAGCTGTCTGGCCTCATTTCTTAGTGGGGGTGGGGAGAGAACACAAACCACTGTTCTACTGTTCATGCAGTTCTATTCAATCTGTCTTTGTGACATTGCGAGGAGCCCAGCGTTTCAGGCATACAAAACAGGTACTCTGCTACTGACATAGCTCCCTGCCCCATCCTTTCATATAGTCATACATTTCAACCACTTAATGAAACTCAAATAATGTAAGGCTATATAATATAAAATGTAAGATAATATATTATTTTCTCCCTGATGAGGGAAGTTAAATACTAAGGAATAAGATCCTGTTGGCTAGGGTTAGACTTTGAATAAAATCACTAGGGTGCTTTTTTTTCCCCTTTCTTTTCTCTCTCTTTTTTTAAATTTTATTTATTTATTCATGAAGAATGATAGCAGGAGAGAGAAAGAACCAGACATCACTCTGGTACATGTGTTGCCAGGGATTGAACTCAGGACCACACACTTGAGAGTTCAATGCTTTATTCACTGCGCCATCTCCTGGACCACTTTTATTTATTTGTTCCTCTTTCTTGTTTGCTTGATTTTTTTCTACCTTTATTCCTTCTATTTTTGTTTGTTTGTTTGTTCCCAAAGGATAAATTTTAACCTCTCTTACTGTTGAGGATGCATGGTCTATTGAAAACAACAACAACAAAACAAAGGGGAGAAATTCACCCAGTAAGGTCCATGGACTGCCATGTGCAAGGACCTGAGTTCAACCTTTTGGCACCACACAGAAAACACTATGAAAGATATCAGAAGAAGTTTCATGAACGGTGGTGTGGTGCTATGGTGTCTCTCCTTCTCTCCCTTTCTGTCTTTCTCTTTGTCTCTGAAATTAAAAAAGAAAAGAAGTCTGTTGGGAGCAATAGAATCATGCAGCTTTGAAGGTCCAGTGGGTAGTGAGAGAGAGCGAGAACACATACTTAGAAACAAAATAATTTAGCAACCTTACCATACTATTTTTGCAGAATTGTAATAGATAGAAATCAAATGATAGGGGGCCTGGCAGTAGCACAGCGGGTTAAGTGTACATGGCACGAAGCGCAAGGACTGGCTTAAGGATCCTGGTTCACACCCCTGGCTTCACGAGCAGTGAAGCAGGTCTGCAGGTGTCTATCTTTCCCTCCCCCTCTCTGTCCTCCCCTCCTCTCTCCACTTCTCTTTGTCCTATCCAACAACTACAATAGGAGTGGCAACTATAACAACAAGAACAACAAAAATGGGAAAAATGGTCTACAGGAGTAGTGTATTCGTGGTGCAGGGACCAAGCCCTAGCGATGACTCTGGAGGTCAAAAAAGAAAAGAAAAGAAATCAAATGATTGGGGCCAGGTGGTGGCACACCTGGTTAAAGTGCACACACTACAAGTGTGGAAGAACCCAGATTCAAACCCCTGGTCCCTATCTGCAGTGGGAAAGCTTCTAAAATGAAATAAGACTGCAGGTATTTGTCTCTTTCCCTCTCTATTTCCCCCTGTCAATTTCTCTCTATCTCTATCCAGTAATAACAAAAAAGAAATAAAATGATTATTGTATTGGTTAAGTTTATGTGTCAGCTTGGCTAAGCTGTGGCACCCAGTTTCTTGATCTAACACTAGCCTAGATGGATTTGTGAAAGAATTTAGTAGATTTAATTAGCATTTGCTGTCAGTCCTTCACAATACAGGTGGGCCTTATTTAAATAAGTTGTAGACCACACAGGGTTCTCTCTCTTTTTCTCTTTAATATTTTATTTGTATAATTGAGAGAGACAGACAGACACAGCAGAGTACTTTCAGCTCTGGCTGATGGTGGTATTGGAGACTGAACTTGGGACCTCAGACTTGAGAGTCTTTTGCAGAACCATTTTACTATCTCTCCAGCCCCGCAGAGGAGTTTTTACTTTTTTTTTTCCTCCAGGGTTATTACTGGGGCTCTGTGTCGGCACTATGAATCCACTGCTCCTGGAGGCCATTTTTCCATTTTGTTGCTCTTATTGTTATTGTTATTATTGCCATTGCTGTTCTTGTTGTTGGATAGGACAGAGAGAAATGAGAGAGGAAGGGAAGACAGAGAGGGGAAGAGAAAGACACCTGCAAACCTGCTTCACCACTTGTGAAGTGGCCTCTTTGCAGGTGGGAAGCCGGGGGCTCAAACCCAGGTCCTTGCACTTCTCCCCATGTGTGCTTAATCTGCTGCACTACCACCGACCTCCGAGTGTTTACTTTTTCTTTTTTGCCTCCAGGCTTATTGCTGGGGCTAGGTGGCTGCACTATGAATCCACTGCTCCTGGAGGTTATTTTTTTTTCCCCTTTTGTTGCCCTTGTTGTTTATCACTGTCGTCATTATTATTGTTGTTGTTGTTATTGCTGTCATTGTTGGATAGGACAGAGAGAAAAGGAGAGAAGATCGGAAGACAGAGAGGGGTGAGAAAGATAGACACCTGAAGACCTATTTCACCGCTTGTGAAGCGACACCCCTGCAGGTGGGAAGCTGGGGGTTCCAACCAGGATCCTTAAGCTGGTCCTTGGTGCTTTGTGCCATGTGTGCTTAACCCACTCCACGGCCGCCCGGCCCGAGTTTTCACTTTTTAAAAGATTTATGAAAGAGAGAGTGAAAGAGAATCATTCTGATGCATATGGTGCTAACTAAATATGTGTGTAGGCCCCTAGTTTATCAAAGGAAAATTGGGTAATGTGGTTTCTTTTCTTCTTTCTCACTGGCCCTCGGTCTTTAAAAAAAAAATGCCAGTAAAAAAAATAAATATAAAAATTAAGGGGACCAGGTGATGGTACACCCAATAGAGCACACACATTACCATGCACTAGGACCCAGGTTCAAGCCCTAAATTTCTCAGCCTGCAAGGAAGAAGCTTCCTGAGCCTGAAACAGTGCTACAAATGGCTCTTTGTCTGTCTTCCTTGACTCTCAGTTTCCTTCTTTATCTAAAATAAATAAATGAATATTTTTAAAACTTAGGTAGAGAAATAGCTAAAAAGGGAGAGACACCACAGCATGAATTCACCATCCATGCAGCTCCCCTAGAGCTGCGCTGCTAGACCCTGAACCCAGGGCTGTGGTGCGCTGTCTCCCAGCCCAGAATTGAGCGTCTCTTCTATGATAGCCACTCAGCAATCCTCTGACCCTTGTATGAAAGCTGTGAGGCAGATAAAGTCACCTCCACAACAAACATGAGGAAACCAGAGACATGGGGAATTTAAATACATTCACCTAACTGCAAATTGACAGAATTGGCTTCAGTTCACAACTCCTTGGCTTCAGAGCTCCCAGCTTTCCAGACACCACCTACCTCCCATCCCAGGCACTTCCCAAAGCTCACTGATCACAAACAAAGCCATTGGCTCCAGCTCAGTCTCACAAAATGCTGGGGGGGGGGGGGGGGGGATGGGAAGAGACAGCATAATGGCTATGCAAAGATACTCCCTTGCCTGAGGCTCCAAAATCCCAGGTTCAATCCCCCACACAACCACAAACCAGAGCTGAGCAGTGCTCTGGTAAAAAACAAACAAGCAATAAAACAACTAACCATCAAACATATTAAGTCCCTAGGTACAGTTATCATGCTTTACAAATTTAAAATTCTTCCCAGATAGACTCCATAACTGCTCACATTTGCAAAACACTGCAAAACACAAAGCAGCCAGTGGTTTGCTTGCAATTGCCATTTAATTCCCACAACTGCCTCAGGAGACATAGACTATTACTGTTCACTTTTTATAAGGTCAGAGGCTCTGAGCAGTCAGTGTCTGTGTTTTCAGGAATCCCTACATTTAGGGGGCGTGTCCCTCCTGTTGGCAAGAATGTGACAGACAGGGTGAAGTGAGCTGACAGCTGGGCTGGGGGTGGGGTGAGGAATTGCTTCCTTTGGGTCAGGCTGCACTGTGTATAGCCGGAAGCTTAGAAAGTTGTTGCAGTGAGGGCCAGGCGGTAGCACATGGGGTTAAGCACACGTAGTTTGAAGCCCAAGAATGGACGCAAGAATACCGGTTCGAGTCCCTGGCTCTCCATCTGCATGGGGGTCGCCTCACAAGCGGTGGAACAGGTCTGCATCTTTCTCTCCCCCCCACTGTCTTCCCCTTCTCTCTCAGTTTCTTTCTGTCCTATCCAGTAACAACAGTAGCAGCAACAACGGAAAAAAGATGGCTGCCAGGATCAGTGGATTCCTAGTGCAGACACCGAGCCCCAGCGATAAACCTGGAGGCAAAAAAAAAAAAAAAAAAAGAAAAAAGAAAAAAGTTGTAGTAAAGTCTATATGTAGAGGATTTATTTTACAAATAGGGTCAGGATTTATGTTCAAGAATTGGCAGTCCCAGGTCAGGAAGGAAGTAAGGGAGGGAGGAAAGAAGTAGGGAAAGAATAGAGAAAGGGAAAGGGAGAGAGAGAGAGAGAGAGAAAGAGAAAGAAAGAGAGGGAGAGAAGAAGGAAGGGAGGAAGGAAAGGGGGTTGGGCGGTGGCACACTCAATGTATCGCATATATCACCACGTGCAATGACCTGGGTTCCAGCCCCCGCTCCCCACCTGCCGGGAGAATGTTTCATGAATGGTGAAGCAGTTCTGCAGGTCTTTTCTCTCCCTCTCTCTCTATCTCTCCTTCCTTCTCAATCTCTCTCTGTCTTGTTGAAAGAAAGAACGAAAGAAAAGAGAAAAGAAAAAAGAAAAGAAAATGCTTCCCCTACCGTGGGGGCTTTCCAGTGCTGGCACTGAGCCCCAGCAATAACCCTGGTGGCAAATAAATAAAGGGGGGAAAGGAGGAAAAGAGGAAGAGAGGGTGAAAGGAAGAAAGAAGGAAGGGAGGGAGGGAGGATTTTAATTGGAGATTAGGTAGATTAGAGGATGGTCAGAGGGCAGACTCCACCCCATCCCTCCTTGGATTTGGGGCAGTACTGAGCAGTACTCCAAAAAGCCCAGTAGATGGCGTAGACAGGCTATCATTTGAAGGGACTTGGCCCTATTACCGTCTCTGAGATATGGGGAAAAAAATTTCCCCTGTCCTTCCTTCTCACTTTTCTTATTTAATTACAAAACCAGGAGAATCCTTATTAAATACATTGAGTGTCTGGGTGGTGGCTTACTCTGGAGAGAATATGTTACCACGCACAAGGATGGGTTTAAATTTCCAATTCACACCAGCAGGGACAAAGCTTTACAAGCTGTGGAACAATGCTGCAGGTGTCTCCCTCCCTCTGCCTCTTTCCTTCTCTCACTGTCTCTCATCCTCTATCAGAAAAAAATTGGCCACCTTGAACAGTGGAACTGTAAAGGCACTGAGTGTCAGTGATAATCCTGGTGGGGGGAAAACCCATTAAAAAGTTGGCAGAATAGCACACCTGGAAACTGTGACTGTTTTGCCATGCCCTGACCCAGGGCTGAGCCTCAATTCCATCATACTAGAGGAAACATTAGTTCTATAGCCTCTCTCTCTCTCTCCATATGTGTCTGTCGCTCTCTCCTTTATCTGAAAAAGCCATCCTAGGGGGCTGAGTGGTGCTGCACCTGGTTAAGCGCACATAGTACAAAGTGCAAAGACCCGTACAAGGATTCCAGTTTGAGCCCATGCACTTAACCCACTGCGACCTCCTCCTGCAGGTGGGGGGCCTGGGGCTCTACCAGGATCTTTGCGTGGGTCCCTGTGCTTCATACTATGTGCGTTTAGCCCGGTGTGCTACCACCCGGCCCCCTTTATGTATCTATCTATTTATGTATGTATGTATCTATCTATCTGTCATCTCCTGTTTCCATCTCGATTGCTCTCTCTGTCTCTATCCAGTAAATTTTTTTTAAATAATTAAAATATCAAAAAATAAAAAGGTTCACTAGAGCATAAATCAATCTTTCTGTGACTTTCATACTTTTTTTTTTTTTTTTTTTTTTGCCAGAGCACTGCTCAGCTTTGGCTTATGGCAGTGTTAGAGATTTAACTTGGCATCTTTGGTGCCTTAAGCATGAAATTTTTGCAAAACCACTATGTTATCTCCCCAGACCTCCATATACTTTCTTTAAATTTTTTAAAAATTATGTTTATTTATTTATTGGATAGAGACAGCCAGAAATTGAGACAGAATGGGTAATAGAGAGGAAGAGAGACAGAGAGATGTCTGCAGCACTGCTTCACCACTTGCAATGCTTTCCCCCTGCAGGTGGGGACCAGGAGCTCAAACCCTTGTCCTTGAGCACTGTAACACATGCGTTCAACCAGGTGTAAGGATCCTGGAGGCTATTTTTTCCCTTTTGTTGTCCTTGTTGTTTATCGCTATTATTGTTATTGCTGTCGTTGTTGTTGGGTAGGACAGAGAGAAATCGAGAGAAGAAGGGAAGACAGAGAGGGGGAGAGAAAAATAGATACCTGCAGACCTGCTCCACTGCTTATGAAGTGACCCCCCTGCAGGTGAGGACCTGGGGCTTGAACCGAGATTCTTACACTGGTCCTTGTGCTTTGCACCTGCTGCACTACCACCTGGCCCCCAAAATAATATTGTTTAAACAGGGGCATCCTGAATACAGACATGAACACTGGGAGAGCAGTACATGAGGATGAAGACAGTTACTTAGCAGGGTGTGTCTCTGTCCAATTCCATCGGGATGCAGAGAGAAAAAAATATAAGAAAGTATGGACATTTGCAAGTAGTAACAGGTGTAGGTGTGGCTTTCTAAGGAAGAGAAAGCAGGATCATAGAAAAAAAAGGTGGGAAATATATAAATATGTAGATAGTTATAGAAATAATAGCTAACCCATATCTATGACTTTGGATACAGAACTCTGGTTGTGGAAAAAGTGTGAAATTATACCTCCGTTATCTCATAATTTTTTTTTTTTTTTGCCTCCAGGGTTATTGCTGGGACTTGGTGACAGCACTACCAATCCCTTGCTCTTGGCGGCTGATTTTTTCCCATTTTATTAGATGGGACAAAGAGAAATTGAGAGGCAAGAGGGAGATAGATAAGGAGAGAGAAAGACACCTGCAGACTTACTTCGTTGCTTGTGAAGCATCCCTCTTGTAGGTGGGGAGCCAGGGGCTTGAACCTGGATCCTTGCGTGGGTCCTTGCAGTTAGTACTATTTGTGTTTAAGTGGGTACACCAATGCTTGGCCCCCTAAAAATATTTTTAAAAATTTAAAAATAGGTGGCTGTGTCTGAGGAAAATGCAGTGGGGCTGTTAACTTCACAAATAGGATATTAGTGATATTAATCTGAAAGAAATGTTGCCTGGTTGGGAACCCAAGTGTCACATACAGCTAAACTGGAAATTGTACCTCTTTTAGAAATTGTTTTGGATTCCAAAAGTCAAAAGATTGAAGTTGATGGGGTTTCCAGAGAACTTGAATTTCCTGATTTGAATCAAACAGTCTGTTTTAAATCACTTGCAAGCTGCATACAGTGCTGTTGTACTGCTGGTGGAAACTAGTTGCTCAATTTAAGCATTTGCCATCAGTGTTATCTCTGCGGTTCAATATTTGCGTTCCATCATCTGGTGTGACTGCTTTTTTAGGGGGTAAAAGAGACAGGAGGAGAGATACCTGCAGCACTGCTCCATCACTCATGAAGCTTCCCCCCTCCAGGTCGGGATCAGGGGCTTGAACAAAGGTGTGAACTCTATTAAGCCAGCCCTATTTTTTTCCATCAGTTTTTTTTTTTTCCTTAACCAGGTTTATGGCTGGGATTCTGTGCCTGAACAATGAATTCACTGCTCCCAGTGGCCATATTTCCCTTTTTTCTTTTATTTGATAAGAGACTAATTAGGAGGGGAAGGAGAAATAGAGAGGGAGTCAGAAAGACACCTGTAGCTTTGCTTCATCATTTGTGAAGCTTCCTCCTTGCAGGTGGGGAGTGGGGGCTTGAACCTAGGTCTTTGTGTATGGTAATGTGTGCCTAATCCCTTTAATCAGTTTTTCTTATCTTTTCTTATGTTTTCACTTGACTTCTATAGAGTCCAGTACCTGACAATGGCCTTAAATTTCATTCATAGTAGGGCACCAAAGTAAAAACCCTGGGGTGAGGGTAAGGGTGGACATTCGGCTTCCCAGGGTGGCGGGAGGGGAGGTAGGTTAGGTTGGAGGTGGGTGGGTAGGATAGGACACAGTCTTTTGGTGGTGGGAATGGTGTTTATGTACACTTCTATTAATTTGTAGTCATATAAATCACTATTTAATTAATATGAGAGGGGTAAAATTGATTGTATGTCTCAAACTTTTAAAAGCACAGACTGAATCTTTTTATTACATAGGCTGAGTCTTTGATATGTTGACTCTCTCAAAAGCCTAGACCAGGGAGAACAGAAGCAACCGGTGGCACAGCTATATACAAGGTGTTGGGTATTATACAACAAATCCTAACAAAGGGACTTTTCAAAGTTAACTCAGTTACCAAATAATGTGATAACAATAACTATCTATTATCTTCTTGAACCCTAAGACAGCAGGAACCTCACATTTCCACTATAGAGCCTATATTTTCCCTAGTCCTGGAAGCTTAGGGTGGGGCGCACTTTCTTTCATGCTTCTCTCATTTCATATCAAATAATATTGAATCCGCTGATTCCAGCCTAATCAACCCAATGAATGCCACCTCATCATGCTTCACTTCAGACTATGTCCAGAGACCTCAGGTGTGTAATGACAACCCTTCAACTTCATTACTCGGGTGAGACCTTTCCTTTCATAGTATTCTCTAATTCCATTCCACTTCCTAACAAAGTCCCCAAACCTAGATATAAACCAGGTTCCATGAGATAGAGCATATGTTCACACATATCCATAAACTAGGGCAAAATATATACCTGAAAGCAAAAGTACACAATAGTCTGCAGTGAGTACCTCCCAACACTTCATCTGCACTATTCCAGCCTTTAGGTCCATAATTGTTCAGCAATTTGTTTGGCTTTGTATGTCAACTCTCTTTTCAGCCACTAGATTCCAAATGCTAGCAGGATGCCAACCAGACTTCCCTGGACAGACTACCCTACCAATGTGTCCTGGAGCTCTGCTTCCCTAGAGACCCACCCTACTAGGGAAAGAGAGAGGCAGACTGGGAGTATGGACTGACCAGTCAACGCCCATGTTCAGCGGGGAAGCGATTACAGAAGCCAAACCTTCCACCTTCTGCAACCCACAATGACCGTGGGTCCATACTCCCAGAGGGATAAAGAATGGGAAAGCTATCAAAGGGGGGGATGGGATATGGAGATCTGGTGGTGGGAATTGTGTGGAGCTGTACCCCTCCTATCCTACGGTTTTGTTAATGTCTCCTTTTTTAAATAAATTAATTAAAAAATAAATTTCATTCATATATACATATACATATATTCTCTGTTATAAAAATAGTTAGACTCAGGTTGGGGAGACAGCATAGTGGTTTTGCAAAAGCCTTTGATGCCTGAGGCCCTGAGGTCCCAGGTTCAATCCCCAGCACAATCATCAGCCAGAGATGAGCAGTGTTCTTATGTCTCTTTTTCTCTTTCTCTTCCTCTTCTCTGTCTCTTTCTCCTTTTCATTGAAATAAATAATAAGTAAGATATCTTTTTAAAAGGTGGGGTCTGGGTAGCAGCATATTTGGTTGAGTGTGCATGCCAGGGACCAGGGTTTCAGTCCCACCTGCTGGGGAGAAGCTCTAAGAGTGGTGAAGCAGACCTACAGATCAATCTATCTCCCTCACTCCTCTCTTTTTTTTAAAAAAAAATTTATTTATTTATTCCCTTTTGTTGCCCTTGTTGTTTTATTGTTGTAGTTATTATTGTTGCTGTTATTGATGTCGTTGTTGGATAGGACAGAGAGAAATGGAGAAAGGAGGGGAAGACAGAGGGGGAGAGAAAGACAGACATCTGTAGACCTGCTTCACCACCTGTGAAGCAACTCCCCTGCAGATGGGGAGCTGGGGGCTTAAACCGGGATCCTTATGCTGGTCCTGCGCTTTGTGCCATCTTGCCCTTTGCACTTAACTCGCTGCACTACTGCCCGACTCCCTCCCCCACTCCTCTTAAGTTCTCTCTGCCCAATGAAATAAAGGGTGAGGGGGGAGGAAAAATGTCCACTGGGGGCGGTGGATTTGTTGTGCAGGCACCAAGCCCCAGTGACAACTTTGGTGGAGTTAAGAAAGAAAGGAAGAAAAGGAGGAAGAGAAAGAGAGAGTAAGTGAGAGAGAGAGAGAGAGAGAGCAATAGAGAGAAAGGGGGGTGGCCAGGCAGTAGTGCAGCAGGTTAAGTGCACATGGCGCAAAGTGCAAGGACCAGCTCAAGGATCCCCACCTGCAGGGGGGGTCACCTCACAAGCGGTGAAGCAGGTCTGTAGGTGTCTTTTTCTCCCCCTCTCTGTCTCTCGATTTCTCTCTGTCCTAGCCAACAACACTGATAGCAGTAACAACAATAACAATAATTATAACAACAACGATAAACAACAAGGGCAACAAAAGGGGAAAAATAGCCTCCAGGAGCAGTGGATTCATAGCGCAAGCACTGAGCCCCCAGATGCTAGAGGCAAAAAAAAAAGAAAAAAAAGAAAAGAAAAAAGAAAGAAAGAGGGGCCGTGACCCCTTAGCCATGTCTAATTAGAGAAGCAGATGAGAGGTGGATAGCAAGGGTCCTTCTCTTTCTGCTTCCCTCATACTTGGGTAGCGGAAAGCCGATCTAACCCCTTCCCTTTCTTCAAAAGAACTCAAAAGGCAGTGACCATTAGGGGGCCCAGTGCTTGGCTCATGTGACAAAAATCTCTTTTGAGGTCTCAACATGGAAGTACAAAGTCCTGCCACCAAATGAAGTGCAGTATAACCTTTTCTGAGCTTTTGTCCTAGTAAACACTCTTTACCTGAGTTGGCAGGTAAAATTACGGCCTGGAGAGGAAAACACAGAGGGCAGCAAAGGAAAGAGTTAGTGCAGTGTTAAAATTAGATTTGCCATTCAAGCAGGGAAACCTTTGCCCACTGGGGCTGCTGAGGGCACCTTCAGATCTCTCCCACCAAGGGCATCAAGTCGGTTGGTAATGGGGGAGTTTCTACTGTGTTTCAGCAAAGATGCTTCCCCCGTACTCCTACAAATGCTACCCTGGCAAGAGATTAGAGAGATAAGAAATAGATCCTCCTGTCCAGCTCTTCATCTACTTGCTTATTTCCCCCTTCTTGGCTTGGATAATGATTCTGGTGGACCACATTGACTCAAGCCTGGCTCCCTGAAATGTCTTTGCTTTTTCAGAAAGCCAGGTAAGTAGCAAGAATTACAAACAGGCGCGTCAGAACTATGGCATTTAGAAAACAATTGGATTTACCCTGCTTCAAATGGCCTTCGGGAAGGAAAAATAATTGAGTCAGGGACTTCAAATGCTGAGCCACTTTGCATGACTCATTAAACTGCCATTTTCAACTTTTTATTATTTTTTTCCCCTCATGCTGAAAAGGCTGATAGAATCCTCTAACAATCTATACATTTAAATTCTTCCACATCTGGAAAGCCTTATGGTAAAAGGGTCTCCAGAAATGAGCGCAAACATCAATTGAAATACAAGACAGTCATAATAGAGCTAAATTTTATAAGTCACTCGAGCGTGGCCCCCGGCAGTCCAGCCTCTTAAATCAGGCTGCACAATTAATTGCTCCTCGATTATTTATTATCTTTAATCCTTCATTGGTTACAGATGACTTGCTACTTCTTGGTGTGAGGCCATTGCACAGAGGGGAATGAATAATCTTAAAGTTATGAAGCAATTTCTTTGTTACAAACCTGGACAAAAACAATGTAAATTGTAATCATTGCCTTTCCCCCATCACAGAGACCTCTGAACTTGGGAAGGACATTTTTTCCCCTTCCTTCCACCTGGAACAGGCTGAAAATCAGGCAAGTTCTTGGCAGACACTAGTGTTTTTTTGTTTTTTTTTTTGTCCTCGCTAAAGAACTGGAACTGTCCCCTGAGACTCTTTCTTGATATATAAAAAAAACTTACTAGAGATCTGTATTAAAATTAGTAGAACTCTCTTCCCAGTGAACTAGTTCTTTATTTGTTTTGTTTTGTTTTGGATAGAGATATAGAGAAATCAAGAGGGAAAGGGGAAATGGAGAGTGAAAGAGAAGGGCCTGGGCAGTAGCACACTAGATTAAGCGCACATAGTGCGAAGCACAAGGACTCGCTCAAGGATCCTGGGTGAAGCCCAGGATTCTCCACCTGCAGAGGGCTTGCTTCATAAGTGGTGAAGCAGGCCTGCAGGTGTCTATCTTTCTCTCCCCCTCTCTATCTTCCCCTCTTCTCTCCATTTCTCTTTGTTCTACCCAATAATGACAACATCAATAACAACAACAATAATAACTACAACAACAAGAAAAAAGACAACAAGGGCAACAAAAGGGAAAATAAATAAATAAAATAAAACAGATCACATCAAATCGATGGGGTTTACAGTCAACAATATTTATACCCCTTTCCCATATTAGGGAGCTACTCTCTCCCCTGATCCAGCTTTCTGGTCCTCTTTCCCAGCCATGACATCATCTCCCCAGACAATAACTTGGATCCACCTGCACATCAGATTTTTGCATCAAGGGGAAAAAAGAAAACGAAAACAAACAAACAAACAAAAAAACTATTATAGCCACAGTCCCTTTGGAATATAACTAAAATATAATGGAGACACTCCCAACTCTTCATCTGCACTATTCCAGTCTTTAGGTCCATAATTGGTCAACAATTTGTTTGGCTTTGTATGTTAACTCTCTTTTCAGTCACCAGGTTCCAGATGCTAGCAGGATGCCAACCAGACTTCCCTGGACAGACTACCCCACCAATGTGTCCTGGAGCTCTGCTTCCCCAGAGCCCTGCCCCACTAGGGAAAGAGAGGGACAGGCTGGGAGTATAGATCAACCTGTCAACGCCCATGTTCAGTGAGGAAGCAATTAAAGAAGCCAGACCTTCCACCTTCTGCACCCCATGATGACCCTGGGTCCATACTCCCAGAGGGTTAAAAGAATAGGAAAGCTATCAGAGGAGGGGATGGGATACAGAGTTCTGGAGGTGGGGATTGTGTGGAGTTGTTCCCCTCTTATCCTATGGCTTAGTCAATGTTTCCTTTTTATAAATAAAAATTTAAAAAACCCAAATAAACAAACACAGGGGTCGAGTGGTGATGCACCTGATTAGGTGCACATAGTTCGAAGCTTGAGTTCCCTGCTCTCCACCTGCAGGGAAGGGAAGCTTAATGAGTGGTGAAACAGGTCTTCAGGTGTCTTTCTCCTTCTCTACCTCCCCCTCTCCTCTCAACTTTTCTCAATCATATCAAATAAAATAGAAAAGAAAAAATAAAGAGGGAGAGTGGTCGGGTGGTAGTGCACCGGATTGAGCAAACCTAGTACAAGGCACAAGGACCAGTGCGAGGATCCTGGTTCAAGTCCCTGGCTCCCCACCTGCAGGTGGATCACTTCACAAGCACTAAAGCAGGTCTGTGGGCATCTCTCTGTTTCTCACCTTCTCTATCTTCCCCTCACCTTTTAATTTCTCTCTGTCCTACCCTCTCAAAAAAAAAAAAAATTGAAAAATGGTCACAGGAAGAGTAGATTTGAAGTGCAGGCACTGAGCCTCAGCAATAACCCTGGAGGCAAAAACAGGGGGGACGTTTGGGCGTTAGTGCAACACATAGTATGAGGTGCAAGCATCCCTGTGCCAGCCCCCAGCTCTCCACCTGAAGGGGGGTTCGCTTCACAAGCAGTGAAGCAGGTCTGCAAGTGTCTCTCTTTCTTTCTCCCTCTCTATCTTCCCCAGCTCTCTCAATTTCTCTTTATCTTATCAATAATAATAATAGTAATAATGATAATAATAATGGGCCGGGCAGTAGTGCAGCGGGTTAAGCGCACCTGGTGCAAAGCGCAAAGACCGGCGTAAGGACCCCGGTTCGAGCCCCGGATCCCCACCTGCAGGGGAGTAGCTTCACAGGCTGTGAAGCAGGTCTGCAGGTGTCTATCTTTCTCTCACCCTCTTTGTCTTCCCCTCCTCTCTCCATTTCTCTCTGTCCTATCCAACAACAACGACAACAATAATATTAACAGCAACAACGGGGAAAAGGTGGCCTCCAAGTGCAGTGGATTTGAGGTGTAGGCACCAAACCACAGCAATAACCCTGGAGGCAATAAATAAATAAATAGGGAGTCGGCCTGTAGCACAGCGGGTTAAGCGCAGGTGGCGCAAAGCACAAGGACTGGCATAAGGATCCCGGTTCGAACCCCGGCTCCCCACCTGCAGGGGAGTCGCTTCACAGGCGGTGAAGCAGGTCTGCAGGTGTCTATCTTTCTCTCCTCCTCTCTGTCTTCCCCTCCTCTCTCCATTTCTCTCTGTCCTATCCAATAACAACAACAACAATAATAACTACAACAATAAAACAACAAGGGCAACAAAAGGGAATAAATAAAATAAAATAAATACTTAAAAATAAATAAATAAATAAAGTAATTAATATAATAAAATACTTCCAGGAGCAGTGAATTTGTAGTGAAGGCACTGAGCCCCAGCAATAACCCTGCAGGCCAAAAAAAAAAAAAAAGATAAAGATAAAAGAAGGAAAAGAAAAAGAAAAGGAAAATGGCTACCTGGGAAAGGTGGATTCCAGTGACAACCCTGGAGGCAAAACAAACAAACAAACAAATAAACACACTCAATAGGAAAAAACCTTAGGATCCTGTTCTACCCTTCCTTGCCACATATCCCAAAGACACAAGAGCTTTACAGCGATATAATACATGCTCTCCTTCCCCCAAGTTCCTAACTATACTATTTAGTATAGCCAAGACATGAAGTCAACCTAAATGCTCATCAACAGATAAATGGATAAAGAAGTTATGAGATATATTCGCAATGGAATACTACTCATTAAAAAGATGACATTTTCATTTTAGGGAAAGGATGGCTGAAACGGAAGGTGTTTATGTTAAGTGAAATAAAGAAGTAAAAACACATTTGTTTTCACTCAAATGTGGAATAAAGGTTAACTAAAACAAACACTTGCAAAAAAAAAAAAAAGATAGACTGAGACTGAAAATTATGGTGGTGACTGGAGTGAATGACAGTGGGGCAGGGGGAGGTGGAGAGAGGTTCTCTGGTGTGAAGGCTCAGGAAGCTTGGTGGTGGTGGGTGTAGAGAGTTGTACACATACACACACACACACACGTGTGTATGTGTGTGTGGGGGTGAACTTAGGCTCTGAAAAATCTTACGCTATTACAAACCAATGTGAAGTCAATATTTTTTAAATTATTGATAGGTGACTATATTTTACAAGTTCCCTATCATTCTTTGCCATTACGAGTGATAATAGTCGATCGACAATTAAAAGCTTTTTATTTGGGGGTTGGGAGGTGGCTCACCTGAGAAAGTGCACGCGTCACCATTACCATGGACTAAGACCTGGATTCAAGCCCCCAGTCACCACATAGGAGTGCCTACCTTCAGGGGGCGGAAATTCACAGATCGTGGAGCAGTGCTGTGGAGTCCCTCCTCTGCCTCTCTCTGTCTCTGTTTATTTTTTAAAAAATGGCCTCCAGGAATGCAGATGCTGAATTTCAGTGGTAACCCTGATGGCAACACAACATAACAAATATAATACAACATAAAAGGAAAGCTCTCTGTTGGGGTTGGCTGAATAGCTTATGAGGATAGTGTTCATGCTTTGTTCTGTGCACCAGGTTTGAGCATAAGTTCGATTGCACTAGGAGAATGTCTGGTGTAGCGGCATCTTTCCCTCTGTCTCTTTCTTTTTTAAAATTTTGTTATTGGTGATTTACTATTGATTTACAAAATTATAAGATAACAACCATTCCCACCACCAGAGTTCTGTGTCACCACACCTTCCATTGGAACCTGCATTAGTTCTCCCAAGATTATAGCTATGGGTTGACTATTATTTCTATAATTATCTATCTATATTTATATATATTTGCCCATTTTTATGGTCCTGCCTTCTCTTCCTTTCTTTTTTAAAAAACATTTATTTATTTATTCCCTTTTGTTGCCCTTGTTGTTTTATTGTTGTAGTCATTATTATTATTGCTGTCATTGTTGTTGAATAGGACAGAGAGAAATGGAGAGAGGAGGGGAAGACAGAGAGGGGGAGAGAAAGATAGACACCTGCAGACCTGCTTCACCACCTGTGAAGCGACTCCCCTGCAGGTGGGGAGCCAGCGGTTGGAACCGGGATCCTTAAGCCGGGCCTTGCGCTTTGTGCCACCTGCCCTTAACCTGCTGCGCTACCACCGGACTCCCCTTCTCTTCCTTTCTAAGTCACAACTAATACTTCTGAGTGTCCTTCCTATCCCCCCCTCTTTTTTCCCTCCAGTTCATGATGGAATTGGGGCTCGGATCGCTCTGGTCATCTTCCCCTAACATTTCTCCCCTTCTGGGAGTATGGACCAAAATTCTTTATGGGATATGGAAGGTAAGTGTTCTGGCTTCTGTAATTGCTTCTTTGTTGAATGAACATGGGCATTGGCAGGTTGATTCATATCCCTAGTGTCTCTGTCTTTCTATCTGAAATGTCTGTTCAGCTTGGTGATGCTTAGCAGTGACAAATAAATAAATAAAATCTTTCAAGGTCCCTCTTGCACTGCTGGTGGGAATGTTAATTGGTCCAACCTCAATTTCTGGAGAACAGTCTGGAGAACTCTCAGAAGGCTAGAAATGGACCTGCAATTCCTCTCCTGGGTATATATCCTAAGGAACTCAACACACCCATCCTAAAAGATCTGTGTTTTTAGTAGCACAGTTTGTAGTAGCCAAAACCTGGAAGCAACCCAGGTGTCCAACAACAGATGAGTGGCTGAGCCAGTTGTGGTCTATATACACAATGGAATACTATTCAGCTATTAAAAATGGTGACTTCACCGTTTTCAGCTGATCTTGGATGGACCTTGAAAAATTCATGTTAAGTGAAATAAGTCAGAAACAGAAGGATGAATATGGGATGATCTCACTCTCAGGCAGAGGTTGAAAAACAAGATCAGAAGAGAAAACACAAGTAGAACCTGAACTAGAATTGGCATATTGCACCAAAGTAAAAGACTCTGGGGTGGGTCGGGGTCGGGGGGCGGAGAGAATACAGGTCCAAAAAGGATGACAGAGGACCTAGTGGGAGTTGTATTGTTATATGGAAAACTGGGAAATGTTATGCATGTAAATACAAAAATTACTGTATTTACTGTTGAATTTAAAACATTAATTCCCTAATAAAGAAATTTAAAAAATATTTCAAGGTCCTTTGCCAAATGACTGACATGAGTTAATTTATGCCATCCTCACAGGAGTTCAATGAAGTGGCACATGTGTTATTTATAGTCTAGAAATCGGGCGACAAGAGATATCTTAAATAGATCAGGGCTCAAACCCTGCTATTTTGCCTCCTGGGCTTGGCTCTAAGTATTTTTGCAGAAATATAATTTTTTTTCTTAAGCTGCCCAGAAAAAGCATCTCTTGCTCAAAGTCTCAAGAACATATTTTGATAAATGCTTAGCAATGGATTAACTGCTTTGAAGTCTTTTGTCTACTGCTTAAATGATACTATGTACCTTGTAAGTTTTTATTTTTATTTATTTTTTAAATGTGTTTTTTTCCCTTTATATTGCCCTTGTTGTTTTATTGTTGTTGTAATTATTATTGTTGTTGGATAGGACAGAGAGAAATGGAGAGAGGAGAGGAAGACAGAGAGGGAGAGAGAAAGATAGACACCTGCAGACCTGCTTCACTGCCTGTGAAGCGAAACCCACACCCCCCCCCCCCCCCGGCAGGTGGAGAGTCAGGGGCTCAAACCGGGATCCTTAAGCCGGTCCTTGAGCTTCATGCCATGTGTGCTTAACCTGCTGTGCTATCACCCAGCCCCCATGAGTTTTTATTTTGTAGGGCTTCAGTACAGAATGAGTTTTCAGTTAGGCTTAGTTATGGTGATATTGCTGACAGTAATTGATCAATAAGTAATAGTCTGTAAGTGTTAAATGTTACTTAGTAAATTGTCATTTAATGTTATTAAGTAATTATGAACTATAAAAAAGACCATTTTTAATGCTCTCTAAACGTTGCTGAATTGTTTTCTGCAAAATCCACTCTTTGTGCCATGTGTTTCCATCTCTCCTTTTTGGGGTCTAAAAACAATTATGAAGACACCTGCACATTCGTAGCTGAATGACTCTATTTACATCTCACCTCCTACCCCAGAGAGGTCACTCGGAGGAAGGTCTTAGGAAGCCAAGGTCAGCGCTTGAATTATGGCCGCCTGGGGGCATTTCTGAAAGAACATTTCCATCAAGTGCATCCTGGGCCTGGCCTCCCTGTTCTTTGAGCTCCCTAGGATAGGAGATTAATTATCAGTGTGAGTCCTTGGGGGTTGTTCCTTCTTCTTTTTTTAAACTACAAATTGGGGAGTCAGGTACAGGAGTCCTCCCCAGCTCTCTATCTTCAAAGTACAGTGTGTTCACCGGCTACTGCTTCAGAAAGTACCCCTTGGATGGGCTGTGAGGACCAGATGGGAAACCTGACATTTCATTTTTCTTGTTTTTTTTTAAGCAATCACTTTAAAAAAATTTTTGTTTATTTATTTACTTTGGATATAAACAGAGAGAAATTGAGAGGGAAGGAAGAAGTAGAGAGGGAGAGAATGAGAGTCACCTGCAGCACTGTTTCACTGCTTGTAAAGCTTCCCCTCTGCAGGGAAGGATTCAGGGCTTGAGCCTAGGTCCTTGTGAATGGTAACATGTGTGTTCTCTCTAGTGAGTCACTACTACCCAACCCTTCTTTTTGTTTGTTTGTTTTGGCAGAAGAAGATTCTAAATGCCTTAGTAGAAAATTGGTTAGCTGGATTATGAATATCCATTCAGCTGAATAGTTTTGATGAAGGAGACTAGTACATAATGACTTGCAAAGATGCCCACAGTATTGTTAAATAGAAAAAAGATAAATAAATAAATAAATAAATTAATTAATTAATAAAATAGAGAGCTGAGCCTTCCATGTAGTCCCATTTTAGGCCAAGATTGGGAGCATTTAAAAAAAAAAATTGGAATAGAGGACAATTACCTATCCTGTGCTTTTTTTCTTTTTCTTCTTCTTAATCTTTGACATTTTTTGTGAGCATCTATTACTGTTTTGTTGCTTTTTGTTGTTATTGTTTCTGGGATTCACTGTTCTTTTCAGATACAAAAAGACAGATACAGAGTGGCAGAGAGACAGAGAGGGAAAGAAAATACAGCACTGAGGACCAGGCAGTGGTGCACCTGATAAGAGTACACGTTACAATGTGCAAGGACCTGGGTGCAAGCCCCTGTCCCTACCAGCAGGCAGGGGGGAGCTTCATGATCAGTGAAGCAGTGTTGCATCTACCTTTCTATCTATCAAGCTAGTTAATTATCATCTGTCTCTTATCTCCCCTTCTCTCTCAATTTCTCTCTGCCTCTATCCAAAATAAATAAATATGTAAAAGAAAGGACAGAAAGAATGATAGCTAGCTATCTATCATCCATCTATCTCTTATCTCCCCTTCTCTCTCAATTTCTCTCTGCCTACATCCAAAATAAATAAAAATGTAAAATAAAGGACAGAAAGACAGACAGAAAGAATGAGTGAGTGAAAGAAAATGTAGCACTGCAGCTTCCTGCAGTGGTGGGGGCTTGGCTAGAACTTGGGTCATATGCAAGACAGAACACACACTATCCTGGTGAGCTATCTTGCTGACAGTTCACTTCATATCCAAGCTATCAAGCATCTATTACTTTTTATTCCCCATCAATGTTAATGCTGGGGATCATAGCCTGAAGGACTTTACTGTTCCTGACAGACCTCCCCCCCCTTCTTCTTATTAGAGGGTGACATGGAAAGAGAGAAACACCTGGGGGCTGGGTAGTAGCGCACCAGGTTAAGTGCACACAGTATGAAGCGCAAGGACCTGCTCAAGGATCCCTGATCAAGCAGGGGCTCACCTATAGTGAGAGTCTCTTCACAAGTGGTGAAGCAGGTCTGCAGGTGTTTACATTTCTCTCTCCCGCTATATCTTGTCCTTCTCTCTCATTGTCTTTCTGTCCTATCCAAATAATGGGAAAAAAAGGCATCCAGGAACAGTGGATTTGTAGTGCTGACACTAAGCCCCAGTGATAACCCTGGAGGAGAGAGAAAGTGAGAGAGAGAGAGAGAGAGAGAGAGACCTGCCTGCAGCACTAATCCACTGCCCTTAAATTTTTTCCCCTGAAGATGGGGACCAAGGGTTTGAACCTGGATCTCTGAGCATGGTAATGTGTGAGTTCTACCAGGTATGCCACCTCCAGTCTGTCATCTATTACTTTTAAAGTTAATGTTGAACCAACAGAGACTTTATAATAAGTTAGAATACTTGGGATATAAAATATTTAAATATACAGATATATGTATTCATATTTACAGATAAGAAAAATAGGATCCAAGAGAATCTTAATTTAAAAAGTGGCAAAATCAAACTGGTAATTTTGGGGGTGAAATGTTTTTTTCCCCTTCTGTTTTTTTTTTTCAGTGTTTTGTGGGGCTGAGGAAACAGCATAATGATTCTGTAAAAGTCTTTCATATCTCAGGCTCTGAGGTCCCAGATTTAATCGCTAGCACTGAGCAGTGCTCTGGTCTTTATGCATCTCTCTCAGTAAAACGTAAATGAATAAAATATTTAAAAAATGTTTTGTAATGTAATAGTATGCTCGTGTACACTATATACTTTAAATGTACATGTAATTAAACACATTATGGGATTATAATAACAACAAACCAAAAAGACAACTCTGAAAAGAATGGAGAGTTAGGGTCACTGAGAGGAGGGGGGCTTAAGTTCTTTCCCAGGCTAACCGTGTGTGTGTGCTTGGAAAGGTCATATGACCTCTCTGGGCTTTAGGTTCTTTTTTTTTTTTTTTTCCTCCAGTGTTATTGCTGGGGATCGGTGCCTGCATCATGAACCCACTCCTCCTGTAGGCTATTTTTTCCCCCTTTTGTTGCCCTTGTTGTTTTATCATTATTGTGATTATTATTATTGTTGTTATTGATGTCACTGTTGTTGGATAGGACAGAGAGGAATGGAGAGAGGAGGAGAAGACAGAGAAGGGTAGAGAAAGATAGACACCTGTAGAACTGCTTCATCACTTGTGAAGCAACCTCCCTGCACGTGTGGAGCCGGGGGCTTGAACCAGGATCCTCAGGCTGGTCCTTGCGCTTTGTGCCATGTATGCTTAACCTGTGCTACCGCCCGACCCCTGACTTTAGATTCTTTATTCAGTCTTCACACTCATAACCCTTATCACATATCAAGAGCTTCTGGGGAAAGGTCAGGAGATAGCTCACCCAGTAGAACACATATTTTACCATGTACGAGGACCCACTTTCAAGCCCCAAACAACTGCATGGCTGCACCTACATGGGGGAAGCTTCATAGTGGTGGAGCAGTGCTGTGGTGACTCTCCTCTCTCTTTGCCTCTCAATTTTTATTAAAAAATAATAACAAGCAGGGCTGGGTTGAGCGCACATGTTAAAATGCATGACGACCCAGGTTCAAACTCCTGGTCCCCACCTGCAAGGAGAAAGCTTTGCAAGTGGTGAAGCAGGGCTGCAGGTGTCTCTCTTTCTCTCTCCCTCCCTATCTCCTTCTTCCCTCTTGATTTCTGGGTCTCTGTCCAGTAAATAAAGATAATATTTTTTTAATAATAAAATAAAATAAAATAAAAGGGGTTGGAATAGATAGCATGATAGTTATGTAAAAAGGCTCTCATGGCTTAAGCTCCAAAGTCCCAGGTTCAGTCCCAATACCACCATAAACCAGAGCTGAGCAGTGCTCTGGTATAAATAAATAAAAGGAAAAAGGGGCTGGGTGGTTGAGTGCATACGTTACAGCGTGCAAGGACCTGAGGTTAAGATTCCTCTCCCCACCTGCAGGGGGAAAGCTTTGAGAGTCGTGAAGCAGTGTTGCAGGTGTCTCTCTCTCTCTGTCTCTACCACACCCTTCCCTCTTGATTTCTGGCTGTCTCTATCCAATAACTAAGTAAAGGTTAAAATAAAGAAGGAGGAGGAGGGAGAGGGGTGGTAGCTCATCTGGTTAAGTGCACATGTTACAGTGAGCAAGGTCCCAGGTTCAAGCTCCTGGTCCCCACTTGCAGGAGGAAAGCTTCGCAAGTGGTGAAGCAGGGCTGCAGGTGTCTCTCTTCCTTGCTATCTTCCCCATCCCTCTTGATTTCTCTCTCTCTGTCCAATAATAAATAAACAAAATATAAACATACACACAAACAAACAAATAAATAAATAGGGCTGGCTGGTAGTCACCAGGTTAAGTGACCAGAGTGAGAAACGCAAGGACCGGCGTAAGGATCCTGTTTCGAGCTCCCAGCTCCCCATCTGCAGGGGAATCACTTCACAAGCAGTGAAGCAGGTCTGCAGGTGTCTATCTTTTGCTCTTCCTCTGTTTTCCCCTCCTCTCTCAATCTCTCTCGGTCCTATCCAACAACAGCAACAACAATAATAACAGCAATGACAACAATGGAAAAAAAGATGGCCGCTAGGAGCAGTGCATTTGTAGTGCTGGCACAAAGCCCCAACAATAACTCTGGAGGCAAAAAAGAAATGAAAAGAAAAAAGAAATAAAGGAGTCCAGAGGGAGTTGGGAGCAATGGAACTGTGTAGTCAGAGAGATGCAGTGATAATACTAAGTGGCAGAAAAAAAATTCCTGGGGTACAGCGGTGGTACACTTGATTAAGTGTGCAAGGACCCAGGTTCAAGTCACTGGTCCCTACCTACAGAGGAGAAATTTTACAAATGGTAAAGCAATGCTGTAGGTATCTCTCTTCGTCTCTTCGCCTCCCCTGCCCCTCTTGGTTTCTCTGTCTTTATCAAGCATATAAATAAATAAATAAAATTTCCTGCTGCTCCTTTAGAACACCCAGTATCCTGGCCTCAAGTGGAGGCATTGAACAAGGCTACCCAGATGTTTCTGATGCTCAGACAGGGGTGAGAACATTGAGGTGGCCTGAGCTCAGGGAAGATTAGTTCACTCTTACCAGCCCATCTTTCACCCCAGGCCCTAAAGCAGCGAGTGGTGCTTAAATAAATGTTTCCGTTGCTCTGAGAGAGGAAAGGTTTGAAAGACGCCGTTTGGCCTGATCACTTCTTGGTTTTGAAAAGTGGTTGCTCTTTGCTCATAATCGCCATTTTCCGCTGGGGTTTTCACTCGGCATTTGGGTGTAAAGAGTGTGCATTTTTAAAGCTGTCGAAATGCCTATTTATGCAGCAGACCATAACTCCTCCCTGGATAGACTGCCATGCTTTATCAAATAAATGATACACATTAAAAAAAAAAACTGTCTGAAGGAGCATTTACCTGAGGGACTGCTATTGTGTTTGGATTTTTTTTTTCTTTGAGCCCTTATGGTTCATTGGGTAAATAATATCTTTTAACCCATTTTTAAATAGACATGTCTAGTGAGAAGTCATTTTATCAATCCTATCCACTTCAAAGAGGGTTTTTTTAAAATTTTAAATATTACATTAAGATGCTCTATTTAAAAAAAGACCAAGTCTTAAAAACTGACTATCAATCAGACATTTTCTCTTCTTTGGTAGATAAAAACAAAACCAAACAAAAAACTTTATGAACTTACTTTTTTTTTCTGTGTTGTTGGAACTGAACAAAGGACTGTTGCCACAGAACACCAACTCTCTTTGCCACACTCCTTTTTTTTTTTTTTTTTTAGTTTTTAAAATTTTATTTATTAAAAGGAAACACTGACAAAAACCATACGATAAGAGTGGTACAACTCAACACAGTTCCCACCATCAGAACTCCATATCCCCTCCCCTCCCCTGATAGCTTTCCTATTCTTTATTCCTCTGGGAGCATGGACCCAGAGTCATTGTGGGTTGTAGAAGGTGGAAGGTCTGGCTTCTGAAATTGCTTCCCCGCTGAACATGGGCGTTGACAGGTGGATCCATACTCCCAGCCTGTCTCTTTCCCTAGCGGCATGGGGTTCTGGGGGATCGGAGCTCCAGGATATATTGGTGGGGTCGTCTGCCCAGGGAAGTCCGGTTGGCATCATGTTATCATCTGGAGCCTGGTGGCTGAAAAAAGAGTTAACATATAGAGCCAAAAAAATTGTTGACTATGTCACACTCACACTTTTTAAGGAAAAGAATTCTGTTCTTAGAATCATTCAAACTGAAGTCTGAGGCTGGAGTTTATCAGCTCAAATCAAGCCCCTTCTCCACCAAGGAGACTCAGCCTTTTATACAGGGGAGAGGTGGGAGGGTGAAAAAAACAGGATTTGAGGGCGATCAAGGATGGGCCTAAAGTTTTATTTGACGTTTCCCATAGTCTCATTCCTCAGTTTATGTTGGCCAGTTTCACTGATGTCACCAGTGAGGTCAAGGACCTCTTTAAGTGGCTCAAAGAGTTCTTTCCATGTGTCTGTTCACCTGCTTGTTGGATGCTGCATCATCCAACCCCCAGTCTGGATTCCCTCTTCACCCAGCTCCTGGTTCTAATGGAACGTCACAGTGTAAGACTCTCCACCCCATGGGCCTCATGAGTGGTTCACCCAGTAGAGCACATGTGATCATATACAAGGACCCAGGTTCATGTCCTAGAACACCACCCAGGAACATCTGCATGGAGGAAGCTTCATGAGCAGTGGAAGGTGCTGTGTTCTCTCTCTTTTCTCTTTCTCTTTTCTTTGTCTCTCATCTTCCATCTAGAGGAAAGACAAAATATCTAGTGGGAGCTGTGGTGGAGACATGTATATACTGAGCCCCAGTAAGAAGCCTGAGGCTAGTGTGAGACTGTCACCCTCTGGGAATTCACTGCTCCACACTGCTGCTCAGAATACTTTTCTTGGGGCCAGGTCATGGTGTGCCTGGTTAAGCGCACATGTTGCAATGCTCAAGGTCCTTGGTTTGAGCCCCTCCCTGGTCCCCACCTGCAGGGGGACAGCTTTGCAAGTGGTGAAGCAGTGTTGCAGTTGTCTCTGTCTCTCTCCCTGTCTATTACCCCCTTCCCTCTCAATTTCTGGTGGTCTCTGTTCAATAAATAAATAAATCTTAAAAAAGTTAAAAAAGAAATTAAAAAAGAATACTTTTCTTTTTTATTTATTACTTATTTAATTATTATTAGTGATTTAATATTGATTTACGTAATTGTAAGATGATGGGGCTGGACAGTGTCACACCCAGTTAAGCACACATTGTACTACGTACGCACAAGGACCTGTTAAAGGACCTGGGTTCAAGCCCCCACTCCCCACTTGCAAGGGGACATTTAACAAGTGGTGAAGCAGGTTTGTAGGTGTGTAACCTTCTCTTCCCCTATTTCCCCCTCACCTCTCAATTTTTCTTTGTTCTATCAAATAAAATGGGGAGGGGGAGGAGGGAAGAAAAATGCCTCTGGGAGCAGTGGATTTTTAGTGCAGGCAGGGTGCTCCAGTGATAATGCTGAAGGCAAAAAAAAAAAAGTAAGATAATAGAGGTATAATTCCATATAGTTGCCACCACCAGAGTTCTATTTCCCCATTCCCTCTATTAAAAACTGTAGTAGGGAGTCGGGCGGTAGCGCAGCAGGTTAAGCGCATGTGGCGCAAAGCACAAGGTTTGTGTAAGGATCCGGGTTCGAGCCCCCGGCTCCCCACCTGCAGGGGAGTCGCTTCACAGGCAGTGAAGCAGGTCTTCAGGTGTCTATCTTTCTCTCCCCCTCTGTCTTCCCCTTCTTTCTCCATTTCTCTCTGTCCTATCCAACAATGACAACATTCATAACAATAATAATAACTACAACAGTAAAACAACAAGGACAACAAAAGGGAATAAAGAAATAAATATTTAAAAAAAAGCTGTAGTAGTCCTCCCAAGGTCACTGATTCTATAGCTACATCTTTCTCTCTCTCTCTCTCATATACATATATATCGCCCCATTTTTCAGTGGTTCTACTGTTACTTCCTTTCTGGTTCACTCCTATACCTATTACTATTTCCAAGCATCCCTCCTTTCCCCTCTTCTTACTCAGATAAATGACACTGTGCCTGGATTCCTCATGTTTCCCAGATTTGTTTTCCTTTCTCTCTATCTCCCTCTCCCTCTCAGTTTCTTTGTCTCTGTCCAACAAATAATAAAATAAAATTATTCAATTTAATTCAGCTCACTTCTGTACCATCTACTTGAAATACACAGCAGAATCCAGAGGTTAAGGGTTCAGGGTACCAAGATTCTACTCCAAGTCCTGGTCTGTAGCCTAGACAAAGTGATCCTTATTTCTGACCAATATGCTACAGGTTAAAGATCCCCACAACTCCCTCCTCAGACTGAAGGTATCACAGCACACTAGGGGGGGGGGGGCACAGAGAGTGCAGTGTGTGAATCTTCTGGAGAAGGGGGTAAACACAGATGTGAAGGCTATGCTGAACGCTTCCTTGGGACGCAGTGATAGCAGAGACACAGAGCTCACTTACCTGCCATTTCTGCTCCATTTCACTGGGATCCTCAGAAGGGGGGTTTTGAGCACTGGGCAGGAGGTTAGATTGATGTTTCTTCCCAAGTCTACTCGATCTGTTATTCTACTCAGTCTTCTTCATCTTCTTCTCCTCTCCCTCTTCCTCCCCCCTCCTCCTATCCTCCTTTAGGTTTATTTTTAGGGTGCCTGGACGAGAAATCCTTTGTTCCTGGTGGCCATTTGTCCTTTTATTTATTTAATTTGATTAGATTTGACAGAACAGAGAGTAACTGAGAGGGGAGAGGGAGACAGAGAGATACCTGCAGACCTGCTTCACCACTCATGAAGCCTCCATTCTGCAGGGGCTTGCTTGAACATGTGTCTTTGTGCATTGTATCATGTGCACTCAGACAGATGTGCCACTGCCTGGCCTTTCTACTCAGTAATTTACTTGTCTGGAAAACATCCACTGGGCTATGATTTTCAGGTGTCTTTTCCTTCTCTATTTATTTTATTTATTTATTTATTGCCACCAGGGTCATTGCTGGGACTCACTGCTAACACTAAGAATCCACCACTCCAGGTGGCCATTTTTTTCTTTTCTTTCTTTAATTAGATAGGACAGAAAGAAATTGAGAGAGGACAAGGAGACAAAGAGAGGGAGAGAAAGACACATGCAGACCTATTTCACCACTTGTGAAGTGGATCTCTTGCAGGTGGGGATCAGGGTTTGAACCTGGGTACCTGCCCTTGGTAATATATGCACTCAACCAGGTGTGCCACCACCCAGCCCCTCTATTTATCTTGTATTTATTTTTTTTTGTTTTTATCTCCAGGGTTATCGCTGGGGTTCAGTGCCTGCACTATGAACCCACTCTCCTGGAGGCCATTTTTCCCATTTTTTTGCCCTTGTTGCTGTGCTTATTGTAGTTGTTACTGTTATTACTGTCATAGCTATTGTTGTTGTTGGATAGGACAGAGAAAAATAGAGAGAGGAGGGAAGACAAAGAGGAGAAGAGAAAGACACCTACCTGCAGACCTGCTTCACCGCGACTCCCCGACTCCCCTGCAGGTGGGGAGCCAAGGGATCAGACCCGGATCCTTATGCTGGCCCTTGTGCTTTGCGCCATGTGCGCTTAATCCTCTGCGCTACCGCCCAGCCCAGCTCCCTCTATTCATCTTTTTAAATGTGAGAGAAGGGGAAAGAGGAAGAGAGAGAGGAGAGGAGGGGAGGGGAGGGGAGGGGAGGAGGGAAGGGGAGGGGAGGGGAGGGGAGAGGAGGGGAGGAGAGGGGAGGGGAGAGGAGGGGAGGAGAGGGGAGGGGAGAGGAGGGGAGAGGAGAGGAGGGGAGGAGGGAAGGGGAGGGGAGGGGAGGGGAGAGGAGGGGAGGAGAGGGGAGGGGAGAGGAGGGGAGGAGAGGGGAGGGGAGAGGAGGGGAGGAGAGGGGAGGGGAGAGGAGGGGAGAGGAGAGGAGAGGAGAGAGAATGAGAATGACAATGGGGCATGATTGGAATTGAACTTGGGATTTCTGGGACTGAAGGCATGCAAGTCCTATGATCTAATGCGGAGTTATCTCCTCGACTCTTGTAGGCACTTTTCCCTTGATTTCATTTAGTCTCTATAACAAGGCTATGTGGGTGGACATGAAGAGACAGGCATCATCCTCTACAGTTTTTGATAGGCGACTTGACTTGCCCATTGTTTTGGCTGTGAAGGGGAAGACTAGGAGTCGCAGTTAGGCCTGCTGAGCTATGATGCTTTTGTATTTTGCCCCTCTGGGGCATGGTAGCAATGGTCCACAGTCCTTGGGTGAGGATGGTGGCTGCATGGCAGCAAGGAGGGATTCATGCTCTAGAGATAATACCGAGGACTATGCAGTTCCTAAATGTGGACACCAGGTGGCAGACAACCACAGGACACACAGGTCTCCTGGCCTGGGCTGGGCATGTGCTTCTTGCTTCTTACAGTCTGTATTCCTTTATTTATGTAATTATTTTATTTTTTTAACTGCCCAAGGGTTATAACTGGAGCTCAGTGCTGGCACTATGAACCCACTGCTTCTGGTAGTCATTTTCCCCCTTCTCTCTATTTTGTTTGATAGGACAGAGAGAAATTGAGAGAGGAGGGAGAGGTAGGGAGAGAGAAAAAGGGACACCTGCAAGCCTGCTTCACCACTTGTGAATCTTCTCCCCTGCAGATGGGGAGCAGACTCTGGACTTGAACCAGAGTCCTTGTGCATGCTAATGTGTGTGCTCAACTTGGGGCACCACCACTTGACCTCCTATTCTTCAAATTAAAAGGGGGGGGGGCAGGGGAGATAGTATAATGGTTATGCAAAAAGACTCTCAAATTGAAGGCTTTCAAGTCCCACACTCCATCCCCTACATCACTACAAGCCAGAGCTGAGCCATGCCTGGCGGGGAGGGACGGAAACAGGGCTGGGCAGATAGAATAATAGTTATGCAGAAAGCCTCTCATATCTGAGGCTCTGAGGAATAAGTCTCAATCCCCAGCACCACCATAAGCCAGAGCTAAGCAGTGCTGTGGTTTTTCTCTCTCTCTCTCTCATTAAAATAAAGAGTTTGTTTTTATTTAAAAACAACACAAGCAAAAAAAAGTAGATGAAAATGACATGCACAGCTACAAGCCCTGCATTCATTCACACTAAGAGGATATGTACCTTGATAGGAGTGGGGACACACAGCTTTGTGGTGGGAGTGGTGTCTATACTATATACTATAGCCCTGTTATATTATAATATTGTGAATCTCTATTTAAAAAGGTTTTATTATTATCATTTTTTGCCTCCAGGGTTATTGCTAAAGCTTGGTGCTTGTACTATAAATCTATTGCTCCTGGCAGTCATTTTTTCAATTTTATTGTTATTGTTGGGTAGGACAGAGAAAAATTGAAGAAGAAGAGGAAGACAGAGAGGGAGAGAGAAAGATTGACCACACCTGCAGGTGTGGAAGCCAGGGGCCCAAACCAGGATCCTTGCTCAGGTCCTCGGGCTTTGTGTCATGTGCGCTTAACCCAGTGTGCTACCGCTTGACCCCTGTAAAAAGGTTTTTTTCCAAAGAATTTTTAAAAAGTTTTAAATTTATTTTCCCTTTTTGTTGCCCTTGTTGTTTTATTGTTGTTGTAGTTATTATTGTTGTTGTTGATGATGTCATCATTGTTGGATAAGACAAAGAGAAATGGGGAGAGGAGGGGAAGAGAGAGATAGACACCTGCAGACCTGCTTCACCACTTGTGAAGCGACCCCCCTATAGGTGGGTAGCCAGGGGCTGGAACCGGGATCCTTAAGCCGGGTCTTGCGATTTGCGCCACTGAGCTACTGCCTGACTCCCCACATAAAAAAGTTTCTGAGGAAGATGGGTCCTGATACTGGGGAAGCTTGAAACATTCCTACTCATGATCACAGAATGTGAGCTCAGATCTACAGGGATGCAGAAGTCACATAGGCTTCTAAGCTGAATATGGGTCCCAGATCACATCAAATCGATGGGGTTTACAGTCAACAATATTTATACACCTTTCCCATATTTGGGAGCTACTCTCTTCCATGATCCAGCTTTCTGGTCCTATTCCCAGCTATGACATCATCTCCCCAGACAATAACTTGGATCCACCTGCATATGACATTTCAGGCTCAGGGGAAAAACAAAACCAAACAAACACTAGTATAGTCACGGGCCCTTTGGAATATAACTAAAATATGCCTACTAGCTATCTACAAAATGGAGGATCCCCCCAACTCTTCATCTGCACTATTCCAGCCTTTAGGTCCATGATTGGTCAACAATTTGTTTGGCTTTGTATGTTAACTCTCTTTTTCAGCCACCAGGTTCCAGATGCTAGCATGATGTCAACCAGACTTTCCTGGACAGACAACCCACCAATGTGTCCTGGAGCTTCGATTCCCCAGAAACTGCCCCACTAGGGAAAGAGAGGGATAGGCTGGGAGTATGGATCAACCTGTCAAAGCCCAGCAGGAAAGCAATTACAGAAGCCAGACCTCCCACCTTCTGCATCCCACAATGACCTTGGGTCCATACTCCCAGAGGGTTAAAGAATAGGAAAGCTATAAGGGGAGGTGATGGGATACAGAATTCTGGTGGTGGGGATTGTGCAAAGTTGTACCCCTATTATCCTGTGGTTTTGTCAGTGTTTCCTTTTTTTTTTTTTCTCCTCCAGGTTTATTGCTGGGCTTGGTGCCTGCACCATGAATCCACCGCTCCTGGAGGCCATTCCCCCCCTTTTTGTTGCCCTAGTTGTTGCAGCCTCGTTGTGGTTATTATTGCCATTGTTGACGTTGCTTTGTTGTTGGATAGGACAGAGAGAAATGGAGAGAGGAGGGGAAGACAGAGAGAGAGGGGGAGAGAAAGACAGACACCTGCAGACCTGCTTCACCGCCTGTGAAGCAACTCCCCTGCAGGTGGGGAGCCGGGGGCTTGAACCGGGATCCTTACACCGGTCCCTGCGCTTTGCGCCACGTGCGCTTAACCCACTACACCACCGCCCGACCCCTCAGTGTTTCCTTTTTAAATAAAAAAATAAGGACAAATAATTTTTTTTAAGGTTATTACAGGGGCCGGGAGGTTGTCAGTAGCATCTGCTATCCCATAAGAGGACAGTGGAGGGTGCTACAGCCAAAGAGGAGGACATGGGTCTTGAACACTCTATGGTGCCCCATGGAGGAGTGATAAAGTCATTATTAGTTCAACAAGGAGCCACACAGGAGTCAATGGGAGCCCAGGGCACTGCTTTACAACAAAACCTAATTCCTAAGAGGATGCCCTTGCTCTCCACACCTCATGCTTCAGAAACATCTACTCATTGTCCAGTGAGCTCCCTTAGGCTCCATCAGAACAGCCCATCCTGGTGCCATGGATAATCCAACCTAAACAGAATATCTGCAACTTAATCAAGTGCCCACAGGACCAATTGTTGTCCGTGCTTCTAGGGGGAGGTACGTGGGAAGAGACTGGACTATGTATGTGCCTGTCTTCTGTGTCTCTGTGTTGTGCGCTCTGGGGAGAAGTGAAAAATCAACATGACTACATGCAAAAACAAAAACCAAAACCAGACCCTTAGGAAAATAGCTAACATTTGTAGAGTGCCCTTTTACACAATGATCTCTGTGGTTTCCTCACCTCTTGCTTTCCCAAGTCTAATAGGCTTGAAGAAAGCTGTTGCAGACTCTCTTGGGCTTTCGCTCTAGATGTTTCCTTGGGCCTGATTGATGAGTCACATGCCCTGAGTGTAAGTCATAGCAGGACTGCCGGGTGCTTGCATGGCTCCTTGGGATCTACACACTATCAGAAGGGTGCTGTAGCCTGCAGATTTTATAGGCCTCCTACTTTTGTGGGTTCGCTCTCACCCTGGTTCTGAACAGGGTCAAAGATTTCATTAGAATGCAGGGATGCCCATCTTTAAGACTACTGAGAAAGAAGAGTATCACAGATTACTTCCAAAACAGACAGAGGGGAAGAGAAAGACATCTGCAGGCCTGCTTCACTGCTTGTGAAGCTCCCTTACAGGTGGGGAGCCGGGGCTCTAACCGGGATCCTTATACCGTTCCTAGTGCTTTTCTCCATGTGCGTTTAACCCGGTGCGCTACTGCTTGGCCCCCTTATTTATTTTTTTAATTGCCACCAGGAGCTCGTTGGGGCTTGCTCGGTGCCAGCACTATGGATGCACCCAGGCAGCAATTTCCATCACCCCCCTTTTTTCTTTCTTTTTATTTTATTTTGATAGGACAGGGAGAAGTTGAGAGGGGTAAAGGGGAGATAGGCAGGGTGAGAGAAAGACAGACCTGCTTCACCACTTGTGAAGTTTCCCCTCTGCAAGCGGGGAGTGAGGGCTCAAACCCAGCTCCATGTATTGGTACCATATATGCTAAACTGAGTATGCTAGCACTCAGCCCCACAATAAAATACTTGGAAAGTTTCTCTTCCCCTCTGTCTTCCCCTCCTCCCTCCTCTCTCAATTTCTCTCTGTGCTATCCAATAACAACAATAACAATAAGGGCAACTAAATGGAGAAAATGGCTGCCAGATGCAGTGGATCTGTAGTGCAGGCACCAGAGCCCCAGCAATAACCCTGGAGGCAAGTCAATCAATCAATCAGTACATGTAGTGTGAAACGCAAGGACAAACATAAGGATCCAGGTTCAAGTCTCTGACCTGCATGGGGGGGTCGATCTTTTCTGCCCTTCTCTATCTCACCCTCCCCTCTCAATTTCTTTCTGTCCTATCCAACAACAGCAGCAGCAGCAGCAACAACAACAACAACAACAACAACAACAATAACAATGAAAAAAAGATGGCTGCCAGGAGCAGTGGATTCATAGTGAAGGCACAGAACCCCAGCAATAACTGTGGAAGCAAATAAATAAAAATAAATTAGTAAAATAAAAGTGTTTTATTGAGCCTGAGACTGCTTCTTAAGCTATCTGAGGACTAGGAAGTTAGCCTAAATATTTTGTAAAAAAAACTTTTGTTCCTAAACCACCAAAGGTCCCAGATTCACTTCCCAGCACCATCAGAGCTGAACAGTACTTTGGTAAAGCAAACAAACGAATGAATGAACAAAACTATGTCCTTAATATGTGGTAGGAAGAACAGTTCCTTCTCCTGGATCATATCACTCCAATTTCTTCTGATGTTGGAGAGGCTTAGCTAACATGAGAGTAAGTAAGGTTGAAAAGAAACTTTAAATACATAGATGCAAGAATAATGCATTTGTGCCCTTCTTTTTTATTAAAAAAAAGTATTGTGTGGTTTCCTCAGTGAAATGGCAGATGCCAACACATTGGTTGTTCTGGAAAGGGCACCTCCAGGGCTTCTAATCAGAGACATGGCCCAATGTGCTGAGGCTGGTTCTGTTTTTGTTATTTTTTATATATATATATCTTGAGACCTAGTGGCTAAAACCACAGACTGAAGAACTCAAGCAGTCACACTGTAAGGACATTGTGTCCCTTGGAGTTCAGACTTTCTAATAATACACCGCAGAGCCTGGACATTAAACATCTAGTTTGTTGTACTGGAGACAGTGTGTCTCTCTCTCCTGTTTCCCTCTCGTTGGGGTCGGAGTGATTTCCTTATTACTTGCTCTTCCAAGGATACAAGCTTGGAGAAAGCAGCTGTGGGCTGTGGATATATATATATATTTTTTAAAGAAAGTTCTATCTTCTTAGTCATCAAGTTGCTTGACCTAAGTATAACTGGGACAGTTATTGGGTGTTTGTGTGACTCTGTGTGACTCTTCTGCGTTCTGTTAGCTCAAGTGTGAGACTCAAAGGCACATGGAAAAGTGGAATATGATGATGTTTCAGTAGTAACGACATCCTGAGAGTCAGACTTTAGAATGTGTCAGGGAACTGATTCTAGGGTCTGATGGATTTTCATTTGTCCTATAACTCTTAGATCATCCTAATCTAAGAGTTAATATATAAATAAATAAATAAACTCTATCATGAGACTCAGAAGTTTGCAGCCATGAGTATTTGGAGTACAAGGCAGGTGTAACTCATTTTGCACGCTTTTCATTGGGATAAACAGCTCTTTTGGAGTTAATCTTAGATTAATTGTTCTTTTGAGGTCTTGCTTGAAAAACTGGACTGATTCATGTTTGGGTGTGTCCATTACTGGCCACTAGAGGGCGTTAACAGGCTAGGCAGCACAGAGGAATAAGCTGGGCTGGTTATATCTGGTAAACTCAGTGGCAGTGGGGACCTCCAAATATCTGGACAAGCTCTCAACCTATTTAACAAAGTCCCCCACAGGAGGACTGGTAACGTTCATTCAGGTCTTAGTTGAACAAACATATGCTTAGGTGATTTATTTGTATGAACTTTTCCTCATTCACTCTCTCCTGAGGAAGTCATTTATTTCAAAAATTATTGGCTGAGGAAATAGCTCAGCCAGTAGAGCTCAGGAATTACATGCCTGAAATTCCTGGTTTGATGCCCAAGGCCATGTGTACCAGAGTGGTGCAGTGTTCTGGATTCTTTCTTTGTCATGTGCATCACATGTGAAATAAAGAAATCTCTAAAATAATTTTTATCGAACTAACAATGGTTCAGAATGTGACTTAGATTTCAGGGACACATCTGTAATGTGAGCACTTAACCACTGCCTGGGCCCTCAGGGACACATCTGTAATGTAAGCACTTAACCCCTCAGGGACACATCTGTAAGTAGTGCATTACATTCAGCACTAGAAGTCTAATTCCACTTTTCACCATTATATGTTTTGTTCTGGTTGTTACATTGTTGGGCCTGTCCTTGGACCCTCTTCCTCCTAGAGCAACATATAACTCATCTCTTTCCTTTTTGTACAATTGCTCTTCAGACATATGACTGGCATCCTGTAGGACCCATTTTAACAGGCAAGCACTCAGCTATACTGTGCCAAGCACCCTTCTCTCAACCTCAGCAAATGGGGCTCCCCATCTTGGCTGTGGTAAATGGGAATTGAAGCAGCAGCAACACACAACACACAGATGAATTCTCCATGGTATCAAAGGCCATTGCAACGAGGACTCTCTGACCTGCCCTGGGTTCTTGCCACAAGCATATACCAGGAGTGATCTGTCTTTGCTTCAGCATAGCTTCTAGGTCTGTCTGCACAAAAATACAAGCCAGTAGGCACTTCAGCCTTCCTCTTCGAGTGCAGGAAGGACCAAGTTTCAGGCTAGTTAGCCATACCATCTTTACCATATCAAAAAGTGATGATACTTGAAGCCAAGCCTTGGTGCACTCAGTTGACAATACACGGTACCACAAGAACACGGGTTTGAGTCCCTGCTCTCCACCTGCAGGGGCTTTGCAAGCAGTGAAGCAGGTCTGCAGGTGTCCATTATTCTTTTCCCCTCTTTATCTCCTCCACCTCTGTCAGTTTCTCTTTGTCCTATCAAATAATAAATAGAAAGAAATGGGGGGAAAAGAGAGAAAAATGGCCATTGGGAGTGGTGGCAGCAATAATCCTGATAATAATAAGAAAAAAAGTGATGATATTTAACACAATTCTTACTCTTGTTCCTCCTGCTAAGTCTCTCTCTCTCTCTTTTTCTCTCTCTATTTTATTGTTAAAGAGAGAGATAGAGAGTGAAAGATACAGAGAGAAGAATACCAGAACACTACTCTGCTCTGTCTTATGGTGGTGCTGGGGATTGAACCTGGGAGTTCAGAGACTTAGACATTAAAGTCTTTTCCAGAACCACTATGCTATCTTCCCAGCCCTCTACCTACTGTCTTAGAAGGCTATTTATCATGTTTGACTAAGTGATGAAGTTGGCCTACCCATTCAGTGAGATTTAAGAATACATGTCACGGGGCTGGGGGTGGGGGTGAGGGTGTAGCACAGTGGGTTAAGCGCATGTGGCATAAAGCACAAGGACCAGTGTAGGGATCCTGGTTCAAGCCCCTGGCTCCCCACCTGCAGGGGATTGCTTCACAAGTGGTCTTCAGGTATTTATCTTTCTTTCTCTCCCCTTCTCCATCTTCCTCTCCTCTCTCGATTTCTGTGTCCTATTCAGTAACAACAACAATAACAACAATGGAAACAAAATGGAAAAAATGGCCTCCAGGAGCAGTGGATTCATAGTGCAGGCACTGAGCTCAGCAATAACCTTGGAGAGATAGATAGATAGATAAATAAATAAACAAATAATAAAAAAGAAACCTGGAACCTTTAAAAAGTTATGAGATAGCAGGGGTACAATTCCACATCATTCCCACCACCAGAGTTCTGTGTCCCCATTCCCTCCATTGGAAACTGTGGTAGTTCTCTCAAGATCACAGATATGTGTTGACTAATATATATATGCCTTTTTTTCCTATGGTACTGTCTTTTCTTCCTTTCTAAGTCACACCTAGACCTATTGCTGTTTCCAAATGTCCTTCATTTTTTTCCTCTTCTTTATCTGGATCTTGATGCAATTGGAGTTCAGAGCCCCCTGGTCATCTCCGCGTAACATTTACCTTCTGGAGGTATAGACAAAAATTCTTTTGGGATGCAGAAAGTGGGAGTTCTGGCTTCTGTTAATTGCTCTGGATATGGGTGTTGGCAGGCTGATCCAGCCTGTTTCTTTTTTTATTTTTGTCTCCAGGGTTGCACTATGAATCCATTGCTCCTAGAGGCTATTTTCTCCCTTTTGTTGCCCTTGTTTATCGTTGTTGTTATTGATGTCATTGTTGTTGGACAGTACAGAGAGAAATTGAGAGAGGAGGGAAAAACAGAGAGGGGGAGAGAAAGATAGACACCTGCAGACCTGCTTCACTGCCCGTGAAGTGACCCCCCACCCCCCGCAGGTGGGGAGCCTGGGGCTCGAGTGGGGATCTTTACTCCGGTCCTTGCGATTTATGCCATGTGCACTTAACCTCCTGTGCCACCATCCAGCCCCCTAGCCCATTTCTATCTTTCCTTAGTGGGGTAGGGCTCTGGAGAGGTTAGGTTCCAGGACACATTGTTGAGGTCGTCTGCCCAAGGAAACCAGGATGAAATCATAGTAACAAGCTACCTTTTATGCTAACTGCTTAAAGTTCATATTCGTAGGCTGCTTTGTGGCAAGTGAGCTGAGCTAGGGGCTTCTCTATGGCAATAATCCTGCTGTGAGAATGGATTGGCAGAGGGTTTATTGAGCACTTAAGGCTTCCACCATGGGAGAGTCTCTACACACACTAGCTAGCCTCAAGGTAGGACCCAATTTACCATCTTCACCCTTTCACACAGGTACTCAACCAGGTAAATATTAATAGAGCTGTATCTCAGCAGCAAACGCCCAAATACAAAACTGTTATTGTGTGTGTGTGTGTGTGGGGGGGAATCTCCTTATAAACGGATTCATTACATCTTATACTTGTAAATCGTTGACTTCTGCCTACAGCCCAGCATTCTGAGGTGTGACTCTCCAGTTCTCTCACTAAAGATACAGGACTGGTTTTCCAACCTCCTTCTGGGTTGACCCTGTTAGTTGCTTTGGTCTACAGAATGCTGAGGAAATGATGAGGTGCTAGTCCTTTAAGAAGACCTTAAAGGTCTTTGTTTTCCCTGAAACTTTATTATGGCTGTGAGATCATTCTTGGACTAATCAGTCGGCTGATCAGTCATGAGAAACAGAGTTGAATTGATGTCTCAGTTGCCTGATCAAAGCCAGCCCCTCTCAATGACAGCAGACAGAGGTCCATAGAGCTGCCCCCGGCCACCCAGACAAATGAGGAATAGGTGCTTTTTGTTATACACCACTGAGGCTCTGAGGACTGTGTGTTATACAGCATGATTATAGCCACAGATGATTGACACAGCCACTTAGAAATTAGAGAATGATGCCCCTTGAGGAATTATTAGAAACCACTTTCACCTCCAAATAAAATACCACCCCCTTCCTGATAACTTCATTGCTTGTATTGCCCCTAAGCTGAATTTTTCATTAGTCTTTATCTCTACAGCCGTGTGTAAGGTCTTTGTAGAAATCAGAGAGTGGAAAAGAAAGCAGAGAATGAGCATAAGATGAAGTGAAACATCATTCTTCACTCGGTATTAAGTGAAAGAGAGGCAGAGAAGCAGAGCCAAGAAAAGGGATAGCTATCTATATTTCCATCGACTTTAAATAATAGGGAATTCCTTACCCAGATGGGGCAGACTGTTGATAACAGTGAAATACTCCTTATTTGAGAATCTGGGAGGAGGTGATTGGTGTATTCATAAATTATCAAAAGGTAACCTTTAGAAGATTTTTGGAGGGGATACAGAACTCTGGTGTTGGGGATGGTATGGAATTATACCCCTAAAATTTTATTATAAATAAAATTTTATAATTTTGTTAGTCAACATTAAGCCACTAACAAAATTAAAATAAAATAAGATCTTGGGCTTGGGTAGTTGCAAGTTTAGTGTCCCCCATTTCAATGTGGATTAGACATACAGACAAGAATCTAGCAAAACAAATTCACGAATCCAAGACGGACATTGCATCTTAGTAACTACAGCATTACAAGCTTCCAAAGTTAGAGTCCTTAAATTTTAACAGATAAAGGCAAATAAATGTGCTCCATCCCACATTTAAAAACATTTTACAGGGGACCAAGTGGTGGTGCACCTAGCTGAGCAGACATGTTATAATGTGCAAGGACCCAGGTTCAAGCACCGGGTCCCCACCTGTAAAGGGAAAGCTTCATGGTGGTGAAGCTGTTTCTCTTTCTTTCTCCCTATCTCCCATTCCTCTCTCAATTTGTCTCTGTTCTATCAAAATAAAATACATAATAAAAATAAATAAAATATTTTGTAGGGCTATAGTAGTGTTTACAAGGCAGAAACCAATCTTCTGGCTATCTGGTTATAAATTCAGTCCATACATCCTGACCATGACTGAAGGAAGCACGTGGAGGAACTTCATTAATGTTCCTTGGCCATTCAAGGCCTATCATCAATCTGTGCCAGCAAGTGTACTTTCTGAAAGTGAGTCTTGTCCCTCGGAGACTGATTTATAGGTGCAAGGAGATATAAACAAGTTGACTCCAGTTTCCCAGTAAGACACTGATTTCTCCTCCCTCTTCTTACTCACCTCAACTTGGTGTCTGACTCCAGAGCCATGGAAATACAATGCATGCCTTTAGCAGAGAGAACTTCTGAGGTGGCTCCTGGTTCCCTTCCTTCCCAGGTGCCTTTATCTCTCAGACCTTGGCTGGAACATCCAAAATGACCATGCCCTAGCTCTGTAAGTGGAAGTCATTGTGTGCCCCTGCCTGCTGGCAGAATAAAAACACAGAGATGGAATTCAGAGGCAGACCTGAGAAGACAACAATGAAACATACCCTCTCCCCTATGCTCCACCTGGGATTGGGGCGGAGACTGACTTTTTTTTTTTGCCTCCAGGGTTATTGCTGGGGCTCAGTGCCTGCACCATGAATCTATTGCTCCTGGAGGCCATTTTTTTCCCCTTTTGTTGCCCTTGTTGTAGTAGCGTTGTTGTGGTTATTATTGTTGCTGTTGATGTCGTTCGTTGTTGGATAGGACAGAGAGGAGGGGAAGACAGAGAGGGGGAGAGATAGATAGACACCTGCAGACCTGCTTTACCGCCTGTGAAGCGACTCCCCTACAGGTGGAGATCCGACCGGGATCCTTACTCTGGTGCTTGCGCTTTGCACCACGTGCACTTAACCCACCCAGCCCCCAAGACTGTTACTTTTAGGGGGTGTGTTCATGAGGGGGTGAGCTAACACAAAGAGCTACTCAGTGGGATTAGCATAAATATAGATTTCTTTCTGAAGGCAATGTAGGGATCATTTTTCTTACAGACTTCTGTGATTCCAGTGAAGTCATCTGGTGAAACTCTAAAGCCCAATTCTTTTTAAAAAATATTTATTTATTTATTTATTCCCTTTTTTTTTGTAGTTATTTTGTTGATGTTATTGATGTCGTCGTTGTTGGATAGAACAGAGAGAAATGGAGAGAGGAAGGGAAGACAAAGAGGGGGAGAGAAAGATAGACCTGCTTCACCACCTGTGAAGCAACTCCCCTGCAGGTGGGGAGCGGGGCCCAAATCGGGATCCTTAAGCCAGTCCTTGCGCTTTGCGCCCTGTGCGTTTAACCCGCTGTGCTACCACCGACTTCCAAGCCCGATTCTTGATGAAATACAGGATATATATGCACTTGATATGTAAGCTATAAAGAGAAAGATTTGTTATTAGACAATGGTGTTTTTGCAAAATCTCACTTTTATTTCGACTTTTATTAATAACTCAATTGAGTCCCTCTACCACCTTGTGTTCATGTGTTTGCGTATATGTATAAACATCTCACTACAACCAAGAGTAAAGTTCTTCAGGAATTAACAGGTGTTGAAGAGGTTGTAGAGAAAAAAGGACTTTGCTCCATTGCTGATGGGAATGCAAATTGGTACAGCTCCCCTGCAAGACTGTATGAAGGGTCCTTAAACAAAAAATGAATTATCTGATGATCTAGCAATAGCACTCTTGAGTATTTATCTGAAAGACACTCAAAAACTAATTTGAAGGGACATATGCACCCCTATGTTCATAGCTGCAGATGAATGGCTAAAGAAGTTATGGGATAGTGGTCTGGGAAGTGGGGCAGTACATAAAGCACTGGACTCTCAAGCATGAGGTCCTGAGTTCAATCCCTGGGAGCACCTGTGCCAGAGTGGTGCCTGGTTCTTTTTTCTCTCCTCCTTCTCTCTCTGTTTCTCTCTATAATTATTTATGAATAAATAAAATCTTTAAAAAAGCTATAGGATATATATTCCATACTAGTCTGCAGTAAAAAAAAAAAAAGATGATATTGTGTCCTTTGGGACAAAATGGATGGAGCTAGAGATGATTATGCTGAGCAAAATAAGTAAAGAGATGAACAACAACTACCCGATGTTTTTAGCCCTCTGTGGAGTCTAGAGATCAAATACATATGAACTTGCAGAAAAAAAAAACAAAAAGTGAGCAAACTGTTTCTGAGACTTATAAGAACTGTGGTGGTTATGTTTGAGAGTTGAGAGGTTGCGGAGACAGAACTTTGGTGGTGGATGTAGTGTGGAACTCTACCCTGTAAACTTACAATTTTGTAACCCACTGTTAATCACAAATAAAAAGTAAAATAATAATAAAAAAGTAAAGTTCTTGTGCTATGATAACCAACTGGGACCCTTCCTCCCTAGCCCCCTCAGCCCTTTGCCTGCCCAGGATCGATCTGATAACAACTATAGTTTTCATGGAGTCTAAGAGTCAGTTTGGTTACTATTACTGTTTTTTTCAAGAAAATTTTAGGGGCTGGGTGATGTCGCACCCAGTAGAGTACACACACTCCCATGTAGTCCCCACTTGCAGCTGTGAAACAGTGCTGCTGGTGTCACCTCTTCCTGTCTCCCTCTCTACCTACCCTTCTCAATTTCTGTCTGTCCTATCCAAATAAATAAAGTAAAATGAAAAAGATTAAAGTACCTGCCAGAACTGGATTCAACCTGCAGGCACTGAATCCCAATAGTAACAATGGTGACATAACAGGAAAAAAAAGAAAGGAAAAGAAAGAGAGAAAAGAAAAAAGAAAGGAAAAAGAGATAAGAACGTTTTGTGGTCTGGGAGGTAGCGCAGTGGATAAAACATTGGATACGCAAGCATGAAGTCCTGAGTCCAATCCCCAGCAGCACATGTACCATCGTGATGTCTGGTTCTCTCTCTCTTTCTGTCCTCCTGTCTTTCTTATCAATCAATCAATCAATCAATCAATCAATCAATCAATCTTTTTTTAAAAAGAAGAAAGAACATTTTTTTATATTTATTTTATTTTTTCCCTTTTGTTGCCCTTGCTGTTTTATTATTGTGGTTATTATTGTTGTTGTTGTTGTTGGATAGGACAGAGAGAAATGGAGAGAGGGAGGGGAAGACAGAGAGGAGGAGAGAAAGATAGACACCTGCAGACCTGCTTCACCGCCTGTGAAGCAACTCTCCTGGGGGAGCCGGGGTTTGAACCGGGATCCTTATGCTAGTCTTTGTGCTTTGCGCCACCTGCACTTAGCCCGCTGTACTACAGCCCGACTCCCAGAACATTTTAATTAAATACATTGAAGTCAATGTATGCACAAGGGCACAAATCTCAGGTTCAAATTACCACAAAGGAAGCATAACAGTGTAGCAGCTATCTCAAAGTCAGAAGCAGATACTAAACAACACTACAAAAAAAAAAAAAGAATAAGAGGCAAGTGCTTACCAGTCCCTTTGAATTCCCTCCCTGCCAACAACTGCTCTCCCAGCCTAATAGTAATAATTTTCCAGATTCCCAGTACCTTGATTACAATTATCATCATTATTATTATTATTATCTTGTTTTCATTACCACCAGTGGTATTATTGGTGCTCAGTGCCGGCACTACAAATCCACTGCTCCTCACTCATTTTTTCCCCCTCTATTAAAATATTTGATAGGACAGAGAGAAATTGAGAGAAGAGGGGGAGAGGGAGAGGGAAAGAGAGACATCCCTTGTGAAGCATGTCCCTTGTGGTAGGGAGCAGGGGCTCAAGCCCACGTGCATGGTAACTATAGGGCCCCCCCCATACAATTATTATTTTTTAATATTTATTTATTTCCTTTTTGTTGCCCTTATTTTTTTATTGTTGTTGTAGTTATTATTGTTGCTGGTACTGATGTTGTTGTTGTTGGATAGGCCATAGAGAAATGGAGAGAGGAGGGGAAGACAGGGAGGGGGAGAGAAAGATAGACACCTGCAGACCTGCTTCACTATCTGTGAAGCGATCCCCCTGCAGGTGGGGAGCTTGGGGCCTCAAACCGAGATCCTCATGCTGGTCCTTGTGCTTTGCGCCACGTACACTTAAGCCGCTGCTCTACAGCCCGACTCCCACAATTATTTTTTTAAGCACTCATTCATTCAGCTAATACATATTTGTCAGCCAGGCACCGGAATTTCTGGGTCCTAGCAGCTCGTGTTAGAAGCCCAGGCAGGAAAGCTGATCTCAGTGTTCCTTGTTGGAAGACAGACTTCAAAATGAGGGTGAGGGAGTGAGTGTTCTGAACTCTCAGGAACTCAGCCTAATGAATGAATATTGTCTTACAGCCTGTTTATTTAAACACACTCAGTATTTCCTAGCAGAGCTGATGGGAGTGCTTTTTGCTGCCTGACAGGGGAAGCCTGTCTCATTGACACTTGGTCTCTACAGCCAAACTTAAGCCACAAAGCAGCACCTACCATTCTGCAGCTCAGCACCTTCCTTTCTTCTTCAGCACCTAGCCACACCCTTTCAGGTGGTCCTGAGGCTGAGCAAACAGAATCTTTCTGCATTAGGGAAATGGAGAACAAATATAAAGCTCTTCTGACTTACATACAACACTGACACCTGGTCTTAGGCACAGTTCTCATGTATATCCCATGGTCTACAAATTCAGGATGTAGCTCCTAGCTCCTCACTTATTAAATCATCAGAATGGGGCAGTGGGGGCAGGGTGGTGCTACACCTGGTTGAGAGCACACATGACTATGCACTAGGACTTGGGTTCAAACCACTATCTCCCACCTTCAGCGGTGAAGCTTCACAAGTAGTGAAGCAGGTGTGCAGGTCTCTCTCTCTTGCCATATATATTGCCTCCCCCATTTCTCTCTGTCCCTATCAAATAAAACAGGAAGAGAAGGAGGAGGAGAAGGAGGAGGAGGAGGAGAAGGAGGAGGAGGAGGAGGAAGAGGAGGAGAAGAAGAAGAAGCAGGAGAAAGAGAAGAAGAAGGAGAAGGAGAAGGAGAAGGAGAAGGAAAAGGAGGAGGAGGAGGAGGAGGAGGAGGAGGAGGAGAAGAAGAATTAGAAAAAGAAGAAGAAGAAGAAGAAGAAGAAGAAGAAGAAGAAGAAGAAGAAGAAGAAGAAGAAGAAGAAAAAGAAGAAGAAGGGAATTAAAGCAGGAACTAAAAATGGCCTGTAGGAGTGATGGATTCATAGTGCTAGCACTGAGTCCCATCAATAACCCTGGTGACAATAAAAAAGGCAAAACAAAAGTGAGGCAGTGAGCTGCTAGCTTCCTAAAATGCCCTCATAAATAGTTAGTCTCAAATCAGACATAATCAGGTACCAGTATAACAAGGCATTTTGATTTCTAGTTTCTCTACCTAAACTACATTCAAGATAGCTATCTCCAGGACAGACACCCTTCCAGAGTCTGAATAACTCCATCCTTCCTTTATGTGTAAAGAGTTGCTGGTAATTAACTTCCCAATCCCACTCCAACAGGACATGGCCAGAGACTTTGGCAAAGGGAGTGCAAGTCTGAGGGCCCTGGAAATGCAGGCCAGCAGTTCAACCACATCCTTCTGTGGAAAACATCCTCCACAAGATGCATGTTCCATGTATTTTTATAATCAGCGGGTTTCAAAATTAGAGCCATGCTGAATCAAAATAGAGTAAACATGTGATTAGTAATTTCCTCATGGCAGAAAGTAGAATTAAATAGTCCCAGGCTGAAGCCTATGACTTAAAAAAAAAAAAAAAGAATTGTTCTTTCAGTAAAAAATAAAACAAAATAAAAATAGTCAACTGTCTTTATTTCAAAGCCAAACCAATGGGTTGTGGCCTTCTTCCTGAACAGTAACTGTTGCCTTGTGAGTGAGTGGGGAATGAAAAGATTAGGGAAAGACTCCAAGAGCTGCCTGTAGCTCTACCTTGTCACTCATGCACATAGCCACCTTCCTTTCCTCTTCACAGGCACAGAAAAATGAGTCCAGGGTGGCCATGACCTTTCAGAGATAGTGACTCCAGATGTAGAAATGCCACAGAACACGGAGAGAGCACACACTCAGATTACATCGACTCCCATCAAAGTCAAAATACTTACATGTAATGCTCCCTGTTTTGTTATATTGAATAGCTATCTCCACTATAACTAAGTCTGGAAAAGAATGTCTGGGCAGTATTTTTTTTCTTTATTGGGGGATTAATGTTTTACTGTCAACAATAAATACAACAATTCGTAAAGGCAGTATTTCTTAATTTAAGGAATAATGATATTTTCAGTGTGAGCCAAAGGCCACCCTTAGAAACACCTAGGATGCATGTCTCACCCCCACCCCAATCTCTCTCTTTCTCTTTATTGCCACCAGAGTTATCACTGGGGCTCAAGTGCTGGCACTATGAATCCACCTTTCCTGGCAGCCATTTTTTTCTTCTTTCTATTTTTTATTTGACAGGTCATAGAGACACCTGAAGACCTGCTTTATTGCTCATGAAACATTTCCCTCTGCGGGTGGGGAGCAGGGACTTAAACTGGGGCCCTTGTGTATGGCTGTTGTAGAAGTTTTCTGGTTCCAGACTTCCTGATATTTGTTATTAGAAATACTACTGATTGTTACCTTTGTATCTGTTTACAGAATATGTTATTTGTCTATAAGGTACATTCCTTTGGCTAATCTTCCACGAGGCCTGTATTTCTGGCTCTGTTTTGTTAGTACAAAATCCTGCTATATATTCCGGAGACTCCTGCCCACAGATAGTAGAGGGTTGGACTGCCACAGTGATTATCCAGAAATCTGATAATAATCAAACTGCTGCCCTAAGGGTCTGGAGATTGTTCATGGGACAACTGGAATAAACTCAATATCTTATGGTACCAAAAGAATGTAGCTGACATTATCACATTTGGGTGACAGTTTCAAGCACCCTTACCCTGATCTTTTCTTCCTTAGAAATGTATTCTGATTTTTGTCTTTGCTTTGTCTGAACAATGTTATGACAGGCACATGTTTTACAAATAAAAACTCCTTGAAGATTGGGATGGATGGGGCGCATACTTGACACTGTCCTAGGTAGGGATGTCACATGCATCACATGTTCCTGCCTGACCTCTTTTGATTAACCGTATGGCAACTGGCTGTGCTTACATTCTCTCCACCCTGGGCCACATCTAACCTCAGGGCCCTGTCAGCTAGCTAAGGTTCTCCACCCACCTATTTTCTATATATGGTAATGTGTGTGCTGAATGGGGGTGAACCACTGCCCACCCCTTTCCTCAATTTCATGATCTCTTTGTTGAGGGAATGTTGATTTATAGCAATACTTCTCTATATCCCCCCCAAGACAGCTCCATGCATTTCACCCTCCATCACGCCATCGTCCTCCCTCATCAAGGGCACCAGGTCTCCAACCAGCCCGCCCTCTGCATCCCCCAGTTTTTGAGTCCTTAAACCTGGGTTGCTTGTTTACCAGATTCCCATACCTCAGGATCTTTGGGGTGCATCTCAGATTCACATTTTTAAATTAAAATTTTAAATTCAAAAATCTTTAATTACCACTAGGGTTATCCCTGGGGGGCTTGATGGCTGCATGACAAATCCGCTACTCCAGGTGGCTTCCCACCGTTTCTTTTCCAACTTGATAGGACAGAGAAGTTGAGAGGGGAGGGAGATAGACACCTCTAGTTCTGCTTCATCATTTGTGAAGCCCTCCCAACCCCCATAGTTGGGTACCTGGGGCTTGAACCCCTGTCCTTGTGCATAGTAACATATGCACTCAACCTGGTATGCTACCACCCAGCCCCCACCCCAGATTTGCATTTGCTCCAGCTTCCTCCATTAATTCTTATAAAAAACAAAATGATCTCTACCTGCAAGCAGTTCTCCCGCCCACAGGATCCATCCAGACTGAAAGAGGGTTAGGGCTAATCTTCTCATTGTATCCTTTGAAGGGAAAATAGTTTTCTTACCTGCTTCTGTCTGCAGACTTCATCACATATCTGCAGTATTTTAGTATTACACAATTCAGGGATAAAATGCTTCTCATTCAGAGTATATTGACAAGGTACAGGTTTGTCATGAATGAGCTCAATGCTTCACTTCTTTACTGCACATCAACTTAAATGATGACAGAATGAGCTGTCAGTTCTTTTCTTTCTCTTGACAGTTATTGTTGGGGATCAGCACTAGAACTATGAATCCACCGCTCCTGGAGGCCAATTTTTCCTGTCTTTTTAAATTTTTATTTGATAGACCACTGAGAACATGAGCAGGGAGGGATGAGGACAAAGTGAGGGAGACACAGAGATACCTGCAGTACTTGCTTCATCACTGTGAAGCTTCAAGGCCCCCCAAGGTTAAGAGCAGGACCTGTCAATTTTTCTCTTTTAATTTATTTATTTACTTGATAGACAGACATAAATTGAGAGGTAAGGGGGAGATAGGGAGACAGATAGACCTGAGGCACTGCTTCACCACTTGTGAAGCTCTCCTCCTGCAAGTGGGGACTGGGGCTTGAACCTGGGTCCTTGCGCACTGTAATATGTGCACTAAAGCAGGTACATCACTGGCCAGCCTTCATTTTTTACTTCCTTTCATTATTATTAGTGATTTGATAATAATCAATAAGATTGTGAGATAAGAGGGGTAAAATTCCACACAGTTGCACCACCAGAGTTCCGTATCCCATCCCTTCCATTGGAAGCTTCTCTATTCTTTATCCCTCAGGGAATATGGACCAAAGATATTTATGGGTTGCACATTTATTTTTTACTCTTAATAGTCAATCTCAATATTTCCATTGCTTTGTCTCTCATTTCTTGAAGCAGATTCTGGCCTTTAGCTTCTAAATTTCCAAGGCAAGAGTGGTTGGGAAATTGCCTGTCACTTAAAATTTCAACCTTCGGGGGTCGGGCGGTGGCGCAGTGGGTTAAGCGCACGTGGCGCAAAGCGCAGGGACTGGCGTAAGGATCCTGGTTCGAGCCCCCGGCTCCCCACCTGCAGGGGAGTCGCTTCACAGGCGGTGAAGCAGGTCTGCAGGTGTCTATCTTTCTCTCCCCTTCTCTGTCTTCCCCTCCTCTCTCCATTTCTCTCTGTCCTATCCAACAACAAAGCAACGTCAACAAGGGCAATAATAACCGCAACGAGGCTGCAACAACTAGGGCAACAAAAAGGGGGAAAAATGGCCTCCAGGAGTGGTGGATTCATGGTGCAGGCACCGAGCCCAGCAATAACCCTGGAGGAAAAAAAAAAATTCAACCTTCTTTTATTTAAAGTGAAAAACAAAATTGGGAGTCTACAACTCAACATTGGCATCACTGGAAGATCTTATCCCAAAGTGTCCTGTGACAAATCCCTTTATAGTATTGTGCCTCAATAAATCACAGCTGTATCAAAGTGGAAAACCAGGCTAGTTTCTACTGTGCCAAGATTCCCAAGATAAAAGGCATTCTAAGTGCCCAGTGTTAGCACAGCAAACAAGGCACAGACTAGCTTATGTTACTCAGAAGTTAGGTACACATTGAGAAAGATTTCAAGTCATGATAGAACAAACCACTTGTTTTCTTTCTTCAAAGTTTAGTATGAGAGATTTGACATGCAGCACAGGTAGGAATTTATATTCTCATTCTCATGTAGTACGTTAGAGCCTCCTTGTCTCAAATGAAACAAAGAACATTCCCAGGATCATAAACTACCTGAGGTAGAGACTCCCTTGATAAAAAAAAAAAAAAAAAAAAAGCATGTGATGCCATTAAAGAACAACAACAAAAAAAAAAACCATGGGCCACTGTCCTTAAAAAAACAAACAAATAACTACAGCAAACGCCTGGGGAACAAACCCACTTTTGCTTTAATTTATTGTGCTATTTCAGACCTGAAAAAACTTGGGCTTGAGTAATTACCTGAATTAAAATTTAGCCCCATTCCCAGAGCAAGCTGATCTGTCCTGGGAAGGAACTAGATGCTTATGAGTGTGGGCAGTTGTGGCCTCTCTCATGGTTCATGAGAGAGGACAGCCCTTCTGTCCCAGTGGCCCCTGGCTTGGTGTGGAAGAGCATCAATTACCAGACTGAGCTGACCTGAATTGCCAACATTCCACATTTTTCTGAGAATGCAAACCTGAGTCTCTGACATGCGTTTTCTAATACAAGCACTGTGATGACAGATTTGCTGGAAAAAATCTGGCCAGTTGTAGATGGAATAGATGGAAAGGAAAAGTAAAATGTTGGGGAGTTGGGCAGTAGTGCAGCAAGTTAAGCGCACATGGCACAAAGCGCAAGGACTGGCATAAGGATCCCGATTGGAGCACCCAGCTCCCTACCTGCAGGGGAGTCACTTCACAAGCAGTGAAGCAGGTCTGCAGGTGTCTATGTTTCTCTCTCCCTGTCTTCCTCTCCTCACTGTCCTATCCAACAATAACGGTATCAATAACAACAATAATAACTACAACAATAAAACAACAAGGGCAACAAAAGGAAATAAATAAATATTAAAAAAAGAAGGTGGGCAGGGGTAGATAGCATAATGGCTACGCAAAGAGATTCTCATGCTTGAGGCTCCAAAGTCCCACGTTCAATCCCCTGCACCACCATAAGCCAGAGCTGAGCAGTGCTCTGGTAAAAAAATAATAATAATAAAAAAAGAAGGTAAGATGTTTAGGAAAACCCTCAGTGACATTTCACCAAGTGAATTTCATTGGCTCTTGAAATGGACTGGGTAAAAAGCACTAGCAACTGTGCCAAAATATATTTTGGTTAAAATCCATTTTCATTTTAATGAGATGAATTTCCCATTGTATGGTTCACCCATGTGGTATCTGGGAGCTCAAACTCAGGCCTTCAACACATGGTAAAGCTCTACTGGGTGAGCTATCTCATACACCCTTTATTTTTTTTTTCTCTAGGGTTATTTCTGGGGCTCGGTACAGGCACTATGAATCCACTACTTCTGGTGGTCATTTTTCCATTTTGTTGGACAGGACAGAGAGAAATTGAGGAGTGGAGACAGAGAAGGAGAAAGACAGATACTCGTAGATCTGCTTCACTGCTTGTGAAGCATCCCCCCCCACCACAGGTGGGGAGTTGGAGGTCCTTGTTCTTAGTACTATGTGCGCCTAATAGGATGTGCCACCGCCCAGACCCCCCCTTCTGATTTAAAAAAAAAAAATTATTCCCTTTTGTTGCCCTTGTTGTTTTACTGTTGTAGTTATTGTTGTTGTTACTGATGTCATCGTTGTTGGATAGGACAGAGAGAAATGGAGAGAGGAGGAGAAGACGGGGGAGAGAAAGATAGACACCTACAGACCTGCTTCATTGCCTTTGAAGTGACCCCCCCTGCAGATCGGGAGCCAGGGGCTCGAATCAGGATCCTTATGCGGGTCCTTGAGCTTTGTGCCACCCATACTTAGGCTGCTGTGCTACCACCCAACTCCCTCCTCTTTTGCTTTTTAACAAGGTGAGAAAAGGTGTGGTAGGCCCAATGGCATACTGAAATAACAAGGTGTTTGGTTTCATCTCCTTTCTCATCATTACAGGTTTCAAGCAGTCACCTAGAAGCTCCACCTAAAATTAAAGTTAAGGTGGCTTGAGAAGTGGGCCTGTGGGTAGAGTCCAGCTTGCAACCACGTAGTCCAGAGTGTGGACCCCAGCACCAAATATGCTTAAGTGATGCTCTCATTTTCTCCTTTCACATTAATTAACATGTAAATCTTTAAAAAGTATCAATACTTCTTCTATAACTTAAAAGAGTTAACTCAGGTACAGTGAGGCAGCATGATTATGCAAATGATTTTGCAAATGACTCTAAGGTCTCTGGTTCAATCCACAGCACCACTTTAGGCCAGAGGTGAACAGTGCTCTGGTGTGTGTGTGTGTGTGTCTGTCTGTCTTTCTCTTATTAAAATAAAAAGTAAATACAATATATCTTAGAAACAAATAAAACAGGAGTTAACTCATAGGCTCCATTGGAGATTACTCCTCTAATGAACTGTCTGCCTAATAAGGTCTTTTGCCAGTTTCTGTTGGACTTATTTTTTTCTTCTTTTAATTTCAGACAAAGAGGGAGAAAGTTACGGAGAAGGGGAGAGACACTACAGCTTTGCCTCATCAGGCATTCATGCTTCTGCCTGGCCAGGTACTCCTATGTGGCAAGGGTGCTTGACCAATGGCCCCTGAGCATGGTGAAGTATGCTCTTTACCCAGTGAGCTAGCTCCTGGCCTTCTAGTAAGGTCTAACCTGCAAGCTGAGTAACTAGCAGAACTGTGGAAATGGAGCAGAGCTGTCAGAAGCTGCCTCCTCTCAACCGAGGAGGGCCAGTGGACCTTGCGCTCAGCTGCCGTTTTGCAATCCATCTGTCAGGTGTTGCTGCCACTGCTATAAGTCAATAGGATCATGCAGACAGCTGTCTGAGATGCAGCAGGACGAGCAAGAGAGCTTAATGGAATTTTATTTTGAAAATATGGCAAGAGTCTAAGGCACTTCAAACACTTAAATACATATAAGACCAAAGTAAATGTGACATGGTAGAAAGGCATCCATAAATAGGCAAGAGAACTATCGTATGTTTCTCTCTATAGAGGCAAATACACAGCCAATTGCTCCAACACAATTTGGCTTTTGTCATTTGATACAGCTGTGCAATTAATCAAAATATGGTAATGTCACCTGTAGCTCTTCATGCTCTTACTATGGAGTATAAAAGTTGAAAATACTGTGTCAATTGTATTTCGATATCTTTTATATATGAAAAGTCATATAATACATCCACCTAGATAGAACCAACAAAAACCAGTTACGTTGTTATGTTTTATACTTCTTGAGAGTTCCATCTTTTATTTATTTATTTTTTTATCCAGAAACTTACCAGCCCAGGACAATTAAAAAAAAAATCACCTCAACTTTCTTACTTTAAAAACAGTACAGACAAAAGAGAAATTAATAAAAACCATCCTGGAGTTTTCAAAGAGCTTTCCAATGCATCCACACCAAGTGAATATAAATACTTGTGGGGAAAAAAATGCTGTACCAACAAGAGCCTGTCGCTTCTCAGAAGGGAGAAAAGAGATCAAAGTTGCCAGCCCAGATCATGGTACAGTTTCCTAGCACAGTACATAACGGAGCAGGGGCTCAGCATCAGAGAGCAGGGGACAGTGTGCCCACACGCAAAGGCCTGACAGCCAGAGAGGAGTCGGTGTATGCGATGCAGGCTGTCTTCTGCTGGTCAAGCATCCCTGGTGCAAGCTCCAGCCCTCTGTCTGCTGGTGAGCTCAGGCACAAGGCATATACATTCAGTATCTGTCACCCCAACAGGAACAATTAGCAGCTTAATGGTGGCCTTTAAATCCTTGACTATTTGCACATAATCAATCAAAGGAGCCTCTGTGGGTGGGACCAGGAGATGTCTTCCTTCCAAGTCTAGGTGTGCCCTGGAGACCAGAAAAAAAAGGGGGTAGGGGTTAGTAAGGGGCATTGGGCAGATAAGTATGTCCTCTGTGGCAAAGAAAGTTTCATCCACCAAAGCTGCCAACCACCCAGGAGGCAAAGAAGAGCCAGGAAGGCAGGACGTGGGTCCCCCAGCAAGAAGAGCTCTCAAGCCAGCAGAGTGCAGCAGTGCCTGGTCAAACTGTGTGGGGAAGTCAATCCTCAGGCTGCGCAGTGATGCACCTGGTTGAGTGCACATAGTACCATGCTCAGTGACCTTGGTTTGAGGCCCTGCTTACCACTTGCTGCAGGAGGGGACACTTCATGAGCGGTGAAGCAGGACTCCAGGTATCTCTTTCTCTCCCTCTCTACCCCCACTCCCTCTTAATTTCTCTCTGTCCTATCAAATAAAATAAAAAGAAAGAAAGAAACAAAGTCAATTCCCCATTCTGTGAGGACACCCTGGATTAGGGATGTTGTTTACTGCTGGCTTTGGGAAAATGCCAGGAACATGGTGACATAGGCTCATGGGCTCAGGATGTGTGTGCTTTGGGTAACCATAAGAAAACCATTCTGGGCCTGGGTGATGGTGCACCTAGTTGAGCATACTCACTGGAATGCACAAGGACCCAGGTTCAAACCCCTCTTCACCTACACAGGAGAAATTTTCAGGAGTGGTGAAGCAGGGCTGCAGGTGTCTCTCTCTCCCTCTCTATCTGCCCCTCCTTTCTCAATTTCTCTCTATCTCTATTAATAATAAAAAAAAAAAGCTGAGAGGGAGGGGAGGTTGGTAGCACACCAGGTTAAGCACACATAGTGCGAAGCACAAGGACCAGCTTAAGGATCCTAGTTCGAGCCCCCAACTCCCCATCTGAAGAGGGTTTGCTTTGCATGTAGCGAAGCAGGTCTGTAGGTGTCTTTCTCTCTCCCTCTCCTCTCTCAATTTTCTCTCTGTCCTATCTAACAGCAACAACAACAATGGAAAAAAGATGGCCACTGGGAGCAGTGGATTCATAGTGTAGGCACCGAACCCCACCAATAACCCTGGAGGTAGAAAAAAAAAAGCCACCAGGAGCAGTGGCTTCATTGTGCAGGCACTAAGCCCCAGAAATAACCCTGGTGGCAGTAAAAAAAAAAAAAGTAAAGAATAAATAAGTCAACAAAACTCTCATGTGAGGTAAGAGAGTACATGTGTCGCAAGGACAAGCAGAGCCCAGCCCATTCACTCTTCTGGCTTCCTGGATGAGACAAAAACCAAACCTGAACATTCCAAGTGCTAAGATTCTACTTCCAGAATCCTGAAACCTGCACCTACTGTCTGCTTCCAGAGGAAGGGGGATCAATGATTTAATGGCTCTCAGGCTGTTGAGAAATGCCAAACCCATAACACTGACCGGAGACGAGGCTTTTGCAAAGTTGACGTGGGCATACAGCAGCACAGCGATGTCTTTGTGTCCGGCTTCCAGAGCGATGGAGAGTGCGGTGCTGCCGTCCTGGGGATGAAAAGAACACACAGGGCTGAGCTCTCACACTTTCAGAGAGCCAGAAGGCAACATGACAAAGCACTCTCCAGTAATGAGGGAGGCTCACCAGACGTTTTCAATTTTATTTTCTTTTACCAGAGAACTGCTCAGCTTTGGCTTTGAACCTGGGACTCTGGAGCCTCAGACATGAAAATCTATTTACAGAACCACGATGCTATCTCCCCTGTCTTATTTTCCTATTATTTTATTCATTTTTATTAGTGATTTGATAACGGTTTACAAGATCATAAAATTTCAGGGATATAGTTCTACACCATATCCATCACTATTTCAGATGCCAAACCAAATCAACTTCACATCAGCAACGTGTTATATACTAAACCCCCCCACCGCCACGCCATGGAGGCTGTTCAGCATGCTTTCTTTTGCAGTCTTGAGTAATGGAACACACCATTGGAAAAGAACAACTATATAGCTGAAGAGCTATTACTCTTAGGCACTACCGTACATTATTCTTTTTTTGTTTTTATTCACCACTCCTGGTGGCCATTTTTTTCCCCTTCCTATTTTTATTAGATAGAACAAACAGAAACTGGGGTGGGGGGAGTGGAGATAGAGAAGAAGAGATAAAGAGAGATACCTGCAGCGCTGGTCTTCACCGCTAGTGAAGCTTCCCCTTGCAGGTGGGGCCCAGGGGTTCAAACCCGGATCCTTGCACATGGTGATCGGTGCACTTTTAGCCAGGTGTGCCATTGCCCAACCCCCTACATTTTAATTTTTAAAAGTAACATCCCACTGGCGTCAACCTTCATGTATTTCACTGAGCACACATGCTACCATGTGCAAGACCCAGGCTCAAGTCCCCAGTCCCCACCTGTAGGGGGGAAGCTTCATGAGTAGTGAAGCAGCGCTGCAGGTGTTTCTCTCCTTCCTTCCTTCCTTCCTTACCTCTTTCTCCACTCATTTCTGTGCTATCAAACAAAAAATAAATAAATCTTTTTTTTTAATCTTACTACTTACAGATACACTTTAAGAAACCTTTCAGGACTTTTCCTCAGTATTCAAGTATGAATTCAGTATTCTCCACTCAAAGGAAATGATAACAAAAGGAGGTCACTATGGGGTCTTCTCCTCACACTAGTGACTTCTACACATCCTGGATCCTCAGTAGAAGCAGGCTGCCCATGAAGAACTTTCACATGTTAGATTCCCTGCCAGAAGGGGGTTCTAGGAGATGGCCAGGGATATACATTTACAGTTAAGTGCTACTTAATGGCTGTATGATCTCAGGAGCGTGTTACATCATTGCAAAGGTTACAGAGTGTTCATACACAAACCTAGATAGTAGAGTCCACTACACATCTATACTAGAGGGTATATTCCATGGGGACCACGACTGTATATGCAGTCCACCTTTGGCAGAAGCATCACTGAGTGACACATGACTCTAGTCTCTTTTAATTCAAACGAGCAAGCACTATGCTCTTTATTTTGACACCCTGCAATTTCCCAAGGATTGCCTAATTTTGTGTTTGGAGAGGAAGCTGAACCCACAGCCCTAACCACCCTGGTGAATGTTAAGAGTAACATCTGGAGATGAATGCTGTTGGCTTACACAAATCCATCCTACAGAAAATAGAAGGGGGAGCTCTCACTACGGGAAAGAAAAAGTCTTTCCCGTCAATGCCTGGTCCCCATTAGAGTACAAGAATTTAGATGGATATAAAAGGAGCATGAAGACAAAACCCAGCACAGCTTATTTTCTCTCTAGCCTTGAAAGAAGCCTTGCTCTCAGGTTGCTGTCAGCAGGAAGTCATTTGTGTGTGGTTTGAATCTTAGGGTCCATCTCACCTACTCTGAATTCTGGGAACTGCTTTTCTTCCAGAGGCCATCTGGGTGACTTTCGCTCCTTGAAGGATAAGGGTGGAGTCAATTAGCCGAGGCATTCAGGGTTTCCGGAAGTCACTGTGCCTCTTTGGACTCTTGTTACTATAACTACAAGCAGTGATTTGCTGAGAGAGCGTGGGGCGGGGGCAGGGAGAATAAGGCAAACTAACAAAAATGAAGATACAGGGAACACAAACTATCCTCAGGGAAAGATAAGATGGGAACTCTCCCTCTGCTCCAGGGGAAGCTGTGAAAATCTCAGGAACACTCACAGGATGCACACTGTACAAGTCTGTCTGTCCTTCCGGCCAGTGAATAACTTTACTGGTTTGCTCTGATTGTGGGCTCAGTCTCACATGCAGATGACATTTAGTGCTTTTATTTTATATTTTATTTTCCTTCTACTCTCTTAGTATTTAAAAAAAATATTTATTTATTTATTCCCTTTTGTTGCCCTTGTTGTTTTATTGTTGTAGTTATTCTTGTTGTCATCGTTGTTGGATACGACAGAGAGAAATGACGAGAGGAGGGGAAGACAGAGAGGAGGAGAGAAAGGTAGGCACCTGCAGACCTGCTTCACCGCTTGTGAAGGAACTCCCCTGCAGGTGGAGAGCCAGGGGTTGCGAACCGGGATCCTTAAACCTTCTTAGTATTTTGAACTGAGGAAGATTCGGTCTTATCCTGTGCTTCAGAGTTAAACATTCAAACACAGAGCCAACCTAACCTCTGTGACTTTTGCGCATGCTATCACCCAAACCTAACTCCTGGTGTCTTGTCTACCTTCCTACTCCTACATCCCCCCTGGCCCATAGGCACCCAGACATAGTGGCTCTCCTGAGAAGTCTTCTTGGTTACCAAGTTATCTGAGGGTGGGGGCAGCTGGGGAACTGAGAGTGGAGATGGGATAATGATGATGGAGGGATGTGCTTCAAGATGGTCTGGAGGGCCAGGCGGTGGCACAACTGGTTGGGTGCACATGTTACCATGCACAAGGACCTAGGTTCAAGCCCCAGTCCCCATCTGCAGGAGGGAAGCTTCATGAGTAGTGAAGCAGTGCTGCAAGTGTCTCTCTCCCTACTTCCCTCTCAATTTTTCTGTCTCTATCCAATAAATAAATAAATAAAATATTAAATAAACAAAATATTCTAAAAAGCAGGCCTTGCAGAATCCACACTTCCCACACCCAACCCTGCCCATGTCCAGGCCCCGGGGGACGCACTCACGTTGTCCTGCAGGTGGCCGTTGCAGCCTGGCTGGGCCAGCAGTAGTTTGACAATTTCGGCATGGCCGTGCTCACTGGCGCACATGAGCGCCGTGGAGCCTTCGTCGTCCTGCACGTTCACATCGGCCCCACAGGCCAGCAGGCCCTTCACCATGTCGATGCGCCCATGGCTGACTGCCAGCATCAGTGCCGTCTGGCCTGCCTGGGGAGGAAGGACAGGTGGCTTCAGGTGCAGAGGACACTGGATGCGCAGGGCTGGGGCCAGGGAGGTGGTGCACGTGGTAGAGTGCACATGTTACCATATGCAAGGACCTGGGTTCAAGCCCCTGCTCTTCACCTGTAGGGAAGAGGCTTTCCGAGCAGTGAAGCAAGTGTTGCAGGTGTTTCTCTCTCTCTATATATATATCTGTTCCTCCTCTCTCAATTTGTCTCTATGCAACAAAAATATAAGAAAATGAAATTAAAAGAAAAAAAGTCATGGGGGGCAGGGCGGTGGCACACCTGGCTAAGAGTACATAGTACTATGAGCAAGTACCCACTCAAGGACTTGGGTTCCAGCCCTTGGTCTCTACCTGCAAGGAGGACACTTCACAAGTGATGAAGTAGGTCTGTAGGTTGTCTCTCTTTCTCTCTCCCTATCTCCTCCCCTCTCAATTTCTTTCTGTCCTATCAAATAAAAGGGGGATGGGGGGAAAGGCAAAATGGGTTCCTAGTGCTGGCACTGAGCCCCAGTGATAGCCCTGGAGGCAATAAAAGAAGAAAAGAAAAAAGTCAAATAGTGGGTGGGGGTGGGGGCTGGGTGGGGGTGCACTTCATAGAGCGCACATGCTACCATTTACAAAGAGGGGTTCAAGACCCCAGTTCCCATCTGCAGAGGGGAAGCTTCACAAGCAGTAGAGCAGTGCTCAACATCTCAGCCTCTCTCTCTCTCTCTCCAGCTTCCTCCTCTCTAGTGATTTGTCTGTCTCTATCCAACAAATAGACAAAATGTTAGCAATTTTTAAAAAAAGTCAACGGTTGAGGAGATAGCATGTTTATGCAAAGTGGCTCTAAAGTCCTTAGCACCACCATAAGCCAGAGGTGAGCAGTGTGGGGAGTGGGGGAGGTCAAATAGTGGGTACACCAAGCACATGTTCAAGCTTGAGGACTGAGGTTTGAGCCCTAGGCTACCTCATGGCAGTGCCTCCAGAGACAAGCTTCATGAACAGTGGAGTCATATTGCAGTAGCTCTCCTGTCTTTCAATATTTAGGGGAGAGAAAAAAAGAAAAGGTCACTGGGAGTGATGGAATTATGCACACACTGAAGCCCAGTGATAACCAAGGTGGCCAAACAAAATAAAAGGAGGTCAGGTGGTAGCGCAGCGGATTAAGTGCACATGGTACAAAGCACAAGGATCCTGATTCGAGCCCCCTGGCTCTCCACCTGCAGCGTGGTTGCTTCACAGGTGGTGAAGCAGGTCTGTAGGTGTCTTTCTCTTCCCCTGTCTCCCCCCAATTTCTCTCTCTCCTATCCAACAACAACAACGACAACAACAACAACAAAAAAGAACTGTGGGACCAAAAGTGTGCATAATAAAATTATATATATTAATTAATTAATTTTTTACCAGAGCATTGCTCAGCTTTGGTTTATGGCGATGTGAGGCATTGAACCTGGGACTTGAGAGCCTCAGGTATGAAAGTCTCTTGGCATAACCATTATGCCATACCTCCACCCAATAAAATTGTATTAAAAAAAGAGAGAGAGATACAGTTGGAACTAAGAACTGAGCAAGGTTCATACATCAGGGCTAGACCAGCAAGGGGAGAAACAATGAATGAAGGTGGAGAGGGAAGCAGTGGTCAGACATTTCTGAAAGTGTCTACTTTAAGGAAATAAAGGTCCATTAAAAATAAACAAATAAAAAATAAAAAGTCAAATGGTATGGTGCAAGACTTTCATGCCTGAGGCTCTGAGGTCCCAGGTTCAGTCCTCTGCAGTCCTCTTCAGTCCACCATCAGCCAGAATTGATCAAAGAAGAGTCAGAGGGTGAGGTACAACCCAGGTTTGAGTCTGGCCCTTCCCATACTGATAGAAGCTTCAGTGCCGTGGTTTCTTTCTTTCTTTCTTTCTTTCTTTCTTCCTCTCTTTCTTTCTTTCTTTCTTTCTTTCTTTCTCTCTCTCTCTCTCTCTCTCTCTTCCTCTCTGTCTATAGAAAAAAAGTCAGTCTAGACTGGTAGAACCTCAGTGATGACAACAAAAATAAATATTGAAGCAGGTCTGTAGGTCTCTCCCTCTCTTCCTCCTCTCTAATAAAAACAACCAAATAAAGAAGATAATAAAAATATTTAAGTAAATAAAGTGGCCTGGGTGGTGGTGCAGTGGCTAGGGTGTCGGTTTGGGAAGTATGAGATCCTCAATTAGAACACTGGTACTCTCTTTCCCATTTCTCTCTGTCCTCTGAGTAAATACATAAAATATTTTTTTAACTGGTTAAGTCAGTCAGTCAAAAGGTAAGCATAATGGGCTGGGCACTCAGTGGCTGGCATGAATACAGACTCCAGGGGGCAGCCAGGGAGCAGCTGTCAGCAGTGAATGGTGAGGACTCCCAGAGCCCACACAGGCAGGCAGCCCAAAGAGCTGGCACTCAGCACGGGAGCCAGCAAGTGTGGGCTCAGGAGCAGGTGCACTCACCTGGCTGGCTTTGGCATTCACATCCCCACAGCCAAAGAGTTCCTCCACAACCTGCATGTCCTTCTCTGCCTCCACAGCGGCCAAGGCTGCCAGCATGATGGGTGTATAGCCTGCCTTGTTCTGGTGATCTACGTCACACACATCTGCAAAGACATGAAGTCTCATCAGAAGGGAGAAGCTGTCACCTCCTGGAACGGAAGGCATAGTATCTGTCAGAGCCATGTGGAAAGGTCTCAAAGTGTTGGAGGGACAGGAAGGAAATATGTTTTACCACTAAAGAAACTAATGAGGGGTTAGGCAGTGGCATGCCAGATTGAGCACATGTTTTCATGCACAAGGACCCAGGGTCAAGCCACTGGACCCCAATTGCAGGGGGAAGCCTCATGAGCAGTGGAGCAGGGCTGCAGGTGTCTCTCTGTCTCTCTCCCCCCTCCTTCTCATTTCTCTTGGTCCTATCAAATAAAAGAAAAAAAAATGTCCTTAAGGAGAAGTAGATTCATTGTGCAGGCACCGAGCCCTGGCTAAACCCCTGGTAGAAATAAATAAATAAGAAAAGAAACAAACAAAAACTTCTCATCCATGGAGGTGGTGTAGTGGATGGAGTGTTCTCTAGCATAAGGTCTTGAGTTTGATCCCTGGTGTGTCCCATGTGTCAAAGTGATGCTCTGGTTCTCTCTCTCTCTTTCCCTCCTTCATTGATTAATTACCAGCAGGCATGGGATGTCAATGCTTCAGCTTCATGACTCTGCTACCAGGTTCTGGATGCTACCATGATGTCAACCTGACTTCCCTGGGCAGATGACCTCACCAATGTGTTCTAGAGCCCCGTCTCCCCAGATCCCTGCCCCACTAGGGAAGAAAGAGACAGGCTGGCAGTATAGATTGATCTGCCAATGCCCATGTTCAGCGGGGAAGCAATTACAGAAGCCAGACCTTCCACCTTCTGCATCCCACAATGACCCTGGGTCCATACTCCCAGAGGGATAGAGAATAGGAAAGCTAGTGGGGGAGGGCATGGGATATTGAGTTCTTTCTGGTAGTGGGAACTGTGTGGAAATTTACCCCTCTTATCCTATGGTCTTGTCACTATTTCCATTTTATAAATAAAAATTATATAGATAATAAAAAAGCCAACAACAACAAATAAATAACCCTTCATAAATCCAGAAGGTGCTAGCAATAAGTTTCTATAGCACAGTTTGTTGGTAACTGGTGGTTGCACTGCACCAGCAGGGAGGCATCTGGGGTTGCTCTAAGTAGTGGGTGTTGTGAGGAATAAACAATGTGGGATCTAAACTGAAGTTGTGTGGAGGAAATCATCACACATGGTAATGTGGGCACTAGATGGGGCATGCCATGGCCATGCTCCAGAGCCTTGTAATTCTCAAGGAATCTTCATAGATTAGGTTATCCTCCAAGCAGCATGAAATTCCTTCAGTACTTTAGCGAAATGAAAGGAATGAACAGTGCACAAGTTTTTACATGTGACCAACCATAGTTTAAATGTTTAGACTGTCTCCATCATAAGCAGCGAGAAGAGAAGAGACGATGCAAGCCTTTCTTGGCTTCTAACACAACCACTAACTAGGGCACAATGGCATTTACAGTGGCAGAGTGTGTGTGTGTGTGTGTGTGTGTGTGTGTGTGTGTGTGCACGTTTGCGCGTGTGCATTTTTTAGTAGAAATAAAGGTGAAAACACTGTGCTGTTGCAAGTGAGCTGAGGTGTTTTTAGAAGCTCCTTGGTACCTGTGTTCTTTAAGTCTCTCTCTCTTTTTAACCACCAGGTTCATTGAAGGGGTTTGATGCCTGTACTATGAATCCACTGCTCCTGGAGGCCACCCCCTTCCCCTTTCTCTTATTGGATAGAGAGAAATTGAGAGAGGAGGAGGAGATAGAGAGGGAGAAAGGTAGACAACTGCAGACCTGCATTGCCACTTGTGAAGCTTCCCCCTGAAGGTGGGGAGCAGGGGCTCAAACCCAGATGCTTAAGTGAGTGCTTGTACTTAACCAGGTGTACCAGTGCCCAGCCCCCCTGTTCTTTAATTCTTAACAGAAGCGAAATCATTCTGGCTTCAGAAACACTGACACCAAAATCTCAGCTGGAGATACTGCCCAGTAGAAAGTCAATCTAGAAAACTAACTAATAGCATCTAGACTACTATCTACTATCTACTGATAGGTCTTGTCCACTCAATTTTTCCAAATTGAGATTAAATTGTTAGTTTTAGGAGTAATCCTAAAATCTTGATTTTTTTTTTTTTTTACTCTCATAGCTATTATCCACTTTTCTGTCTAAGCAATAACTTGGCCTAACAGTATCACCCACTCTGTTTACAGTCTGGAAAGTCTGAATGGAGAGATGCTTGGAATTCCTTCTTGTAAGATGGAAGTGATCTGATGCTAACACGGCATCGAAAGTAGAAACTAGCAAAGGTAGGAGAGAGAGAGAGAGAGAGAGACAGAGAGAGAGAGAGAGGAATAAATCTGCTTACCTGCTTCTATACATTGATTCCAGTTTCCCCCAACGGGGGGGGGGGGGTGGGATTAGACAAGTAACATGAGAAAAGTTGACAATTTTCTTGCATCTAAGTCAGATGTCCACATTATATTTTTCAGTAATTAGATGAGGTTCTGAGTTCTTTATTAGTCACATATTAACAGTGAATGTAGGGGCTGAATGGTGGTGTACTTGGTTAAACACACATGTTACAATGTATAAGGACCTGGGTTCAAGCCCCTGTTTCCTACCTGCAGAAGGAAAGCCTCACTAGTGGTGAAACAGTGCTGTTTCTCTCTCCCTCTCTATGTCCCCCTTTCTCTCTCAATTTCTCTTTGTCTCCATCCAATAAATAATAAAAATATTTTTTAAAAATATGAACATGGGGGCCGGGCAGTAGTCCAGTGGGTTAAGCACCCATAGCGCAAAGCACACGGATCAGCGTAGGGATCCTGGTTTTGAACCCATGGTTCCTCACCTGCAGGGGAGTCACTTCACAAGTGATGAAGCAGGTCTGCAGGTGTCTATCAATCTCTCCCCCTATGTCTTCCCCTCCTCTCTCAATTTTTCTGTCCTATCCAACAACAGTGACTGCAATAACAACAGTAATAATAACTACAACAATAAAAACCAAGGGCAACCAAAGGGAAAAAAAATAGCCTCCAGGAGCAGTGGATTTGTAGTGTGAGCACCAAGCCCAAGCAATAACCCTGGAGGGAAAAAATGAGATGAATATATTGTGAATATAAACAAATGGGGGGGCCCTTTGGGACTAGAAAGACCACTGGGTTGCTCCACTTGAAAGACCAAAAGGGTACTATTTTTTTTTTTTTAATTTTTATTGTTTTTTATTGCCATCAGGGTTATGGCTAGGGCTTAGTGCTGGCACTATGAATTCACTGCTCCTGGTAGCCATTTTTCCTCACCCCCCCTTTCTATTTTGTTTTGATAGGATGGAGAAATTGAGAGGGGAAGGAGAGACAGAGGTCACTATTTCTCAAGGGCTCCTTCTAAGCACAACCTCCTCATTCCACAAACCCATTGGCTGTTTTCTGGTTTGGCAGGTTCTAATTACAAAGAAGAATTTTCACTATTCTCATGAGTATGGCTTTGGCTATTAGAATGACACTTTCGTCACCCTATGCTGCTGATTTCCTACCAGGGATATAATTTGGTGGGAGTGGTGCTTGTTTGGTGATGGCAGTTCTGCTCAGACTTCTTTTAATGCAGCAATGGGGAAGGAGCCCAGAGCTTTCTGCACCGCAAGGTGTATGCTTTACGGGGTGAGCTGACTCCAGTCCCTCAGCCCCTACCCTGACTCACTTGCACACCTGTACAGATGGAGGAGGCTCGTGGGAGAGGACAAATGGAGCAGCCAAAGTCGTAACTCTGGCCCCAGGTATGTCCCTTCTGACAAGAAACCAGCCAAGCCTGTGTGATACAGCTCAGGACAGAACATGAGTCATATTTATTAGCAGGGATCCACCTTACTTAAAGGCAGCTCCACAGCAGCAAATATGTCTTCTGACCTCCTTTCAAAACAGACCCAGGATCTGTGTCACCACATTTTGTGTAAATGTCAGACTTCCCATGAGCAAGTGACTCACTAGCTGTGTTCTGGCCACATCGTATGGAAAAGCAACGGAAGAGGGTTCTAGAACAGCCACAGCAATGAGGGGCAGAACAGACAGATTCTGGGAGATGAATCACAGTCGAGTGCAGTGAGGGAGCCAACATACCAGCATCCAAGAGCAGCTTGACAATCTCAAAGTTGGAGTGGGACACGCTGTAATGAAGGGCAGTGTTGCCGTTGCCATCAGCCATGTTGATGACATGGCGGAGTACATCCGGAGAGATGGCCTCAAAAGCAGCAATGTAGTCCCCCACCATGGCTGGTACAGCGGACTTCTGACTGGACACTCGGAACCACTCATGCTGGAGTGTGTTCAGGCAGAACCTCTATGAAGACATCAAGGGAGTGGCCATTAACCCTTCCATTTATAACTCTTTCTGAGACCCAGTTGCCATCTTGAGAGACCAAGCCTTTTATTTATTTACTTCTTTAATAGAAAAAATACTTCATATATATATATATATATATATATATATATATATATATATATATGGAGAGAGAGAGAGAGAGAGAGAGAGAGAGAGAGAGAGAGAAAGAAAGGCCAGAGAACTGCTCAGTTCTAGCTTATGGAAGTCCTGGGGATTAAATCTGGGACCTCTCAGCCTCAGGCATGAAAGTCTTTTCTATAACCATTATGCTGTCTCCCCAGGTCCAACAAGGCCTTTTAAGAAAAACATACTTATTTATTTCATAGAGACAAATAATCAGGTTGGGTGGGAGAGATATAAATACCTGCAGCACTGCTTTACTGCTTGTGAGGCTTCCTTGACACCCCCCCCCCACACACACACAGCTGGGGACCAGGGGCTTGAACCTGGGTCCTTGTGCATGGTAGGTAATATGTGTGCTCAACCAGGACTGCCTGGTCCCTGTAACCAGGCCTTGTATAGTAAAAATGTATGTGAGAATTGGTTCTCCAATTCAGCCAGTAACACTTTTATTTTATTAATCTATTAATTTATGTACTGTGCTACCACCAGGGTTATTGCTGGGGCTCCAGGCCTGAAAAACTCCAACATTCTCAGCAGAATTTCTCTTTTTCTAGATAGAAGGTGAGAGGCAGAAAGGAAGAGAGACAGAGACCCCACAGCAATGCCCCACCACTCATGAAGCTTCCTTGTGCAGATACCCCCCAAGTAGTGGTCACAGGTTTACCCACAGGCCCTTGCACACTCTACCAAATAAGCCATCTCCCCCTACCCCCACCTGATTTGAAGTGACATATAATCTGATTTTTATACAAGACCATAGAACAAGTGGGCAAGGACTAGCTCACAGAGGTTCAGATTCTGGCTCTGTTTCTAATTAGATGAATGACATCACAGAAGACAGACTGTTCTGTGTCTCAATGTCTTCATCTGCAAATGAAGATAAAGAAAAGAACTTCTGTGGTCTGGGTGGTGCCACAGTGGATAAAGCATTGGATTCTCAAGCATGAGGTTCTGAGTTCAACCCCCAACAGCACATGTACCAGAGTAATGTCTGGTTCTTTCTCTCTCCTCCTATCTTTCTCATAAATAAATAAAGAAAATACTTTTAAAAAGGAAAAGAACTTCCACTCACTGTATTACAACTGCTGAAGACAAATGAGGTAATGCCTGGCTGAAACATAATGCATAATGCACCTTTCATGTGACTGACTTTCTTAGGAGAAATAGCTTAGCCCATCCTAATTATGAAGATGAGGCATAGACGGTGTTGCTGATGAGGACAACTTCTTCTCATGGGTCCTATTTCATCCTAACTTAGCATTCATTTTGTGTTTTATTATTAAAAGAGTAAAAAAAAAAGCATATCAAAGAAAGATGTGAACACTATGTGAGGGGTCAGGAAGGTGGTTCAGTAGGTATAGCACATGCCTCAGATTTAAGCCCTGGCTCTGCCTATGATGGCATGGTGCTTGGATTCTGACATATAAAAAATAAAGAAATTAAAAACAACAACAAACTTCAAGCGGGCCGAGCTCCATGGATGCTAGAATAGTACTTTGAAGTCTCTGCTTCTTTCTAAATATTTATGGGGGGGGGGGTCAGGAGATTGCTCACTCAGTAGACCACACTGTTTGCTGCCCACAAGATCTAGGTGAGAGCCCCCTGTCACCTGAACAGGGGAAGACACATGAGTGGTCAAGTGATGTGGTGTCTCTCCTCTCCTTGCCCCCCACCTTCTAAGAAAAAAAAAGAGTCTAAGTCTGCCAGGAGTGGTAGCTCTGTGCGGGTGGCAGAGTCCAGCAATAACCCTGGCAGTAAAAAAAAAAAAAATTAATTCACACAGGCCCAAAGCCTGTGTATTGCATTTATTAAATCAATCAATCAATCAATCAACCAATCAATCAAAGCATCATAACACAAGAACTCCTCTCCCTATAGACAGGATGATCCTTGAACTATAGAGCATTCTTCCATCTCTTGTTTTCCTGCTCCTGATTACTCAGTTTTAATGCAATTCTGATGTAATATTTTGGCTCACAAGGACAAGGTCCTGGCCAGGAGCGAATGTACCTATTCTCTTTCCAGCTCCCCCTCCCATTCAGATTTCTATTCTTTGGTAGCCTCATACACAAGAAAGGGGAAGGAAGAAACCTATTGATGATCCAATTCGCTGTCCAGATTTGTCTACTTGTCCCTGCCATTGTGCCTGTTCACGCATCCACTATGAGTTATAGCACCACACTCTGAACCCATCTTCACTATATTCAGCGACCCAGAAATGTAATGATCATGCTCGGAGAGGGGTTGTAGGAATGAAAAGTCCTCCCTGAATACCACAAAGCAGGCTTTTGAGAAAAAGGTATATATAGCTATCACATTTAGAGCCCTAAAACATCTCTCTCTTTTTTTAAATGGAGGAAGAAGGGAGAGAAAGAGACAGAGACAAAGACAGAGACAGAGACAAAGAACATAATACTGAAGCATTCTTCAATGTGGTAGCAGCTGAACTTGAACTTAGGTTGTGGGCATGGCAAAGCAGCACAATACCCAAGTGAGCTATTTCACCAGCCCCTAAAACACCAGTTTTAAGTTCGGGTGGGAAGTAGTGCATTTGATAGAGCACACATGTCACAATGTGCAAAGACACTGATTCAAGCCCTCTATCCCCCACCAGTGAGGTGAAGCTTCACAAGTGGTGAAGTAGTGCAGCGGGTATCTCTCTATCCCTCCTTTTCCTCTCAATTTATATGTGTGTGTGTGTGTGTGTGTGTGTGTATGAATTAATTTTTTAAAGAAACAAACATCATGGGAAATATCACACAACACAATGACAGATGATTGCTTTGATATTTGTGACCAAATTATATACAGGCATTTAGTTGACACAAATGGAGTTCAACCTGGAGTTCTATGTTCTACCCAAAGCAAGAGTTTTTAGTATTTCCTTCTGTAAATGACTAGGGAAATAGCCCAAGCTGGGAAAGCACAGGACTTGTATGCCTGAGGCTCCTACTTTGATGCACCATATTACCAAAGTTGTGTTTGGGATTCTTGGTCTTACAGGAAACAGATATATCTCTAAAATAAGTTATTAAAAATATAAAAGCTCCCACATTGGGTGGGAGAGATATCACAGGGGCAGCACATGGGGCTTGCAGTGCTAGAGGTCCCAGGCTCAATCCCTGAGAAGTGAGTACTCCAGTTCCCTTTTCTCTATCCCTGTTATTAAATGAATCTCTAATATTCCATTTGTTGCCGGAGAGACAGTTCACCCGGTAGGACACGTCTATTGCAGCCCAGGTTCAAGCCCAGCACAATCAGAGGAAGCTCCAGAGCTATGTATCTCTCCCTCTTTCTGTCTTTGAATGAACCTCACATGTGTGAGGCCCCCGCTCTGGAGGAAAAAAAAAAAAAAGGAAAGAGAAGCAGATTCTCCTTTCTTAGCACAAGAGTGTTAATATTCAGCTAGTTCTACTGAATTTGCCTTTTAGTAACATAAATAAGGAACCATAAAAAACAAACAAAAAACCCATGCCATATAGTAGAGGAATATGAGTTCGATGGGCTAAACAAAACATGGGGCAGTACTCACCTTAGGTATTATCTAGTACCCAAACAAACAAGTGGCTGCCAGTCTGGACGAGACTTGTAATCTCTGGGGCCTTGATTAAAGCAGGATGGACCAGTATAAAGTCAGCTCACTGGCATACTCATGTTCATACCTCTTACGCCTATAACAGCTACCCACAATTCCTCGGACTGTGTTTGTTGTACAAGAGAAAAATCATTTGTCCTTTTGGGGATAGATAATTCCTGAAGGTCCTTTGGATCCTAACATTTTGATGTCCTAACTCTATAATCTTAGGGACCTTATAAATTGACTTCTCAGAAGTTGCTGACTTAAGTTTACTCAGTACAAACCACCACATGAAGACCATGGCTGACATGCAGAGACTGAGATACTGAATTAACTTGAGAAGCTGCATTTTCTCAACGCACTGGAAGAAGAGCAGAAACCTGTCTCGGTGCCAGTCAGACCCATTACCACATAATTTGTTATCAGTCTTATGTTGAACATCTAATATCAGCTCACTAAGGTCAATTGTCAACTACTGTGCTGTTTGCTCGATTCTCTCAGACTGTGAGAAGACAAGTGCAGCTACTGCTATGTTTAAATCTAACGGCTGCCTGCATTCCACATGAGAGCAGAGTAGGCAGTCTCTTAATTGAAAGGAATGTTGGCCTCAGCCCAGATAGGTTACTTTTTAAAACATATGCTCAACTGAAAAAAAAAAAAATTCTGGGATTCTGCTCTCTGGAACACATGGTTCTATAAGCAGAAAAAGAACAAGCAGGGTGAAATGGAATGACTGCAATTAGCCCTCCCTCCCACGTACAAGTATATGTCTCCAAGATGCACCACCCCCAGGAAAAGTACAGGGTGGGGTGAGGAGAGTAGAAACTGGGTCTGAGGGAGAGGTTCATCATGGTGTGACCCAATGAGCAGGCTGTGTGACACCCACTCTTCCCACATATGCTAGAAATAGTTTAGGAAAAAACATACTGGCAGTAACAATTCTGGGTCAGGCTGGACACCTTTAGCCTGTAAACTGGGTGGTTTACATCCATGGGGCACAGTGTCTATAGCTCAGACTTACCATGTCTTTACTGGTCAAAGCTTTGGGGTCATTGATATTATTTTTCAGCAAGTTGCACGCAGACAACATCTTTTCACTTAATTCATACCTGATGGGGGAAAAGAAGCATTCGTAAGGGAACACAAAAGGAAAGGCATTTTTTTTAAAGAAAAAAAGTTCAAGTTTCTTTTTTAAAAGTATTTTGCTTATTTATTTATTTATTGGAGAGAGAGAGAGAGAGACAGACAGAGAGAGACAGAGAAAGGGAGAGAGGTAGGTAGAGATGGAGAGAGAAAGACATCTGCAGCACTACTTTGCTGCTTGGGAAGTTTCCCTGCAAGTGGGAACTGGGTTCTAGCTTGAACCTGGGTTTTTGAGCATCGTAACATGTGCACTCAACTGTGTGCACCACCACCTGGCCTCTCAAACTCTATAATTAATTTTAAAAGACAGGAGGCTCTAAGTCACAGTCGGCAGGTCTTAGTGTCCAGCTTGCTTGTGTGGAGGTGGTTTGTTGCACCCCTAGATGTCTGAAGACTGAGGCCTTCAGACACAGCCAATGCCTCCAGCCAGAGCTCAAGGTCTTTTCAAGGGGGTGGGGGGTTTGGCCCTTATGATATTATGGAATAACATGGAGATGTTCTTATCCTTTTGCTCTAAATTTATAGAAGAAACAAACAAACAAACAAAAAACAAAAACATTCATTTTTGAAAGATTGAAAATACCTGGATCATCCCATGTGAGTATGTTGAGCAGGAAAACACACATCTGAACTCACATTTGGTGACTTGGAAAATTTTGGCTGACTCACATGGAGCCAGAAAACTTCAAAATCAGGTGATACAGGGTATATAATGTATATCTCAACAAAGCTGTTAAAATAGATCTTCATGATTGAGTTGTTTGAAAACACTTGAAAATGAACAGTTGGAAAATACTCAGAAGCATCGTCCAGGAGATGGCACAGTGGGTAAAGCACTGGATTCTAAAGCATATGGTACCAAGTTCAATCCCCAGCAGCACATATACCAGAGTGATGTCTGGTTCCTTCTCTCTCTCCCCTCCTATTTTTTCATTAATACATAAAATATTAAAAAAAAATACTCAGAAGTGAAAAAAACTTACCTTTGTGTTAATGTGGTAAAACTCTGGTTTGCCAAATCATAGGTGTTTTTATTTCCCATAGTAAAAATTTTCATGTTATTAGTCTCTATTTTATAAATGTGGATTCCGTATTTACTAAAATGTTTAAATTTACTACATTTATATGTACATTTTGAATTTAATGTTTACTTTCTATTATTTCATATCAGCTACTATTTATGATATTTCTAAATTTATTCTTGTGGTGACCTCAATCATCCAAAGACCAACAAGAGACATACAAATGATCACATCACTTATATAGTAAATATGATCCTTCGTTAATATTTTTTTTAAAAGTTCCTCTGAGACACAATCACCCTACAAAAACAGTATGACCAGGGCCGGGTAGTGGTGCACCTGGTTGAGTACACATGTTACAAAAACAGTATGAACAGCAATTGATCAATGGCAGCTATATCAAGATAATGGCTTTTGACAAAATCTGAAACCTAAAAATAAACATCCTGGTCACAGAAATTTCTATTATGTTTGCAAATATAAGGAATATATGGTATTCAAACAATGGAAACTTTAGTGATGCTTCATAGTTAAGAGTTGCTAGTGACTCCACATGCAAAAAAAAAAAAAAAATGTCAAGCCTTCTTTCCATGATGCTCAAAGACATCTAGAAGCTGCCACCTTCTACATTTGTACTTAGTAGCATTGTCACAAGATATATTTATCTCTGAGAGACATAAAAAAAGTAAAGCTTTCCTTTGGAAATAGGAGAGTCTTTTTGGGTTGGACTCTCAAGCAGGAGGTCCTAAGTTCAATTCCCAGTGTCACATGTGTCAGAATGATGCTCTGGTTTTTGTTTTTTCTCCTATTAATACATACATCTTTAAAAAAGTTATAGAATTGCAAAACATCCTAACCTTAGTCTACTACTAAAAATACATTGAATGTAGGAGGGAGTAGGGGAGGGAAGGGTAATGTACCACACCTCTCTCTGATTTCCACCTTCTCAGGTTCACATTCCTGAACCTGCATTTCATCTTCCACCCTCATGGACTTGAAACCTTCAATATTAATTGCATGGTGCCCTTCTGCCATTCCCCGAGGGCCTTCATCCTCCTCCTCCTCTTCCTCCTCTTCTTCCTCCTCTTCCTCAGGAAGATACTCAGTGACTTCACATTCGTCATCTGACTCGGAAGAAGAGCTCTCATCTGAGCTGGAATCATCACTTGAAGTTGTTTCATACCTAGGTGGCAATTGGGATTTCAGGATATGCAAGATGGACCCATACTGACCCCGTGACAGAAACTTCTACCATGGGAAAGCTGCTCACTGGCTCCAGGAATTTCAGCAGTGGCTTTAGACTTGCACTTAGATGTCTAAAGTTAGGAGTCTTTAAATATCTGGTGCCTCTGACTTTATAAAAGGATATCGTGGGTTGCCAATCACATAGCATTTGCAGAAGAAAAACAATGACACCACTGGCTTAGTACAAATCAAGAGGACATTTACTTTATGGAAACCAGGACTGCAGTTATTCATTTTTTTTCTTTTCCTTACTTTCTTCCTATTTTGCCTCCACTAACCGTGTCGAAGTGAACATATTATTTAAGTTAGCAGCAGCTCCTCTGGCCCATTCCTCCAAAATATTCTGGGACACAGTGCCCAATAAAATTTAAGGATTTGGATAACAGGCACCATAAAGTCAAACCTCTGTGGAACACCTTAGTCCAGGGAGTGTCTCAACTAACTCTGTACTATCCTTTTTCTGGGTTTTCTGTCTATCATAGATTGGTTAGGTTGGTTCAAGTGTAGAAAGACAAACGGGTTTAACCATTTATCAGGGATAATTGGAAGAGAAGGAATAGAAAAAAACTAATATACATCCTATTGAGAAAGCAAAGAACAGAAAGCACTACTGGGCTACTCCTCTTTGAGTCAAAGGTCCTACAGTGTTGTTGGAGAAATAAACAAAAGGATCCATTTTGAAGGGATAGGTGACTATCGTTGGCCTATGGAGTGATATGCTCAGTCTCTTTGCTTCTAACTTCTGACAGAAGTGAATAAAGTTGTCCGACAGTACAGGAAGCCTGCTGCCTATTGCTTTCGTTGAAGACCATTTTTCTCTTTCAGATCAGAGATGAGAAGGTATAAATTGTTCAGCTTCATTAGGCATCCTTCAAAAACTGACATATCCTTAAAGATAGCAGGAAGAGGAGAGAAGCCCAAATTGCATCTTTCTAAAGAAGGAATTTTCCATCACCAAGATGTGTGAGCTTCTGAAAGCAAGCACCTTAAAGTAGAATTTAAATAGGCAAGAGGCAAAGGAGACAGACTGTGTATAAATTCTAGTGCTGCCATTTTTCCTTACCCTCCATTAATGCCAACAAACTGAAGATTCTTTTTAGTTCCATTTGAATCTTTGTTACCATCCTTCTTCTTCATGATGGACTTCAGAGTACTGTCATTATTTGCACATACTGTGAGAAAGTGAAACAAGGTGACCAAAATGAACATCAACAAGATTAACTTGCAACCCACAGAAGTTAAATGAGCAGGTAATGCTTATGTACAGGATTTTTTTTTCTCATTCATGTAAATATAGATCCTAGCATGCACAAGAAACTTGCACAAAAGCATTACAAAATTCCGTGTGAAGAAAAAGATTCAAAGTTCCATTAGTAGGGCTATGATATTTATTTTTTAGCCACTGCCTGGGTTTTATCACTCCTGGATGACTTTTGACTGAGAGACAGAGAGAGAAAGATGTCACAGCACCAAAGTCTTCCCTAGTAAGCTGGGAGCAGGACTCAACCTGAGTCATGTATATGGCAAAGTAGGCACCCTCCCAGTTGAGTTATCTTGTAAGCCCAATAAAGTTCTTTAAATGAAAAAAAAGGGGGGGTAGATAGCATAATAATTATACAAAGAGACTCTCATGCTCAGGCTCTGAAGTCTTAAGTTTAATCCCCCACACCACAAGTCAGAGTTGACCAGTGCTCTAGTAAATAAATAAAATAATTTAAAAATGTAATACAAATCCATTCATACTTCCAGACAGAACAAATGTAGTGACAACTATCAGTTATATCGGGGTTTATTGTTTAGGAAGTGGTAACGTGTCTCACTGGATCCTCAAAAGCCACTTACGCATCAAGATAGGTTTTGTCATTTTCTTTAGCTCAAATAGAAAAACATTATGCTTGTCAGACTGAGAAAGAGTGAAATGGGGGCCAGGTGGTGGCTCACCTGGGAGAGTGCAGACATTGTCATGTGCCAGGACCTAGGTTCAAGGCCCTGGTCCCAACTTCAGGGAGGAAGCTTCACAAGTGGTGGAGCAGTGCTGCAGGTATCTCTCTCTGCTTCTCACTCTCAATCAAAGAATGAAAACAAAAAATGGACCACCACAAATAATGAGAGTCATGCGAGTACCATCCCCAGTGATAACCATGGTGTAAAAAAAAGAAGAAAATAAAAAGAAATAGTGAAATACTGGTCTATTAAATACTTTATGATTTGAAAAATCAGATGAGGGTCATCTTTGCCTCATCTTAGATGGAACTTGAATATTTAATGTGAAATATAAGGACAGACATTGAATGAGTTAACCTATAAGCAGAAACTAAAAAATAAGGACAGAGAAGAAAAAAAAAAGAAACTTGAACTGAGTGTGGTATATTTCACAAAAGCAAAAAACTGGTGGAGAGGGCAGGATGAAGAAACTTTCTTAATTTGTTTTTTCCTCCAGCAAGTTTTTCTTTTTATTTCTTCTTCATTTTCAGCCAAGTAATATTCATATATATATATATATATATATATACATGTACATACATAATCTCACTATATTATTAGTCACTAATTTGTCACTGGACATCTGACTTGCTTCCAAATTGAGGCTATTATGAATTGTGCTACTATGAGCTCAGGTGTACATAGATCCCTTCTTATAGGTGTTTTTGTTTCCTTTGGATAAATGACTGGGAGAAAAATTGCTGGAAATAGGTGAAGAGAACCTTGGAATCCTGTGGTATGATTATGATAAGGACTTAAGTTGTGAGTGAGAGTATTCTCCTAATAACTTTGATAGGGAGATGAGAAACTATACCAATCTGATATCAACTGCACTGTAATCCATTAAAATTTATATAAAATAATCAGATGAGGGGCTGATACACTTGGATGGGTGAACATGTTACCATGTACAAGGACCTGAGTTTATGTCCCTGGTCCCCACCTACAGAGGGAAGCTTCAGGTCAAACAGGTCTGCAGGTCTCTCTCTCTCTCTCTCTTCCTCTCTCCCTCCCTCACCCCCTCTCCTCTCAATTCTGTCTCTAACTAATAACAAAAATAAATAAGTCAATTAAAAAGTGAAAAAAATCACCTGGCTGAGTGCACATATTACAATGTGTAAGGACCTGGTTCGAGCCCCTGGCTCCCACCTGCGGGGGGAAAGCTTTGCAAGTGGTGAAGCAGGGCTGCAGGTGTCTGTCTCTCTACCTCTCCCTTCCCTCTCAATTTCTGACTGTCTCTATCCAATAAATAAATAAATAAATAAAGGGTGAGGATAAATGCCATATGCAAAAAGACTCTCCTGCTTGAGGCTCCAAAGTCCCAGGTTCAATCCCCCTGTAACACCATAAGCCAGAACTGAGCAATACTCTGATAAAATTAAAGGAAAGAAAATAATTTAAAAAATTAAAAAAAGAAAAAAGTACAAAATTAGTTTTCTTATAGCAACTGTTGAATTTTTTCTTTAGTTTTTTAAAAAATATATTTTATTTTTAACCAGAAAAAAAGAGAAACTGAGGTCCATGATTGTTCAACAATTTGTTTGGCTTTGTATGTTAACTCCCTTTTCTGCCACCAGGTTCCGGATACTGACCAGAATTCCCTGGACAGACGACCCCATCAATGTGTACTGGAGCGCCACTTCCTCAGAGCCCCACCCTACTAGGGAAAGAGAGAGGCAGACTGGGAGTACGGATCGACCAGTCAACGCCCATGTTCAGCGGGGAAGCAATTACAGAAGCCAGACCTTCTACCCTCTGCAACCCACAACGACCCTGGATCCATACTCCCAGAGAGATAGAGAATGGAAAGGCTATCAGGGGAGGGGATGGGATATGGAGATCGGGTTATGGGAATTGTGCGGAATTGTACCCCTCTTATTCTATGGTTTTGTTAATGTCTCCTTTCTTAAATAAAAAAAAAAAGAATAGGAAAGCTATCAGTAGAGGGGATGGGATACAGAGTTCTGGTGATGGGAATTGTGTGGAGTTGTACCCCTCTTATCCTATGGTTTTTGTCAGTGTTTCCTTACTATAAATAATAAAAATTAAAAAATAATAAAAAGTAAAAAAAAAAAAAAAAGAGAAACTGATACAGAGGAAGGTATACAGAGAAAGATCAGAGGGGGCCAGGAGGTGTCATTCCCGGTTAAACACACACATATCAGTATACAAGGACCTGGGTTCAAGCCCCCACCTATAGGAGGAAAGCTTCATTAGCAATGAAGCAGGGATGCAGGTGTCTCTGTCTCTCCCCCCCTCCACCCCCTCTCAATTCCTCTCTTTCTCTATCCAATAATAAATAAAATAAAAAGATAAACAAATAAATAATTTTTAAAAAAAGATGAGAGAAAGAGAGAAAAATGAAAATACTGCTCACCTCTAGTTTATGACGTGGTACTGGGGAGTTAACCTGAGACCTCAGAGCCTCAGGCATGAAAGTCTTACAGCACCATTATGCTATCTACCTAGCCTTTTATTTTAATGAGAACGAGAGAGAGAGAGACATAGAGACAGAGATGGAGACCAGAACACTAATCAGCTCTGGCTGATGGTGGTGCTGAGAATTGAACCTGGAACCTCAGAGTCTCAGGCATGAAGAGTCTTTTGCAAAACCATTATGCCATCTCCTCTGCCCTCTTTAGTTTTCTTAATTTAAGGAAGTTCTAGGCCTACCTGCCTACTAGCTTCCTAATAGTTGTTCTTCTGGGCCAATGGACACAAAGCCACTGACATCAGATGGGATGCTGGAGCCCTAAGAGCTGTGAATGAGTGAGTGAGTGAGTGAGGAGTGAGAAGTAAGGGAGGATAGTTACCGTAGAGGCCAGCAGCTATCTGGTCATCCGTCAGGTTCACTGGAGGCAGCGTGTTTTCCTGAGCAGGCAAGGTCTTCCCATCCGGGGTCCCCACCTCTTGCTGGGGTTTCTGGGTGCTCAGTGACCCTCTTGATTGAAGGCCTCCACACTTGCAAGCACATTCCAGATTACTGCCTGTCAGGGAGTAGAAGGGTGGAGAACCGTGTGACACCAGGACCAGACCAAATGGGTCACACTTTGAAAAAAAGAGAAGTGACTCTTGCAGCTCACTGTCTTCTCAAGCGAGTCCCTTCCTGGGTTTACCTTGGCATCAATGGCACCATGTTCCTGAGACACACAAACTCAAACCTACCACCCCTCCCTGCTTGGATTTTTTAAGATTCTTTTGTTTTTTTCTTTAATGCCTTTTATTTATTAGAGACAGGGAAATTGGAGGGGGGAAGGGGAATAGAGAAAAAGAGAGACTTGGAATCTGGGTTTGAGCCACTCATGAAGCTTCCTCTCTGCAGGTGGGGACTGGGGGCTTGAACCTGGGTCCTTGCGTGTGCATTCAACCTGGTGTGCCATCAGTCGGCCCCAGCTTTCTTTGACTCTTAACCTTTTCCTTTCATACCACATCTGGAACTACTAAGGCACATCACTAACTAACTCCACAGTGGTCTGATTTGTTCTGTTTTGGCTGCTGCCACCTAGCCTTGGTTCTGAGCTACCAGTACAGCTTCCCACTGTCCCTTTTCCTTCACCAGCCTCACACTGCTGTAGGATAACACCTCCATTGTTCCAAAATCCCCTCAGTGCTCCACAAAAATCAAAATCTGAGGATGCTAAACAACCTCCCATCATGGGGCCTGGCGGTGGAGCACCTGGTTAAGTGCACACTTTACTATGCAGAAGGACCTGGGCTCAAGTCCTACTCCCCAACTGCAGAAAGGAAGCTTCACAAATGGTGAGGTAGTGCTGCAGATATCTCTCTCCCCACTCCCAGCTCAATTTCTATCTCTATAATAAATATATAAGTAAATAAATAAATAAGCTTCCTATCACTCAGGAAACATAGTTTGTGCTGCTTAGCAGACCTTCTAGACCAGCTGTATCCTGGCACCAAATCTTCAGCTCTGATTTTTTTTTTTTTCCTGCCACAAGGCTTATCCCTGGGGCTTGGTGCTGAAACTACAAATCTATTGCTGCCAACAGCCATTTTTTTCCTTTCTTTTCTATTTTTATTTGATAGGACAGATAGAAATTGAGAAGAGAAGGGCAGACAGAGATAGGAAGACCAAGACTTGCAGATCTGCTTTATTGCTTGTGAAGCTTTCCCCCAGCAGGTAGGGAAGTGGTGGCTCAAACCCAGGTCCTTGTGCATGCTAACATTTGCATTTAACCCAGCATACCATCGGGTCCATGTGCATGGTAGCGTATGCACTTAACCTAATGTACTACAGCCCCCTCATCTGATTTCCCATCACACCTGTGGTCCTTCTTGGAATGGGCTTAGACAGACAGAGAGGGTGGGGGAGGTCTCTTATTTTTCTTTCTTTTTTTAAATATTTATTTATTTCCTTTTGTTGCCCTTGTTATTTTACTCTTATAGTTATTATTGTTGTTATTGATCTCATCATTGTTGGCTAGGACAGAGAGAAATAGAGAAAGGGACGACAAAGTGGGGAAAGACAGACACCTGCAGGCATGCTTCACCGCTTGTGAAGCAACTCCCCTACAGGTGGGGAGCCGGGGGCTCGAACCGGGATCCTTACGCTGGTCCTTGCACTTTGTGCCACGTGCGCTTAACCCTCTGTGCTACCACCCGACTCCCCTCTTATTTTTCTAGTAACATAAGCTAACCCACTCTATTCATCTATCTTTAATGTTCCTGCTTCCTTAACTTACCTATCATTGCCTCCTCAGTCATCCCATCTGACTTCTGATAATAACTTTTTGATAGTAATTGATAATAACTCTTATTCAACTTTCCCCATCCCATTTTCAGACATTTTATACCAGATGAGTCATGTGACTGTCTGTCTTTGAATAATATGAGAGTTTAAATCAATTGGCATTCTCTTTACCTATATAACTGTTATTGCAAGTAGTACTTAATATTTGTTCACTGACTAAAGCAGAAAAAAATTAGATTAAAAGGGTGAGGGTAGATAGCATAATGTTTTTATAACATTGTTATAAAAACAGAATGTCATGCTTGAGGCTCCAAAGTCCCAGGTTCAATCCCCCCAACACCATAGGCCAGAGATGATCAGTGCACTGGTTAAAAAAAACCACCACCCAGCCCCCCCATTAAGTTAAATAATATTATATAATGCATATGACTATATTTCCATGTTCATACTGCATTATTCACAATAGTCAAAGAGTGGAAGCAGCCAAAATGCCCATCAACAGATGACTGGCTAAAGAAGTTGTGGGATATTACTCCATGGAACACTACATATTTTCTTTACTCTAGGATGCAAAGAATAATGTTGGTGCAGAGAATGTTGTGTGGTGTTCCTCACAGTGCACAGAGCATGTGTGTGCATTTTCACTCTTCATAGCTTATAGGTGTTGGGAATCTCCACCTTCCCATGTCAAAATGCTTTAAATTTTTACTCTTAGGAGAAATATCAGATTATAAAAAGGCAATGCCCCATGGCCTGGGAGGTAACACAGCAGATTAAGTATTGAGGATGAGGTCCTAGGTTCAGTCCCCAGCAATAGAAAGTGCCCCAGCAATGCTCTGGTTTACATTTCTCTCTCTCTTCCCCCCCTCCTTCCCTCTCCCTTTATTAACTAAATGAGAGAGAAAGAGAGAGAGAGAGAGAGAGAGAGAGAGAGAAAGCATTTAATGCCCAGGATGAGTTTCTAAACTAACCTCATAATTGGTCAGAAAAAAGGTTCTTGCTTGCTTTCTTTTAGAGGGACATGCCACTATAAGAAGAAAGAAAGAAAGAAAGAAAGAAAGAAAGAAAGAAAGAAAGAAAGAAAGAAAGAAAGAAAGAAAAAAGAGTGCCACTAAAGCTAAGTACTTAGGAGCCACAAAATAACTCACTTGGTAAAGTATATGGCTTGAATTCCTAGAACCATATGGGGGCACCATGCATAGCATCAAGGGAAAACTCCACAAAGAGAAGAGGGTGTAGATGGGAGAGACAGCATAGTGGTTATACAAAGAGACTCTCGTGCCTGAGGATCCAAGGTCTCAGGTTCTATCCCGCCCACCCCCAAGCCAGAGCTGAATAGTGCTCTGTGGGGAAAAAGATACAGAGAGAGAGAGAGAGAGAGCAAAGAGAGAGAGAGAGAGAGAGAGAGAGAGAGAGAAAATAATGATGTGTCTGCTTCTCTTTTTCTAACTGAAATTGAAAGAGAGAAAAAAAAGTGCCTTCCAGGACCAGTGGAATCATGCAGCCATGAGGCCCTAGCAGCGCCCCCCCCCCCAAAAAAAGATATTTATATTCTGGTTCACAAATGCATTTGTACATTTGAGTGGATTAATTAGTTGTTTGTCGGAGGGATCAGACCTAAGCAGTGCTGTGTGGAATGTCGGCATGCCTGGAAACCAACCAGAAACCACGAACACAGCCAGACACAACTTTGTCTGCAGTCTCCATGTTCAGGGTGTTGGACAGATTACTCCAAAGTTACCACTGAATATTTTGAGCAAGAATGTGACGCAGGAACTTCAGGTTGTGGAGGAGGGGGAAGATTGGCAGGAACATTCGTGAAGGGTGGATGAGCCACTGAAGCATTTGTGTCGGGGGATTTAAGAGTTTTATTTTGACTTCAACATCTGACATCATGATTTTTTAAAAAGAAGTGAAAACAGGGGTATGATTACTAACATAAGAGTTCACCAACATGTAATTTTAATCCTATTGAATCTAAAATGACTCCCCTGTTTATTAAACTTCTTTGAGGATAAAAGACAAAACCCCACACATCAGCTGTCACTGTCAAGTTCATTTTTTTCCCCCTTCCACAATAAATTGTCTCACGGCAGTTACTAAGAACTGACACTAATTCAGGTTTGGAAAGCACAGTATAGATAGTGATAGATATAAAGTCAACCCATATCTGTGACCTTGGGAGGATACTGCATTTTCCAATGGAGGAAATGGGGATACAGAACTCTGGTGGTGGGAAAGGTGTGGAATTATACCCCTGTTATCTTATAATTTTGTAAATCAATATTAAGTCCCTAATAATAAATAAATAATAATGTATTTTAGCCCATTTAAGCCACTGTCCATTTAAACTATGCAGAGAAACAGGCTTTGAAATTTTCACTAGGCTGGGGAGATAGCTTGGCCTGTTAGAGCACCAACTGGAATGCCTGAGGCCCTGAAGTCTCATTCTTAGCACCACCTTATGACAGAATTAAGGAGTGCCCTGGTCCCCTCTTTCATTTTCCTTCCTCTTTTATAATAAATAAGTCTTAAAAATTGGTAATAGTTTACTTACAGATAAGGCTTTACTATATACTTTTCACACAAATTGAATGCAAAGCACAGTATAAGAATAATTGAAAACACTTACATGTAGCATGACAGTCAGAGTGGAAGATATATTTCCAGTAGCTCCCCAAACCTTACATTAAAGCACACAAGTTTATCATATACTTTTAAAAAGATTTATTCTATAATGAGAGAGATGAGGAAGAGGAGTTGAGGGGAGGGGGGAAGAGAAGGAGGAGGAGGAGGAGCTGGGTGAGAATGAGAAAGAACCAGAAGATCACTTTGGAATACTTGATGTTGGGGATCAAACTCAACACTTCATATTTGAGAGTCCAACACTTCAGCTACTGCACCACCACCCAGGCCACGCTAGTTTATCACATTAACAACAGAAACCACACTCCACAGTCTGTAAGCACCACCACCAAAGACAACAAAGGCCATGCAATTCTTACTGTATACCTGCGACACACACATTGGCAACCTCTTAAAATGGGGTTTCTAATCCCGTTTTACAAATTCAATGTAAAGAAGGGCCATTTCCCATTCCCAGGCCATGCTGGTTCATAAGGGCAGAAGAGCAAGGGCTGGAATTCAGTCTCAGGATGACCTTGTGGATTGTGAGACACACATGCAACTGATAACCACAGAAATTATCTTAGGGAGGGGAACCGATGCAGTGACACACCTGCTTGAGTGCACATGTTACAGTGTGCAAGGACCCAGGTTTGAGTCCCCGGTCCCCACCTGCAGGGGGAAAGCTTTGCAAGTGGTGAAGCAGCGCTGCAGGTTGTTCAGTGTCTCTCCCCTACCCTCTCAATTTCTGTCTCTATCCAATAAAAAATATAATAATTAAAAATTAAAAAAAGAGAAATTATCTTAGTGAGGCTCACAGGGAACTAGTTTATGCCATAAAAATCTTCCAGAGTAAGGGGCTGGTTGGTGGTACACCTGGTTGAGCGCATGTGTTATAATGCACAAGGACCTAGGTTGGCAAACGCTAGAAGAAGAAGAAGGATCTAGGTTCAAGCCCCTGGTCACCACTTTCAGGGGGAAAGCTTCATGAGTGGTGAAGCAGTGCTACAGGTCTGTCTGTCTGTCTGTCTGTCTACCCTTTCCCCTCAATTTCTGTCTGTCTCTATCCAAAAAATAAACAAAGATAATAATAAAAAAATATCTCCTAGTGTAATGTCAAGTAGGTGGAGGGTGTGGTGTGCTCACACCTGTCTGGGGAGATAAGACACTGGGCACCAGTGATGGGAACAGTCCTGCAAATTACCATCTGTCTCCCATGATGTCATTTAATAATTATAATAAAAAAAGCACCATGTCCCTGCTCCCCATCTTCACCTGCTGTAGATGCCTCTCTTTCTCTTGCCCTCTCCCCTCTCAATTTCTCTCTGACCTATCAAAATAAATAAATTCAGAGGAAAAACCTTGGGGGCCAGATGGTAGCGCAGCAGGTTAAGCACCCGTGGTGTAAAGCACAAGGACCGGCTTAAGGACCCTGCTTCGAGCCCCGGCTCCCCACCTGCAGGGGGGGGTCACTTCACGGGTGGTGAAGCAGGTCTGCAGGTGTCTTTCTCTACCCCTCTCTGTCTTCCCCTCCTCTCTTGATTTTTCTGTCCTATCCAACAACAACTACAGCAATAAAAACAATAACAATAATCACAACAGTGGCAACGAATGGGAAAAACAACCTCCAGGAACTGTGGATTCATAGTGCAGGCCCTGAAACCCAGCAATAACCCTGGAGGCAAAAAAGAAAAAAAAGAACATCTTATACCAGTATATTTAATTGATAATCTATTGGCAATTGTGGGTATAAAAAGTGCAGGGCTTTGTTACTGTTTGTTTGTTTTGGCCATCCTGTGCAAAATGAGCAAGAAAATAACTGAAATGCAAAGAGAAAGGCATTTATCAAACTAGTAGTCCTATGATCAAGTCAACACTAATTTTCTTTCTTCCTTTCTACCACAGCACTGCTCAGCTCTGGCTTATGGTGGTGCTGGGAATTGAACTTGGGACCTTTGGTGCCTCAGGCATGAAAGGCTTTTTGCAAAAACTATTATATTATCTCCCCAGCCCCTAATGTGCTTTCTTAGAGGTTAACCAAATAAACTGCTAAGGGATCAATAGCGCTGCTTTTAGGTTCCAATTATTGGTTTCATTCTACTAGCATTATCAGTCCAATGCTTTTACTACAGTTCAAAAAAATATTATAGGCAGTTAAAAAAATCATTATTTCCTAGAAATATATTGTCTCCATCTCTCCTTCCTCCATTATCTCCCCCAGGTCTCTCCAAGCACCACCTACCTGTGACTTTCCCCAGGCTCAGCTTCAGGGTGTCAGGGTTCCTGAGCTCCTCCGTGCTTGCAGACTTCACAGCAGAGTTGATAGAAGACAGGGTGCTGATGAGCTGTGAGTTGAGGGAGCCAATCTGTGAGTGGGGTTCCCCAAAAGCTTCCGCTAGTTCACTGTAGTTCTCAGCCAGCAGTGTCTGCTGTTCCGCCAGCAGCTTTTGGACCCGCTCAATGTAGTGGTCCAAGCCCGTCACCATTCCACCCAGAGCCGGGGGTGGAGGACCCTCCAGTAACTCGCCCACGGACTCGATTCCAACACCAACACTTCTCCTGCCACCTGAGAGCCCCACAGCCAACTGGGCTGGGCCACAAGCGATGGTCCTCATCTTGAGACCAACCAGATAGTTGTCGTGAATGCTTGTCTGCCCCACTCCGGATTCCTTGGTCTTGACAGAGGACGGCCTGTCAAAGCCAGAATCGCCAGAGAGCAGCGTTCCCACACCGATGGACCTCATTTTCACAGTGGATATGATGTCCTTGACTCGGCCTTCTCCAACGGCTACTGTCCGCATCTCCACAGCCTGTGTGCCAGTCTGCTTGTCCTGAGTGCTGAGGAAGGTGTTGGTGCAGGATTCTGCCAGGATGGCTGATTCAGTGTTAGTGCACTGGTGCACCTGCTCTAGAACCGTACTGGTGTGCTGGGTCAGGGTATGAGGAACGGCCATGACCGAGGCTTCGGCCTGCTCAGCAGCCTCCGTGTTCACACCCTGGGAGGTATGCTCCTTGGGTGAACAGACAGTCACATCCACAGAGCAGTCCCCGCACCCGATGGATCTCACGTCTTTGAGACTCAGGTTGGTCCTAAGCAGAGTCAGGTCCTTGACGGACTCCTCCGTGTTGCTGCCCGTTTCACAGACGCTGATCTCCACACCCACGGCCTGGTCATGAGTCTCCAGCGACCTCCCAGCACACCGGTCGTGCATATCCACCCTTTCCTTAACAATCCATCGATTCATGGGCAGCTCAGGGCCCACTGCTTGATGCCCACAGTGGGGCCAGCAGGAGATGCCCACACTGTTCATCTGCACAGAGGTCCCAACACATGTGTCCACCATCTCTACATGGCTGTCAGCCATTTGGTCTCTGGTCTGTACCACGGCTTCCACCAACTTGCTGAAGACAAGCGGCTGGGCCATTATGGCTTTGTCCACTTTCTTCCTGGACCCTGCAGCTTGCAGCTCCTGTTTGAGCCTCGTCATCTCTCTGTCATGCGTGGTTTCCTTAAGCTGCACCTCCAGGCGGTAGATCTTTTCCTTCAAGGCCTCTATGGTCTGCTGCTGCAGCTCAATTTCTTTGTCTGCTTCTGTGGTCACACCAAGCAGGGCCTCTGTTACGCCGACCCCAAAATCCCTTCTGTCAGTGACCGTCCCTACAGAGGCATCCCTAGAGGCCCGACGGTAGATGACAATGTCCTCCATGGCCTCGTTGGAGCCCACGGCCACAGACCGAGACTCTGGAGGCCGGTGTTCCCCATTGGGCCTGAGCTCTGCCGGGGCGGCCTCACAGCCACTGTCCTGGATTTTCTGCTCCAAGGCCTGCATGTCAGCCGTGAGCTGCCGGAACTCCTGGATCCTCTGTGCACTTTGCTCCACGCTCTCCATCTCCTCCTCCTCCTCATAGTCTATGTAGAGCTCCCCCCCTCTTTTGCGCACCCCAGAGAGTTGCCCCAGCTGGGAGGCATTGCCAGCACTGTAGGACCGCTTCCGTACGCCACAGGCCTCACCCTGGGAGGCGGCTTTCTGGCTTTTTAGCTGGGAGGCCAGCTGCCTCTTCTCCTCCTGCAGGACAGCGATCTTCACCTGCAGCACAGGGATGGTGCGCACCTGCTCCTCCAGCTCCTTCAGGCGCTTCAGGGCCACGGCCATCTGCTCTCGGATGTGCTGTAGGTGCATGGGGCTCACGTTGGTCACCGGTGTGGAGACTCCAGAGCTCAGGGGGCTGTGGCGGATGGAGCTTCCCATGGAGGAGGCGGTGGCTGTGGCTAGGGCATAGCCCCCAAAGTCCCCATTGCCCTGGTGTCCATTCTGAAGCAGATGTGTGGCAGGGTTGTGGTTTCCAGAACCAACATAGGAGGAGAGAGAGCTTGTGGAGTCCAACCCTCCAAAGCTGGCCAGCCTGGGCCGCCGGAAGTCTCCCGGCACCGCCTGCATGCTGATTCTCTCCTGTTCCAACCTTCTCCGAGTCTCCATCAGTGTCTTGGTGACATGAAGGTTGTGCTTGGGGAGCTGGGGTGAGGGTGGTGGGAGGTGTCGGCTTTCTGGGATGGTGAGAAATGTGGGTGAGGTCTCCAGGGGGCCAGGGGGCCTTGGGATGGGAGTGGATGTCACCTGGCTCCTGGCTATCGGGAAGATGGGGCAGTGCTTGCTCTCCTCACTGTTGGAGGACGAAAGCGATTCGGTGGAGGCCCATAATCCCCGCTGGCCAGGCGTGGCCCTGGACTCTGAGCCTGGTGCAGAAGGCTTCCGCCGCTTCTGGATGTTCACCTTCTTGATTGTATTTCCTTTCTGTATGTCATCCACATATTTGAGGAAATCTAAGTCTAGTTGATAACCATAGGGAGTCTCCACAAAATAAGGGTCTTTCTGTTCCCTGTCATGGTCTCCATTCAAAACACCATCTGCTTTTCCTGAGAGAGAAAGAGAGAAGAAACTATTACAATATTGTACAATTCAGCATGTGCACTTCTGTATGTTGTATTATGGCCACTTGATACAATTTAGGAGTTGACAGATCTGTGTGTTATTCCTAAACCAACAATTCAGCAATTGGGTGCATTTACAAGCCTCTTTGAAACTTATTTTCAAAATCAGTCAAAAAGGAAATATTATAACTGGGTTATTGCTAGAGCTTGGTGCCTGCATGATGAATCAATATTCCCAGTGGCCATTTTTTTCTTTGATAGGACAGAGAGAAAATAAGGGGGTGGGGTGATAGAGAGAGGAATAACAAAAAGAAAACTACAGACCAATATCTTTTATGAATATAGATGCTAAAATACTGAACAAAATTCTAGCCAACCAGATACAGCAGTATATTGAAAAGACTGGGGAGTCTGGCAGTGGCGCACCAGGCTAAATGTACATAGTATGAAGCACAAGGATCCGTGCAAGGATCCTGCTTTGAGCCCCTGGCTCCCCACCTGCAGGGGGGTTGCTTCACAGGTGGTGCAACCGGGATCCTTATGCCAGTCTATGTGCTTTGCGCCAAGTGCACTTAACCCGCTGTGCTACCGCCTGACTCCCCTCCTCTTTCTTTTTATCTTTATTGGAGAGACAGCTAGAAATTGAGAGGGAAGGAGGAGATAGGGAGTGAGAGACAGACAGAGAGACACCCGCAACCCAGATTCACCACTCGTAAAGTTTTCCCACTAAAGGTGGGGACCAGGGGCTCGAACCCTGGTCCTTGTGCATTATAATATGTGTGCCACCGTCCAGCCCCCAGGTGTCTTTCTCCCTCTCTATCACCCCTACTTTCTCAACTTCTCTCTGTCCTGTAAATTTAAAAAAAAGAAAGAAAGAAAAAAGAAAAAATGGCTGCCAGGAGCAGTGAATTCATAGTGTAGACACTGACCCCCAGCAATAACACTGGAGGAAAAAAAAAAAAAAAGATTGTTCATCATGACCAAGTGGGGTTTATCCTAGGCATACGGGTTGGTTTAATATATGTAAGTCAATCAATGTGATCCACCACATCAATAAAAGCAATTATGTCAATAGATGAAGAGAAAGCATTTGACAAAATACAACATCCCTTTATGGCCATAACACTACAGAAATGGGAATAGATGGAAAATTCCTCAAGATAATGGAGTCCATATACAGCAAACCTACAGTCAACATCATTCTCAGTGGTGAAAAACTGGAAGTATTCCCCCTCAGATCAGGTACTAGACAGGGCTGCCCACTATCACCATTACTATTCAACATAGTGTTGGAAGTTCATGCCATAGCAATCAGGCAGGAGCAAGGAATTAAAGGCATACAGATTGGAAGAGAAGAAGTCAAACTCTCCTTATTTGCAGATGACATGATAGTATACATAGAAAAACCTAAAGAATCCAGCAGGAAGCTCTTGGAAATTATCAGGCAATATAGTAAGGTGTCAAGCTATAAAATTAACATACAAAAAGTCAGTGGCATTCCTCTATGCAAACACTAAGTTAGCAGAATAAGAAATCCTGAAGCAAATCCTTTTTACTATAGCAACAAAACAGTAAACTATCTAGGAATAAACCTAACAAAATAAGTGAAAGACTTGTATACTGAAAATTATGAGTCACTATTCAAGGAAATAGAAAAAAGACACAAAGAAGTGGAAAGATATTCCATGTTCATGGGCTAGAATAATTAACATCAAAATGAATAAACTACTCAGCCATATACAAATTTAATGCAATTCTCATCAAGAGCCCACCTAATATTTTTTTCTTTTTTTGGAGAATAGAACAAAAGCCACAAATATTTTTCTGGAACCAAAACAGACCCAGAATTGCCAGAACAATCTTGAGAAGAAAGAACAGAACTGGAGGCATCACACTCCCAGATCTCAAATTGTATTATAGGGCCATTGTCATCAAAACTGCTTGGTACTGGAACATAAATAGATATACTGACCAGTGGAATAATACTGAGAGCCCAGAAATAAGCCCCTACACCTGTGGACACTTAATCTTTGGCTAAGGTGACCAGGCTATTAAATGGGAGAAAGGAGAGTCTCTTCAACAAATGGTGTTGGAAAAATTTAGAAGAATGAAGCTGAACCACCATATTTCACCAAACACAAAAGTAAATTCCAAATGGATCAAAGATTTGGATGTTAGACCAGAAACTATCAAATACTTAGAGGAAAATATTGGCAGAACTCTCTTTTCCATCTAGATTTTAAAGGCATCTTCAATGATACAAACCCAATAATGAAGAAGCCTAAAACAAAAATAACCAATGGGACTATACTGAATTATACTCTTCTTACCCCACAATTTTGTCAACCATTATTAAATCACTAATAATAATTTAAAAAGAAGTTGAAAAATAAAAACACATAGCAGAACTTGAACTGGAGTTGGTGTATTGCACTAAAGTAAAAGACTGGGGTGGCAGAGGAGGACCTAGAGGTGGTTGAATTATTATGTGGAAAACTGAGAAATGTTACACATGTACAAACTGCTGTATTTTACTGTTGACTGTAAGCCATTAATGCCTCCAATAAAGTAAAATAAATAGACAATTAAATAAAAGAAAGGGAGAGGAAAGAGACACATACTTGCTTCTTGGCTCATTAAGCTTCCTCCCAGCTGTGGGTAAGAAGCAGGGTCTAGCAAGTTGCAAGCGTCAACCCGGCTTTGACCTAGCACGTTATGATTGGGCCCTCCTCAATTGCTATCGAACAGGCCATGGCCGTTGCGCCGCTATGTTCCATCACTGGGGAGCCAGAGACGACCCGAACTGCCCCTGCAGCTACAGACAGACTATGACCCACATAGTCAACGACTGCCACCTCTCCAGATTCAAAGGAGGTCTCGAAACTTTACATCAGGCTCAACCTGACGCTGTTGACTGGCTACGGAAGAAGGGCAAAAGCTAGAAGAAGAAGAAGCAGGGGCTAGAACCCAGGTCCTTGTACAGAGTAATGTGTGAGCTTAACCAGGTGAGCCAACCACCCCACCTTTATTTATTTATTTATTTATTTATTTATTTATTTATTTATTTATTTATTTTTAACTCATAAAAAGCATTCAGTGAGGGTGAGGGAGATAGCATATTGGATATGCAAGAACTATCATGCCTGAGACCCCAAAGTCACAAGTTTAATCCCTCACATCACCACAAGTCAGAGCTGAGTAGTACTTTGGTAAAAATAAAAAAAAAAATTCAAATAAAAAGGTCATTACTAGAAATATATTAACAATTTAAGCCCAGTGTTAAAATTCAATCACGTTACCAATTTGAAGCCTTAAGTGCTTAAAGTAATATATACTCAGAACTGGGGTATATGCATCAAAAAGTTTGAGACATTCAACCTATTTTCCCTTCTCATATTGATTAAATAGTGATTTATAAGACTATAAGTTAATCGGAGTATATATTAACACCATTCCCAATACCAAAGGTCTGTGTCCTTACCCCCAACCCCATACAGTGAAGCTGAAAATCTACCTTCATCCTCCACTCAGAGTTTTTTACTTTGGTGTAATACTCCAAACTCAGTCAAATTCTGCTTTGCGTTTCCCTTTCTATTCTTCTTTCTCAACTTCTGTTTATGAGTGGGATCATCCTATACTCGTCTTTGTCTTTCTGACTTATCTCACTTAACATAATTCCTTCTAGCTCAATCCAAGATGGGTCGGAGAAGGTGGGTTCATTATTCTTTTTTTTAATTAATTTACTTATTTAAGAAAGGAGACATTAACAAAATCATAGGATGGGGGGGTACAACTCCACACAATTCCCGCCACCCAATCTCCATATCCCATCCCCTCCCCAATAGCTTTCCCATTCTCTATCCCTCTGGAAGCATGGACCCAGGGTCTTGTGGGTTGCAGAAGGTGGGAAGTCTGGCTTCTGTAATTGCTTCCCTGCTGAACATGGGTGTAATAGTTGAATAATATTCCATTGTGTATATATACCACAATTTTGTAACCATTCATCTGAAGCTAGGTTGCTTCCAGGTTTTGGCTAATTTTAGACTAGGGAGATCAGAGGCAACTAGTTACATCACTATGTAAGATACAGCTATATGTAAATAGCATTAAATGACCTAAATCATGGTGAGGTCTTATATAGAAAATCTTAATAGTGGGATTTTCAAAGTCAACCAAATTTCCAAATAACTTGATTATAATAATAACAACTATCTAGGGAGTTGGGCGGTAGTGCAGTGGGTTGAGCGCATGTGGTGCAAAGGATCGGCGTAAGGATCCCGGTTCGAGCCCTCAGCTCCCCACCTGCAGGGGATTTGCTTCACAAGCGGTGAAGCAGGTCTGAAGATGTCTTTCTCTCCCCCTCTCTTCTTCCCCTCCTCTCTCCATTTCTCTCTCTCCTATTCAACAACAATGACAACAACAATAAAAACAACAAGGGCAACAAAAGGGAATAAATAAATAATTAAAAATACCTTAAAAATAATAATGACAACTATCTATTGCCTTCTTAAACCCTAAGACAGCAGCAACCTTCCCCATTCTCTATAAAACCCTTATTTCTCCCAGTCCTGGAACCTCTGGGGTGGGGGTTTTCATGCATGCTTCTCTCAGTCCATACCAATTGATACTGCATCTGCTGATCTCATCCTAATCAATGTAACCAGTACCACCTTGACATACTTCACTTCGGACTGTGTTCAGAGGATGTCAACCCTTGAGATCCGTTACTCTGGTGAGACCTTTCCTAGCTCATAGGACTCCTTAATTCCATTCTGGGTGGTGTACTTCCTAACAAAGCCACAGAACCTAGATAAAGACCAAGGCCCATAAGATAGAGCACATGTGCACATGTAGCCATTAATTAGGCTTAAAGTAAAAGTGCACAATAGTTAGCCGTGACTCAGTAAGTGTAGCAAACAAGTAGAAAGACCTAAAAAAGACACCATAAAGTACTTAATAAAATAGTTTCTACTTAGACCTCTTCAGATACTTCCTATTTCACTTTCCTCAATCACTCCAAGGCTAAATTACAGAACTACAAAAGCTGGGTAAGGGTAAGAAACCAGCATACATTAATGATGGCTTTTTTGGTTACTAAAGGGCCACCCCGTCACCCGGAGCCCTAGTTGGGGAATCCTGGAATTCCCACATAGACATGATGGGCCTAGACCTCTAGACCCCTCTCTCTACTGTCACTGGCCATCTCCATCAGAAACAACATAATGGACCCCTTTGTGAGCCCCTACAGGACCTTGCCATCAATGTGGATCAACAATGGTAGGGACTGCCCCATTCTCTGAAGGGAGGTTGTGTATTAGAAATGCTTGTATGAAAAAGAAGGAGAAGGAGAAGGAAGAGCAGGAGAAGGAGAAGGAGGAGAAGAAAGAGAAGGAGGAGGAGGAGGAGGAGGAGGAGGAGGAGGAGGAGGAGGAGGAGGAGGAGGAGGAGGAGGAGGAGGAGAAGAAGAAGAACCCAGTTAGTACAGACCTAGAAAAGTTATGCAGTAGATTCCCCCACCTACTGCTCTTTTGCAGACAGGTGAAGTCTTTCCATAAGATAACAATTTGTCCAATCATCTTCCTAGTGGAGAAAGCTAGGGTGCAGAGGACATTAAATGATTAACCTTCCAGGCCAGGATACAAGGACACTGTCAGAGGACAGACTGCAACTCTGTTTTGTGCTTTCTCATTTCAAAATAAGACCAAACCTTATCCCAACTGGGGCTTCTCCATTCTGACTTCTTCTAAACAAAAGGTTTGCTAGTGGGGAGACAGCATAATCATAATGCAAAAAAGACTTTCTTGGGGGTGAGGGCTGCTAGCATAATGGTTATGCAAAGAGACTCGTACATGCCCGAGGCTCCAAAATCCCAGGTTCAATCCCCTGAACCACCAGACACCAGAGCTGGGCAGTACTTTGGTTAGTCTTTTCTACTTTTCTCTTTCTCTCATTAAAATAAGACAAATAAAATACATATTTTTAGGGAGTCGATGGTAGGCAGCGGCTTAAGCGCACAAGGTTCAAAGGCAAGACTGGTGTAAGGATCCTGGTTCGAGCCCCCGGCTCCCCACCTGCAGGGGAGTCACTTCACAAATGGTGAAGCAGGTCTGCAGGTGTCTATCTTTCTCTCTCCCTCTCTGTCTTCCCCTCCTCTCTTCATTTCTTTTTTAAAAAATTTTTTTAAATATTTATTTTATTTATTTATTCCCTTTTATTGCCCTTGTTGTTTTATTGTTGTAGTTATTATTGTTGTTGTCGTTGTTGGATAGGACAGAGAGAAATGGAGAGAGGAGGGGAAGACAGAGAGGAGGAGAGAAAGACAGACACCTGCAGACCTGCTTCACCGCCTGTGAAGCGACTCCCCTGCAGGTGGGGAGCCGGGGATCGAACCGGGATCCTTATGCCGGTCCTTGTGCTTTGCGCCACTTGCGCTTAACCCGCTGCGCTACAGCCCGACTCCCCCTCTCTTCATTTCTCTCTGTCCTATCCAACGACAACATCAATGACAACAACAATAGTAACCACAACAATAAAAAACAAGGGCAACAAAAGGGAATAAATAAATAAAAATAAAAAAACAGAACCATTTAAAAAATACATTTTTTTAAAGGGAGTGGTGTCTAGTCTCCAAAGGGAGGCTGGGGTTTCCTGCCCTGCCACTTGAGGAAAACTGAAACGAGTGCAGCCCGCAGTGTTCCCAGCTGTGACTATGAGCTATGACCTCACACCAATAGTGACTTAGAGGTTACACAGGCTCTTGTGCTAAACATAAATATATATATATGGGTCCTGGGTTGGGTGGATGGAGGGAAATAATTATACTCATAGAATTGTTTCAAGAATGAGAGCTACTCTCCGCCTGCACCCAACTTTCTAGCACTTTTTCTCTGTTCTGAGACCTTCTAAAAACTTTTTTTAAATTTATTTATTAATTAATAGAGACAGAGGAATTGAGAAGGGAGAGGGAGATAGACAGGGAGAGAGACACCTGCAGCCCTGCCTCACTCACCACTCATTAAGCTTTCCCCCTGCAAGGTGGGGACCAGGGGACTGAACCCCAGTCCTTGCACACTGTATATGAGTGCTTAACCAGGTGTACCACTGCCTGACCCCTCAGACAATATCTTTATCCAGCTTCATCCTAGCTATCAAACTTAAGCAAAAACTACCATAGTTGTGGGCCCCTAGAAACGGGCCCAAAATGGACTTCTTAGCTTCCTTCCACCCTAAGATCCCTAATCTCATCTGCTCTGCTCTTACTTTTTGGTTCCTGTTCATTAACTATTATGTTTCACTTTATGTCCTGCCACCTTCCAGACACCAAGTTACAGATGCTACCATGATTCCATCCTGACTCCTCTGGGCAGAAGACCTTACCAATATGTCCTGGAACCATGCCTCTCCAAAGCTCTACCCCACTAGGGAAAGATAGAAACAGGCTGGGGGTATGAATCGATTTCCCAATGCCCATGTCCAGAAAAGAAACAATTACAGAAGCCAGAACTCCTACCTTCTGCTCCCCAGAAAGAATTTTGATCCATACTCCCAGTGGGGGAGAAGTAAGAGGAGGAAGAGGACAAGAGGACTCTGAACGCCAGCTCTATCAGGACCCTGAGAGAAAGGTAGAAAAAGGGAGGGACATTTGGATGTAGTAGTAGGATTATGTGTGTCTTGGACAGGAAGAGAGAACAGGACCTGGAATAAAAAGGGGCATTTATATAGAAATGTAGACAGATAGTTATAGAGATGACAGTTAACCCATGTCTGCAACCTTAGGAGAACTGCTATGGCTTGCAATGGAGGGACTGGGGATTCAGAATTCTGGTGGTGGGAATGGTATGGAATTACACCCCTGCTGACATGTAATATTGTAAATCAATATTAAATCACTAATAAAATTTAAAGGGGGGTGTGGCAGTGGTGCACCAAGTTAAGTGCACATATCACCAAGCACAAGGACCCAGGGATCCAGGTTGGAGACCCTGTTCCCCACCTACAGGGGGTATACACTTCACAAATGGTGAAGTAAGTCTGTAAGTGTCTCTCTCTCCCTCCCTTTCACTTTCTCTCTGCCTTCTCTAATAAGAAAGTAGAAAGAAAATTATAATAAAAGGAAAAAGTAGCCTCCAGGAGCAGTGGGTTCATAGTGCCAGGACTGAGCCCCAACAATAACCCTGGTAGCAATTAAAAAAATTAAAAAAGATCCAATATTCCAAGAGTACCTTGTTTTGTATTTGTGATGTACCCAAAGAGATGCAAAAGAGAAAGAAAATAAGGACAAGCCTGTACTCCAAATACTAGATCATGTGGCATTCAGTAAATGCTACTTCTGGCTTCTGGCTAAAGCAAACATTTAGGAAAGAAAACACAAGAACCTTTCAAGGCATAGACCTTGCTATAGACTGGATCTATGCATTTCAAGTTGACATGCAAGGCTACTTTTGTTTGTTTAAATTGTAGGATTAAGAAAGGCAATTATTTTTCTAGAGTCATAACAAATGATGAATTTTAAAAGTTATGGCAGGGACCCCTCCAGCTATGAGTGAAAATGCAGACTGCCCCTATCCTGTGTATAAAACGTGCCTACAAGAGGCTAATAAGCAAAATACATAAAGAGCTCACCAAACTCAGAAATAAATGACCACAGCCAAAAATGGAGAGAGGATATGAACAGAATATTCACAACAGACAACAGAAGAGATCCAAAAGCCCAACAAACACATGAGAAAATGCTCCAAGTCATTGATTATCAGAGAAATGCAAATAAATAAATAAAGACAATAATGAGATGCCATTTCACTCCTATGAGAATGTCATACATCAGAAAAGGTAGCAGCAACAAATGCTGGAGAGGTTGTTCTGGGTTCAAAGGAACCCTCATGCACTGCTGGTGGGGATGTAAATTAGTCCAACCCCTATGGAAAGCAGTCTGGAGAATTCTTAGAAAGCTAGAAGTGGACCTTCCCTATGACCCTGTAATTCCTCTCCTGGGGATAAATCTTTAGGAACCAAACACACCCATTCAAAAGGATTTGTATATACCTATGTTCATAGCAGCACAATTTTTTAAAAAATATTTATTTTATTTATTTATTCCCTTTTGTTGCCCTTGTTGTTTTATTGTTGTAGTTATTATTGTTGTTGTCGTTGTTGGATAGGACAGAGAGAAATGGAGAGAGGAGGGGAAGACAGAGAGGAGGAGAGAAAGACAGACACCTGCAGATCTGCTTCACCGCCTGTGAAGCGACTCCCCTGCAGGTGGGGAGCCGGGGATCGAACCAGGATCCTTATGCCGGTCCTTGTGCTTTGCGCCACCTGCGCTTAGTCCACTGCACTACAGCCTGACTCCCCTAGCAGCACAGTTTGTAACAGTCAAAACCTGGAAGCAACCCAGGTGTCCAACAACAGATAAGTGGCTGAGAAAGTTGTGGTATATATACAGAATGGAATATTACTCAGCTACTAAAAATAGTGAACTCACTTTCTTCATCTCATCTTGGATGGAGCTTGAAGGAATCTTGTTAAGTAATATAAATCAGCAAGAGAAGGATGAATATATGATGATCTATGAGTGCATAGAAGTTGAAAACAAGCTCAGAAGGGAAAACACAAAGCAGAACTTGGACTGGACTTGGTGTATTGCACCAAAGTAAAAGACTCTGGGGTGGGGTGGGGGTTCAGGTCCTGGAATATGATGGCAGATAGGACCTAGTGGGGATTGAACTGTTATGTGTAAAACTGAGAAATGTTATGCATGTATAAACTATTGTATTGTACTGTTGACTGTAAGTCATTGAGTCCCCAATAAAAAATTAAAAACAAACAAACAAACAAACAAAAAAGTGCCTAATTACTGTCAAGGTCCAAACACTTTTATCAAATTGGTTTATCTGCTTGCTTGCCACCCATTCCCAAAATATATACCTAACAGTACTGAATGCTTTGAATCAATCTTTTGCCTCTCTATACATGCTCTTTCCCTTGAAATCTTGGAAAGAAAAACATGAAAAGATTGCTAACCAGAGCAATAAGAAGGTTACCTTCGAGCACACTTCTTGAATAGGCCTCTTCTAGACTGTTAGCTACTTTCAGAACAACTAGACACAAGAGAAGTGATCTATTTGAAAATGCAATCAAGGGCTGGGATGGTTATGCAAACTGAGCCTCAAGCCAGAGGTACCTGAAGGTCAGTCAGGTTCAATCCTCAGCACTCAGCACCACCATAAACCACAGCTGAGTAGAGTTCTAGGAGAGAGGGAGAGGGAGAGGGAGAGGGAGAGGGAGAGGGAGAGGGAGAGGGAGAGGGAGAGGGAAAAGAAGAAGAAGGAGGAGAAGGAAAAGAAGAGGAAGAAGAAGAAAGAGGAAGAAGAAGAAAAGGAGATGCATTCAAGTCTTAAAATGTTATTTCAAAACTTTATCTTAAAAATAAAGGTTATAGATTCATGTCCCAATTTAAAAGGACTCCATTACTCTAGCTCTTAGAATTCAATTCCAAAAGATGGTGGTGGTGGGTGGGGGGGTCTACCTGAAAGAGGTGCTCAGCACCCACCACTGTGTAATCTAAAAGAAAAAAAGGGGGTGGGACAAGTCAGTGAAGAGTACTGTACCCCAAAATTACACTCCTGCTTATACAAAGGTGTCTTTCCTTCCCTCTTCCTTTCCCCCTTTTAACTCCATATGGACAAACACTCTCAGCTCATAATATGCAGTGGGACCTGTTTCCAAGGGCTGTCTGAAATTCCATAGGCAGAGAAACTGTAGGTTTACACAGACAGACACACAGACAGGCACAGACAACTCACCAACACGGGAGCCATGCACACTCGAAAGCCAGGCATTCTAAGTTGACTGGGGACCCTAGAGAGGGAGTCTGGAGTGAAGTCTCAAGGCACCAGGTTGCCAGCTCTCCTCCCCAGGCCGCACACTCACCAGGCCTCCGCTGTGCTCCCCGTGGCCCACTGGGCACCGCAGACAGCTGACAGTGGGCCCTGGCCCTGCCTCACTTGCCTGCGTTCCTCACCCCATAAGGCAAGATTCAACGTTTGTGCAGACTTCTCCCAGTAAGGCGCAAATACCATAGGCTGGGCTCTCACCAATGAAGGCTCCCGGTGCTCTGGAGACACCACCCCCTGCACACTCAGCGGCCAGGCATTCCCTGCTCCTTCCTGCAGCAACACAGGAAAACCGGAGCTTTGGACAACGTGTGTTCTCCTGGGCCGGTTTGCCAGAGCCGAGCTTAAAGCCAGCGGCTCAGAGGGCTCCACAGTGAAACTCTGTCTGGGCTGCTCTGTCTGGGCTGCTAGCAGCCACCTTTTGGTGAAAGAGCATGTGTTCTCAGTGGAAAGGAAGCAGCCTCAGCCCTGGTCACCTGAGGAAGGGAAAGGCACAATCAGCCCTGCTGTTCCCCGCAGGTTTCAAAGAACACCCACAGGCTGGGGAGCAGAACAAGTCACAACTGTTCTTCATTGTTTCTTTCAACTGAGCCTCTGCTGCTCCTGTAAGTCTCTTTAAAAAAATTCAAGTCCCCCTTTCCAGATACAAAGTAGTATAAGAAATAAATAGCTTTAGCATGTAAAGAATATAATATAGGATATATATATCTTTTATTTTTTATTTATTACCCTCTTTTAATTTTGACCACTTCTTGGTCTGCAAAAGAGCAATAGGTGGAGGAATCTACATGCCAGGCCTTCTGAGTTATGTTTTCTTTAAAAAAAAAAAAAAAAGCATTTTGTATGATCCTGGGTCCATACTCCCAGAGGATAAAGAACAGGAAATCTGTCAAGGGAGGGGATTGGATATGGAGTTCTGGTGGTGGGAATTGTGTGGAATTGTACCTTTCTAATCCTGTGGTCTTGTCAATATTTCCATTTTATAAATAAATAAAAAATAAAGTAGTAAGGACTTAGGGTTTGGCTTTTTTAAACATATGCTTTTAATTTATAGTTTATAAAACATATATACATATTAAAAGAAAAAAATCCACAGCTCATATCTAGTAACAAATATTGCCAGTATTTTAGTATAACTACTAGATTTTTCTGAGCATTTATTTTTCTTAGAGAAGAGGCAGAGAGAGAAAGAGACCATACACTAAAGCCTCCTTCAGTGGTGTGGGGGCCCTGGCTTTGAATCAGGGCTGTACACATGGCAGAACAGAACACTATCAACCAATCCTTTCTGGACAATTTTTTTCTTGCTTCAAACCAGATAAATTGTCCAGCTCTGATTTATGGTAGTACAGGGGACTGAATTTGGGCTTTGGAGCCTCAGGCATGAGCTTCTCTTTGCATAGCCACTGTGCTATCTCCGTAACCTTCTGGACAATTCTTGACATACATTTCCAGCTTAGAGAATTTCAATAGGGGAAGTTAACTTTAGTTTATTTTCTCTTTTTTAAAAAAAGTTATTACACTGATTTAACATATGGATTTAGAACTCAACAAAACACAGAACCTGGCAGAGGAGATAGCATAATGGTTATGGAAAAAACTGTTAGCCTAGGCACCAAAGGCCTCAGATTCAATCCTCAGTACCACCATAAGCCAGAGCTGAGGGGCCAGGTGATGGCTCACCTGGTGAAATGCACATATGATAGTGCACAAGTCTCTCCCTCATTAAACTAAATCAATAAACTTTTAAAAGAATGAAAGGAGAGGGACTGGGAGGTGGTGCACCTGGTTGGGTGCACAGGTTCAAGCTCCTGGTTTCTACCTGCAGGGGCAAAGCTGCACAAGTGGTGAAGGGCTGCAGGTGTCTATGTCTCTTTCCTTTTTCTGCCCCACCTTCCCTCTCAATTTCTCTCAGTCTCTATCCAATATAAATAAGTAAATTTTTAAAAAAATAAAATAGATTTGAATAGTGCTCTGGTAAGTAAACAAAAATAGCATTTCCTAGCAAAACTCAACTGGCCTGTCTTTAGTTACTTTTAAGGTTCATAGTAAGGATGGGTCACACTGAATAATTCCCCCAGATGAACTCTGAACTTTTAAATATGGGAAAGCAGGGCAGGGGTGGGGTGGGCGGTGTTAGGCTTGATTATTTCCTAATCCTGCACAAACCAGACTATCCTAGGGATCTGGAATACAAATTTCATTCTCCAGTAACTGAAAACAAATACTCTCAAAATGTCACTTTTACGAATCACAGTCGACAGCACAAATCATCCTAGAATTAAAGATACCTAGTGTTGTTAATATTTTTAATCTGTTGCTAATGCATTTTGATGTATAGTGACACAAATACCACACTTATAGGGCCCTGTGCCACACTATATGCTGAGTGGCAAATAACAAATAAACTTAATTTTTAAACCTTTGCTCACTGCTTCCTGACCCAATCACACACAGATAGGTAAGATTTTGGGGTGGGGGGTAGTTAGCATAATGGTTATGTAAAGAAACTTTCATGCCTGAGGCTCTAAAGTCCCAGTATCAATCCCCCACACCAGCATAAGCCAGAGCTGAGCAGTATTCTGGTAATAATAATAATAGTAGTAGTAGTAGTAAATAAAATCCTTAAAAAGATTTTGAAAAGAGAGTTGATAATTTAACCATGTTTACTGGAGGAATGACTAAATATATAATATGACACCATGTGCTTTGAATACTGGCTTAGTACTTTGTAGACAGAAATTGTTCTTGTATTCCATTTAAGGACATTTTTTGCATGCTACTGTTTCATGGTTATCTTAAGTTTGTGGTGTCAAACGATTTATATGCTGTTCTTTATATTTTATATATGTTTATAACTGTTAGTCACTCAAAAAATGTGACTATTAAGAAGTCATTGTTTGAAAAGCAAGATGAGTATATTGTGATACATTCTGAAAGGATTCATTTGGCAGGGAGAGGGATGAACAGGGCAGCCATGGCAAAGACAGCCAGTTGTTATGTGTTATTTCAGCTAGATGGAGAGAAGCCCCTATGTTTAGCTGGACAAACAAGACAATAGCTGGACTGTATTTCCCCAGCCTCTTTTATTGGTAGTATAGCCAGACACAGAAATGTGATATTGCACTCCTAGCAACCTCCCTGAGTAGATAGAAAAACAATTCTTTGACCATTCTACTCTGTTCCTTAATGAATCTGCTATCTGGGATGAAGATGTGATGACTAGAACAATGGTTGTTACCTTGTACCAGGAGTTCTCACATTGGAACAATGTGTTAGAAGGAATCTACCTCTAAGAACTTTGCTGGATCAGTCACTATACTACTTCTGGAAAGAATACTTCTATGGGAGCTGGGCAGTGGCACATTTGATTGAGCACACACATTCGTATGCACAAAGACCCAGGTTCAAGCCCCTGGTCCCCACCTGCAGGTGGAAAGCTTCACAAGTGGTGGAACTGTGCTGCCGGTATCTCTCTGTTTTCCTCTCTATCTTCCTCAGCCCTCTCAATTTTTCTCTCTCAAATTAATTAATTACTATATATATATAAAGGGCACTTCTACCAATGAAATTTGTGTTAAGAGAAGATACTTTTATTTGATTAGCTTTCTCAGGGCTAGGGCTTCAGGGGTAACTTTCTCATTCTTTTCATTTCACACAGAATGCAAGAGACTCAACAACACTGCTCTATCATCTGTGGAGCTTCTCCTGGTGCCCTGTTGTTCCTATGTGTTATCAGGGGTCAAACCCTGGGCCCTGTGCATTGTAAAGCATGTGCTCTCCCAGATGAGCTATCACTAGTCTCCCAGCTATTGTTTTTGTCCTCAGCATCTGTTTTCTTGAACTGAACTGAATTCTAATTAACTCAGCAGTCAGTCTCTCTATTATGTCTTCCTTCCTCCACAAAAATGTTAAAAGAAAAAAATCTTAAATGATATATTAAAACTTTTTATTATAAAAATTGATAAATTCAATAATTAAAAACATCTGTTTAAATCAAACATCAAGTAGTCTGGGAGGTGACACAAGTGAATAGAGCACTGGATTCTCAAGTATGAGGTCCTGAGTCCAATCCCTGGCAGCAAGTGTACCAGTTTGATATCTGGGACTTTCTCCATCCTTCATTCTCATAAATAAATAAATAAATCTTTAAAAAATAAATAAAACGGGGCCGGGCAGTAGTGCAGTGGGCTAAGTGCACATGGCACAAGGCGCAAGGATCCCCGTTTGATCCCCGGGCTCCCCACCTGCAGGGGAGTCACCTCACAAATGGTGAAGCAGGTCTGCAGGTGTCTATCTCTCGCTCCTCCTTTCTGTCTTCCACTCCTCTCTCGATTTCTCTCTGTCCTATCCAACAACAATAACAACAACAAGGGCAACAATGACAATAAAAGTGGGGAAAATGTCCTCCAGGAGCAGTGGATCATAGTGCATGCACCAAGCCCCAGCAATAACCCTGGAGGGGAAAATAAATAAAACATATCTATCTGAGCTCTAAGGTGACTCTTATTACCTAAAATCCATTTCTGAACTAACAGAGCTATCTGCTTACATGCAGGCAAAAACCGCTAGTCATATCAGTAACTAGAATCCTGAAAGTACTGGCTTTTAGCTTACTAATTTGGAATGGAGAGCTGTCCCTGCTATTTACAAGAATTTTCTGAATGTCTCGAAATCCGGTGGTGGAGAAGAATCTGGCACCACTTCTACCTTCATTACCTAGCATTTATTGAAAGCTTAATTGGATCCAGAAAATGGCTCTATTCAGTAGAAAGAGTAGGAGGGAAAGATTTATAATAAATAAAATGAAGTGTTAGCCTACCTAGAAGTGCCAAACACCCTGAACTTAACACTAATTGAGAGTGAGTTATAAAGGCACATTATCAAGAGGCTGGGTGGTGGCCCATCTGGTTGAGCACACGTTACCATGTAGAACGACCAGGGTTCAAGTGCCCAGTCCCCACCTGTAATGGGGAAACTTCATGAGTGGTGAAGTGCCACAGGTGACTCTCTTTCTCTCTCCCCCTACCTATCTACTTTTTTTTTTTTTTTTTTTTTTGACACCAGAGCACTGCTCTGGTGCAGGAAATTGAACCTGGGACTTTGGAGCCTCAGATATGAAAGTCTCTTTGCATAATCGTTATACTATCTATCCCTGCCCATAAATAAAAATATTTTTTAAAAATAAAGGGATTGTTGGGAGTCAGGTGGTAGCGCAGCAGGTTAAGTGCAGGTGGCTCAGGGCACAAGTACTGGCGTGAGGATTCCGGTTCGAGCCCCCGGCTCCCCACCTGCAGGGAAGTCACTTCACAGGTGGTGAAGCAGTGTTGGTATGCTTCTAGTTCTGCTTCTGGGATCCCTTCTGTAACATTGCTTAATGTTGTGGTCTATTTACATGGTCACTGTGTTACATTGGTTTGGTCTCACTCCCCCTGCCTCCGGGAGATTTTGGTTTAGTCCTTGCTAGCTGGCACTTCTTCCTTCTCCCCGCCCCCTAGCCTACTTATTTCCTTGGTTCCTGATGCTGCCACCGGAGGAGAAGGATGCAGGACAGAATTGGGTTGTGATTAGATTAGATTAGTTTTATGAATCGTTTGCTCGTGAATAAAGAAATACTGTTTCTCTGCTTAGCCATGTGTCCCTGGTCGACTGTCTCCGGCCGCCCCGCATACTGAGGTCCTGAACTTTAACTGACATATGGCAACAACATGGGACCTAACCTGCCAATCCCCCAGATAAGTGAAGACGTTTGGCTACCTATCCACTGTGGGCTGCTTTTCTACTTATGAAGAGGTTTCCAAAGGCCTCTGCCCTTTCTTCATGAGACAGTTTCTCTGTCTCTGGAACATTTCGCTCTGGGCCACACTCTGGTTTCCGCCCGCTGCCCGCCCACAGGAGCCTGCTCGCCACAGTGGGGCACTGGACGTTGGGCGTGGGCTCCCTTCACGCTGCTCTGCCGCTGGGGTCAGGAAGGCGGCCAAGGCAGGCAAGGCGGGCAGGGCTGCAGCCCATCCTGGCCCCGGCTCCGGTGCACCTCGCCCGCACCTTCTGCACGGCCAGCCCGCCCGCCCTCCTGCTATCAAGTCTGGGTAGATCCCGGACCACCCAGAGACCGGGACTCCCTGCCGGGACTGGGCCGCCTGGCTGAGATCCCTAGCTCGGCTCTGAAGGCAGAGGAGCTAAAATACACATACATCCATGCAGTGATCGCACCCTGCACTTCCTTGAGGTGAAGTTGGGCAAGAGGTCACCGCCAGACAACGCACCCCTGAAAACTAAGACAGTACAAATCTAAATTCGTGTTTAAAATGACATGTCTTCGTAACAAAAGTTTTTCTCCTTGTGTATTGAAGACCATGTTTATGTGTGTGTTTGAAGTTTGGTAAGCATTGACTTTAAGGTTAGAAATGTAACTTTAAGGCTACATTCTTACCAGGCAAAGTTAAATGAAAAAAGTTTTCAACTTAATTCTCATAAAGGTAAAATTAATTTACATTTAAAGTCTGAGGTAAAAATTAGTTAAAAATCAATATATTTAAACTAACTTGGTCTAAAAAACCTGCACACACCTAGGGTGTGTCTCCATCTTATACTGGTATAACAGAAGGTTAAATAAGACGTTATTGATATGTAAAGCTCTCAAATACCTTCTTAATTAAGAACAACAGATTGCACAATGGCTATGCTAATGATTCTCATGCCTGAGGTTCTAACAATGGTTCTTTGCCTTACCACATTTTATTGCACTTAAATTGGTTAATGAGCCTTAAAATGAAATGAAAAAGACCTTCCAAATTTATAAAGATACTTAAACCAATTATAATCATTGAGTTATCAATTATAGTAAACTTCTAACTTGTTACAAGTTTTATTTTTTTAATTTTTTTTTCACAACTAAGTAAATTGCAGCTATCAAGTTCTCTACAGAAAAGCAGAATTCCAGCAGCTAACCTTCCTCATGCAACATTTTAACCCCTGGCAATTCTTCCGTGGACATCTGCTTTGAACTGGCACTTCTATCGGACTTACTGGTACACAACTTTATATCAGCTTCCCTTTACGCTGCTGGGTTTCTCAAAGACTGACTGCAGTCAGCTGCCTTGGGACTCTATAGGCCATAACCCCCCTCCTTGCTAGGTAATGCCCACAGAGGCAGGAAACGCTTGTTGAGGCAAGAAACGCCCCAGAGGCAAGAGAAGCCCACAGAGGCAAGAAACACCTCCCCTCAGGCCTTTCCTTGGCATCACACTGGTTCTTGTTGCTCGCTTATTTGTTCCTCCAAGTTTGTGCCAGTTTTTTTTTTGAAAATGCCTGTACAATATAGGTTTCTGTTCACCCCACACTCCTGATACTATGGTCAATTAGTTAAAAAGAAAAGGGGGAATTGTTGGTATGCTTCTAGTTCTGCTTCTGGGATCCCTTCTGTAACATTGCTTGATGTTGTGGTCTATTTACATGGTCACTGTGTTACACTGGTTTGGTCTCACTCCCTCTGCCTCCGGGAGATTTTGGTTTAGTCCTTGCTAGCTGGCGCTTCTTCCTTCTCCCCGCCCCCTATCCTACATACTTCCTTGGTTCCTGACGCTGCCGCTGGAGGAGAAGGTTGCAGGACAGAATTGGGTTGTGATTAGATTAGATTAGTTTTTTGAATTGTTTGCTCATGAATAAATACTGTTTCTCTGCTCAGCCATGTGTCCCTGGTCGTCTGTCTCCTGCCCATGAAGCTAGCCCGGCATACTGAGGCCCTGAACTTTGACTGACAGAGCAGGTCTTCAGGTGTCTATCTTTCTCTCCCCCTCTCTGTCTTCCCCTCCTCTCTCTATTTCTCTCTGTCCTATCCAACAACAACGACATCAATAATAACTACAACAATAAAACAACAAGGACAACAAAAGGGAATACATCAATAAATATAAACAAATAAAGGGATTGTTAAAAACAAAGGCACATTATCAACAAAGGTAAATAAGTGAACATAACAGTGATTTAACTAGAAGCTGAGTTTTGATGAGGAGGCAAGTGATGATGAGTGAATAAAGGAAACAGGTAGGTGAGGGAGAAGAGTTAGGCAGGATTTACAGGTGCAACTCAAGGAAAGATGAGGTGGGTGGTGGGGGAGAGAGCATAGTGGTTCTGCAAAAGACTTTCATACCTAAGGCTCCAAAGCCCCAGTTTCAATTCCCTGCACCACCATAAACCAAAGCTAAGTAACGCTTTGGAGGAGGGGTGGGTGAAGTGCATGGGCTATTTATACCATTCAAATTTATTAGCTTGGGAGTCTGGCAGTAGCGCAGTGGGTTAAGTGCATGTGGTGCAAAGTGCAAGGACCAGCATAAGGATCCCAGTTTGAGCCGCTAGCTCCTCACCTGCAGGGGAGCTGCTTCACCAGCGGTGAAGTAGGCTTGCAGGTGTCTGTCTTTCTCCCCCCCCCTCTGTCTTCCCCTCTTCTCTCCATTTTTCTCTGTCCTATCCAACAATGATGACAACAATAATAACTACAACAATAAAAACAACAAGGGTAACAAATAGGAATAAATAAAAAAAATTATCAGGTTAACAATTTTCACTCAATATTGCTATGAAAAACTGTTCTTAGGTTTCCAGAATTTTGAATTCTACTTGTGGTCGTATTGTTAGGGCCAGACCAAATTATTCTGAGGGCCAAATATGGCCTACTGAGTGAATGATCCCCACCTCTGTGTTAGAGAAAAGCCTAAGTGAGTTCAGAAGAGGCCACTAGACTTGGGTCTTGTAGCAGGGTACACTGTTCCTTATTCATGGTTAGACCACACACTATGGCCTTTATTCAGAGAGGAGACTCAGTGTATGTTTTTAAAAATTTTTAATATTTACTTTCCCTTTTGTTGCCCTTTTTTTATTATTGTTGTAGTTATTGTTGTTGTTACTGATGTTGTCATTGATAGGATAGAGAGAAATGGAGAAAGGAGAGGAAGACAGAGATGGGGAGAGAAAGACAGACACCTGCAGAACTACTTTACTGCCTGTGAAGCGACTCCCCTGTAGGTGGGAAGCCGAGGGCTTGAGCCGGGATCCTTATGCTGGTCCTTGTGCTTTGCACCATGCATGCGCTTAACCCACTGTGCTACTGCCCAACTCCCTTTTGCTATATGATTTTAAAAAAAATTATATTTATATTTATTTTATATTTATATTGTTGTAGTTATTGTTGTTGTTACTGATGTTGTCATTGTTAGATAGGATAGAGAGAAATGGAGAAAGGAGAGGAAGACAGAGATGGGGAGAGAAAGACAGACACCTGCAGAACTACTTCACTGCCTGTGAAGCGACTCCCCTGTAGGTGGGAAGCCGGGATCCTTATGCTGGTCCTTGTGCTTTGCACCATGCGTGTGCTTAACCCACTACTACTGCCCAATTCCCTTTTGCTATATGATTTTTTTAAAAATTTTATATTAGGAATAATTTGAAATCTTACAACTTTTTCTTTGTTGACAACTTGAAATGGTGATGTAAATATCTCAAGATTATCATTTTGTTTAGAATCATGAAGTATTACAATATTTTAACTTTGTAAAAAAATTTATTTTTTAAAATTAAAAAAAAATATTTATTTCCTTTTTGTTTTTATTGTTGTTGATGTCGTCGTCATTGTTGGCTAGGACAGAGAGAAATGGCAAGAGAAGGGAAAGATAGAGGGGGGGAGAGAAAGATAGACACCTGCAGACTTATTTCACCACCTGTGAAGCGACTCCCTTGCAGGTGGGGAGCCAGGGGCTCAAACTGGGATCGTTATGCCGGTCTGTCAGGAAATTGTGAGGGCTCACAAAGCACCCTGCATTCCTGATACTATGGCCTATCTACATAATCATTGTATTGCCTGAAAGATTCCCACCCATTCCATTCTTTTGATCTATCTTCTTTCTACCCTCGAGACTCTCCCTGCCTGCCGGGTATTATTAATCCTACCAGTTAAAACCCTCGCAACAGTTGCTAAGGAAGTTTCTACCTTCCCAGCCCCCTTTTGCCTTTCTCTGCCCCTTTCCTAGCCATTTCCGTTTCCGACTTGCCACTTCCGGGTCTGCCCTTTAAAAGCCTGGGCTCTCTGATCAATAAAGAAATGCATTGCCTCGCCACGAGCTTGGTTCATGAGTCATCTCCCTCGCATTGCTGAGTGAGTAGCAGCCCAAGCTGGCTCCAGTCGAGTTCTCTCCAACCCAGAGAGTATGGGCCTGGGAAGAGGCACCCCCATGCTAGCCCAGCACCTGTCCTTGCGCTTTGCGCCACTTGCACTTAACCCGCTGTGCTACCACTGGACTCCCTGTAAAAAAAATTAAACTTATTGTTCAAATCATATCTGGCTGGAAAGGATACACAGATTAATTATATAGAGTTGAGGTAGAAAATTAGATGGTAAGATGGTAGTCTGGGAGTATTAAGTGGTTCTCAACTGGGGGTAATTTTTTGTCCTCTAAGGGATATTTTGCAATGTCTGAAAAAGTTTCTTGCTATTACAACTGAAAAAAGCTATTACTGGCATCTGGTGGCTAGAGGCGAAAGATACTGCTGCTGAACATTCTACACTATGTCTTTCTCGCCTCTGCCCCACTTCTCCACCCCCCCCCCCAGTTCCCAATCTGGTACAAAATGTCAACAGTGTTGAGATAGAGATGATCTATGCCAGTGAGTAAAACCCTCAGCTGGAGCAACTGAAAATTTGGTCATAGGGCTGGAAAAAGACTTTCATGCCTGAAGCTCTAAGGTCCCAGGTTCAGTTCCCAGCACAACCATCAGCTAGAATTGAGTAGTGCTCTGGTTTCTACTCTCTCTTAATCTCTCTTTCTCTCTGTATCTCTCTCACTAAAATAAATAAAAATATTAATAGGAGGAGAGGGAGACATGATGCTTTCGTCATATAAGGCTTTCATTTCTCTGAGAGACCACTAATATCATGCTCAAAGGGCAATAAAGGTGAATGCTTAATATACTCTACCATTGTTTAATATAAGTAAGGAATGCTGGAAGTTTCTGAAATAGTGTGTCTTGGTGGACTCTTACATAGCTAAAGAGAATAATGAGATTATTCCTTTATCAGTCAGGGCACAATGGCTTTTTTTTTTTTTGCCTCTAGGGTTATTGCTGGGGCTTGGTGCCTGCACTATGAATCCACTGCTCCTGGAGGCCATTTTTTTCCCTTTTATTGCCCTTGTTTATCGGTGTTGTTGTTACTATTATTGTTGTCATTGTTGTTGGATAGGACAGAGAGAAATGGAGAGAGGAGGGAAAAACAGAGAGGGGGAGAGAAAGACAGACATCTGCAGTCCTGCTTCACCGCCTGTGAAGCAACTCCCCTGCAGGTGGGAAGCCAGGGGCTCGAACCGGCATCCTTCCGCCGATCCTTGCACTTTGCGCCACTTGCGCTTACCCCGCTGTGCTACTGCCTGGCCCCACAATGGCTTTTTTGTTTTGGTTTTGTGGCTGCACATTCTAGGCACAATTACAAATGGCACCAGGGGGAAAAAAAAATCACAAACTCCACTAGCTCTTTCCATGTTTCCCTTGACCAGATACTCTATGGAACCATTGGAAGTGAAAACTCTGGCTAACTCCTATTACCACACTGTCCCCTTTCACAAGATGATTTTCCCTAAAGAAATGAGTCCCCACGAAGCACACAATTACCACAGATTCCCTGATTTGAAAGGAGCGGAGTTTATAAGTATCCCAGCATTGGAAGCAGTGAAAGAGATTTCACTTTAGCAAAAGCTGAGAGGCAGGAAAGAAAACCAGAAGGATGAATAAGTTCTCATGAAGTTAATTACTAAGCAAAGGAAAACAATTAAGTTAGCACACCTTTTCTAGGCACAGAGCAGGGAATAAAGAAGGTGAAGCGGAACAGGTCCTCTGAACAGGTTTAACAGGAAAGTTCTCCTGGCGACAGTTTTAACATCAAGACTTTTAGGCCCAAGGAGCTTCCCCATACCAAATGTCCATGAGAAACACTATTCATTACAGAGCGCACAATAATGTAAGTGCTTCTCATCTGCTTGCAAAAGATGTATATATAGCATGTGAGATTTTTCTATGCTTTTATTACTTGTTATTTTATTCTTTTCATCTTTTCTATTTTTATTTTCAAGATATATATATGGAGAGAGAGAGAGAGAGAAAGATACTTGCAACCCTGTTTCACTACAAGAATGACCCCCCCACCCCAGCTGGTGGGGACCAGGAATTAGAACCTGTGTTTTGTCAGAGTTATTCAACAACCTGCCCTTCTTTCCTCTCCCAAAATAACAGATCCATCCATTCAGCTATTAAGTGATAAGCACTTACTATGCATTTGGATCTGTTCCATCAAAGATGAATCTTCCTCAGCTGGAGTTTAGACCATCTACCTGAATTCACCTAGACTTCTCTTCAGGTTGCTGTTTTTTTACAATATTCAAACCAAACAACCTAACAAACTGACTAAGCAAACACAGACATTAAGGAAAGCAAAACTACATGGGAAATACCACACCAGTTGATACATTAAGCATAGTGCAAGTATGATTTTAAAGGTTTGTTTTGTTAATATAGCTATGTGGTAGTGTGTCTTCTACCTGGAGCTTCCTAACTCTTCTTTGGCATCTCCCTCAGAATCTAGTTTTCCTCCCCCAGCTCATCTCCTCTCTTCTCTCCGCTTTTTTAAACCTGCGGCCACGGACATCCACCAGTGCACTATCCCTCCATCTTCCACTGTCTCCTGTAACTACTCCTTTCCACAGTGGTTCTGCATGCCAAGAGATGTTACTCCCACACCTTGCTGAGGGAATACTTACCTAAAGTCTCTCCAGCACCTTCCACTGGGTTCAGCTACACAGTAATTCTTTTCTGCATGTCACACACCCCATTGTATCCTATGGGTTTTATACATTCTACTAGAGAGTAATGTTTTGCCATAATGTTTAAACCACCAGAATGTATAGACTGCCTGCATGTGGGAGCAGTATGTGATCTCCACCTTCCCCCAAAACACTGAGGAAGAAACTGAGGAGGCTTGGTACTTGGTGCTGAGACAGTGACCAGGATCAGGTCTTTGGGTTCCTCCTCCAGGCTTCTATCCATGACCTCATCCTGCTAGCAAAAAAAGAAAATATTTTTCTTTATTCCAGTGGATGACTCACTGCACAGAAAAAAAAAAAAAAAGATGACGTCTTCTTTTCCAGAGGCCTGGAGGTCACTGTTAAAACAGGATCATTTTAATCAGGGAAAGACAGGCGAGGCCTGAAGGATGGCAGGAAAGAAAGAAGCAGAGGACCTTTTTAGGAACTCAGCTTCTGATTCACATGAGGGATGCAGAGTGCAAAGCTGTGTGCTGTTAGTAACCCTGATGGGTTTCAAAATATAATTGTGAAACTAAAAATGGAATTGCTTTTTGATCCAGCAACACCACTCTTTGGCATTTGTCCAATGGACACTCAAGCACTAATTTGAAGGAACATATGCAGCCCTATGTTCACAGCTGCATTACTCACAATAACCAGAGTGGAAGCAGCCTGCATGCCCATCATCAAATGACTGGCTAAAAAAAGTTATAGGATTTGGTGTACTACACCAATGTAAAAGACTCTGGGGTGAGGAGGTAGGGTTCAGGTCCTATAACAGGATGGCAGAGGAGGACCTAGTGGGGGTTGTTATATGGAACTGTTATGCATGCAATAATGGTTATGCAAAGAGACTCCCATACTTGAGGCTCCAGTGTCTCAGGGTCAATCCCCCATACCACCATCATTTATCCAGAGCTGAGCAATGCTCTGGTTAAAAACAAACAAAAAAAAAAAAAAAAAAGAAAGAAGAAGAAAGGTTATGCATGTATAAGCTATTGTATTTTACTGTTGACTGTAAACCATTAATCCCCCAATAAAGAAATAAAAAAGACATGCAGATGCACTGTATACATGTTTTTCACAAATAAAAAAGCTATAGAACTATATAAAATATATAAATATAGTATAAATAAATAATAATAATATAATAAAATATATAACATAATATAAATATAATTATGTATAAATATAATCTATGGAATACTGCTTTGCAATAAAAAAAAAGATGATATTGTGTCCTTTGGGACAAAATAGATGGAACTGGAAGTGATTCTGCTAAGCAAAATAAGTAGAGATGAGAGACCAACCACCAGATGGTTTCCCTCATATCTGGGACCTAGAAATGTGATTCATATACATTTGAAAAAGAAAGCAGAATCAAGCAAACTGTTTCTAAGACCTGGGAGAACTATGGTGGCTCTATCTTCATGAGGCGGGAGGGCAGAGGCATCAAACATTGGTGGTGGGTGTGGTGTGACAACTATACATTGTCCTCTTACAGTCTTGTAAGTTACTGTTATTAACAAAGTAAAATAAAAATTTATCTATGATGAAAAGGATTAATTTCAGAAGAATGACCCCTAGAGACAGAATGTTGATTGACTTCGATAGCCATTCTAGGAAAAAGCTGAGTCACCCTCCAGCATCCACAAATCCAGACCTCAGAGGAAATGTTAAGAGCCTGATGCTGCTGCCTCAGGAGTCGCAAACACAGAAGTGGGGCCTCCTTCCTTCGTCCCAGAAAAGATGAAATTTAGTCACTTCAACTAACCCTTTTTTTTCTATGCTAAAGGCTTTTTAAATTAACATTTTATTTTCATTTATCTACTTATATATATATATTTAATATTTATTTTATTTATTTATTCCCTTTTGTTGCCCTTGTTGTTTTATTGTTGTAGTTATTATTGTTGTCGTTGTTGGATAGGACAGAGAGAAATGGAGAGAGGAGGGGAAGACAGAGAGGAGGAGAGAAAGATAGACACCTGCAGACCTGCTTCACCGCCTGTGAAGCGACTCCCCTGCAGGTGGGGAGCCGGGGTTCGAACTGGGATCCTTATGCCGGTCCTTGTGCTTTGCGCCACCTGCGCTTAACCCGCTGCGCTACAGCCCGACTCCCATCTACTTATATTTTTAAAGTTTGTTTTTATTTTACTGGATAAAGGTAAAGAAAAATTGATAGGGAAAGGGAAGACAGGGAGAGAGAGAAAAAGAGACACCTGTAGATCTGCTTCACCACTTATGAACCCCCCCCTCCCTTGTTGGTGGAGACCATGGGCTTGAACCTGGTTCCTTGTGTATGGTGTAATGTATGCACCCAACCAAGTATGCCACTATCTGGCTCTGTATTTATTTTTGGATAGAGACAGTGAAATTGAAAGGGAAGGGGGATATAGCTAGGGAGGGAGAGAGTGAATGAGAAAGAGACAGATACCTGCAGTACTGCTTTGCAAAGCTTGTCACTCTGCAGATGTGGACTGGGGACTTGAACCCAGGTCTTGTGCACTGTACCATGCACACTCCACTGGGTGTGCCACTGCCTGGCCCCTGGGCTAAAGGTTTGTAAATCAGTGTGTGGGAGTTAGATGTGTGAGTTTTCTCATAATCCCTAAGTCTCTCCCAGGTGTGCAGGAGAAACACTTGTTATTAATACCTTTCTCTTTATCTCTTCTCAATCTGATTCTAGCCTAGTTTTATTATGTGTCCAACCTTGAAGAATCCAGAGTGGTACAGAACAATTTCTCCTCCTATGGAAGCAAATACAACCTTGACCCTGGGAGTTGGCTGATCTCATTGCTGGACAGGAAGAGAAGGCCGGGCTGGAATGCTCTTGCCAAGTACAGGTCCAGTCCATACTTCTCCAGCTAGGCCTGAGCAGGGGCCAATTGCCCTAACAGGGTCAGTAGCTAAAGACCCAGGTGAGGACCTGGGGAAATGTGAGCAATGCATTCCGCAAGCTCAGAGTTCTGCTCCAGGCTAAATGGACTCTGTAAAGCTAAACTGCAAGACCAGCTTGGTTGAAGAGTGGTCACCTGAGTTGCCACAAGCCTGCTTGGCAGACCCTGATGCAGGTGAGCCCCACTGCCTGGGGTGCACATGACATCTAGGACTCATATAACCTACTGGTTAACCACCTCAGTTTGCTTTCAATTTAATTATTTCTTATACTTGACAGGAAAGAGAAATTGAGAGGGAAGAGAGAGGTAGAGAGGAAAAGAGACAGAGACACCTGTAGCACTGCTTCACCATTTGTGAAGTTCCCCCCTGCAGGTGGAGACTGGGGGCTTGAACTGGAGTCCTTGCACATGGTTATGTGTGCTCTACCAGGTGTGCTATCACCCGGCACCTATAATTTAATCTTCATTATGATAGAGATAGAGATAGAAATAAAGTAAGAGAAGGGGGTAGAGAGAGACAGACAGAGAGAGAGAGAGAGAGAGAGAGAGATCTGTATCATGATATCACCATTGTGAGCTTCTCCCCTGAAGGGGTTCAAACTGGCTCCCTGCACATGGTAACCTGTGTGCTTTATTGGCTGTGCCACTTCCCAGCCCCTCATCAATTTAATTATTAAGAGACCATTTTGGGGGGTCTATTCTATTTGGCTCAGAAACTCTCTTTTGGGATCGCTCTGTCCACATCTGAGATCATATGGGGATCAAAATAACACATGGAGCTGGGAGATGGCTCTCACCATGTGGAAGCACTTGTGGGGGAGGGGCAAGCTTTATGAACAGTGCTGCAGTGCTGTGGTGTCTCTTGTCATCTCTATATCTCATCCTCTGTCTAAAAAAAGAAAAAAAAAGGGTAGGGGGCATGCAGTGGCACATTCAGCTGAACAAACATGTTAGCAAGTGTAAGGACCTGGGCTCAAGCCCCCAGTCTCCACAGGCAATGGAAAAGCTTTGCAAATGGTAAAGCAGGTATGCAGGTTTCACTGTTTCTCCCTTTATCTCCCCCTTCCCTTTTGACATCTGTCTATCCAATAAACAAACAAACAAACAAACAAATAAATAAATAGGAGCTAACTGGGAATGGAGAAATGGTATAGGTGTGGAGTGCCATCAATAATTCCAAGGTCAGGGGCCGGGAGGTAGCACATTGGGTTAATCGCACATGGCGCCAAGAGCAAGGACCAGCGGAAGGATCCTGGTTGAGCCCCTGGCTCCCCACCTGCAGGGAAGTCGCTTCACAGGCGGTGAAGCAGGTGCAGGTGTCTATCTTTCTCTCCCCCTCTGTCTTCCCCTCCTCTCTCCATTTCTCTCTGTCCTATCCAACAACAATGATAACAATAACAACAACAATAAACAAAGGTAACAAAAGGGAAAAAATAGCCTCCAGGAATAGTGGATTCATAGTGCAGGTACCGAGTCCCAGCAATAACCCTGGAGGTAAAAAAAAAAAAGTCTAAAAAAATAATAATTCCAATGTCAAAATAAGAAGAAAAATAATGCAGTCAGTGAATCGATCCAATAATTATGAGTCTACAAAGCTATAATATACAGTAGAATGCCAACTAAGAAATAAACAGCCAACTACCATTTCCCAGCTATAATAGTGATTCAGGAAGGAATCAACAATGATGCCAAGGTTGGTGGGTAGTTGCTTCCCACCAAAGAACAGTGTGGTCTCAGAATACCCCCACAACCAATACTTCTTTATCACAAAGAGGTAAAATGGTGACTTTCCAGTACAGAAAGTTAACTGAAGGGGCCAGGTGGTGGTGCACCAGGTTGAACTCACATGTTACAATATGCAAGGACCTGGGTTCAAGCCCTTGGTCCCCACCTGCAGGGAAAAGTTTTGCACGTGGTGAAGCAGTGCTGCAGGTGTCTCTCTGTCTCTCTTCCTCTCCATCTCCCCCTTCCCTCTCAATTTCTGGCTTTCTCTATCCAATAAATAAATATAATTAAAGAATAAAAAAGAACAGAAATTTGATTGGAAATCTTCTGTATCAGGTGACTAAGAAGAGCATCACGTCCCCTGATGTCACAGGCTGAGGGGAGCACATTATTATTATGTTGTGTTCCTGCTCAAGGTCCATGGCTTGAGTCCAGAAACACCAATGGCTCCTCCCCAAAAGTCAGCATGCAGAACAATAGTCCTCTCTCTTTAAACTGTCAAGATCTTGGCTCAGGAGGTAGTTCAATGGATAAAAGTGTTGGGACTCAAGTATGAGGTCCCAAGTTTGATCCCTAGCATTGCGTGTGGCACAGTGATACTGTGGTTCTCATCTCATTAAATAATAAACAAATATTTAGAAAAATCAATAGGGGCCAGGTGGTTGTGTACCTGGTTACAATGCATAAGGATCTGGGTTCAAGCCCCCGGTCTCCACCTGCCGGGGAAAACTTCACGAATGATGAGACAGTGCTGCAGATGTTTTCCTGTCTCTTTCTCCCTCTCTCAGCCCCCTCAATTTTTCTCTGTCCTTATCCAATAATAAATAAATAAAAATATCTTTAAAAATCAATAAAACTTTCAAGGTCATAAGAAAAAGGCAAGGCTAAGTACTGTTCTAGACTGAAGAAGATTCAGGATAACAAGACAAATGCAGGAACTTACATAGACACATACTTAGAACAAGACTGAACAAATGTGGTAAAATGTTAACCACTGGAGAATGTGAGTCTAGGTGAAGGAAGTATAAGAAATATTTTACACTAACTGTTGTGATTATTATCATGACCTAGCATGATAACACAATAAAGCAATCAGGAAACACTTAAAAAAAAAAAGAAATATTTTACAGATTACACACACATGCACACATGCACACACACACACACACACACACACAATCTGCCTTCAGTGTCTCTGAGGTACATAGACATAGCTGGTTGGTCACCTGGGAACACAGCCAAGACTCCATTCTTTTGCTCATATACAAATAAAGGAACTTTTTTTTTTTCTTAATCAAGGCCCAATGTCTCTGTTTTCATGTATTACATATTCTTCTAGGAATTTTACATTTGTTTGAGGTAGCAAAACTGTACAGCATCTCTATTATTTTTTTTTTCAGCATCTCAGTTATTAGTCTTTCGTGCCAGGCCAGGTCCCCTGTTACAAATAATAAAATATCAACTCTCCTATAGCAGTCTGTCTTCAGCAGTTCAAGCTCAGTTCCTCACTCCCAGCCTCTTCCACTTGTCAGAATTAGCTGTTCTGTCCTTAAAGGCTTCGTCAACTATCTCATCCTTTGTAAGGTCTTTGCTAATGTCCAAATTCTGTGTCCTGAGAAGAATCAGTTATTCTCTTTCATCTGTTCTCCTGTTATTCTTTTTTCAAGTATTTTTTATTATCTTTATTTATTTATTTGACAGAGATAGCTAGAAATCAAGAGGGAAGGAGGAGACGGAGAGGGGGAGAGACAAAAAGACACCTGCAGCACTGCTTCACCATTTGCAAAGCTTTACCCTTATAGGTGGGGACCTGGGGTTTGAACCCAGGTCCTTGTGCACTGTAACATGTGCACCCCACCAGGTGCGCTACCTCCTGGCCCTTCTCCTTTTATTATTTAAAATTTTTATTTATTTATTTATTTACTTTAATGAGAGAGATATACAAAGAGAGACCAGAGCACTGCTCAGCTCTGGCTAATGGTGGTGCTAGGAATTGAACTAGGGACCTTGAAGCCTCAGGCATGAAAACCTTTTTGTAGAGTCACTATGTGGTCCAACCAGCCCCATCCATTCTCCTAAAACAAATTGATTGTACATAATGACTTACGTTAGGGTTAGCAGGCACTAGGCTACTTCCTCCACTAGATTGTGTTTTAGGAGAGTGACTGGAACCAGGTACTATTTATTTTTCTCTCCTTTTGTGACCCCAGCATGCTGCTTGGCACACAGCAGGCTCAGTATCTGTTGACATGAAAACCCCATGTCTAGGCATCTACTGCTTAATAAGTATTGTGGAGAAGAGATGAAGTGATTACAAACAGGCACTCTGGGGCCAGAATGCCTGGGTTTGAATCCTGGCTCTTCCACTTTTCAGCTGTTGGCAGAGTAGAGTCTAGTCTTACTATATAATTTGGAAAATGATAGCCTTGCTTTACTCCCCGTGTTGTTGTGGCACGTTTAGAATGACACCTGTGTCCTGCTATTATTATTCACTATTACTGGATCACCTTCTGCTGTTAGGAGAACAGAATCCCCTGGCATGCCTGACATGAGAACTCCTGCTTTCCTCTCCTTTCCCATAAAATGATTGGGATGCTTGTGATACTAATCCAAAGCAAAATGAATTCGCTCAAATTTAAAAAAATATATAGAGAGAGGCAGAGGCAGAAAGAGATAGAGACGGATGGAACATGGCACTGGAGCTTCCTTGAATGTGGTAGGTGGGGCCAGGCTTGAATCTGGGTCACACACATGGCAAAGCAACACACTATACAAGTGAGCTACTTTGCCAGTCCAAATCTTGAACTCAAACTGGTTTCTGTTTCCTAGAATTGGTGAAAGGGGTGCTGCTGGGATTGTGTGTGTGTGTGTGCGCGTACATATACATACTGGGGCTCAACGGAGAGGCTGAGAGTGTGGTTGCTGGTTTGATGTTGAGGGAAGCCCTAATTCAATAGGATAGCATGACCAAATCAAAACATTTTCTTCTCTCAGTAAGAAGGCAAAAATGTAAGCTGATTTTTATGAGTAGTCTGATTGTTCTAGTTCTACTGGAATAGGAGTAGAACATTCTCCAGTGCACTGGGTAGAGCGTGTACTGTGGAGCCACTGACAGCATCTCCTTGCAGTCATGCTCAGTGACTAGCCCTGATTGGAGCAAAGTACAATTATGATTTTTAAGAAAACAAGAACTGGAGTTATAAATATTTCATGGACCAACAATGGGCAGCAGGGGTGGGGAATTTCATGAGGCAGTGACAATGTGTGTATGCTTAGAAGGAGAAGGTTATTGGGACTCAATGATATCCAAAGACCGAGTATGCTACACACAGAATCTCCTAACACTGCGTGCTCTGTGATCCACTAAAGAAAGAAAGGCATTGCTGCAGCTGTCAGATTGGATGAGCTCAGGCAGATGGAGTCTATGGCTTTGCTCTCTGACTGTCTTTCTTTCTGCATCACAACTACTGGCACTGCCTCATGATCTCCAAATGAAGCTTCTTTTTCTTGCAGCCTCAGTTCTACTCTGGGCATGATTTAAGAGTCCAGATGCTAGGCTGCAGGTGAGTAGTTAAGGGAGTAAGAAGGGCAGGGGCTCACTGCTCCTGGGAATGGGCTATGTCTTAATAAAAGGCACACTGTCTTAAAGAGGCGCATGGCTGGGAGTCGGGCGGTGGTGCAGTGGGTTAAGCGCATGTGGCGCAAAGCGCAGGGACCGGCGTAAGGATCCAGGTTCAAGCCCCCGGCTCCCCACCTGCAGGGGAGTCGCTTCACGGGCGGTGAAGCAGGTCTGCAGGTGTCTATCTTTCTCTCCCCTTTCTCTCTGTCTTCCCCTCCTCTCTCCATTTCTCTCTGTCCTATCCAACAACAAAGCAACGTCAACAATGGCAATAATAACCGCAACGAGGCTGCAACAACTAGGGCAACAAAAAGGGGGAAAAATGGCCTCCAGGAGCGGTGGATTCATGGTGCAGGCACCGAGCCCAGCAATAACCCTGGAGGAAAAAAAAAAAAAAGAGGCGCATGGCAGTATAGTGGCCTTGAGGTTTGCACAGTGGCCCTTTTCTCTATTTCTCAGTGCCCACTGTTAATATGAGATGAAGTAACTCATTACCCCAAATCTGTCTCAAAATAACCAAGAGGCCACATGGGGAGGGTACACTCAGTATCTGATCTTCACTAGCTCAGGCAGTGTTGTGTGGTACTGTCTCCTGTTTGCTTTATGGAATTACCACTAAAAGAGATTTTAAATTTGTCACACACACACAGAAGAAAACTAGCTTGGGGGCAAAATGCTATCTACAGCTTCTTCAAAAAATAACATGTACCTCTAAGTATAAAGAACTTTGATTTAATTTTGTGAAAATCAAAGTAGTAAAAGTTGAGACTTTGGGATAGAAAAGAGGTTTTTTGTTTTTTGTTTTCTTTTTCTAAACAAAACCACAAGTGTGTGTGTGTGTGTGTGTGTGTGTACATACAGGGTAGCCAATTAAACTATGAGTCCCAGTCATCATTTTGGGGTTAGCATTATATACAAACAAATTTAAGGCATACTAAGTAGCTCTCTATTAGGAAAACAGATCTTTTAAAGTATTACCAGCAATGAAATTCGTATCAAAAATTAAATTCTGAAATTTAAGACAAACACAAACTCAAAAGGGCAAATCTTAGCATATCCACACAACCTTTTACTCCTAAGGACAATGGCATCATTATGTCTTAGCTAAAGCTAAAATTTTCACTGAACCAAAAACCAAGAAGCAAAGATTGTTTTCATAACATAAGGCCTGGTCTTATATTTCACCAATCCCACCCAAACATCGAATTCTGTTTTTCTTTAAAAAACATTTTTTTTAAATTAGCTTTCTTACTTACCCACCCCAAAACAAAATAACTGATTTTCAGCAAGCAGGAAATCACGTCTCAGGCATATTTCCCTCAGCATTAAAAATGACTACACACATTAGCCGGCAGGGAGCCCAGGATTTATTTATACCCATTTGGAATTTCCTGGCCAACTAACACCTTTGTTGGACACAAGCTTTAATTCTAGGACTAGGCGTCAGTGAGACAGCAAAAACTACCAACAAATAAATTGCTTAAAGAGATCTTAGTGAAAAAGAGAGAGAGAGAGAAAAAAAAAATGGAGGCAAAAACAGATCTTTCAGGAAGTTTCTAACCCCCAACCCCCTGCCCCCAACAATCTTAAATTCTTTGGGCACATTAACATTAACTTAGAGATACAGATATAAACCTCCTAATTTCAGGAAGAATTTAGTTTAAAAGGCAGTTAAGTATTTCCTCATTCTATCCAATAACTTATTCCCTCCACACAAGTTCTCTAGTGCTGAGAAAGGTTCCTTGTTAGAATGTGGCGTTGTCAGTGTTCCCTTTTTATAAATAAAAATAAAAAAAAAAGAAAGAAAGAATGTGAGCTACAGTACAGTCCGCAGCTCATGAAAGAAATGATTCAGTCTTACAAAAAATCCAGGATGGACTGAAGGCAACTGCTTCCTTTCCTGGGTTTATTTTATTTAATGCAACATGTATTTAATGCAACCTGAAGGCTGAAAATATTCCCATTCATAAACCACAGACCCAAGTCATCTTTTCCCCCCTTATTTTCATCATTTTAATTAAATACTGTGACTTCCAAAGACAGAATTAGTCCCTCAAAAAGCACACTCTGCTTTTAGGTGACATTAAGTGCTGAGTAACCTTTAATTTGTGTTTTTAAAATTAATAACATGTTGTGGGGGGTTGGGGGGGGAAAGCATGGTTCTTCAAAAGGACTTTTCCACCTGGACCAGGTGATGGCACACTTGGTTAAAGTGCATGTATTATCATGCATAAGGACCCAGGTTCAATCCCAGCACCACCATCAGCCAGAGCAGAGCAGTACTCTATGTTTTTCTCACTTTGTTTCTCAAGGGGGGGGGGAGCGGGAGGGGGAGGGGGGCATAATATGGGGGTGGTAAAATAGCTCACCTGAATGTAGTGTGCCTGCTTTGCCGTGTGCATAAGCCAAGTTCCATCTGATCCCCACTTCACTGGAGGATGCTTTGGTGCTGTGGTCTCTGCTTCTGTCTGTCTCTTTTTCCTTTCCTCCCCTCCCCCTTTGAAAAAACCAGCCCAGGCTACAGAGGTAGCATAGTGGTTATGCAAAAGACTCATACCTGAGGCTCCAAGGTCTCATTCTATTGCGCGCACCTCTCTCTCCTCCTCCTCCTCCTCCTCCTCTCTCTCTCTATCTCTCATTAAAATTAAAAAAAAAAAAAAAAGAGGTGTGGGCCAGGAGGTGGCATCACGGATAAAGCACTGGACTCTCAAGCAGGAAGTCTTCATTTCAATCCCCGGCAGCACATGTACCAGAGTGATATCTGGTTCTCTCTCTCTCTCTCTCTCTTTCTCTCTCTCTCTCTCACTCTCTCCTGTCTTTCTCATGAATAAATTCTTAAAAAAAATAAATTAAAAGAAAGAAAGAAAGAAAGAAAGAAAGAAAGAAAGAAAGAAAGAAAAGCCAATCTGGAGAGGTGAACCCTGTGTAATGAAAAGGGAAAAAAAGCTCCTTTAAAATAAACAGCTTGACTTAAAAAAGAAAAGAAAAAAAATATCTTTTTAAACCTTTTCTTTCTCTGTACCCTTGTGCTTAAAATGTGACTCTAGTGGAACAAGATTTACTGAACCTTGTCTACAGGGCAAACAAGCAAAGCCAGTTCTAAACAATAAAGCAGAGATTAACAAAGATTAGGAATGACTTTCAATGGCCTACTTTGCAAAATTCAAAACCAGGGACAGCTGCTTTAGAGAGAAGAAATTTGACAAGAACCCCACGGAACTGGCTAGTCAGATGGGGTCACCTTGATGTGTACATGCCCCATGCCCCACCTTACGCCAGATATCTGGAGGTTTTCAAAAGTGATTGTATTGGGGACAGCCTCTGACCCTCTCCATGCACACATCTCACACCCCCAGAATCTCTCCAGAGCCCTGGCTTCTTCACCTCAATCAATAGTCATGTGCCCACAGCACAGTCTCATCCCTTCCAGAAAGGACTGGCTTTGAGTGCTGGCTTTCTTTTCTTTTTTCTTTTCTTGCTTCCACAGTTATCTCTGGGGCTTGGTGCCTGCACTATGAATCCACTGCTCCTGGAGGCCATCTTTTTTCTACTGTTGTTACTATTATTAATGGTGCTGCTGTTGTTGTTGGATAGGACAGAGAGAAATTGAGAGGAGGGAGAGAGAAAGTTAGACACCTGCAGATTTGCTTCACCACTTGTGAGGCAACCCCCCTGCAGGTGGGGAGCTAAGGGTTTGAACCAGAATCCTTATGCCGCCGGTCCTTGTATCACTTGTTTTCTTCAAATGATGTATGGAAATGTCAAGAGTTCTCATTGCAGGCTCTTATGCTGCCGCTGGGGTGGGACTAGCAGGAGCCACAGTACTAACATCACCACCACTGCCTTTCAGGGTGAGTGATACCAAGGCTACAAACTCCCCAAGCAGGAACCCTCATGCTGCCAGCACTCAACCTGGGCAGCACAATCAATCCCTCCACTTGGGGCTGCTTGTAAAAGTGCAAAGTCACCTCCCAACCTGCCCCCAATGAATCACTCTCCCGGGGGTGGGGCCAGGGCACCCAAAGGTGAAGCTCTTCAGGTGGTTTGACACGGCCACCAAGGGATTAGAAGCTGAGCTGCAAAATTGGAAATGCATGAGGATTCTCTTCCTTTAGGCTGCCAGAAAGCTCTGTGCCCAATTTGGTGTTGTTGTTGGTGGTGGTGGTAAGGGCAATCCCCGAAGGAATTCAAGACTGCCAGGGCCCAGGCCACAAGTTCGAACCCTTTCAGTAGAGAAAAATGGACTCTGCTCATTGCTGGTGGAATTCAAACTTGATGCAGCTCCTTTGGAAGACTATGTGGAGAGTTCTTAAATAAATGAAAACGGAATTACTTCATGGTCCAGCAATACCACTTTTAGGCATTTATCCAAAGGACACTCAAACACTAATTCATAGGGACATAAGCACCCCTGTGTTCATAGCTGCATTATTCACAATAGCTAAATGCCCATCAACAGATGACTGGCTAAAGAAGTTACAGGATATATACTTCATGGAATACTACCCTGCAGTCAAAACAAGATGATATTGTGTCCTTTGGGACAAAAATGAGTGGACTGGAGGTGATTATGCTTATTAAAATAAATAAAGAGATGAAAGGCAACTACCAGGTGGCTTCACTCATATGTGGAATCGAGAGCTCTGATACACATGACTTTGGAGGTGGAGGAAGCAAACTGTTTCTAAGACTTGTGGGAACTATAATGGTTACATAGAGCTTCGGTGGTGTGTGCAGTGTGGAACTATACTCTGTAATCATAACAGTCTTATAACTTACTATTAATCACAAACAAAAACCCTTTCAGCATCCAGTTTAGTTAAATCAGAGGAAGATGTCCCAGGGAACTGGGGGAACTTGAGAGACCTTTCCAGCTGATCTTGGTTGACCATGCTAGAGCAAACCCAGTGAGCCAGAGCTTTGGACTTCAGCCAGAGATGCTGAGGAGATTTCCATTTTACATGAAACAAAAAAATTAAATTAAAAAAAATATTAGGGGCAGAAATAGACAGCATAATGGTTATGAAAACAAACTCTTATGCTTGAAGTTCCAAAATCCCAGGTTCAATTCCCCACAGCACCATAAGCTAGAGTTGATCAGTGCTCTGGCGAAAAAATAAATAAATAAAATTTTAGCTAATTGACTCAAAACAAACAAACAAACAAACAAAAACCAACCAACCAAGCAAACAAACAAAAACGGCTGCTCCAAGAGTGCACACCCCTAGATCCCCAGGCTCCTATATGGCATGGAGCAAGGATTTCCTAGCTGCCATTTGGGTTCCAGCTTCACTTCTGTTTCCATTCTTCTCCTTTCTCATATCCAGGTGGCTACATTCTTCTTCCTTACTTTATTTATTGTTTATTTAAATATGAGAGAGAGAGAGAGAGACTCTGAGACCAGAGCGCTGCTCAGCTCTGGCTAATGGTGGTGCTGAAGATTGAAACTGGGGCCTCAAAGCCTCATGAACGAGGGTCTTTTAGAGAACTATTATGCTATTTCTCCAGCCTTCCTTTCTTACTTTAAATGGCAAGATTCCTTGTTGGAACAAATTATGAGAAAACTGAAACAAAATCAAAGTAGAGGGGGCAGGGCGGTGGTGCACAGGGTTAAGTGCACATAATGTGAAGCAAAAGGTCCCGTGCAAGGACCCTGGTTCGAGTCCCTGGCTCCCCACCTGCAGGGAGGACACCTCATAAGTGGTAAAGCAGATCCGCAGGTGTCTTATCTTTCTCTTCTCTTCCCCTGCCCTCTCAATTTCTCTCTATCCTATCCAATAAAAGTAGGGGAAAAAAGGGGGGGTCGGGCAGTAGTGCAATGTGTTAAGCGCACATGGTGCAAAGTGCAAGGACCAATGGAAGGATCCCGGTTCCAGTCCTTGGCTCCTCACTTGCAGAGGGGTTGCTTCACAAGCGGTGAAGCAGGTCTGTAGGTGTCTTTTTCTCCTCCTCTCTGTCTTCCCCCTCCTCTCTCCATTTCTTTCTGACCTATCCAATAACAATGACATCAATAACAACAATGATAATAACCACAACAACATTAAACAGCAAGGGCAACAAAAGGGAAAAAAATAGCTTCCAGGAGCAGTGGATTCATGGTGCATGCACGGAGCCTCAACAATAACCCTGGAGGCAAAAAAGAAAAAAGAAAAAAAAAAGGTTTATAGGAGCAGTAGATTCATAGTGACAGTGCAGGCACCCAGCCCCAGCAATAACCCTGAGGGGAAAAAAAGAAAAGAAAGAAAAGAAAAGAAGACTCTGTTATTTGATGTCTCAAGTGTACAAATGTAAATTTAACTCTTTTACTAGATGTTGCACTAACAACAACAAAAAATAAGACAGATCAGGAGTTGGCTCACCTGGTAGAACATACATTTTTTTTTAAAAAAGGTTTATTTATTTATTCATGAGAAAGGTAGGAAGAGAGAGAGAGAGAGAGAAAGAACCAGAAATCACTCTGGTACATGTGCTGCCAGGTATTGAACTCGGGACCTCATGCTTGAGAATCCAGAGCTCTATTCACTGCACCACTTCCCGGACTACTGGTAAGGCATACAGTTTGTTAGAGGCACAAAGACCTAGGCTGGAATTCCATCACCCATGGGAGCACTATGCAAAGGGGAAGCTTTGAGAGTGGTGGAACAGTGCTGTGGTCTCTCTTCTCTCTCGTTCTCTCTGTGTCTCCCTCTATGTGGGAAAAAAGAAACAGTACACCTAGGGTAGTGGGATGGCATAAGGTCAAAGCCTCCAGTGGAAAAAAAAAGAGAAAGACAAAGATAACAGCCCAAAGAGATTAGGATCACTTATCTGTAAGGTAATTCAGGTAACTTGAAATGCAAAAACCCTAGCATTTTAAAAAGAGGCAATTTGAGGGCTGGGAGACAGCTGAATGGTTATGCAAAAGACTTTTCTTAACAGGCATTTTAATTTCTTTTTTTATTATTATCTTTATTTGTTGGCTAGAGACAGCGAGAAATCAAGAGAGGCAGGGGAGATAGAGAGGGAGAGAGACAGAGAGACACCTGCAGCACTGTTTCACCACTTGTGAAGTTTTTCCTGGGCAGGTGGGAGCCAGGGGCTCGAACCCGGTCCTTATGCACTACAACATGTGCACATAAGCAGGTGCACCACCACCCGACCTGTAAAAGACTTTCTTGCCCGAGGCTTAACGTCCCCACCAATGTGTTCTGGAGTTCCACTTCCCCAGAGACCCACCCTACTAGGGAAAGAGAGAGGCAGACTGGGAGTATGGACCAACCAGCCAATGCCCATGTTCAGCGGGGAAGCAATTACAGAAGCCAGACCTTCCACCTTCTGCAACCCACAAGGACCCTGGGTCCATACTCCCAGAGGGATAGAGAATGGGAAAGCTATTGGGGAGGGAATGGGATATAGAGATCGGTTGGGAATTGTGTGGAACTGTACCCCTCTTACCCTACGGTTTTGTTAATGTCTCCTTTCTTAAATAAAAAAAAAAAAGATTAAGGTTCAGGGGCGGATGGTGACGCACCTGGTTAATTGCACACATTACAGTGCACAAGAACCAGGGTTCAAGTCCCTGGATCCACCTGCAGGGGGAAAGCCTCATGACTGGTGAGGCAGGGCTGCAGGTATCTCTCTGTCTCTTTCCCTCTCTATCTCTCCCTCCCTTCTCAATTTCTCTGTCTCTATCTAATAAATAAGTAAATGATTAAAAAAGAGTAATAATAAAAATAGAAGTCTAAGGTTCAATACCCCCCTACCACCATAAACTAGAGAAGAACAGTGCTCAGATAAAAGATGAAAAGGAGAGGAGAGGAGAGGAAAGAAAAAAGGGTGGGGAAGAAACAATAATGTTTGTGCTTTTATGCATGAGGCTCCACGTTCCCAGGTTCAATCCCCCTCTCCTCCTCCTGATTACCACTCTAAATCAGAGCTGAGCAGTGCTCTGGTAAAATGCACGCATACATACAATACATACATGAAAAAAAATCTTGAAAGTAGGATGTTTGGCTATCACTCTCTTGAGAGTTTGGGTTATTTCTGTTAAATTAAAATTTTTCCCCTAGCTTCTAAGGATCACATACCTTTTTTTTTTTAAAGAAAAATTAATATTTATTGACTAGAGACAGAGAAGAATTGAGAAGGAAGAGGAAGACAGAGAGCAATTGAGAAGGAAAGACACCTGGTTCAGGAAGCTTTCACCCAGCAGGTGGGGGCTGGGAGCTTGATCCCAGGCCATGGTCCATGGTACACATGTGAACTCAACTGGGAGCTCCACTGTCCAGCCCTGGAATCACATATGTTGTCATATCCCCCTCCATCCCCTGAGACTGGTGGAGGCCTGTCATAGCCAAAGCTATGCAGTCAGGGAGGAAAATGAGATTATTTCTCTTCACATCACCAAGTCTCCCCTCCGTCCACTTCAAGCATGGCTAAAGGTTTGAACCTGGGTCCTTGCACATTATAATGTGTGTGCTCAACCAGGTGCACTACTGCCAGGTCCCATGAAGGACAATTTATTTCTTCCCATCTAACAGAGATGGTAGGTCTATAGGAGATCTTCCCAAGTAATTGAGGGAGGAAAAGAAGGTAGACCAACCAGTCAAACTTCCACGTTGGAGGTCACCCACACTGCTTCTTATCTAGAATTCCAACCAACCCACCCAAATCCAAACAGATAATAAGTCTGGGACAAAAACAAATAAGAGGGAGCTGTGGAGGAAAAAAAAAATCAACAAAACAGTGAAAGAAACAAAAAGAGAGGCCATGGGAACATGAAAGAACTTTCCCAATGACCTCTGACAATAACTCTCCCTTGAACAACCTCTTTATACATAACCACCATTTCCCAGTACCCAAAAGAGTTAACAGAAAATTACATTTAAAGTCTGACTCGGAGCAAAAGATAGATCTAAAGCAGGTATTACAACCCCACATAGCTGTGAGGTGAGAGGAAGAAGAAAGCAATGAATGTGTATGACAAAGTGAAGGTCACCTGTTCATTCAGGAAAAACCAGATCAGGTTGAAGGAAAACTGCAGAGGACAGGACAAAATAAGATTGGCAATGGGCAAGGGTCAACTCAATACCACCAATTCTTTCATCCTTTTCTGGTTGATTCTGGGACTTCACTACTTCAGGTAGACTTTTATCAGAGAGAAAGAGTTAAGAAAGAGAGAGAGAAAGGAGAAAGAACACTTCAATGCAGTAGGGGCCAGGCTTGAATCTGGATCATTAACATGGCAAAGCAGCAAACTGCCAAAGTGAGATATTTTGCCAGTTCCCAACCCCCATCATTTTTTTTTAACCAGAGCACTGGGACCTTGGAGCCTTAGGAATTGTGCTATCTATGCCACCCTCAATTTTTTTAAGTCACTTTTTATTTGTGATTAACAGTGGGTTACAAGATTATAAAATTACAGGGTATATAGTTCCACACCACACCTACCACAAAATTTCTGTGTCCCTGCCCCCCCAAAGATAACCACCATAGTTCTCAAAAGTCTTAGAAACAGTTTGCTCACTTCTTCTTTTTTAAGTTCTTATGTTAATAGTTTTCTAGATTCCACACAAGAGTGAAACTATGCAGTCGTTGTCTTTCATCTCTTTACTTATTTCACTAAGCATGATCACCTCCAGTTCCAATCATTTTGTCCCACAGAACACAGTATCACCTTTTTGATTGCAGAGTAGTATTCCACAGAATATAGCACCCATAGCTGCTTTAGCCAGTCACCTGTTGATGGGCATTTAGGCTGTTCCCACTTTTGGCTATTGTGAATAGTGCAGCTATGAATAAAATCCACACCAAACCTTAAATAAGCATATGCCAGTTTTTTGCTTTATATGATATTCTATTTTGGCACAAATAGGCATGCTGAAAAGATCTGTTGGTTAAACACTGAGCCTACTGACTACATAGTAAGCCAGGACAGCAGACAAAGAGGAAAATGACATGGGGTATATACCGTCTCCTAAGGTCAAAGGCTTACATAGTAGTGGGGCGCACAACTGTAAGTTCTCTACATTACACGGAGTGAGAGAGGTGAGAGGGGAGAGACAGAGAGAGGCAAGTGAGGAAGAGACACCCAAGCAGTGGCTCCACCATTCATGGAGCTCTGGATGTTGCTGTCCATGGTCCTCCCATGTGATACCATGGATTGAACCCAGGGTTCAAGTACAGTAAGACAAACACTCTACCTACCATCCTACAGCATGAACTTTTTTTTTTTTTTTCAATCAGCACTGGTTTATAGTCATGCAGGGGACTGAATCTGAGACCTTGGAGCCTCAGGCTGGAGAGTCTGTTTGCATAATCATTATGCTATCTGCCCCCACCCCAGAACTTTTAATTAAAAGCAAGTGATGGCAGCTATTTGCTAGAATATAAAGCACTCCAGGATTAAGCAAGAGGACAGGGTAAACTATTATTGGGAGTTACCGAGAATACTTGTTGGGAGAGGTCAGAGGAAGCAGAATTTAAAGGATAAGACGAGCTTATATTAATAGACTCGGGAAAGACATCCAAGTCAAGGGAATAGTGCTTTAAGCAAAATTACAAAGAGATAACAGTGCAGGGTGAGATGGTGGAATGGCAGAGATGGTGGGATAGTAGAGAAGACCCTCAGTTCTTTCAAAACTGTTTGTACACAGTTGGTCTCTTCCTACCTGGAATCACTGAAGTCTGGGAAAACTAGCATGGTTTCTGCAGACATTGGGACTGAAAATTAGACTAGTGAATTCTGTCCAAGTAAGGCCCAGCATAGAAGTTCAGAGTTAAGAGGAAGGAATAGTCAGAGATTAAAGTTAGAGTGCCTGGGGATAGCTCACCTGGTAGACAGCACACTCTACTAAGGAACTGGGTTCTAGTCCCCCATCACCACACAGGTCAACCATGGCCCAGGGGGAAATTCATGAGTGGTATAGTGGTGCTATGGTGGTTCCTCCTTCCTCCCTCCCTCTCTCTGATATTTAACTGCAGCCACCAAAGTCTGCTGTGAGCAGTAGAATTGTGCAGACTCAAAAACAGAAAGAATGCAGAGGAAGAATTAAAAATTAGTTATATTCAGTTATGAAACTTAACATGCTTGAAGAGATGTTAAAATCGCAAAGTGCAAGAACTGGCGTAAGAATCCTGGTTCACGCCCCCGGCTCCCCACCTGTAGGGGAGTTGCTTCATAGGCAGTGAAGCAGGTCTGCAGGTGTCTGTCTTTCTCTCCCCCTCTCTGTCTTCCCCTCCCATCTCAATTTCTCTCTGTCCTATCCAACAACAACGACAACAATAATAGTAACAACACCGATAAACAAGGGCAACAACAACAACAACAAAAAAGAGATGTTAAAATAACCAAACTATATAAACCCCTATGAATCTTAATCCTGCCAGCCATCCTTAATGAAACCAAACCACCAAGTGCCGTGAGTAATACAAAGAAAGACCAGCTTCCACAGGTCCTCAGGACTGATCCACGGGGCAGGGTAGTGAAGTGGTTGCTCCTCTGATATGTTTCTGTGCAGTCATGCAATGGGGAACAACTGAAAGAATGAACTCACTGAGTTGAGAGATACCTACTGAGTTTTGTACCTCACCTTTCCATTTTCAAAATGGAAACTCTATCCCAATTTGAATTCACCACGGTTTTCAACATCTATTTTTCTATCATCAAAATCCAGAAGACAGAACATTACAGAAGAATGCCCTAGGGGCCGAGCAGCGGTACACCTGCTTGAGCACATGTTGACAAGGATGTGGACTCAAGACTCCAGCCCCCGTGTGCAAGGGGAAGCTTCAAGAGTGGTGAAGTGGTGCTACAGATGTCTCTGTCTCTTCCCAATAAATAAATAAAATATAAAATATATATGTAGGAGGAAGGAGAGAAGAAGAAGGAAGAGGAGGAGAAGAACTAGAAGAGGAGGGAAAAAATGAGGTGAAAGAGAAGAAGGAGGAAGAGGTGAAAGAGAAGAAGGAGGAAAGGAACTGAAGGGGGAGGAAAAGGAGAAGGATGCCTCAGAAAAAAGCCCTTGGCTCTCAAACCTCTTTACCTTTGTTTCTGGAGGACTTTCTGTCTCAGTTGCTTCAGGAAAAGTCAGTCTGCTGATGTTTTCTGTGCCTCTAAGTGAAGGCCCAGATCCAGGGTGTGCTGGGTACAGGAGGATAGAGAGGGTACCTGAGGCAATGCTCAGGCCCACCCAGATGCCCTAGAAGCCAGGCTGAAAGGTAGCCTGCCCCAGAGCTCACGCTGTGAGGTTCCTGTTTCCCCCAGCGCTGCCAGCACTGCAAGGCCAACGTGGGAGTTATGTGATGCTCATGGAAAAAACTGGTGGCACAGGGCTTCAGTGTTTTGCAACTCTTTCCTGTAAGCAGCTTTGTTGGAATGGTTTGACAAGCAAACCATCCCCCCCCCCCCCCCACTGGACTGCGGACTTCCAGGTCTCCACCCCAGGGAGCTACAAAGTCAGTCTCTCTGCTGGGCTGATTCATGGCTTCATGGGGTGGAGCCCTGTTGGAGGCATGTTCTGCAAAGGAACCCATGGGTCCTGCTGCCTCCTGTCAGATCAGGAAGAGGCAAATCAGTCTTTGAAAACGCAGAAGGAATCATGCAGAAAGAATGCCCTCAAAAATATCTCCACAGTATTCCTGGCTCGACTAAAGTATTTGTGTCAATCTAGCATGTTCGGGAAAAGGAAATTAACCACCTGTGTGTTAGTGGGTACATGGACTTAGCTGAGGGTATTCTGAAAGCCAAGGAAAAGTGATAACATATATATATTTTTAAAATAGACCCAGCAACTGAGGGGGAGAGGTAGAGAGGGAGAGACACACATGCAGCACTGCTTATGAACCTTCCTCCCTGCAGGTGTAGGCTAGGGGCTTGAACTTGGGTCCTTGTGAGTTATAACATGTATGCTTAATTGGGTGTGCCATCACCTGCCCCAGGGAAAGTGGTCTTTTTTATTGGATATTGTTAGAAAGTGATGGGGGGGCGTTGGGTGGAAGCACAGCGGGTTAAGTGCACATGGCGCAAAGCACAAGAACCAGCGAGGGGATCCCAGTTCGAGCCCTGGCTCCCTACCTGCAGGGGGGGGGTCGCTTAACAAGTGGTGAAGCAGACCTGCAGGTGTCTATCTTTCTCTCCCCCTCTCTGTCTTCTCCTCCCCTCTTCTCTCCATTTCTCTTTATCCTGTCCAACAACAAGGACATCAATAACAACAATAATGATAACCACAATGACGGGACAACAAGGGCAACAAAGAGGGAAAAATATAGTCTCCAGGAGCAGTGGATTCATGGTGCAGGCACCGAGCCCCAGCAATAACCCTGGAGACAAAAAAAAAAAAAAAAAAAGTGAGAGTTAAAGCACATGGCTAAGATTTTAAACATACTAGTAGTTGGGCTTATGAATGATTAGAAATATCACATTTTCCTCCTTTTCACCTATTTTTAGTCTGAGAAAGGTCTTCCCTTTTCTTCCATGAGGTTCTTAAATGTTCCTGCTGTATAGAAACACTTAACAGGCACTGGCTTAAGAGATATTTCATACAAGGGAAAGAAGGAACTCAGAAAACTTGGGCAGGGATGGGAAACTTTGGCATGACAAGCTGAATCAATGTTTTCACAAAAGTATTTGCAAAGCTTATGGGTTTTATCCACTAAGTCAAATGTTGTGAGACAAAGCACATGATCTTGATTCTGACAGAAACAGGCCCAAAATACAAAAGCTCCCTCAAGAAGAAAACTTTCCCAGTTAAGTAAAAAAAATATATATATATCAAAAGGCCTTCCTTAATAAACTGAGTTCTTGTAACTAATAAGAATACATACTTTCACAAACTCCAGCATCCACTCTCTTAAATATATTTAAGCTTCATAAGGCGCAACAATAGCAAACAGTAGCAAAATCAAAAGCCTCTGATTCAGATGGAAAAAAAGAAACATTTCAAGTTACTCAAATTTGGTTTGTAGGGGCTGGGCAGTGGTGCACCTAGTTGAATGCAAGTGTTACATGCTCAAGGACCTGAGTTCAAGCCCCTGGTCCTTACCTGCAGGGGTGGGAGGGGAAGCTTCACAGGTGGTAAAGCAGTGCTGCAAGCCTCTCTCTCTCTCCCTTTCATCTTCTGATTTCTCTGTCTCTACCCAATAATAATAAAAATAATCCCATTCACCTGCCATTTTTTTCTTTGTTCCAGTTCTCTCTCAGAGCTATAGTTCCTTTATAGGCTAGAAAGGCCTTCTAAAAGTTATAATCTGTATTCTCAGTCATGGTTTACTTTACAAGCTGCTAGCACTGGAAATTTGGTCCCTATTAAAAAAAAAATCACTAGGTACTTTTAAATGGTGAGATCATTTTTACATTACTAGATGAAATGATGTTATCTATAAAAACTTTTAAAGTTTTCTTTTCAAAATAATTTTTAAAATTTGTTATTATTATCATTATTATTTGTCTCCAGGGTTATCACTGGGGCTAGGTGCCTGCACTACTAATCCACTGCTCCTGCTGCCATTTTTTTTATATTATTAATTTTTTTTGGATAGGACAGAGAGAAATTGAGAGGGGAGGGGAAGATAGAGGGGGGATAGAAAGACACCTGCAGACCTGCCTCACTGCTTGTGAAGTGTCTCTCTTGTAGGTAGGGAGCTAGGACCTTGAACCCAGATCCTTGTGTGGGTCCTTGCACTTCATATTATGTATACTTACCCTCTTGTGTCACCGCCTGGCCCCACAAAATAATTCTTAAAAATTATCTTTATTTATTGGATGGAAACATCCAGAAATTGAGAAGGAAGGGGTGGTAGAGGGAGAGGGCAGGGGTAGATAACATAATGGTTATGCAAAGAGACTTTCATGCCTGTGGCTCCGAAGACCTTGATTCAATCCCCCACACCAGCATAAGCCAGAGCTGATCAATGTGAGAGAGAGAGAGAGAGAGAGAGAGAGAGAGATATAAAAGAGAGAAGATAAAGACTCCTGTAGACCTGCTTCATCACTTGCAAAGCTTTTTCCCTACAGGTGGGGATCATGGACTTGAATCTGGGGCCTTGTGCATGGTAACATGTGTGCTTAACCTAGTGTGCTACCATCAGCCCCTAAAGTTTGCTTTTTTAAAACCTCTTGTTTTCAGGCTCCATAGTGAATTGTAGTCTAAAAGCAGACTCAAGCTTAGCTCCCAAAATGTGAATATGCTTTTCCTAAAGCATATGGAAATGAGTAAATCAGCCAAAGCTCACTCCAAAAATATCCAACAGAGCAGCCAGAAGAGGAAAAAGAGTCATCCAAAAAAGAAAAAACAAAAACAAAAACACACTTTTAAACTTAGCATTTCTAAAAGTGTTTGAATGAATTTTATTAAAAATAATTTCCTAGTTGGGGTTTTTTGAGGCCTTTACTAGAAAAATCTATTCAATGTGCTTTTATTTACCTTGCCAGAAAAGTTTAAGAACTTATACTTTGTGTGAATTTGATAAAACTATGCTAGCAATTTTCAAGCCACCTCAGATCAAACAGCTTCCTCCCCCTCTTTTTATAGAGAAAACAACAACTGTGAACTTTGGTCACTCATTTTCCTCTAAACCCATGGAAACCTGTTCCAGAAAATGCACAAAAAGGGTGAACTGGAATTATCTGGGACAGAGAAAGAAGTTAAACTCTGGAAAAGGAAGTCATGAGTTATACTTTGCAGGGCTCAGCTAGTCTGACCAAATCTTTCAGGAGAAAGGGGAAGTGCATAATAAATGCCAGTACTCACAAAGGATAGTCTTGGCAGCCAGCAGGAGTTAGAATATTCAATTCTTTCTAGGAAGGGTGCCTTTAATCCTCTGCTTCACTGTGTAGTCCCGGAAATGATAGCAACAGACCATGTTCTTACCATGTCAGATCTCTGGGATGGGATCTAATTTCATGTAACTCCCCTTTTTGTTGTCATCCACACAGCATCTGAACAGAAGCCTCCAACCAAAGGCTATGGAGGAGCCCAGTTCTATCCTTTCTGCAGCCAAGAGGGCTGGTACTCACTGGGAGGTAAGTCATTCTTCCTCAACTTAGCTGGAGGCCTAAGTGTGTGTGTGTTGTGTGTGTTGTGTGGTGTGTGTATGTGTGTGTGTGTCTGTATGTGTGTGTTTGTTTTCTGATGCTTAACTCATTATGACTCCCTCTAGGTTTGGAACAAGAAAGCTTATTAAGAGGGAAGTGGGGGGGGGTGGTGGTTGGGAAAGGTGAATAAAGGTTAAAGCCAAGTCTTGACAGTTTGTCTAACAGGCAAGCCCTGACTAGGGGTAAGGGTGGGAGGGAGTAGAGGACCTCTTCATAACCTTGCCAGGGGCTGGAGGAATTTGGGGATTTGGAATAACTAGACAAGCTGACTTTGAAAACTAGAGCTCCTACAAATAGAAGCTTCTATTTGTAGGTGTTCTTGGTATTTTAATTGTTATGAAGTGTAAACGTAACTGCTTCATATTAAAAAAAAAATCTCTTGAAACACTCACATAACTCAAGAAACTAAGTTATTTCATAACTCTAGTGGAAAATTAGCATTCAGTAAACCAACAACCTAAAGTTTCATTTAAAGCTGAAATACACAATCTAAGTCCCTCTAGTAATAGGATGAAATGACATGATGTGCTAAAATCATAAGGTATTATCATGGCTCTATGAAATTATTCATACTGAAAAAACATTACTCTGCTTAGGGAGGGAGCACATTTTATTCTAAACCACTCTACTTCTGGGTTTCACCTAGTTTTCTGAAACACAAACTCTCTCTTTGATCTATTGAACTGGAACTTCTTAGAGGTTGCACTGCTAATTTTTAATGTCAACAGGATGCCTTAAACAAAGGAAAAGACTCTACTTTCAACTTCTAGCTTAGCTATTAACAAACTGAGTAAGGAAGGGAGGTTGGATAGGTGAAATAAAAAGAAAGACCCTTTCCTGGCTTTTGCTCATGTTCACCAAAAGCAAAAACAAAAAAGGAAAATTTTCACACTTAGCTTGTCTATACACCACTGAATACTTTGATTCTAGGAGAACACAAAATACAAATAAGAACACAAATTAAGTGGTCTGGGAGGTGGTACAGTGGAAAAAGCATTTGACTAACAAGCAAGAGGTCCTGAGTTCAATCCCCAGCAGCACATGTACCAGAGTGATGTCTGGTTCTCTCTCTCTTCCTTATTAATAAATAAATAAAATCTTTTAAAAAAAATAACACGGGGGTCGGGCGGTGGCGCAATGGGTTAAGCGCATGTGGCGCAAAGCGCAGGGACCGGTGTAAGGATCCCGGTTCGAGCCCCCGGCTCCCCACCTGCAGGGGAGTTGCTTCACAGGCGGTGAAGCAGGTCTGCAGGTGTCTATCTTTCTCTCCCCCTCTATGTCTTCCCCATCTCTCTCCATTTCTCTCTGTCCTATCCAACAACGAACAACATCAACAATGGCAATAATAATAACCACAACGAGGTTACAACAACAAGGGCAACAAAAGGGGGAAAAAATGGCCTCCAGGAGCGGTGGGTTCATGGTGCAGGCACCGAGCCCAGCAATAACCCTGGAGGGAAAAAAAATAATAATAAATAAATAACACAAGTTAATCCTTTTACAGAATCAGGTGGCCCTGGCAGGCCATGGAAGGCACACATGGATTAAAGCAGCTCCTGTTTTAATCAGCTCTCATTTCTGCTAACTTAAGACACCCAAAGACTCACCACCATGAATACAACATCTCCACCATGCTCCATGACTTTTCCTTCACAGGTGGCCTCAGAAAATACCGAGCTGGTTCCAGCCAGACCAGTCAGTGTAAACTGGTTTTGTACTTGACGAACAGCATTTAATTCTTGCTGTCAGATTCACTGAAGTGGGCTCAGAGTTCTGTTTGAGAAATGCTTCTGCCCAGAAAAAATATTTACATAACCAAGAGTGGGATGCACGGTACTGCAGCTCTCTACCTATTCTGCCAGGAGTCTTTGGCTCTGTCTGAGTGATTGGGTCTTATCAGTGGCCTTTGTACCTCATTGAAGATTCACATGGAGACAAAACCTAGAGCCAAATAAGTGCCCAGAGTAGCAAGATTGAAGCCTTACACTAGTTACCAACATTTATGAAGAACAGTTGTGCTTTTATTTGTTTTTAAGATTTGTGTTTATTTATTAATGAGAAAGATAAGAGAACAGAGTGAAAGAACCAGACATTACTCTGATACATGTGCTGCCAGGGACTGAACTCGGGACCTCATGCTTGAGAGTACAATGCTTTATCCTTGCACCATCTCCCGAACCACCAGTTGTGCTTTTTTAACCCCCTACTTCTTTTTCTCTTGCAAAAGTAAATCAATAAAAGCAGGAGAAAAATAATCTGTGTTGTGATCTACAATGGGGAAAATCGAGACACAGTCCAAACATGCAAACCAACAAGAAAGAGTAACCCAACTGAGCGCACTCTAAGGAGTACGAACACAGTCTCTGAAAATGCTTATTTGAAACTGATATTCAAGAAGACTTGGAAAAATGTTAAAATTAAATACTGAGTGCTAAAATATATGTGTTTTTATTAAAAAATAATGCAAGCTTGAACAAGATGAAAAAGAATTAATGAAAATAATACCTTGGTGGGGGTTGATAGCTAAAGGCTATGCAAAGAGACTCTCATGCCTGAGGCTCCGAAGTCCCAGCTCCCCCCCCCCCCACAATAAACCAGAGTTGAGCAGTGCTCTGGTAAAAAGAGAAAGAAAGAAAGAAAGAAAGAAAGAAAGAAAGAAAGAAAGAAAGAAAGAAGGAAGGAAAAGAAAGAAAAGAAAAGAAAAGAAAGAAAAAGAAAACAATACCTGGGCTGGCAAAATAGCTCAGTTAGATAATGCATTGCTTTGCCATGTGAGCCTCCCAGGTTTAAGCCTGGCTCTTAGGATACAGGAAGTTTTGGTGTTGTGGTTTGTTTGTTTACTGAACAGAGGCAGGAAAATCAAGAGGGAAGTAGGAGTCAGAGAAGGAGGGATGGGGGGGGGAGAAAACACTACTTCACCGCTTAGGAAGCTTCCCCCTGTAGGTGGGGACTGGGGGCTTGAACCCAGGTCCCTGTGTACAGTAACATGTGCATTCAACCAAGTACACCACCACCCAGCCATGAGCTGTGGTTTCTTTCACTCTCCATTTCTGTTCCATTCTGGCTACTTCTCTTTCTCTCTATGGGAAGAAGGCAGTCTGGGGGCAATACAGGTATGTGACAAAAATCTATTATAAAATACTATTACTAAAAATGATGATGATACCTATGGTGAGATTTTCATTATTTATTTAATTATTATTTACCAGAGTACTAATAAACTCTGACTGAATAGTGGTACTGGGGCCTTTGGTACCTGAGGCATGAAAGTCTTTTTGCATAACCATTATACTGCCTCCTCAGTCTCTACTATGAGATTTCAAGTAGTTTTTTTCCTTCTAGTTTCCTATTCAAATGTCACCAGTACTATTATATTAGTTAAAAAAATGATTGCACCTTAACAAGCACCTTAACAAACACCTTAAATAATTAAATGCCATGATCTGGGAGATACAATGGATAAAGCAACGGATTCTCAATCATGAAGTCCCGAGTTCAATCCCTGGCAGCACATGTACTAGAGTGATGTCTGGTTCTTTTTTTCTCTCTCCTCCTATCTTTCTCATGAATAAATACTAAAACAATATTTCAATGCTTATCTGTTTAGGAAAATGGATATATTTAGACTGTAAAAGATATATATCAAGATGAAGAAATCTATAATAAGACAGCATAAATTAACACAGACAAGTATTAGCAATAAAATAAAGACAGCAGAGGTAGGCATAACAAGTTACTCCACAATGCACATCTGTTTTATTTAACTGGTCCACGTAGGGCAGTCATACAACTCTTGCCCCAATGTCACAGCATCTGAAAGGACCTGGCACAATAATGCCCAAGCAGGTGTTTGTTCGATCAGGAACACTTGATGGAGACAGTAGACCATAAAGGATGGTGGGGGATTTTTTTCCATTGTTTTCTGATCAATATTTTATGTTTTTCAAAGTGTTTTTATGGGTATTCTTTTATTTTTTTCCTTCACTTCAATCCTGTGAAGAAGGGAAGCTAGGAATTATTCATCTGGCAAAAAAAAAAAAAAAGCCACTTGCTATTTGCCTTCTAAAGAGATTCGAAGCTTTAATTAAAGTTTCACAACAATAATTAGTGTTTAGCAAGGTATCAATCAGTGCATCCAGTTTATACTGGATGGTTCAGAAACCTGGAGAAACGCAGACTGTCTCCAAACCTAAACCCTGTAGAAAGACAGCAGGGTTTCTAACTGTTGACCCGGCTTATTTCTTGGTTAAGCTATCAGAGAACAGTTGGGAGTGATTTATGATGTCCAGATCTCATTTTATTAACAAATGACATAAGCATACTCTTAGTCATAATGTAATAAAATGTCCTGAATTAATTAAAATAAATCTGTACCAGTCAACAGACGTAGGATGGAGGATTTGGTGGAAATGAAATAACACTGTGCTGAATGATTGATGGGGATGAAGTGAGCAGTGAGGAGACACACAGGCTTAGAAACGAAAACAGTGGTAACTCAGTTAAGCATGAATTTCAGATAAGCAGCAAATATAACCTATATTTTGTCTGGAGGTTGTATATGAACTTCAACTTCCATGAGAACATATGGCCCTGGGCTGGAGATAGAGCATAATGGTTCTGCGAAAGATTTACATGCCTCAGAATCTGAGGTCCCAGGTTCAATTCCCAGTGCCATCATAAGCCAGAACTGAGCAGTGCTCTGGTCTCTGTCTCTCCCTCTCTCCCTCTCTCTCATTAAAGTAATAATAATAATAAAGAATATGTGGTCCTTGTGGGCAGGGAAATTTGTTCCCTGCTTTATTTATACTCTGTGCTCAGAACCATGTGTAGAATATAGCAGATGCTCAGTAATGTTTATTATAGTCTTGCAAAGTTTACTTTTTAGGCTTTGTAGTATGTCTACAGGCTTTTGCTAGCTATATAGTCACTAGATGTTTTGAATGTCTGGCACCATATTGTGATGAATTACATAAAGTATAGAAAATGCTAGTGTAGGGAGTCGGGCTGTAGCGCAACGGGTTAAGCGCAGGTGGCGCAAAGCACAAGGACCGGCATAAGGATCCCGGTTCGAACCCTGGCTCCCCACCTGCAGGGGAGTCACTTCACAGGCGGTGAAGCAGATCTGCAGGTGTCTATCTTTCTCTCCTCCTCTCTGTCTTCCCCTCCTCTCTCCATTTCTCTCTGTCCTATCCAACAACGACAACAACAATAATAACTACAACAATAAAACAACAAGGGCAACAAAAGGGAATAAATAAATAAAATAAATATTAAAAAAAAAAGAAAATGCTAGTGTATTGCTCTTATTTTAAAATCATTTCCTTTTACCCTATATAACTGAAGGGGGCACAATGAAGAATCCAAAGTACAAAAAAACTAGAATAAATCATCCCTCACATACTCTAAATTCTAAGCAGGACCATGAAAGTGGGGTGACTAGTTTTCAGATGTATTTTGCAGTTAAGGACACAGTTGGGCCAAGGGGAACTTTTCCCAGAGGTTCTTCACTTGCTTCTGCTTTTTTCCTAAGATCATAAAACATGCTTTTTTCTTCTTCTTCTTCTTTTTTTGGCCTGAATCCACCCTCACATGGGATTTTTTCAAGTTCTACAAAGCACAAAACAGTGATTTTATTTTTCCAGAAGGAAAAGGGCAGAAACCCTTTTAGGCATGAATTTCTCTTTATCTCACCTTAATCTGGGGCTTGGAAGTATTCTTATGTTGATTACATGTCAAAATAGTATATTTTAAACTAATACATACCTTTGTGCAGTTTGAGATTTTTAAAAAACATGGAGAGGTACTTCATTTGTAATTCAGAGCAAAGGAAAAGTATTTTATGAGCATAATTTCAGCTATGTGAAATATATAAAATTAAAGACTTACTGCAAAGTGAGTAAAACATTCATTTCTAATATTTTTATTTCATATTTTTTACCAGAGTACTGCTCAGGCTTATGATGGTGCAGGGGATTGAACCTGGGACTTTGGGACCTCAGGCATGAGAGTCTCTTTGCGTAATAACCATTATGCTATCTACCCCTGCCCAAAACATTCATTTCTAAATAATGGTACTACTAGTAATTCTTACTTAATTTTATAAGACAATACTATATTTTTGTATTACAGACATTTCTATAGTGAGGAACATATATGCAATATATGCATAATTAGATATATGATATAAACATACATATCTTTTGATACTCCTTACATATACACATTTATAGTTAATTATATATGCCTATGTCTCTAACCAGATCTGCTGACAAGTACAAAGAGATCATGTAATAACATAAAATAGTGGCTGAGCAAGTTGTGGTATACATACACAATGGGATACTACTCAGCTATTAAAAATGGCGATTTCACCATTTTCAGTCCATCCTGGACAGAGCTTGAAGAAATCATGTTAAGTGAGATAAGTCAGAAACAGAAGGATGAATATGGGATGACCTCATTCACAGGCAGAAGTTGAAAAACAAGATCAGAAGAGAAAACACTAAGCAGAACCTGGACTGGAGTTGGTGTACTGCACCAAAGGAAAAGACTCTGGGGTGGAGGGGGGTGGGGAGACAGGATGACAGAGGACCTAGTGGGGGTTGTAATGTTATGTGGAAAACTGAGAAATGTTATGCATGTACAAACTACTGTATTTACTGGTGACTATAAAACATTAATTTTTAAAAAAGAAATTTAAAAAACTCTGGAAAAAATAACACAAAATAAGCAAAAAATATCCCTTGTGTCTTTGCAGTAGCCATTCATATACTGGCATCTCAGAAGTCACAAACCCTAAAGTTTTTTTCCAGCATTTTCAAACTTGGCGCTCAGAACATCAGGTAAACAGGAAAGGATATATTTGGATCATTAAATCTCGGGAACAGGGAGTTGGGAGGTAGTGCAGTGGGTTAAGCGCACATGGTGTGAAGCGCAAGGACCGGCATAAGGATAATGGTTCAAGCCCCCGGCTCCCCACCTGCAGGCAAGTCGCTTCATAAGTGGTGAAGCAGGTCTGCAGGTGTCTACCTTTCTCTTCTCCTCTCTCCATTTCTTCCCCTCCTCTCTCCATTTCTCTCTGTCCTATCCAACAACATCAACATCAATAATAACTACAACAATATAACAACAAGGGCAACAAAAGGAAATAAATAAATGTTTAAAAAAAAGAACCTAAATCCCAGGAACAAAGAGATACTCAGTAACAAATCAAGTTGGGAAAAGTGGGAGGAGCAAATTGGGTAGATAGTATGGAGACCCTTAAGGTTAGAGAGCCCCTTGATCTCCTTGTTCTGGGTCTGTGAGTGGAATTAAGGGCAGGAGGAAGAAGAGAAACCCCACCATTACAGGAGGCTGAAATCCACCCGTGGCACTCAGGGAATTCCATGTTTCAATTTTCCCTCTGACACCAATATTTTACTGGAGAAACTAATAACAAACCTGACTTGTCTTCCTACACTTAGATAAGTTATTAGGCTTCTCTGCATCACATGCAGATGTGGTGGTATAGCATTGATAACAGTCATGGGGCTACTGTGAAACTTAGTTATGACTGTGCAAAGTGTTTTAGGCACCATGGTACTTAGTTCAGTAAATGCTATAGACTGGTATTCATATGCTATTCTTGCATTCATATTATCTACTATTATATGCATGAGAAGCTGAGCAGTTAAAGGGGCTTAGGAATTTGAATAGATAGGTGAGTTGTCATGGAATAAGCACCCAAGTTTTTTGGGTTTGATGATGGGAAAGTTAGAGCCTTCTTGCCAGAGGAGATACTTGAGGTTGAAATTGCGGGAAGCAAAAACAAACAAACAAAATCATATCTATGGACTGGGTGTGCACAAGTCAGGTCTCCTCCTCTTTCTGCTATTGTTTTTATGGGCAGGGGAGATAGCATAATGGTTATGCAAACAGACTTTCATGTCTGAGGCTCCTAAGTCCCAGGTTCAATCGCCCGCACCACCATAAGCCAGTGCTGAGCAGTGCTCTGGTGTTTCTCTCTGTGTCTCCCTCTCTCTGAATCTCTCTCAAAAATAAAATAAATAAATAAAAATTAAAATGTTTTACAAGGGGTCCACATGGTAGTGCACCTCATTAAATGCACACATCACCATGCGCCCTTAAGGACCCAGGTTTGAGCCCTGCCTTAACCTGCAGGGAGGGAGTGCTTCACGAGCAGGGAAGCAGGTCTGCAGGTGTCTATCTCTCTTTTTCCTTTCTTTAATTTTTTAATATTTGTTTATTTATTCCCTTTTGTTGCCCTTGTTATTTTATTATTGTAGTTATTATTGTTGTTATCGATGTCGTCATTGTTGGATAGAACAGAGAGAGATGGAGAGAGGAGGGGAAGATTGAGAAGGGGAGAGAAAGACACCTGCAGACCTGCTTCACCGCCTGTGTGAAGCGACTCTCCTGCAGGTGGGGAGCCTAGGGCTTGAACCGGGATCCTTATGCCAGTCCTTGTGCTTTGCGCCACCTGCGCTTAACCTGTTGCACTACTGCCTGACTCCTTTCTTTCTTTTTCCCTTTCTATCTTCCCCCACCTCTCTCAATTTCTCTCTGTATCATATAGTAAAACAGAAAACAAGGAAAAGAAAAGAAAAAGAAAGGAAAGAAAAGATAAAAAAAAAAAAAAAAAGGAAAAAATGGCCTCTGGGAATAGTGGATTCCTAGAATTCCCATTGAGCCACAGCGATAATCCTGATGGTCCTCAATGTGAATCAACTATGGTACAGACTGTTCCATTCTCCAAAGGGAGGTTGGATAACATACTCTACCTACCACCTGGAAGAAGATGGGTCCTGAAATTGGTGGAACTTGGAATGTTCCTACTCGTGACCACAAAATGCAGGCTCAGACCTACAGGGATGCAGAGGTTGCATAGGTTTCTGTGCTTAATATGGGCCCCAGATCAAATCAAGGGAGTTTACAGTTGACAATATTTATACACTTTTCCCATATCTGGGAGCCACTCTCTTCCCTGTTCCAGCTTTCTAGTCCTTTCTCCAGCTATGACACCATTTCCTCAGACAATAATTTGGGTCCACCTGCATATCAGATGGCAGCCTCAGGCAAAAACTAGTAAAGTTATGAGACCCTTGGAATATACTTAAAATAGACCTACTAGCTTTCTTCAAAATGGAGACCCCAAATCTTCATCTGCACTATTTCTGCCTTTGGATTCATGACTGGCCAACAGTTTGTTCTGCATTTTATCTTAACTCTTTTTCAGATACCAGGTTCCAGATGCTACTTCCACCATGCCAACTGGAGTTCCCTAGGCAGATGATCCCGCCAATGTGTCCTGGAGCCCTGCAACCCCAGAGCTCTGCCCCACTAGGGAAAGAGAGAGACAGGCTGTGAGTATGGATCAACCTGCCAACACCCATGTTCAGTGGGGAAGCAATTAAAGAAGCCAGACCTTCCACCTTCTGTACCCCATAATGATCCTGTGTCCAGACTCCCAGAGGGATAAAGAATAGGAAAGCTATCAAGGGAGGGGATGGGATACAGAGTTCAGGTGGTGGGAATTGTGTGGAATTGTACCCCTCTTATCCTATGGACTTGTTGGTGTTTCCATTTTATAAATAAAAATTACAAAGATAAAAAAAGTGCTTTACAGCTTATATATAAAGCTCTTGGAGAATATACTTTTGTGTTCTCACTGGCTCTAATTCTCATTTTGCCACTGGATATTCTTACTGATATTTTACACATAAAGAAATAGGCATGTGGGGGTGGGGTGGGGAATGACATATGGTTATGTAAAAAGACTCTCATGTCTGAGTCTCTGAGATCACAGGTTCAACCCCCAACACCATCATAAGCTAGAGCTGAGCAGTGCTCTGGTTAAAAAAAGTAAAATAAGTGGTCTGGGTGGTGGCATAGTGGTAAAGCTTTGGACTCTCAAGCATGAGGTCCGATCCCCGGCAGCACATGTGCCAGAGTTTTCTCTCTCTCCTCCTATCTTTCTCATAAATAAATAAAATCTTAAAAAAATAAAAATAAAAAAGAACTAGACCTATACAATATTCATGGTGAGGGGTGAAGCTGGGGCTCTAGTTCAGTTCTAAGGACTCTTAATTCCTTATTTTCTCCATGGGTGCATTGCAAGAAGTCCCACATAGTTGATTACTGCTTTCACACAAGAATTCCCCACAAAGGAATGAACATTTGGCTTGTCATTTGGTTATGTTCTCTTCTCTTGCTGTAACATATCTTAGAAGGATTTTTTTCTATATGTGTTCTACAAAATTATCCCAAATCTTACAAAAGCAATTTAGGAGGACATATGAAAATGATATATAATGTAATACAAGAACTGAAGTACTAAGTCTTTGATTCGTAACATAGCTTGTTGTATAGTCTTCTCTGGGCAAGTCACTATAGAGAACATCCCTTGTCTCTCCTCCACCTTGCTTTCTTTTTGTTTAGCAATATCAAACCAAAGTGATTATTAGTGTAAACCAGGAACTGGTTTTAACCATCTAAACTAATTTCCCCTCTCATCATTCAACCCCTCATAAAAAAATACAAGAGAAATATATATTATACCAGAATTGGTTTCAGGGGTTTCACATTTATCTTTCAATATTTCAATAGAATTGACTTAGGTAATAATTTGCCTAATGGACTTCTGTACATAAAGGCTCTAAAGATAAAAGCAAATTCTCATAGGAAAATACAAAAAAAAAAAAAAGGCAAAGCAAAATAAAGAGCTTCAATGACTACAGATTTGTTTTGAAATTCTAGCTAGCTGGGTAACTTGCTGTTATTGTCTAGAAGGGAATGCAACATTCCTTAAATAACTTAGTTTGAGCCAAAACAAACACACACACACACACACACACACACACACACACACACACACCCCACACACACACACTCCAGAGCATGTAGTTACCTTCAGAAGCACAGCCATTAACCTTTGTGGTGTGAGCCATGTTGGCTTGAATCCAGGAACAGATCCAGAAAGGAGTAAAGGAGTCATGCAAATTTTATGCATCAAGTTTCCAAGTGCATTCAGCCTGAAACAATAAAGAGAGCCCCATCAAAATAGATCATTTAAAGATATGTACAGCACTAAATCTTGGACTTCTGCTTACAAAGATAACCACTGAGAGTGTGAGCAAATAATAATGGGGGGGGTACAGAGGCGATGCAGGGGGAGTGTGAAGATCCTGGTGGTGCTGGATTGGAATGCCCCCCCCACACCGGGTATTAACAGGATGACAAGTCCACAGAGACACTGGTAGAGAAGCACTGGAAGCAGGTCTCTCTTTGAAACGAAAGTGGTTCTCCCCAAACATGATCTCTCAGGAAGGTTATCTTAAAACATAACTTCCCAGTCATGCATTCTCACATTCCTTTCCTTACAAACTGCATTTGGTTTTTAAACTTGATCCTCACTTCCAAATGTTTCTTTCTGTTCACTTTTGTGTGTGTGTGTGTGTGTGTGTGTGCGCGCACGCACACGCGTGCACGAACACACGAAGCTGCTTAGCTCTGACTTATGATGATGCTGGGGACTAAACAGGAACTTTGAAGTCTCGGCCCTAAAAGTCTTTTGCAGCACCATTATGCTGACTCCCCTCCCCCTAGATGTTGTTTCAAGGGCATATTTACTCAGTTCGCATTGAAAGCAGTTGTTGCACCTAATGTTCATGAACTTGACAAAAGTTCTTTAGAAAAAGAATTATGGGATATATATCCTATGGAATACTACTCTGCAGTCAAAAAGATGATATTGTGTTCTTTGGTACAAAATGGATGAAACTGGAGGTGATTATGCTTAGTGGAATAAATAGATGAAAGACAACAACCAGATGGTTTCACTGATTTGTGGAATCTAGAGATCTGATACACATGAACTTGAAAAACAAAAACAAACAAAAAACACCAGAAGCAAACTGTTTCTAAGACTTGTGAGAATTATGGTAACTATCTTTGGGAGGTGGGAGGATGAAGATATAGAACTCTAGTGATGGGTATTGTGTGGACTTATACAGTGTAATAAATATATATAATCTTACTTTATTATTATTATTATTATTATTTTTTACCCGAGCACTGCCCAGCTCTGGCTTATGGTGGTGTGGGAATTGAACCTAGGACTTCAGAGCTTCACGTGTAAGAGTCTCTTTGCATAACCATTATGCTATCTACCCCCATCTATTATAACCCATTATTAATCATAAATAAAATAATATAATGAAAAAGAAAGTTCTATAGAGACAACAAGTATTTCATCAATCTGCTCTTTGAAAACACTAACTTGAGCCAGACTTACTTTTTTTTTCCCTCCAGGGTTATTGCTGGGCTCAGTGCCTGTACTAAGAATCCACTGCTCCTAGAGGCCATTTGTCCCATTTTGTTGCCCTTGTTGCCCTTGTTGTTGTCATTATTATTGCTGCCATTGCTGCTGTTGATGGATAGGACAGAGAGAAATTGAGAGAAGAGGGGAGACAGAGAGGGGGAGAGAAAGGCAGACACCTGCAGACCTGGATCAATGCCGGTTAAGATACCCTCCTGCAAATGTGGAGCAGGGGCTCAAACCAGGATCCTTACACTGGTCCTTGCGCTTTGTGCCATGTGCACTTAGCCCACTGTGCTACCACCCGACCACCCCCACCCCCGACTCCCTTTTAAAATAAAATCTTCAATAGTTTCCACTGCCCTGTTGGATAAGCTTTCAGTGACACAGTTTTCACACACTAAGGTTCACACTGAGCAACAAACTACTTATTTTGTATTGATTCTCTATTTAAAAGTTAACTGGGAATTCTACCACAGGGCTTGCTAACAACTGTGAAATTTAAAACAGAAAGAAACAGGAAAAAGCATACTGGTCCAACCGTTCTTTTCTGAAATGCCTTTTGGGAAGCAGCTGCAAGCAAAGCAAGTAACGATAGATATAGATGTATTATTCCCTTTCCCTTGTGCCCAAATTCTACTCCAAACAAAATGTTCAAAGCTCTTTACAGTATCAGAAAATATTAAGTGTAACAAATTTCAAACAGAGAATTTAAGCATCCGTTCAGAAACACATGTGAGTTCCCCTAAAAGCAACCACTAAAATAACAGCATATCTATATATTGGATTCTAATGGAGGCACTGAAATCATTTAAAAAGGTTTTCATTAGACAGCCAACTGTTCAAAGAGTACTGATGAAAATTGTTTTCTATCATAAACCCAATTTTGTAAAAGTATGTTGCCACACAATTAAATTTTAAAAGAGGCAGATATGGGGGTTGGGTGGTGGCGCAGTGGGTTAAGCGCATGCAACGCAAAGCACAGGGACCGGCGTAAGGATCCCGGTTCGAGCCCCCAGCTCACCACCTGCAGGGGAGTTGCTTCACAGGCGGTGAAGCAGGTCTGCAGGTGTCTATCTTTCTCTTCCCCTCTCTGTCTTCCCCTCCTCTCTCCATTTCTCTCTGTCCTATCCAACAACGAACAACATCAACAATGGCAATAATAATAACCACAACGAGGCTAAAACAACAACGGCAACAAAAAGGGGGAAAATGGCCTCCAGGAGTGGTGGATTCATGGTGCAGGCACAGAGTCCAGCAATAACCCTGGAGGAAAAAAAAAAAAAGAAGCAGATATACCAAATTGTCCAATGTAGTTGCTCTTGATTGATGCAACTATGGGTGGTTTTTAGCTTTTATCCCTTTGATAATAATTATTATTAACAAAAGAAAGATTAGATACGAGTAAGGGTAGATAGCATAATGGTTATACAAAGAGACTTTCATGCGTGAGGCTCCAAGGTCCCAAGTTCAATCCCGTGCACCACCATAAACCAGAGCAGAGCAGTGCTCTGGTAAAAAAAAGGAGAAGATTAGATACTTCCTATCAGGTTTAGTTTTGTTTACTTTAAAATGCTTTACAGAAAGAAAAGAAGATTTTAAAATGCTACGCAGAAGTAAACTAGGAGAGTCACAGAGATTAGAAGAGATGGGGTAGTGGTGCACCTGGCTGAGCGCCCATGTTACCGAGCACAAGAACTTGGGTTCCAACCCCTGGACCCCACCTGCAGGGAAAAAGCTTTGCAAGCGATGAAGCAGTGCTGCAGGTGTCTTTCTGTCTCTCTCCCTATCAGTCCCTTCCCTCTCGGTTTCTGACAGTCTCTACCCAATAAATAAATAAAGATAATACAAAAAAATAAAAAGAGAGATTATAAGAGACTAGAAATGTAAATAAATAAAAATAGGAGACAATGATAATAGCTTTGATCACATAGCGGAGGAAATTTCTTGCCCCTAAGCTATTGAGAACTTCTTCACTGCTTGAATGGGTTTACGGGGGGGGGGGGGGGGGGGAGTTCAAAGCTAACTCCCATGACAGCAAAAACTAAGAGGACTGGCTTTTCACAGGCTGTTTCTGTTTCTGACGGCATGCTCTCCTGCATAACTTTTCAATTGCTGAGTTCATCTTCAGAGACCTGATTCTCTCAAGTTGCTTGCAGGGCACCCCCTCCCTCCTCCCCCTCCCTTTCAGCTCCTTCCCTCCTCCTACAGTTCCTGGCTTTTCCTGTTTTTGTCAGCCACTCACTAAGGGGACAGGGTGGCTCTAATCTCTCTGAATGTGTGAGAAACATCTGACATCCAGGCCCAGGACACTGAACTTGGAGAGCAGTGATTTCATTGTTGGAGCATGAGCCAGCTAAACCAAAGGGCAGGCTGTGACAACAGAGTGAACATTATCTTTAAGAATAGGAATGACTGGGGCTGGGCGGTAGTGCAGCGGGTTAAGCACACATGGCACAAAGAGCAAGGACTTGTGCAAGGATCCCGCTTCAAGCCCCCAGCTCACTACCTGCAGGGGGGTCGCTTTGCAAGCTGTGAAGCAGGTCTGTAGGTGTCTATCTTTTAAAAAAAAATTTTTATTTATAAAAAAGGAAACATTGACAAAACCATAGGATAAGAGGGATACAACTTCACACAATTCCCACCACCAGAACTCATCCCATGCCCTCCCCTGATAGGTGTCTATCCTTCTGTCCTCCTCTCTGTCTTCCCCTCCTCTCTCGATTTCTCTGTCCTATCCAACAACAGCTATGACAACAATAACAACCACAACAAGGGCAACAAAAATGGGAAAAATAGCCTCCAGGAGCAGTGGATTCCTAGTGCTGGAACCGAACCCCAGTGATATAACCCTAGAGACAAAAGAAAGAAAGGAAGGAAGAGAGAGAGAGAGGGAGAGAAGAATAGGAATGACTGTACATTTGGAGAAGAAGGAGCCACGAGGGTTGAGAGAGGAGTAGTGAGGTGAGGGATAAAAGCCCTCTAGATTATTTAACGAATGATATTTTTTAAAGGCCAAAAAAGCCCTATGTGAAATTCCTGTCTATTGGCCCGTTTTTAGCCCTCTGTGTTTGTAGTCTTGCTTCATAATGGCTTGTAAATACCACACCTCTGGAGGGCAAACTAAAGAAACAGGCTGCGTGTGTTGCAGGGAATGAAGGATGTGTCAAGGCGATTTGGATGGAGACATAAGGATACTGGGTGCTAATGGAGAAACAAAAGGATGTAGATTCTATCAATGACAATCCCCCAAATAAATGCACAAATATCCTCAATCTGGTGAAAAGTGCAAAGCTGATTTTATTTTTAAGATAAGCCCATCTTTCCAGACAACCAAAGACCTATCTAATTCATTGGCTACCATCCATGATTGTTCATTTCTTTTTTTCAAGAATTTAATTAAAGGGGCTGAGTGGCGGCACACCTGGTTGAGTGCATGTTACAGTGCACAAGGACCCAGGTTTGAGCCCCAGGTCCCCCAACCTGCAGGGGGAAAGTTTTGTGAATGGTGAAGCAGGGATGCAGGTGTCTCTCTGTCTCTCTCCTTCTCTATCATCCCTTTCGCTCTTGATTTCTGGCTATTTCTATCCAATTAATAAACATAATAGAAATATTTAAAAGAATTTAATTAAAAGTAATTTAGTAAAAGGTGTGTTGGAAGGTGACTCTTGGCTACTGTTCATTGTCAGATTATTTCCCAATGATTTATAATATTGGCTCTTAGCTTAGGAATTGTTATTATGTTGAAGTTAATGTGAACCAGCCACTCTTGGTGATTTTTGCAACCAACTACCTAATTATGACCCAATACCATTTGGCCTTCTCAAGTATAGCAGATTTTCTTGGTATGGGTGGAGGGAAATTTCATTTATCAACCAGGATCTGAAATAGAATCTTGCCTGAATATTGGTTTCTGTTTGTTTGTTTAATTATTGGATAGAGACAGCCAGAAATCAAGAAGGAAGGGGGAGATAGGGAGGGAGACAGAGACACTTGCAACATTGCTTCACCACTTGCAAAGCTTTCCCTTTGCTGGTGGGGGTTGGGGGCTTGAACCCTGGTCCTTGCATATTATACCATGTGTGCTCAACCAGGTTATCTACCACCTGGCCCCTTCGTTTCCATCTGTAATAGAGAGAAAAGGACTGGGATTTTCCTATTAGATAAATGTATGCTGGAGGCTGGGCATTGGTGTACCAGGTTATGCACACACATTACCACGTGCAAGGACCTGGGTTCAAGCCCTATTCCCCTCCTGCAAGGAGGAAGCTTCATGAGTGGTGAAGTAGGTCTGCAGGTTTCTCTCTCTCCTTCCTTCTCTATTTTCCACTCCCCACTCAATTTCTCTCTGTCCTATAAAATAAAATATAAAGAGAAAAAAAAGGCTGCTGGGAGTGGTGGATTCACAGTGCTGAAACTGAACCCCAGTGATAACTCTGGTGGCAGAAAAGAAAAAAGAAAGAAAGGAAGAAATGCTATAAATAGTTATATGTATAACCTTATTCCTGGGGGACAGCATGTTTAAGAGTCTGGAGGAGGTATAGATAGGAACAAGAAGTTAAAATTCAGACAAAAAAAACAAAATAAAGAAGCAACATTCAATAAACTCATTTCTTTAACAAGCAGCTCTCTTCCCCTCAGAAAAAAGCATTCCTTGCCCATTCACCTGCACTCTATCTCATGAAAGGACATAAAGATGTGCCCAAGAGTGTGCCAATGGGAAATGCTGCAGTGAGCAGCTTAAGACCACATGGGAGCCGCCAGCTGCATTCAGAACCCTACCTGTCATCTGCTCCACATGTATTGTTGTGACCCACACAACTTCCTCAACTCTTTAAAAAAGAACAGATACTGGGAAAAGATCTTTTTCAGATTTTTTTTTAAATGATGAGGATTTATAAAAACCTAGGCTGAGGATCAATTACTCCTTTTGGGGGAAAGAAAAAAAGAGTTGAGACGTGATAGAGACAAATGGAGATTAGAATTTTAGAATTACTTAGGCTCCATTAAAAGTTTGCCACATTTATGTATGTGAGTGACTGCAGAATTCAGTAGAGGTGTAATGAAATAGTATCTACTGATGTGATCATCACTGCCAGATATAAGGAAAGCAGACCATAGCAGAAATCTATGCCTGAATTTTATAAAAATATCCAGACTTATGAGATCCTTCACTTCACCTGATGAGCAAAAATCTCTACTGGTAGTAGTTTAGGAATAAAAATATCAGTGCTTTCATCTGTCCAAGCATTACAGAAACAAATGTCATAACCACAGATGTAAACTTTAATGGGGTTAGCATAATGGGTATGCAGAGACTCTCATGCCTGAGGTTCCAAAGTTCCAGTTCAATCCTTCACATCACTATAAGCCAGAGCTGAGCAGTGCTCTGGTAAATAAGGAGTGTGTGTGTGTGTGTGTGGGGGGGGGGGAGATTGGTGCATACTCCCAAAGGGATAAAGAATAGAGAATCCTCCAATGGAGGGATGGGATATGGAACTCTGGTGGTGAGAATTGTATGGAAGTGTACCCCTGTTATCTTACAATCTTGTCAATCATTATTAAATCACTAATAAAAATAGATAAATCTTAAGAGAAAATTTTAAAATGTCTTTGGCATGTTCTATGCACTGTTCCAGCAGATCCTGAATGTTGCTTTCCTTTAGCTGAGACAACTCACTTAAGCTTTTCCCTTCTGACTCTATGAGACTCAGGCACTCTTTGGCAGGGTTTGGACTGTCATGGGCTTTCCTGCTGGGACAAGTACATGGCTCTCATGACTGTGCAAAAGTCCTGCTGATGTGTGGAGCAGGCGAGCCAACTCCAGGGCAGAGGGTGTGGGTGAGGATGTTGGCATCTGCTGTGGAGCATTCATTTCAAAAATAGGAAATGACTTAAAAAAAAAAACAAAACCTGACTTCTGCTTTGGAGAATAGTGATATAATGACAGCCTCACAGAAAACTGGGGGAGAGAGAGAGTGCGAGAGAGAGAGGGAGATATGGAGAAAGAGAGAGAGAAATTTGTCTCCTGGACTGCCGCACCAAAGTCATGTCCCAGAAAGGCTGGTTCCCCAAGTATGCACTGGCTTTGGACAGGAGGACCCTGGGGCACTATTGAGCCTTTAGCTTATCAGCAATAATGCTTGGTGGGCAGGGGTGCAGGCAAAGATGAAACTGGGAGGCAAGATCCCATTTGAAACATTAAAATCCACATGGGGGTTGAGGCAGAGTTCTTTTACCTGTGTACTGTTATTAAAACAAACAGAACGCACAAGCATTTGTTTAAAGCTAAAGGAAGTAGGAACAATTTCTAACCACTACGAGAGGGTAAGTGTTCATTAAGGGCAAAATGAGCATTATTTCTAACTTACAATGTTCAGTCCCCTATGGTGGGAAAAGCAGCTACTGTAAGTATGATATAATACATCATCCCACAATTCGCCCCAGAGAATCAGTAAAACCAGCACTGAGTTGAAATTTATACATTTACACATTCCCAGGTGACTTTATCGTACAGTTTATAAAATATGCTGTTATATTGGACTGTTATTTCCCAGGTTACTAACTGCCAAAGGATGCTCCCGGACCAAACAGTGTCAGGATCACCATGGAATTTGCTGGAAGTGGATATTCTCAATGTACAAATGTGGACACATGTACATTTTGTTTCATCTATAATAGGTGGTTATAAAAACAAGAGGGACAACTGGTCCTTTTGTTTCCTTTTTTTTTTCTAAATTATTTGTTTATATTTTTTAATGAGAGAGAGACACAGAGATCAAGAGACCAGAGCACTGCTCAGCTCTGGCTTGTGGTGGTGCTGGGGATTGAACCTGGGACCTCAGAGTCTCAGGCAGGAAAAGTCTTATGTAACCATTATGCTGTCTCCCCAGTCCCAATATTATTTTACATTATTATTATTATTTTGCTTGCACAAGTTGCACTTGAAAATTGACACTGGATTTTCCAGGAGGTGGAACAGTGTTTTGATAAAGCACTGCATACTCAAGTATGGGGTCCAGAGTCTGATCCCTGGTATTTCATGTACTGGAGTGATGCTCAGATTCTCTGCCTCAATAAAAATATCACATTCTTGAGCTGCACCTTGCTTCTCTACATCAAAAAATATATATTTAGGCAGGCCCTGTGGTCAGTGTAACATGACCTGCAGTAGATTTAAAAAGCAGGGCATTAAGTCATCTTAAAAACTCTTCCACTACTTAGGCAGAAACTATCTGTTCTTACTCAAATATTTCGCTTTAGGTAAGAAGTACAAAGGAATGCTGGTCTCAGTCTTTCCTATGGAAAAGGTTGCCTTTTTTTTTGATAGAGGCTAAGAGACAGAGAGGGGTGAGAGGAAAAGAACAGAGGAAGGAGGACTCCACAGCACTCTCCACCATTTGTGAAGCTACCGTTTTGCAGGGTGTGTCGGGGAATCAAACTTGGGCTCTTATGCATGGTAAAGTGTATGCTCCATCAGCAAGCTGGAGCCCTGGGTTGCCTTTTTGTAGAGGACAAGAAGCAAACCAAGTGTTGGTGAAGCAAAGTGGTCTGGGAGATGGCACTCTCCAATACTTGAGAGTATTGGACTCTCAAGAGTGAGGGTACCGAGTTCAAACCCCAGTAGCATATGTATTAGAGTAATGTCTTGTTCTTTTCCTGTCTCCTCCTACATTTCCCATTAATATATAAATGAAATCTTAAAAAAAAAAAAAAAAGAACAAGGAGCAAGCAAACTGTTTGAAGATTTGTGAGAACTATGTTGGTTATCTCTGGGTGGAGAGCGAAGAAACAGAACTTTGGTGGGGGGTACAGTCTGGAAACTATATCCTGTAATCTTACAATCACCGGCTTCACCGTCTGTGAAGCGACTCCCCTGCAGGTGGGGAGCCGGGGGATTGAACCAGGATCCTTACGGTGGTCCTTGCACTTTGTGCCACCTGTGTTTAACCCACTGCACTACTGCACTACTGCCTGACTCCCATCCTACAATCTTATAAACTTAAAAAAAAAAAAAAAGATGAAGGAGTCTGAAGATAAACTTTGGTAGTAGTTTCACAAATTATCCTGTGGGTAGGACAGAGCAGCACACACTGTAAAATCAAAGCTCGTGTCAAGGGAGCTTTGAAAAATATCATAAAACCTAACTGAAACGCCAGTCTAATAGCAGTAGGAAATGAGGAAAGTGTAAAATGTGAAGTGACACACTCATCTTTCTAGTCTCCTTTCTCTCTTCTCACACAATTATCTTGGCAGGAAACATTTACCACAAAAGCATGAAAGTCAGTTCATATTTTCCATTATGTCCAATGGCAAAAGAAATCCTTGAAAACTTAGGTAGCACAAAACAAAGAACATTTAAAATACAGGAATCAGTTTCAGACAGTTCTTGAAATCCCCAAATCAGATGCAAAGTCTTGCAGTTGTTTATTTTATTTTATTTTATTTTTTAAAAGAAAATACACATTACTCAAAGGAGTGATTTTACTGCTTTTATAAGGTACTGAAAGAGGTTAATCCCAAGAAAAGTCAAATACTCCTGAATTTCACTGGACAGAGATGTGGACAAAAGGCTTAACTACTTAATGTTCTAAGTTAGGAAAGAAAATTTATTTTCTGAGGATGGATAGTGGCATCCCTGTTACAATGCGCAAGGACCCAGGTTTGAGCCTCCAGTCCCCTACCTACAGGGAGAAAACTTTGAGAGTGGTAAAGCAGTGGTGCAGGCCTCTCTCTCTGTCTCTCTACCTCTGTCCCTCATTTTTTATTTATGGCTGTCTCTAGCGAATAAATAAATTAAGATAATAGACACACATAAAAAAGAAAATTTATTTTCTTCTTCTTTTCTAGCTGATAAATGGCTTGTGAACTTAAGGGTCGTATCTGCAACAGCAGAGTTCAGGGATGGGTAAAGCAGCAAGCCAGCCTGGAAATCATGTTTTCCTTTGAATTTGACCTGGAGTCACCTCCAGGCTTCTGGGAAAAAATGACCTTAATGTTCTGGGCCTCAGGTTTTTGTGGCTGGAGTAGGAGAGTCTTATTTATTTTTAAACACACACACACACACACACACACACACACACACACACACACACACACCAGAACACTGCTCAGTTCTGCTTGGTGGTGGTGCTGGGAGTTGAACCTGGGACCTTAGAGCTTCAGGGGTGAAATTAATTTGCAGAACCAGTAGGCTGTCTCCCCAGCCCAAGATAGTCATAAAAGGCATTAACATTCCAGAAAGACAATCTGTGAGTCTATTTCACTAACCCTTGGATCCCAGAGGAACACCAGATTCTCCTGGGCTGATAATTGCCAAATAAAGTAAGGCTTCCTGGACATTGTCATCTTTGAGCCCTACCTTCCCATAAGGCTCCTGGCACAGTGGAGCATCAGCCAAAAGAATACCCACCATCAACAATGAAGAGATGCCCAAACACAGGGTCTTGGGTTTCTTCTTTACCTCAGCTTCCCAAGTGCTATTTGTTTCCTGTCCCTTCTATATAAATTATCTTCCACCTCCTCTGCAAACTAATAGTAGTAAAACTCAACAAAAGAGAAAAGCATTCGCCCAGTTGAGCATACATGCCACAAAGCACAGGAACCTGGGTTTAAAAAAAAAAACAAAAAAAACCTGGGTTTAAGTCCCCCAGTTCCCACCTGCAGGAGGAAAGCTTCATAAGCGGTGAAACGGTGTTTTAAGTATTTCTCTCTCTCCCTCTCTGTCTCCCCCCACACCCTCTGAATTTTTCTCCCTCTCTGTCTCCCCCCACACCCTCTGAATTTTTCTCACTATCTCTATCTAACAAATATGTAAACATAAAAAAAGTGTTGTGAGGAAGTGCATTTGCTTTTTTCTTTTTCTTTTGACCAGAGCACTGCTCAGCTCTAGTTTATGGTGGTGTCAGGAATTGAACCTAGGACCTGAGAAGGCTTCAAAATCTTTTGCGTAAATGACTGTTACCTTCCCAGCCTGTGTTACCATCTTTCGAAGGTAATTCCTGTATATCTTCTATTTAATGTTCCTTTTCAGATTTATGTCATATTTTATTTTATTTTTACTGTGAGGCCAGCACACACACACACACACACACACACACACACACACACACACACACACACACACACGATAGGAAAATTTCATCCTAGTAGATTAGGGATTGCAGACAGATGCACAAAGAGAAACCTTCCCCTTTGGAGAATTTTCACTTCTTTTGGGCCATTCAGAACTGCCTTCTGATCAGGAGGAGGCAGCTGTGGTAGAGTTGCAGCAATGCATTTTACTCACTTCCTGTCACACCCGAAGTGTTACACAAGTGCAGAGGGGGTGACAGACATGTTTCATATCTCCTTGCTTAGCTGCCACGAGTGAATAATAATAAAATACAGGATCAATAACATCACAAAGCACAAGTTCACATTGATGAAAACCTTGACGAGCCTCTAAGAAGGCATGTCAGCCTTCAAGCTCCAAGAAGTCACACAAAGATGAAACTGTTGGGTGTCAAAGCTACTGTTCTGTGCCAGCATGAACGAATGCAAGCTTTAGCATTAACAGGTTGGTAGGAAACCTGCTGTGATGCTTACAGATAATCAGAAGCCATTGACTTAGATCCCTAAGATCAATCCACTACTGGACCAAGTCCACACCGTCAGGCTAGCAGACCTGAGGTCAACTGTCATGGATATTTACAAACCCACGAATTTGCTAGTTCATCATATTGTTTTCTTCTCTGCTTTAAGTAGGTGTACCCATACAATTTATGACCCAAATCAGGGCACTTTGGGGTTTCCAGAGATAGTTCAGTAGATAAACTCACGCCTTGCTGTATGCGAGGGCCTGGGTTTTGATCCCTGGCATCATATGTGAGCGCCATGGACAGCATCAAAGGAATGCCATGCATGGCGAAGCAGTGCTTCGGTGTCTCTCAAAATATAGAGTGAGGACTGCTCCAAGGAGGTGCCCTGCATATGTCTCAGCACTGCATAACAATTTTATTTAAAATTTTATTTTCATCTTGGGGGTCAGGTGGTGGTGCACCTGATTGAGCGTATGTGCTACAATGCACAAGGACCCAGGTTTGAGCCCCTAGTCCCCACTTGCAGGGGGCTAGCTTTGCAAGTGGTGAAGCAGGGCTGCAAGTGTCTTTCTGTCTCCCTCTCTATCACCCCTTCCCTCTCGATTTATGGCTGTCTCTATCCAATAAATAAAGATAATTATATTTTTTAATTTTTAATTTTCATCTTAAAATTAAAATATTCAAAGAAATACCAGTTTCAAGGCCCAGGGGATGATGGCTCAGTGGACAAAGCACTGAAGCTCACAGACATGAGGTCTCAAGTTTGATCCCCACCATCTCATGTACCAGAGTCATGCTCTAGTTTTCTCTCTCTCCTTCTCTGTTTCTCTCTCATTAATAAATAAATAACTAAAGGGGCTGGGGAAACAGCATAATGGTTATGACAACAAATGCCTGAGGCTCTTAAATCTCAGGTTCAATCCCCAGCACCACCATGAGCCACAGCTAAGCAATGCTGTGGTCTTTCTCTCTGTGTCTCTCTTTGACTAAAAAAAAAAATTAATAAAATATTCAAAATAAATAAAGCCTTTAAGAAAAAAATGGGGGGCAGTGGTGGCACACCTGGTTAAGTACACAAGGATCTGCACAATGACTCAGTTCTAGCCTTCGCTCCTCACCTGCAGCACAGACACACAACAAATGGTGAAGCAGGTGTCTTTCTCTCTCCCTCTCAATTTCTCTCTGTCCTATCTAATGGGGGGGGGGGGGAAGGAAGGGAGAAAGAAAATCCTGCAGGTGTCTCCCCCTTGTCTTTGTCTCTTTCTTCCCTCTTCCTCTTTCACTTTCTAGCAAAGTAAAAGAAAAACAAACAAACAAAAATACAAATGACCACTAGGAATGATGGAGTTGTAATAAAGGAGGGAAATTCTATGCCATTTGAAAAGCTGACTATCCAGAATAGCACATTCTCTGGTGGATAAATAGAACTTACCTGTTTACTACAATTTATTTTTAAATATTAAAAATGTATTACCTTTAACATTTGGTGACAGTCCTGTTTTCCAAAGGTCTGTGTGACTGTTAAAATAGATATCCTAACTAAACTTAGAAAACTGTGAAAGTAAATCAAAGGGTCAAGCAAGGAAGGACACTAGGAGGTGTCTGCCTGCTAACTGCTAGCCTTGGGGATCTGTCACCATAACCTCTTATTGCTGCTGCACTTAGTTGACTCTAGGTTTTATTCAATTTTTAAAATATTTTCTATTTTATTTTTATTATCTTTATTAGATAGAGATAGTCAGAAATCAAGAGGGAAGGAGGAGATAGAGAGGAAGAGAAACAGATACACCTGCAGCACTGCTTCACCACTTGCAAAGCTTTGCCCCTGCAGGTGGCGACTGGGGGTTCAAACCCTGGTCCTTGTGCATTGTAACATGTGCTCTCAACCAGGTGCACCACCACCTGGCCCTGACTCTTAGTTTTTGCCTGTTTAATCATTACTGAATGTTTCAATGCTCAAGCCGATCATTTCAGACAGAAAGAGACACTCAGAAAGAGACAGAAATACCACAGCACAGAAGAATCACACATTGTGGTCAGGTCCAGGTTCAAACCTCAGTCACCTACATGGCAAAGCAGACACTCTCCTAGGTGAGCTATCTTGCAAAAATATTTTATTTTATTTTAATGTGGGGGGGAGATAATGTATATAGAGAGGGGTTGGGTGGTCGCACACCTAAATTAAATGCAGATTACAGTGCACAAGGACCTGGGTTCTAGCCCCAGGTCCTCACCTGCAGGGGGGAAAGCTTTGCAAGCAGTGAAGCAGTGCTGCAGGTGTCTGTTTCTCTTCTTCTGTATCTCCTGCTTCCCTCTCAATTTCTCAATATCTCTATCCAATAAATAAAGATGAGAGAGAGAGAGAGAGAGAGAGAGAGAGAGAGAGAGAGAGAAAAGGAGAGGGAAAGGAGAGGGAGGGGGAAAGGGAGGGGGAGGGTGAGAGGGAGGGGGAGGGGAGAGGGAGGGGGAGAGGGAGGGGGAGGGGAGAGGGAGGGGGAGGGGAGGGGGAGAGGGAGGGGGAGGGGAGAGGGAGGGGGAGGGGGAGAGGGAGGGGAGAGGGAGGGGAGGGTGAGAGGGAGGGGGAGGGGAGAGGGAGGGGGAGGGGGAGGGGGAGAGGGAGAGGGAGAGGGAGAGGGAGAGGGAGAGGGAGAGGGAGAGGGAGAGGGAGAGGGAGAGATACAGAAAGAAAGACCAGAGCTCTGGCTGATGGTGCTGGAGACTGAACCTGCGATTTCAGACCCTCAGGCTTGAGAGTCTTATTTGCATAACCATTATGCTGTCTCCCCAGGCTTGAGCTATCTTTAAAAATTATTTACTTATTTTACTTTAATGAAAGAAGGAGAATGATGATGATGAGGAGGAGGAGGATGAGGATGAAAGGACCGAGCACTGCTCAGCTCTGGCTTATGGTGGTGCTGGAGATTGAACCTGGGACCTTGGAGCCTCAGGCATGAGTCTTTTATTTTATTTATTTTTCTTTTCTTTTTTTTTTTTATTTATTGGATAGAAACAGCCAGAAATCAAAAGGAAGTGGGGGTGATAGGGAGAGAGACACCTGCAGCCCTGCTTCACCACTCGTAAAGCTTTCCCCCTGCAGGTGGGGACCGGGAGCTCAAACCTGGGTCCCTGCGCATTGTAACATGTGCACTCAACCAGGTCGCCACCACCCGGCCCTGGCATGAGTCTTTTAAAGAACCACTATGCTGTCTCCACAGGCCCTTAGGTGAGCTATTTTTTCAGTCTATGCTACACATAGCTAAATCTAGTGGTCAGAATCTAATAACTGTCTACTCAAATTAATATTTTACATTCTGTGGTCAAGTGAAATCATTAAGACCAAAATGAGGACCCAATGTCCTATGGTGAAGGAAGATGGAGGTTTGGTGGAAGTTGAGGCTGGTTGACATCTATCTGGAAATGTGGAACTGAGGTTCCATGACAATATCAAGCAAAATTTCCTCAGTGGAGTGGTTAAAATAAAAAAAAAATTAAAAATTAAAGAGCCACCTTAAGTAGAGTGTTTTTCTACATGCAGAATCAATCAAAGCTATGTCTAGTTCACAGATGTTAAAGTATTTTTCTTTTAAATGAATGTTTTAAGGGAGAAGTCTTTTGAAATATGAACTGATTTTTTGGAGTGAACTACGAATAAGAAAATGGGCTTCAGTAAAGAACATCTTCTGAAAAAGAAACATTTAAAGAGTGAGTAATGTCAGAACCTGTTCTAAGTAGAAAAGATCTTAAAAACAACTACAGTAAAAGTCATTAAAAAGATATTTTAAGGCAGTGACTATACAAAGTTTATGAAAGTTATGGACCATAAAATGTAGATATGCATGTACATGTATACACACACACACATTCTCTCTCTCTCTCTCCATATATATATATATATATATATGAGATTTCAAAGACAGATAAAGATGACTATGACACTTGACCTCCAACAAATTCATGGATCAAGTCTTTTGTTTTTATGTAGAAGACCTTTCCAGACAGTGATCTAACAGGAAGCTAAATACTATTCCTTTGCTATTTTTATGTTTTCAAATAGGTTGCCTTCTTTTTTTTTTTTTTATAAAAGATAGCTTTCTTCCATATATAACAGAAGCTCACAAGCTTGAAGAGGGAAAAGAAAATTGGCAAGTGCCTCTTTATTGTAAAGAATACACAGAGAAAACAATTCTTCTTTAGAAATTCAAATAAATTTCAAATAAAATTACCTGCCAGAAAAGTATTGTCTCAAACACCAAGTTGCAGATGCTTCTATGATTCCATCCTTCCCTGTACAAATGACATCACCAATTTATCCCAAGCCCTACCACCTCTAGGGAAAGATAGAAAGAAACAGGTTTGGGGTATGGATCAATCTGCCAATGCTCATGTCCAGCAGAGAAGTAATTACAGAAGCCAGAACTCCCATTTTATGCACCCCCAGAAGAATTTTGGTCCACACTCTTAGAGGGGGAGAGATGTTATGAGGAGATGACCAGAGGGTTCTGAACTCTAGTTCCATCAGGATCCAGAAAGAGAAGAAGGAAAAAGGAAAGACATTCAGAAGTAGTAAAAGGTGTGAAAGAAAGGAAGGAAGGAAGGAAGGAAGGAAGGAAGAAAGAAAGAAAGAAAGGGAAAGGAAAGGAAAGGAAAGGAAAGGAAAGAAAAAGAAAAGAAAAGAAAAAGAAAGGGGGGTCGGGCGGTAGCACAGTGGGTTAAGCGCACGTGGTGCCAAGCACAAGGACCAGCGTAAGGATCCCGGTTCGAGCCCCCCGCTCCCCACCTGCAGGGGAGTTGCTTCACAGGCGGTAAGCAGGTCTACAGGTATCTGTCTTTCTCTTCCCCTCTCTGTCTTCCCCTCCTCTCTTCATTTCTCTCTGTCCTATCCAACAATGACATCAATAATACAACAATAACAACAACGATAAACAACAAGGGCAACAAAAGGGAAAATAAATTTTAAAAATTTAAAAAAGAAAGGGCAGGGCCATAGGAAAAAAAACTGGGCAAATGTATATATATATCAGTAACCTTGGGAGAACTATTGTAGTTTCCAGTGGAGAGAATGGGGACACAGAACTCTGGTGGTGGGAACAGTGTTGAATTGTAGCCTTGGTATCTTATAATTCTGTGAATCAATATCAAATCAGTAATAAAAAAGGAAAGTGTTTATCTAACTTGTATTTTTCTTCCTTTTAAAGATAGAAAACTTTATTTATTAATTTAAGATTCACAGAATGCAAGCCATGTGGTGACTGATTGTGTCCATGAACCAAGATTTCTGAGTAAAAATATTTATAAAAGTTAAGACTATGCAGCTCAAAGATTAGAAAAACCAAATCTGTCACTAAACCTCCTTGACCATTCTCCATCTTTTTTTTCTTAACACTAGTCACTTCTCTGCTCAGCTCTGGCTTATGGTGGTATGAGGGGATTAAACCTGGGACTTCAGAGCCTCAGGCATGAGAGTCTCTTTGTATAACCATTATAATATCTACCCCTAAAATACTCCAGTTTTTATTGTTGCTAGATTGTAAATCAATTTGGAGAAGCCACCATAGAAAATGTTGGGGGTGGGCAGGTGGTGGCACACCTGGTAGAATACATGTTATCATGTGCAAGGACCTAGGTTCAAGTCCCTGATCTCTACCTGTAGAACGAAGCTTCAAGAGCAATGAAGTAGTACTGTAGGTGTCTCTCCCTCTTTTCCCTTCCCTCTCAATTTCTCTCTGCCTCTATCCAAAATAAAACATATATATATATAGGTGGGGACCTGAGGGTTCGAACTGGGATCCTTACACAGGTCCTTGTGCTTCGCACCACCTGCGCTTAACCTGCTGCACTACCGCCCGATCCCCCAAATAAATATTTAATAGAAAGTGTTTCTTTAGAAAAAAATTAAGTGGGTCCAGGTGGTGGCGTACCTGGTTGAGCGCAGGTGTTACAATGCACAAGGACCTAGGTTCAAGCCCCCAGTTTCCACCTGCAGGGGGAAAGCTTCACAAGTGGTGAAGCAGTGCTGCAGGTGTCTGTCTGTCTTTCACCCTATCTCCCCATTCCCTCTTGATTTCTGGCTGTCTCAAGCCAATAAATAAATAAATGTTGTTAAAATTCGGGGGCTCTTGCTGGCCGGGCTAGCTTCACAGGCGGGTAACAGAGACACGGAGACAACGGCTGGGCAGGGAAGCTGTATTTCTTTATTCAGGAACAACAATTCATAAACTAAACCAAACTAATCACCAAACAGAACTCTGCTGTCTCTTTGCGGCGGCGCAAGCACTCTCTCTTACTCAGCAACTCTGGAAACCTGGAACTCTGCAACTCTTCAACTCTGGAACTCTGCAACTCTTCAACTCTGGAACTCTGAAACTCTGGTGGGGTTCCTTCGGGGCGGGGCCAAGCAGGCCCGCGAAACTAACTGGACTGATCCAATTCTCTTGGCAGGGGAGAACTACCCAATGTAAAGCATACAACAAATAAAGATAATAATTTAAAAAATTTTAAGTGTAGAGGCTTAAATGGGATCACACACACAGTTATCAAAGATGCTCCAAACCAGTGGTATACTTTAAAGACAGGAGTGAGAGGCTTCCGACTGACTGTGAATAGATGATGAGCAGTTCCAATCTGATGCCCCTTCCCCTAAAGCAATCTTTGGTTGTATAATAAATATATTGTGTTCAGGTGAGGAAATCGATCTTTAGTATTCACTGGTGATCAGGCCATCTTTCTTTGTGTATTAAAATTAAACTATCATTAAATTAAATATATCCTTTTAAACATTGTATAGCTTTTAGGTGTATATTATTGAAAATCAACATATGTGCCACTTTTGTTCTGTTATTATCTATCTACCCTTCCAGAAGCCACTAATTGATCTCATAGTCTAAAAGTGTCTTATTTTGTTCCTCTGATTCTTTAATAGTGTCTATTTTTTAAGGCTCAAAGGACAAGGGCATGGCCCTTTGCATGTTACCCTCAAAGACAGAGGATACTCTTCATTATTCTCTTTGTAGAGCACAAGTGGGGTAACCCAACCATGCAGTTTTCTGTAGACCCATTCAGCCAGAAGCTGTTCACACAGCTGTGCTACAGAGACACGAAGCTGGGACACACAGGAAGAAAAAGATGAAGAGTTGAGCACTTGTTGCTGTATCAAATGTAAGGGTTTCATACACTTTGAATGCCAACCTAAGTCAGCTGAACCAGTTCATCTGAGGTCAGCTTTCCAGACTAAATACACGGACAGCCCCCCCCCCCCCCACACACAACAAAAGTTACCAACAGAGATGAGGAGGACTAATGGCTGCTTGATGCTGACTGGGAGGGAATGGGTAGGACAGACAATGTGCATCTTTCTTATATATTTTTTGCAGTCACAGAGCTTCACAAGTGGTGAAATAAAAGCTGCAGATGTCTCTCTATTTCCCTTTCCCTCTAAATTTCTCTCTGTCTCTATTCAATAATAGATAAGTAAAATAAACTTTTTTAAAAAAGAGGCTAAGACACAGAAGTAGAGAAAGCATTTTTCTTTTTTCTTCATCAATTTAAGAGACAGACAAAGCCTTCCTAGGCTCAGAAGATGAGATACATAACAATGGCTTATAGTAAATACAGTTGTTGGTACATGTATAAAATTTCTCAGTTTCCTGAAAAACACTGTCACCCCCTGCCTAGGTCCATTTCCACCATCATGCACCAGGACCTGTGTTGGGCATTACGCCAGCTCCCCCCTGCTCCATTGCTTAACTCTGTGGTCTATTTACATGATCATTGTTTTGCCTGAGACCCGCTCTCCCTGCAGGGTATTGGTTTAATCCCCACTGGTTAGATGGAGCTTGCTACTTTCAAGCTCTTTTCTTCTCCCCACCCCCTATCCTACCCATTTCCTTTTCCGACCTGCTACTTCCACTTCAGAAGATATAAAGGCAGATCAATAAGGCAGCATTGCATTGCATTCCCGCTCAGCCACAAGAGTTCCTGGTTCCTCTCCTGCCTCGCTGAGTGAGCAGCAGCCTAGGTTGGCTCCAGCGGAGTTCTCTCCAACCCAGAGAGCACATGCCTGGGAAGAAACACCCTCAGGCTAGCCCGGCAGACCTGAAAGCCCTTCTCCTCCTTGAGTCCTTTAGTTTGGTGCAATATAACCCAGTCCAAGTACTGCTTTGTGTTTCCCTTTCTGTTCTTATTTCTCAACTTCTGACTGTGAGTAAGATCATCCTATATTCATCCTTTTCTTTTGGTTTATCTCACTTCACATGATTCCATCAAGCTCCATTCAAGACTAAGGTGAAGAAAATGAATTCATCATTTTTTTTTTTGCCTCCAGGGTTATTGCTGAGGCTCAGTGCCTATATTACGGATCCACTGCTCCTAGAGGCTATTTTTCCCCTTTTGTTGCCATTGTTGTTGTGGTTATTATTATTGTTGTTATTGATGTCATTGCTGTTAGATAGGACATAGAGAAATCAAGAGAGGAGGGAAAGACAAAGAGGGGGAAAGAGACACCTGCAGACCTACTTCACTGCTTGTGAAGCAACCCCCGCCCAGCAGGTGGGGACCCGGGGTTCGAACCAGGATACTTAAGGCGGTCCTTGCACTTGGCGCCACATGCGCTTAACCCAAATTCATCATTCTGAATAGCTGAGTTACTCTATGTTTCTTAAGTGCAGAGCCACAGGTCTTAAAATTCTTTGGCATCACAATTCACAGACCACCCTCACTGCTGATCCATTTATGCTCTATGGTAGTGGTGATTTTATTAGCCATTTCACAAAAAACAAACCCATCTTCTGGAAAAGATGTGGAAGGTACTAAGGAAAATGGAGAATTATTATAAGCCAAATCTGCTGCTTCACTTCCAATGAACGACCAAAGCAAAGGTGTGATAAGGCAGATTCTAACACAGGAAACAACAATTAAAGACTTTCAGTTGTTTTTTCTGATAAAGACAGAATATACACATACATGCCCAGGCTACCCCCCACACAAGTGGCATGCAGCTCATTGCATTAATTATCACTTCCATGGGAAGCTGGCTTCTTAAAGCTGAATTTCTCACTGTTGCAGGGTTTCTCCTCCCCATAGCGGATTACATTTTTTCAAGCACTAAAACATCATGCTTAATAAATGGGAAATTGGTTGGGGCTAGCAGTGATAGATGAAAAAAGCTCTTGGCAACATCTATTCAGGGAATGGCATCAAAAGTTCACACTACCTTTTAATATTTCCCTGCTGCACCTGCAGACATTTAAAAATGCTAAGGGGCCATGTGGTAGTGCACCTGGTACAGTACACATAATACAGTGTGCAAGGACCCAAATTCAAACCCCCTAATCCCTGCCTGCAGAGAAGCTTCAAAAATGGTGAAACAGTGCTACAGGAGTCTCTCTTTCTCCCTCTCTATTTCCCCCTTCCCTCCTAACTACTGTCTCTATTCATAAAAAAATATATTTTTTTAAATAAAGGACTTTAAAAATAAAGATGCTGATGTTTAGGGCCAAGGAGATTACACAGTAGAGGCATACAGGACTTGCATGCAATGTTTTATTTCTGGCACCAACAACATGCAGAGCTGAGCTGATATATACTTGACAGAGGAGTCTCCGTTCATGTGAACTTAGGCTGCATGAGCACTAAAGATGAAGGTGAGGAGCCCTGATGTATAAAAGGGGGGGTTGAGAGATTTTGGTCTCGTACTCAGGTGTGGGGCTATTCTAAAAGGATGAAATTTAGGGTCCTTGCCTAGAGTCGGGGGAGGGGGTGGCAGCAAAGAAAATGGTCACTGTTAAAATCACCCAATCAACTTTGCATTTGAAGACAGTTTTTGACTGATTTACTGGCAATGTTAAGAAAGGCAATTAAAAGGGAGGTGTATGTTTAAGTAGAGCTGAATGTAATCCAAGCTTAAGTAAAATGACAGCTTGGCGAGACTTAACACTAGATCTCTAAGGCTTGGCGATCTGTGGGAGAACAGCACATTTTAGAGTTTTATGGGGCTTCTGCAGAGATGTAGGATTTATATTGAGATGTGTGTGGGTTTTATGTCCTGTGCATTTTATGAAGCTTCTAAATCATTAACCTTGTTTAGGTGAATGTGTCAAAATATGCAAAAAAAAAAAAAAAAAAGCCAGAGCTAGTAAAATATTCAGTACACTGATTGGAAGGCTAGAGGGAGCTATGGAAAGAATTTTATGGAGTCACATTCTTCGACATCAGAAATTAAATCCATCCGATTGAGTATAGATGATGAAGATAATATATGTCAAAAGTAAGGGCAACTTAAAATTTTTCCTGAGCCTAAGAGTTAAGAACTAACACAATCTTTGCCAGATATTTCACCTCTAATTGACAAGACACATTGGGATAGTTTACAGAGCTGGTGCTGACCCTACAATCTGAGCACCAGTAGTCAGGAAATACTTGTTGGAAACTATAAGCTTATCCTGGGGAGGCTGGGAACCCCAAATGATCCCTAACACAGCACAGGGGGCAGCCAAGTTAGTTACCTTCTTGAGAAACAATATGATGGTCTAGAGAGTAGTCTCAGGAAAAGGTATAGGGAAGGAGAAGATAGAAATGGTGTGGTCTTGGGAGATGGCTCAGTGGATAAAACTCTGTACTCTCAAGCATGAGGACTGAGTTCAATCCCCGGCATCACATGGACCAGAGTGATGTCTGATTTTTTATCTCTTTTCCTATCCCTCTCATAAATAAATTTAAAAAATATTTTTAAGACGGAGAAAACAGAAGTGGCTAACGAGAGACTTTAGTCCAAGAGGACTTACTGGCACTATCTATGAGAATATAAGTGAAAGAAGAACAGTGTGGGCCTATATGAGTGTCCCAGCCAGTGTGTGTCCTATGTGCAGCTAGCTTCTTCTGACACAGAGGATGGGTCCATCTGTAGTTCTGTGCTGCCATGATGGACATACCAGGTTTCTAGACAATAATAAATGCTAGAGATCTCCATGGTTCTGGTTTCTCAAAAGAATCACTAGGTTTGACAAATCATTGTTTGATTCTATGATGTTAAGATGAAGTATTAAAATGTTTAAGAAGTTGATGAAGAGGCGCCAATAATTATACAGGTGGAATAATAGCCTCAACATGACATTTCTTGCATAACCAAGCAGTGTTTTAATCTGCTACTGTTGGTGGAAAGTTCATCGCTAAGTTACCTTGCTCTTCTTCCTTTTAAAGAAGTTTTAATTATCTTTATTTATTTACTGGATAGAGACAGCCAGAAGTTGAGACAGAAGGGGATGATAGAAAGGGAGAAAGACAGAGAGAGAGAAAGAGAGAGAGAGTGAGAGGCCTGAAATACTGCTTCACCACTCACAAAGGTGGGGACTAGAAGTTTGAACCCGGATCTTTATTGCAATGTGCTCTCAACTAGGTGCACCACCATCTGACCCCACTGCTTTTCTATCTTAAACACTATCTTTGATGAGGACCTCTGCATTGTCAACTTCAGTTTCCCCAGAAATCACTACTGTTATAATAGCCAGGAGAGGTAACAGTGAGGGTTTCTTTCTCTCTCCCTCCCTCCCTCCCTCCCTCCCTTCCTTCCTCCCTTCCTCCCTTCCTTCCTTCCTTCCTTCCTTCCTTCCTTTACAGAGCACTGCTCAGCTCTAGCTTATGGCGGTACAGAGGAATGAACCTGGGACTTCAGAGACTCAGGGATGAGTCTCTTTGTATAACCATTATATTATCTATTTCCCCCCGACCAGGGTGAGGATCTCTGTGACATATGATACTTCTGCAGTCATTCTGTCACCATGCAGAGACAGTCTGAGGACACACCAGCCAGTGTCTGGCAGACTGGAATAAGATTAAGAGTCTGTGTCTCTATTCATTAAGCTATTAAATATTCAATCCCCAAAGTTACTTATCTTAGGGGAAAAAAAAGGTTTTACTTTAAATCTGATATATAGGCATGTGTATATATATATATTCTTTTTAAAATATTTTTATTCATTTATTATTGGAAAGAGACAGAAATTGAGAGGGGAGGGGGAGATAGAGGAGAGAGAAAGAGATATCTGCAGCCCTGCTTCACCACTTGTGAAGCTTTCCCCCCTGCCGGTGGGGACCAGGGGCTCGAACCTCAGTCCTTGTGCACTTTAATGTGAGCACTTAACCAGTTTCACCAGCACCTGGCCCATATATGTTTGTGTGTGTGTGTGTGTGTATACACACAAATATATATATATATATATATATATATATTTCTTTTTCTTAGTATCCAGTGTTAGAAAAGGTAACTAAAAATTCTAAATATCTTGATATCAAATAACTAATCCATATATATATATATATTTTTTTCTCATTCCTGGGTTGCTTTTTTTGGTTTAGAGACAACAGTTTTCAAGCAACGGTCCTCAAATAAGGCAACACCATCATCACTATGGAACTTAACAGAAATGTAAATTTTCAAGGTTCACACCACCCTCTTAAAAACCTAAATCCTGGGGTCTGGGTGGTAGCACAGCTGGTTAAGCGCACATGGCACAAAGTGCAAGGACCAGTGTAAGAATCCCTGTTCTAGCCCCCAGCTCCCCACCTTCAGGGGAGTAGCTTCACAGGCAGTGAAGCAAGTCTGCAGGTGTCTATCTTTCTCTCCCCCTCTCTCTATTTCTCGCTGTCCTATCCAACAACAGCAATAACAACAATAAAGACAACCACGGCAACAAAAATGGGGAAAAAGCCTCTAGGAGCAGTGGATTTGTAGTTCAGGCACAGAGGCCCAGCGATAACCCTGGAGGCAAAAAAAGAAAGAAAAAAGAAAAAGGAAAAAAAAACAACAACCCATAAACCTCAAGGTAGGTTCAGTTATTGACCTGTGTTTAAGGTAAGTACCCCAAGCATTGCTGATGTTCTCTAAAACTTAAGAACAAATACTATGGGATACACTACTTATGATATCAGGTAGGAGTCAATATTAATCAAAAACATGTGATGTGACTAATGCTGAACCAAATGCTGAACTACACAAAATGGGTTAAACAGATGTCCTCCTACTCGTCATTTTCCAGACAAAGGAAGTATTATGATACATGAAGAACAGAATGGCGAGACAAAGAGCATGCAACAAACTCTCAAGCTCTAACATCATTGCTACGTAGAGATAATGAGAGTATTTGTAATGTCTGAAGAAAATAGATGGACTATGATTAGGAGGCTGCAGGAAGAATGGACTTGAAAGAAGACTATTTCAGTTAGCCTGGGTATGGTTTTTGTTTTGGTTTTTTATTTGTTTGTTTTGTTCTTTGTCCTGATGAAGATGAAATCAAGGAGAGTGAATACAGTAGAAATTGTCCAAAGAAGTGGAGAGGCACATAACTGGATGGAGTGAAGCACTGTGTAAAATATTCCTGAAAAGTGTACATATTTGAACAGGGTACTGAAGAAGGATTGAGAAAGTATGAAGTAGGCTGATAGAGACGTATGGGGTGGGGTGGGGGAGGTAGCATAAAGGTTATGCAAAGATAGTCTAATGCCTGAGGCTCCAAAAAAAAAAAGATAAGAGAACGACTTGTTTTCTGGGTTTGAGGGAAAATTCTTTCTTTCCCCTTTCTTTCTTTCTCTCTCTCTTTCTTTCTTTCTTTCTTTCTTTCTTTCTTTCTTTCTTTCTTTCTCTCTTTATTTTTTACTCGAGTACTGCTCAGCTAGGCCTATGGTAGTAAGCAGGACTGAATTTGGGACTTTGGAGACTCAGGCATGAGAGCCTCTTTGCATAACCATTATGCTATCTACCTCCGCCAAGGAAAAAAATTCAAATAAAGGTTCACAGAATACCATGCACAGTATGAAGTTGTCAAGCAATCTGTAGGATCTAAGCAGAACTACTTTGTTTTATTTTCCATTTCAAAAAAACAGTTTTAAAAATATTTTACTTATTTTAATGCAAGAAATACAGAAAGGAAAGAAAGAAGGAAGGAAGACACTTCTGAGCACTGCTCAGCTCTGGCTGATGGTTGTGCTAGGGATTGAACCTGGGACCTCAGAGCCTCAGGGATGAAAGTCTTTTACAGAACTATTATGTTGCCTCCCCAGCCCCTAAAAATTGGTTTTAGGAATCTATTTTATTTCATATAAGATTGAAATTCACATGAGAGAAAGGGAAGAGAGAGAAGGCAGAACAATAGTTTGGTATACGTGGTGTAGGGGGACTGAACCAGTAGCCACAGGAATGCAAGTCCTGTGCTCTATCAGTTGAATACTTTTTCTGACCTCCAAAACCGCTAACTTTGTTAGTGGAAATAGGCTGAGCCTCCCATGACATCCTTAAGACTGCCTTGACTGTCGTGGAGCAGAAGGATAATATGGAGATGCTTATAAACCAGGTAGGGAAAGAAGAAAAGAAAAAAACAAACACACACACACACAAAGAAGAAGAAGGAGGAGGAGGAGAAGTAGAAGAAGAAAAAGAAGAGAGGAAAGGAGTAGGAGGAGGGGGAGGAGGAGATGGGTGGAATCTCAGGCATTTACTGGTTTTGGAATGTATGTTTTGCAAATAAGAGGAAGGAGTTAATATACTTAGACATATATCAATGATAAAAGACAATATGGCAGCAATCTGGACAAGTACCCCCAAAAGTCTGAAGTAATTCTGACAATTTTTAGCAAGAAGAATTTTCCATATAGACATCTAACAACAGAGTTCTCTACCCAGCTGCTATTAGAATTTCCTGGGCAATTCTTGGCTTCAGCTTTAGTGTAGAAGCTTTCTCTATACTAATTAGCATTCAGTATTTGCATATGATGGATGTGCTTGGTTATGGATATTCTAAACAAGCCGTTCCAATATTTTTGATGAACAATGAGGACTAAAAATCATTATTTGAAAATGTTAGAAGGGGGTGGGGGTAGACAGCATAGTGGTTATGCAAAGAGACTCTCATGCCTGAGGCTCCAAAGTTTCAGGTTCAATCCTCCTGACCACCATAAACCAGAGCTGAGCAAGAGCTCTGGTTAAAAAGAAAAAAAAAAAGTTAGAAGGGAAGGAGGAGCTTGCTGGAAGCCACAGTGACTTACACACAAACATTAGTGAATGTGCAAACATACCCCTAAAATCGTGTAATTGTGGAAACTGTTGTTAAATCATGGGAAAGATTATTTTAAAAATTACTGAAACCAAGAAATCTAAAATGTATGTATCATGGATAAATTGAGTTTCTTACTCCTTATAAAAGATACAAATGAAAGAAAGTGAATGAAAGAAGTTTTTAAAAAAATTTTTTTTTACCATGTTTGAAGACTTTAGTTAGATCCCCAAACACCATATGAGCCATGCAAAGGGGCAGCTTCGCAAGTGGAGAATTGTGCTATGGTATCTGTCTTTTGCCCTTTGTTTCTAGACCTTTGTCTGGAAAAAACTAAAGGGAAATAAATTCCTTTCCTTCCTCCCTCCCTCCCTCCTTCCCTTCCCTCCATCTTTCCTTCCTCCCTTCCTTTCTTCCATCACCAGGGTTTCACCACTCAGCCAAAATTCTTCAGATAGAAAAAGAAAAATAAGGACTCCGCAGCACCAAAGCTTCCTCCAATATGGCCAGACTTGAACCTGGGTCATGTGCATGGCAGAGCAGGCACACTACTCAGGTGAACTATTTTGCTTGCCCTCATTTTCCAATAGTAGAAAGGACCCATTATTCTGTCTTAAGAACTGGCAGTAGTAAAGGAGCTGGTTATGAATAGGATGTATCAACATTTCCTTCTGTAGGTCTTCACATTAGTCTTAATAACATTTGGGGATAGGTTTTTGCATAAATAAATCCATGGTTTGTGGTCTTCTGAGAAGTGCACCAGGGAAGAAAGGAGCACAAACATGCCTCAAGGATCTTGGAATTTACCAGAGCAATGTGTCCTTCACACAGTTGAGAAATGAGCAGCATAGAAGGCAGGACAGAAAATTTCCATGGGGCAGAAGGAACTTGAGAGAGGACTGGGGGCGGGGGGAGGGGGGGATGCCAGGATCCACAGTGGCAGAAAGGTTTGATGGGAAACAGGTTCCTGAGAGGGGCCAAAAATGGCTGGGTAAGGAAGGGAGGAGGAATACACAATAAGAGGGTAGCTCTAAAAGTCCTGAGGGCTGCCTGGTCCAGCCAGGCTGGTTACTACAACACCTACATTCCTCTATCAGTGAATGGTCCAGGAAAGATAAAGTGACTTTAGTTTAGTCTGGAGATCCCTCTCTCCTAAAAGAAACACACGATGCCTCATCTGGATGAAATGGTTGGCACTTCTGCAGTCTTTCTGCTACTAAACAGAGGACTCAGAAGCAGATAGTGGGTAGCACAGTGGAATGACAATGACAACCTGGACTCCTCTGGGGACATCCCAGAGCCACTGAATGAAGTCATCAATGCTGAGTGCTACTGACCTGCTTCTGGTAATGAAAAAGATGATCTCTCATTACTGCAAAAGGAAAATTGCTTTGGCATTTTGATGGGACTTTTATTTGCACTTAAAAAACATTCAAATGGGAGTCAGGTGGTAGTGCAGCGGGTTAAGCACAGGTGGCACAGAACGCAAGGACCAGCATAAGGATCCCAGTTTGAGCCCCCAGCTCCCCATTTGCAGGGGAGTCTCTTCACAGGAGGTGAAGCAGGTCTGCAGGTATCTATCTTTCTTTCCCCCTCTCTGTCTTCCCCTCCTCTCTCCATTTCTGTCTTATCTAACAATGATGACATCAATAACAACAATAACCACAATAACAAAACAAGGGCAATAAAAACGGAGCAAATAAATAAATACTTAAAACCCCAAAACATTCAAACATGAAACTCTAGAAAGATGAGTAGAATTATTTATTTATTTGTTTGTTTATTTACCGAGCACTGCTCAGTTCTGGCTTATGGTGGTGTGCGGGATTGAATCTGGAATTTTGGGGCCTCAGGCATGAGAGTCTGTTTGTATAACCATTATGCTATCTACCTCCACTTCTTTTTTCTTTTGTTTTTCTAATATGATGTTGAAGAATGAAGCCAGGGGCTTTGCACACATGAGACTTACCACTGAGTCACTTCTACAGCCAAATTTCTTTCCTACAATTTTTAGATAAAGATGGTGAGAGAGGAATGAGCGAGAGACCAGAACATCACTCCTTGGTGTTCCTGTGGTGCTGGCTGCGACACACTGATGTGGTGTTGAGGACCAAAGTTGGCCTCACATGCACTTTACCCAGTGTCACCTCTAATCCCTGCAGTGAATTCTTGAGGGCCTATAAACTGAGCCCATTAGTCTGGATTTTGTGTTATGGCCAAAAAAGATTTTATTCATGAGTCTTGTGATTAATCATGCCACACTTTGAGATCACCTGAAAGAAAGGAGGAATAACTGGATTTACTGTGGCTTGGGAAGTGGCACAGCAGACAAAGCACTGGCTTCTCAAACATATTTCAAGTTCTATTCCTAGCAACACATGTGCCAGAATGTTGCTCTGGTTCTCTCTCCATCTCTTTCTCATAAATAATCTCCATCTATGTCTCATAAATAATTTTTATTTTATAAAAATATTTTCAAAAATTTAAAAAACAATTTCATTTACATATTACAAGTTCATGAAATTACTCCCTAATTTTCTTATGGGACAATAATAGTCCCATAGTCTTGGGACTAAAAAAGTTGAGACTAAGCACAAAACAGTATAGACCCAAATAAGATATGAAAGCATGTATCCTGGGACCTTCTTCTCTTTGCTTTGCTACAACACTCAATGTCACTAACCTGAGGTTCCAAGATCCCTGGTTCAATCCCCAGCAAGGCCATAAACCAGAGCTGAACAGTGCTTTTGGGAAAAAAAAAAAACTCATTAGAAACTTCTTTGATAATGCGGCACCTTCTTTGGCATAAGCAATTAGAAATTAAATGCTCAGGATAGCTCATCGAAATGGGATGTCCCTCCATCTTCTCAAGCACACACAAAAGTAGTCAATAAGCAGCTGCTAAATTGATTTTTTAAAAATATTTATTTACTTTCCCTTTTGTTGCCTTGTTTTATTGTTGTAGTTATTACTGTTGTTATTGGATAGGACAGAGAGGTATGGGGGGGAATACAGAAATGGGGAGAGAAACATAGACACCTGCAGACCTGCTTCACCGCTTGTGAAGCGACTGCCCTGCAGGTGGGGAGCCGGGGCTCGAACCAGGATTCTTATGCTGGTCCTTGCGCTTGGCACCACCTGCGCTTAATCCACTGTGCTACTGCTGGACTCCCTAAACTGATTTTTAAAGCCTTACCAAAAGGAAGTCCTTGCCTTGTGCCCTAGAGTTGCTAAACCCAAGATGAAAGTAGAAAGTTGAAAAGAAAAAAAAAATTCCAGTTGCTTTATTTCACATGAAACCTACATCCACACCAGCTAGAGTAATGCAATTAAGTAATTATCTTCTCCATGCTCCCAATAATTATCTTCTCTAACCAGTTTTTTAAATATTTTCCATTCAACTTTCCTTTTAAGATGAACAATACAATTACTAGACTATTGATTCATTTACCCTTCTCTCTAAGAAGCCTCAGGTAAAGCACAATTATCAAGGCAAATAATTACATGCTGTACATGCATCATTCCTGAGATCAAAATCTAGGAGGATGGAATTTCAGTCATATATTTGGGCCAAGAAACTTTAAAAGAGCTGACTGCCAATATCTGATGTTAAAGGAAAATATGAAACCTGACTTCAACAGAAGCTCATTGCTTATTTTATTGCTGCTGCTGCTGGGCTTTATCACTTCAGGCCGACTTTTTCAGATAGAAAGAGATAGAAAAGGCCTGGGCCCCACATGACATAGCAGGAGCCCTCCCAGCTGAGCTAACTTGCTGTCTCCACTCCACCTTTCTAAAGCTTAACCAACAACTCTTCATCCTTCAATTGAGGGACAAGTGTCACCTCATTTTCATTCAAACCTTCACTAATTGAGCATTCATGACTCAATACAGTGTTCATGCTAGGGAGATCAGGACTCATAATACAACCTGCATGTTCATGAAACGGTGATGGAAGTCATTATGACAAAGTGTAACTGAAATTAATTACCTGTGCTACGGATGGGAGCTGAGAGTTACAGAAAAGCAGAGTGGGAGATAACCCAACTCTCTCTCTCTCTCATCTTTAAGTTATCCCTGAAAAGGAGACGGTGTGGTCTTCAAAGACATGTAGCAGATGAAAAGGCAAGAAGAGAATAATGGATGGGGGTGTGTAGGAAGGAGTTACAGAACATTCACCCTGCAAGGACCAGATGACTAAGGGCTTTGTATGCCAGGCTATGGAATTTGGATTTTGTTTTGAAAGCAGTGAGAGTCACTCAGAAGCCACCAGACTGGGTTGGTGTTTAACAATTAATGTTCTGGCTAATCTGAAAATTGCTTTTTTTCTTTCTCTTCCTCCCTTCCTTCCTTCTTTCTTTCTTTCTCTTCCTTCTTTTCTTTCTTCCTTTCTTTTTCTTATTTTTATTTATTGGATAGAGACAGCCAGAAATCAAGAGGGTAGAGGGAAATAGAGAGGGAGAGAGGAAGAAAGACATCTGTAGCACTGCCTCACAACTTGTGAAGCTCTCCCTCTGTAGTTGGGGGTGGGGGCTCAAACCCGGGTCCTTGCACACTGTAGCATTTTGTACTCAACCAGGTGCACCACCACCTGGCCCCCTGAGAATCACTCTCTCAGCATGGAAGCAAGGAAACTCCTTAGGAACAACTCCATGGTGGAAGTGTATAGTTGTGAGGTTTGCAGACAAGTATGGGGAGGGCTGAGCCCTAAGGTATGGATGATGGTCCTCTAAGCAAAAGGAAAGGACATCTTGAATCTAGGGCAGGACACCACAAAGACTTTGGGACTCCTAAAGCTGCCTTGGGGGAAAACCCTTGAATCCTGAGGTCAATACAGAATTTCATGCCTGTATGGACTATAAGAACTTCACATGTCATTCTGCTCACTGGGCATAAGCTGTACTGTATAGTGTAATCGGTTTCCAACTCAACCATTCACATCCTTTGTCTCATAGGCAAAGAAATAAGAAAATATTGGTGGTTGAGTAGGGTGCAAACATACTGTCCCTGGGCAGAAAGAATAAGAAAGACATGATACAGGCCACACCTACAGGTGCTTATAACAAGATATCTGTTTCCACAAACCAGCCACACCTTGACTGTGTTTTTGTGTTACACAACCTTCAATAATCAGAAGCACATTAAGCTTTCTGTAGCTTCTCACTTTCCTATTCCTACTTTCCACTTGAAACTAATCTATGCTTTTAACTATCGGTCTCCTTTTATTCCTTTCACTCTTCCCTTTATTAAGGCGATCAGGCATCACTACATGGAAAGCTGACCTAGTAGGTACAAAATGCTTAGTACAGTGCCTGACAGACATATAGAAGGCACTTTCCTGTTCCTGAACATAAACCTTGGAAATCTGCTGGTTCCATTGTCTCCAATTTGTTACATCTACACTTTTTATACTGGTATGTATAGAAGGTGTACTACATGGGTACTGGGGCACTCAGTGGGAGAAGGGACACTCTAGAAACATCCCTCATTTGCATTCACTTCAGAGACCAATGCTGTACTCTCTTAGGACATGCGCTTGGATGATTAATCTGTTGTCAATGAAGTGCCTTACAGGAAAGCATGAGAATAGTTAAGTCATTAGATCAGAAACTGTCTTTGCTTTCCCTAGGAACTCATCTGAGCAGCTGGCAAATAACTATTTTTATGACTTGTTTCTCTCTAACATGTAGAAATATTTGACATTATATTTCTGTTGCACATATGGCGATAACAAAAAAGGCAGCTGCCAGAAGGGCTGGGTGGGAGGAACACTCTGGGTTTCTTTTCGTTACTGGGGCTGATTTTTTTCAGATAGACAGATAGACAGACAGACAGACAGATAAAAAGACAGATCAAACACAGCACCAAAGTTTTCTTCAGTGCAATGGGTAACAGCCTGAATCTGAGTTATGCTCATGACAAAGCAAGCATCCTGTCCTAGTAAGCTATTTTGTCACCCATACTCTGACTTTGCAGAAGGGGAAAAAGCCCTGATCCAGGGTATGGGGAGCAAAGAACTGACTTATTTGCTATAGTCAAATAAATGCTAGGAAAGGCAGTGCCAAGGGTGGGGAGATAGCATAATGTTCAGGCAGACTCTTATGCCTGAGGCTCCCAGATCTCAGGTCCTAAGTCCCAGGTCCCAGGTTCAATCTCTGCACTACCATAAGCAAAAGCTGAGCAGTGCTCTGGTAAAAAAGTCAGTGCCAACAGCTATCCAGATTACTCTCTCATCACTGGACATCATATTGTTGTAAATCTGTCATAAGAGCATTATTTCATATGCAACTGAGAGACTATCCAGGATGGGAAGTTGAATAGTGGACCCTCATATAAAGTTGGGGCACCAAAAAGTCATAAAGAAATAAGCTCACCTTCCATACGCCCACAGGGGGAACAATGTTAGGGGAAGATGACCAGAGGACTCTGAACTCCAATTCCATCAAAACCCCGAGACCAGGACTGGCTAAGCACACATATTACACTGTGCAAAGACCCAGGTTCAAATTCCGGGTCACTACCTGAAGGGGGAAAGCTTCATGAGTGGTGAAGCAGGGCTGAAGATCTTTCCACCCCCTCTCCCCCCCATTCACTTTCTCTTGGTCATTATTCAATAATAAATAAATTTTAAATAAATAAATCTATTTTAAACAAAGACCCCAAGACCAAAGAGAGAAGAGGAAAAAAGGACATTTGGAAGTAGCAATAGGTATAGGTGTAACTTAAAAGGAAGGGAAGACAGGACCATAGGAAAAAAAAAAGAGCAAATGTGTATATGTATATGTATATGTATATGTATATGTATATGTATATGTATATGTATGTATGTATGTATGTATGTATGTATGTATGTATGTATAATAGTTAACCCATATCTATGACCTTGGGAGAACTACTGCAGTTTCCAATGGAGGGAATGAGGACTGAGAACTCTGGTGGTGGCAAAGGTGTGGAATTATACCCCTGCTGTCTCATAATTTTGTACATCAATATTAAATCACAAATGAAAAAGAGGGAGGGGGCTGGGTGGTGGCGCACCTGGTTGAGCACACACGTTACAATGCGCAAGGATGCAGGTTCGAGCCCCTGGTCCCCACCTGCAGGGGGAAAGCTTCACAAGTGGTGAAGCAGGGCTGCAGGTGTCTCTCTATCTCTCACCCTCTCTATCCCTCCCTTCCCTCTCTATTTCTGACTGTCTCTATCCAATAAATAAAGATAATAAAAAAAAATTAAAAAAAGAAAAAACGAGAAGGAGGAGAAGGGGAAGACGAAGAAGAAGGGGAAGATGAAGATGATGAAGAAGAAGGAGAAGAAGGAGGAGGAGGAGAATAAGAAGAAGAAGAAGAAGAGGAAGCAGCAGCAGCAGCAGCAGTAGCAGCAGCTCACTGTGTAAAGGGGGGGCAGAAGAAGAGGGGAACTCTTCTGTGGATCTGTACGTTAAGATCTTATGGATTTGTATTCATGCTACTATTGTGATCCAAACACCCTATAAACTTCTGGTCTTTGCTTGGCTGTGTTCCAGGTGACTCATAGATACCAAATTTCAAGAAGAGGTGGACTTGGTGGGGGATGGTGTTGAGGAGACAGTATAATAGTTCTACAAAAAGACTTTCATGACTGAGGCTCTAAGATCCCAGGTTTAATCCTCAGCATCACCATCAGCCAGAGTTGAACAGTGCTCTAGTCTGTCTCTCTCTCTCTCCCCACTTGTGTATCTCTCTTATTAAAATAAAATGTTAAAACATAACAAAAAAAGGAGAGGCTATACCAATAGCCTCTATAAGATGCATCCCGGTTTCAGATAAATTAATACATTAAAAATAATGCCAGATTGGGAACACAAATAGAAGTCTTTGGGCATTGTGAGCTACTTGGTATCTAGAGCTAAGAATACAAAAGCCCAGGAAGAGGGGCCAGACAGTGGTGCCCCCAGTTGAGAGTATACATTACTGTGTGTAAGGATCCAGGTTCAAGCTCTCACTTACCACCTGCTGGGGGGGGTGCTTCATGAACAATGAAGCAAGTCTTTAGGTATCTATGCTTCTCTTTGTCTCTCCCTCTCCTCTTCCCTCTCAATTTTCTCTGTCCTATCTAAAAAAGAAAGAAAGAAAGAAAGAAAGAAAGAAAGAAAGAAAGAAAGAAAGAAAGAAAGAAAGAGATAAAGGGAAAAAGAATAAATGGGTGCAAGGAGCGATGGATTCCTTGTACAAGTACCCAGTCCTAGTGATAACCCTAGTGGCAATAAAGAAAAACAAAACAAAACAAACAACCAAAAGTTCAGGAAGAGATCATGACAGAATCCACTGTCTAAACAGTAAGATAGGGGTGTAACATGTACAGCTGGTTCAAGTGCAAAGAGTGAAAAATCAGGGTAGGGCACCCATCACTCTGCTGCCAAGGCAGGTCAATCCTGGCCCTGAGCCTCTGTCCATTTGCATGCCTGACTTTAAAAGCAAGGAGAGAACCTCTCCAATGTCAATTCCTTATCAATGAAGTGCAAGTCATTATATATATATATATATATATATATATATATATATATGTAATTTTTGTTTTTTTCCTCCAGGATTATTGCTGGGGCTCAGTGCCTGCACCATGAATCCACTGCTCCTGGAGGCCATTTCCCCCCCCTTTTGTTGCCCTTGTTGCTGTAGCCTTGTTGTGGTTATTATTGTTGTTGTTGATGTCGTTCCTTGTTGGATAGGACAGAGGGAAACCGAGAGAGGAGGGGAAGACAGAGAGAGAGGGGGAGAGAAAGATAGACACCTGCAGACCAGCTTTACTGCTTGTGAAGCGACTCCCCTGCATGTGAGGAGCCGGGAGCTCGAACTGGGATCCTTACGCTGGTCCTTGTGCTCTGCACCACATGTGCTTAACCCACTGTGCTACTGCCCGACCTCCTTAATTTCTTTTCTTTTTTTTTTTTTAAATCAGAGCACTGCTCAGCTCTGGCTCATGGTGGTGCAGGAGATTGAACCTGGGATTTTGGAACCTTAGACATGCTATCTATTCCCACCCCAAGTCATATTTTTTTCTAGGCTTAATGAGGACATAAAGTGTGAAGCTGTATTTAAAAGAATCTTTCAGACTTCTTAGGCATGTACCATCAAAAAGTTATACTTAGGGGCCAGGCAGTGGCACACCCAGCTGAGTGCACACATTATCATGTTCAGGGACCTGGGTTCAAGCCCCTACTCCCCACCTGCAGGGGGAAGCTTCATGAGTGGTGAAGCAGTGTTACAGGTATTTCTTGCCCTTTATCAAAAGCAGAAAGAAAAAGAAAAGAAGAAGAAGAAAAAAGACTTTCTGGAAGGGAAGAGTTCTGCAGACACTGAACCTCAATGGTTCAGTAGCATTTTTTTTTTTTTTTGTCCCTAGTGGGAGGAGAAAAAAAAAGCTGTAGGAAGAGAAGAATTATCACACTTAAGCTTGATGGAAATATCCTAAAGGGCTCCCTTTAGCCAGGTTATTGTTTATTTATTTTTTACTTGTTTATAATTTTCATTTAGCAGAATGATGTGTTTAAATCAGACACTTAACAGATCCTTATTAAGTGAGTGAATAAATAAATACTGCTAATACCTGGCCTCAGTTCTATTTGAACCTAAATTCCTGAGGGCTGGTTATCCTTAGTACTGAAAACAGAAAATATAAAGTCCACCCATCCAGAACAGGATATATTTATGCTTAAACATGTATACAGCATTCACACACACACACACACACACACACACACACACACACACACACACACACCTTGGTCTCTCCAAAACCTACGCCTACAACAAAACCAAAATGCTGCCTGGTATGACATGATGTTTTCATAGCAACAGATGGAAGGCAGGTTCTAGGAGGCAACTTCACAACTGGATCAAACAGAAGACAGTCATCTTTAGAATGGGAGGGGTGTTCACTACTGTTGGAAAAAGATCTCTGGGCCCATCAAACAGCAGGTTAAAGAGAAGAGAGTAGTGCCCTGGTCTAAGAGCACAGAGTGCAAAGTGCAAGGACCAGTGTAAGGATCCTGGTTCAAACCTCCAGCTATCCACCTAAGGGGGGGGGGGTTGCTTCACAAGCAGTGAAGCAGGTCTGCAGGTGAATTATCTTTCTTTCTCCCTCTCTGTCTTTCCCATCTCTCTCAATTTCCCACTGTCCTATCCAACAACAACAACAGCAACAAAAATGGGGGGGGGGGAAGATGGCTGCCAGGAGTAGTGGATTCGGTAGTGGGGCAGCAAGCCCCAGCAATAACCCTAGAAGGAGAGAGAGAGAGAGAGCAATGTCTACTTTCTACCCTCCAGAATATCCTGTTTCCTGTTATTGGGGTGATTAGGGAAAGAAGATTCTTGTCTAGATACATGCCTGAAATGGAGGGGAGAGAAGGTACTGGGCTGGGAATAAGACTTGAGGGGATGGAAGGTGAGAAGTTCTACTTCCAACCAGAGGGGTGCCAGCTACTCTAGAGGGGGCCTATCTTTTAGGGATAAGACTCAAAGGGAGAGTGGAGGTTGGGATTTATCGTGTCTGTGTCACCACCTATAAGGCTCTGAGCAACTCTGTGCATCAAATGAAGGACAGGATCGTCTAAGGTACAGTCATATTTCATACATATTTCTAAGGTATAGTCCATATTTCAGGACTTTAGAAATTCATTATATATCATCATCATCATCACCATCATCATCACCATGGCTATCACTGGGGCTCAGTGTCAGCACTAGGAATACACTGATTCTGGCTGACATCCTCCCCCATACCCCTTTCTTTCCACAGTACTTGATAGACAGAGAGAAATTGAGAGAGGAGGGGGTGAGAGAGAAAATGAGGCAGAGAAACACCTGCAGATCTGCTTCACTACTCATGAAGAATCTCCCCCTGCAGGTAGAGAGTGGGGGCTTGAACTGGGGTCCTTGCTCATGTAAATATGTGTACTCAACCAGCTTCGCTACTTTAGAAATTTAAGGATGGCAGTACTTAGAGGCCAGCTAAAGGTGCTACTCATTCTCTCTTGCCCAACTCCTTTTTTGTGTGGGAAATAAGGAATGGATGCTAAGGACAAATCAAACAAATAAGAATGAATGAAAACATATACAGAATTGTTAAAAAGAACAAGGCAGAAGGAGAAGACTGGGAAAAACTGGTGTGTACACACAGAATGCAAAGAAGTTTCTAAATTCATTAAAAAGTGGATGTTAGAGGTTCAAAATACAAGTGACAATTTGGGAGACAGTGGCTACAATTAGAAACAATTAGAGCAGTCTAAAATGAGGGCCAATCTCGCACAGACTCATCAAACACAGTATCTCTCTCAATTCTACACAACCAGGAGTGTAATCATTCTAATACATGGCCTGAAATTTCTTTCCATTCAGTTGATTCTGAACATTTGTTAGAAAAACTGTATTTCAGGGTATTTCTATGGGACCTAGCTGAGTTAACAAACAAGAGAAAGGCAGAGACCTATCTAAAACACAAGATTTTAAATATGTGGGAACTCTCAAGTACCGGTCTTTCTAGACATTCTTTGCAAAAGCAGGTAAGTGGAAATATGCTTTTTTTAATATAAAAATTTAAACAATGGATTAACTATCAGAAGACCCAACCCATATTTCCTGTGAATTGGAGTAGAAAAGAAAAACATGGAGGCCTGGGCTGTGTCCAGTAACAAATATGTTTTCTGGGAAACTTGGAAAGAAGGTTTATTTCACTTCAGTCAGGCTGTCAGCGGTGTTTTTGTTGGACTCAAGTTCTTAAAGACTTAGATACTTCCTATTCTCAACCTTGGGCTTACAGATAAATACTTAACAGTTCTTATCTAAGGACCCTTCTTGATAAGGATTTTGGAAAAATGTACTAAAAACTAAATTTAAACAAAAACTTTCCTGAGACTGCAATCTTTCCCTCATGAGGAAATCTGGCTCTTGGTACTAATTGCAGAAGTTTGCTGCCAGAGAGGGGAAACTTTGGAGGGTCTGGTATTTGCCTTTTTTTTTTTTTAAGTTTAATTTAATTTAGCTCTTTATTATGATAGAGACAGAGATAAACAGGTAAGATGTGGGGAGAGAAAAAGAAAGACAACTACAACACTCTTCCACTGTTTGTGAAGCTTCCCCCCTGCAGGGAGACCAGGGACTTGAACCTGGGTCCTTGCACATGGTCATGTGTGCTTTACTAGATGCACCAACATGAACAATTCTTTTTTTTTTTTTCCCCCTCCAGGGTTATTGCTGGGCTCAGTGCCTGCACCATGAATCTATTGCTCCTGGAGGCCATTATTCCCCCCTTTTGTTGCCCTTGTTGTTGTAGCCTCCTTGTGGTTATTATTGCCATTGTTGATGTCATTTGTTGTTGGATAGGACAGAGAGAAATGGAGAGAGAAGGGGAAGACAGAGAAGGGGAGAGAAAGACAGACACCTGCAGACCTGCTTCACCGCTTGTGAAGCGACTCCCCTGCAGGTGGAGAGCCGGGGGCTCGAACCGGGATCCTTACGGCGGTCCTTGCGCACGTGCACTTAACCCACCACACCACCGCCCGACCCCCAACATGAACAATACTTACTGCTGCATACCTTTAGCAGCATGCAGATCTCAGAGCATCATACAAGGACTGATGCTTCTGACAATCATATTAGGTTCCACTGCTATCACATCATTTAGAAATCAAGGGATATGGGAGTCGGGTGGTGGCGCAGCGGGTTAAGCGCACGTGGCGCAAATCGCAAGGACCTGCGTAAGGATCCCAGTTCGAGCCCCAGGCTCCCCACCTGCAGGGGAATCGCTTCACAAGCGTTGAAGCAGGTCTGCAGGTGTCTATCTTTCTCTCCCCCTCTCTGTCTTCCCCTCCTCTCTCCATTTCTCCCTGTCCTATCCAACAACAACATTAATAACCACAACAATGTTAAACAACAAGGGCAACAAAAGGGAAAATAAATAAATAAATAAATATTTAAAGAAAAAAAAAGAAATCAAGGGATATGAGTGGGGTCATCCCATACTCATTTTTGTCTTTCTGAATTATCTCACTTAACATAATTTCACTCATAAGCAGGGGCTGAGAAAGAAGAGCAGAAAGGGAAACTCAAAGCAGAATCTGACAGAGCTTGGAGTATGTCACCAAAGTAAAAAATCTCTGGATGGAGGGTGAGGGTAGATGGTCAGCTTCACTAGGGGGATGGGAGACACAGATCTTTGGTGGTGGGAATGGTGTTAATATACACTCCTATTAACTTATAGTCTCACTAATTACTACTTAATTAATATGAGAGGGAAAAAATGGATCGAATGTCTCAAACTTTTTGATGCATAGAACAAAATTAAAGAAAGAAATCAAAGGATAACAATGGCTAGCTTGTTCCAGGCCATAAAGTAAGTCCCTGTGTCAAGGGAATTGTGTGGAGTTGTACCCCTCTTATCCTATGGCTTTGTCAATGTTTCCTTTTTATAAATAAATAAATAAATAAATAAATAAATAATAATAATAACAACAATAATAATAAAAGACTGTAACTTTAATGACTGTCTAGATTCAAACTCCTTGACCTTAGAGATGGAATGTCAGTAGTGGTTTAGGAAGCAAGGTCTGTGTTTGCTATTTACTAGTTGCATACTAGTTGCATTTTTAAAGGGGTTTAATGGTTTGTTGTTGTTTAACATAACTTTTTGGATCCTTTCTGCAGTTTCCTGGCATACACAAGATTTACTAAAAACTTAGGCAGGGCTTCAGTGAAATAGCTAATTTGGGATAATATGTATGAGACCCGGGCTTGAGCCCAGATGCTACCACACTGGAGGAAACTTCAGTGCTGTGACTCAGGGTGGGGGTAGATAACATAATGGTTATGCAAAGACATTGTCATGCCTGAGACTCCAAAGTCCCAGGTTCAGTCCTCCTCACTACCATAAGCCAAAGCTGAACAGTGCTCTGGGAGAGAGAGAGATTGAGAGAGAGAGAGGGGAATGTCATATCATGAGTCAGCATGCAAATTTGAGTTTTCTCTCTTCCTTTCCCTCTTGATAATAAGCATCAGGTATACAGACCACTGAGGATATTTGTGGAAGACAAAGCAGGAGGTCAAAGTTTCAAAACTCAGTCGTAAGGGCTGAGCTCTCTCAATAAGAATCTGTGCATAATTTAGTTGGGGCAACCGCTAGCCTCTTAGTGAGGATGCATTCATTTTAAAAACATTTATTGACTGACTGACATATGTGTGTGAGAGAGAATCAGAGCTTCACTCTGGCACAGGTGATACTAGAGATCAAAATCAGGACTTCAGGCCTGAGGGGTCAACATTATATCCACTGCACCACATCCTGGGAATATATATATATATATATTTTAATATTTACTTTATTTATTTATTCCCTTTTGTTGCCCTTGTTGTCTTATTGTTGTAGTTATTATTGTTGTTGTCGTCGTTGTTGGATAGGACAGAGAGAAATGGAGAGAGGAGGGGAGACAGAGGAGGAGAGAAAGACAGACATCTGCAGACCTGCTTCACAGCCTGTGAAGCGACTCCCCTGCAGGTGGGGAGCCGGGGTTCGAACCGGGATCCTTATGCCAGTCCTTGTGCTTTGCGCCACCTGCGCTTAACCCGCTGTGCTACAGCCCGACTCCCTATTTTTTTTCTTTTAACTTCAAAAGAATATTGAGAAAATTAGTATTGATTTTTACCAGAGCACTGTTAAGTTCTGCCTTATGGTGGTACTGGGGACTGAATCAGAGACTGAATCAGACCTCCCTCATAAAAGACTTTGCATCATCATTATGCTATCTCCCCAGCCCAAACTATGAAATGCAATATAGATTCTTAGATTTAATAATTAAAATGAGTTACATAATAGGCTTTGATAGCTAGAAATGTTACTATCCAAAGCTTGTCCTTTCAACAATTTGCTGTAACTGCAGAATGTTTTTCCCCCCCATTTCCTATTTTACCACACTGGTGAAATTTACTAAAATACATGTGTTTTGTTCAAACTAGATTTTGAGTAAAGGAGCAAAAAAGTTTAAGAAACATAAGAATTTAATTATAATGAAAAATATGCTGAAGGGCTCCACAGGTACGTGGATTCAAACCTGGTTTGCTAAAGTGTAGACTGGTAGAGCCTTAACTGTAACTGTGCAAAGTCCAGAGGTGGGGTAAGGAAGTTTGAGTTGGACAAACTTTAATGTAGACACAGCCTTGATTTGGGATAGTTCTCTATGTTGCTCTGAGACACGGGACATGCAGTTTAGCCTCTCCAGGGTCTCCTTCTCTGCCAGATAGTGACCAAATTCATACTTGTTGAAGGTGGTGATAAATTTGTGAGATGGGGAGTCGGGCAGCAGTGCAGTGGGTTAAGCACAGGTGGCACAAAGCACAAGGACCAATGTAAGAGGATCCTAGTTGGAGCGCCTGGCTCCCTACCTGCAGGGGAGTCACTTCACAAGGGATGAAGCAGGTCTGTGGGTGTCTATCTTTCTCTCCCCCCTCTGTCTTCCCCCATCTCCATTTCTCTCTGTCCTATCCAACAGTGACAACATCAATAACAACAATAATTCAATAACTACAACAATATAACAAGGACAACAAAAGGGAATAAATAAATATTTTAAAAAATAAAAAAAAATTGTGAGATCATGCAGACAGTACAAGGCACACAGAAGTTTAGTCAATGGCAAGCGACTGTATACGAGTAAAAGTTTGTCCATCCCAGAGCATAACAGGAAGAAGATGGATGTCAAAAGTATCTTTCCTTTTTTATTTTAACATTTATTTATTTTATTGTTTTTTATGGAGGGGATTAGTGGTTTACAATAAAGGCAGTTGTTGGTACATGTGTAAAATTTCTTAGTTTTCTTCAACACTCTCAGCCCCAGCCTACATCCTCCTCCACCATCACGTACCAGGACCTGACAGCCTCCCTCCCTGAGTCCTTTACTTTGGTGCAATACAGCAAAACCAGGTCCAAGTTCTCCTTTGTGCTTCCATTTCTGTTCTTATTTCTCAACTTCTGTCTGTGAGTGACACTCTTAGACAAAAACACCTTTTCAAAGAGATCTATGCACAGTTATGTTCACAGCAGAATAATTTCTAATATCTCAATCTTGGAAATAAGCCAGATGGCCAAAACAGATAAGTGATTAAGAAAGTTGTGGTAATATATACACAAAGAATTAATACACAGCAGTAAAAAAAATATGGCATCATCCCCCTTGCCTCATCTTGGCTGAAATTTGAAGGAACCAAGTAAAGTAAAATAAACTAGGAGAATAAATATCAGATGGTGCCACTCATAGGTGGGAACTAGGAAACTAGAAAAGAAAGGGAAAACACAATGTGAGCCCAGGACTGGGTGTGGCATATTGCAACAAAGTAAAGGACTGAGAAAAGGGTAGATGAGAAGGTGGGGAAGAGTGTTGGGGGCCCAGTGCATGAGGGCAGAGAAAGATCTGTGATGTGCGAATATCCTGGTTGTGGTAAGATGAGACTTTGAACCATATGTCAACAACTATCCTGTAACCTATTACTTCTCTAATAAAAGTTTTTAAAAGAAGAAAGAGAGACAGAGAAACAAGAAACAGACGAGTAAACAAATGTGGTACAAAGTGAGATTTGAAGCTGCACTTACGATAGGCTTTGTTTAGGGAAGGGTAAACTCCTGATGAAAGAAAAAGGAAAACAAAAATCTGGCCAGAGAACTGTCTATTAGTCACAGAAAAAGAAGAATGGGTTATCCTGAAAGGTTCAGATTTTTCATCTCACATTCCCTCGGATCTCTATTCCTTGAAGAATTAAGAACAGAGTAGAAATACCAGTATGAAACAATTGAAATGGGGCTGGGTAGTGGTACAGCTGGTAGAGCATTCCAGTTGCCATGTTCAAGGACCCAGGTCTCCAGGTGTCTATCTTTCTCTCCCCTTCTCTGTCTTTCCCTCCTCTCTCCATTTCTCTCTGTCCTATCCAACAATGACAACAATAAAAATAGCAACAATAACAACAAGGGCAAAAAAAAAAAAAAAAGAGAAAAATCGCTTCCAGGAGCAGTGGATTCCCAAGCCCCAGCAAATAACCTTGGAGGAAAAAAAAGAAAGGAAAATAAAAGAAACTCTTGAGTTCTAAAGGCTTTAAGTCTTTTGCAAAAAGATGAGAGAGAGAGAGAGTAAGCGAGCGAGAGAGAGGTTGATTCCCAGAGCATCGCTCTGGCATATGCAATGATGGGATTGAACTCAGGACTATTCTTGAGAGCCCAATATTCTATCCACTGTGCCACATCCCGGGCCAAAGAACTTTAAGTCTTCTTTTCTTTTTTTTAGTACTTGGTTACATGTTCTGAAATCCTAGTGGTCACAGATTCTTTTTTGTGAGGCTGACTAATGAATTTCCCACACATGCCATCTCACTATTATATGGAACTCAAACCTGACTCCAGTGCACATGGAGACTGAGGTCACACTTGCTTAACTACAGTCAGTAATCCTCACAAAGCCCAAGCTTTATGTTATTTTGGTGGCACCAATATAAAGAGCTTAAGATTTGTATGAACTTATCTTTGAATATAATCACTAACCGTTCAGTCTACTATCCACAGTTATCTTTCTGGTGTCACCTATTCAGTGGTTATTAGCATATGAGGCCCAAAAGAACAATTCGTTTTTTTTAATGATGCTTCAATTATTTTAAACATTTTATTTTAATTTCCTGGCTAGAGACAGAGAGAAATAAAACAGGAAAGGGGAAACAGAAAGGGAGAGAGAGACACCTATAGTACTGCTTCATATTCATGAAGCTTCCTCCTGCTGACGGGAACTGGGGATTTGAACCCGGGTCCTTGTGCACGGTAATGTGTGTGCTTAACCAGGTACACCCCCACCCAGCTCCAAGTACAATTCTTAGACACACTAGGGTCCCCAAATAGTCAAGAGGACTTCAGATAGGGAGCCTGCAAATAAACGAGAGTTTAAATTAAATACCTTAGACTTCTGGCTTGTGCTAGGGGCATTCTGGTAGTTTAATCACTACTTGAGATGGACTAAATGGGAGAAGACAAATAAGAGTATGTACCTATGGTACATAAACTGAGGACCAACATCCAATCAGGAATTTGATTCATTCCATTAGAAAACTCTTTAGATCAAGAGTAAAACAGAAGAAATACCAGAGTAGTCACAGAGATAGCTCAGTGGGTAGGGGGAATGCTATGCCATGAGCATGATCCAGGTTTGAACCTGACACCATGTGGAAGGCATCATAGCATCAGTGTCTCTCCCTCTCATGCATGAGGCCCCAGGAGAGAGAAAGAGAGACAGAGAGAGAGAGAGAGAGAAATGGGAGAGGGGAGAAAAGAGTAAAACTGTCAGCAGGGCTGTAGTCATTGGAAAAAAAAATGAAAGAAAGAAACGCCAGCTTATTTCTCCAAACTTTACACTGGTAATATAAAAGAAAAAATTAAATATTGATTTTTTTCTATATATAGGGAGAAACTGAGAGGTGAGGAGATAAAGAGAGACAGAGAAGCACCCGCAGCACTGCTTCACCACTTGTGAAGCTTCTCTTCTGCAGGTGGAGGCTGGGGGCTGGTAACATGTGCACTCTACAGGGCAGGCCACAGCCCAACACCAGCACTGCTAATTTTATTCCCTCAATGCTTTTTTTCCCAAAGACAGTCAGAAATCAAGAGGGAATGGAGATAGGGAGAGAGATAGAGACACCTGCAGCCCTGCTTCACCACTTGGAAAGCTTTCCTCCTGCAGGTGGGGACCAGGTGTACCACCACCCCAGCCCCCTCCCCCCCTTTTTTTTTTTTTTGCAAACAGTGACTTGTTGTTCACCTTTGCCTATGAGATAGGTTTTAGGCAAAGAATTGTTAAAAAGTTAATGATCCATTGCAGGATGGGGGGGGGATAGGACTGGGCTGTGGTTAGGGACACTGAGAGAGGGGGAAAGAGAAAGAGAGAGAGGAAGAGGGAGAGGGAGACGGAAAGAGGGAGGGAGAGAGGGAGAGAGAGAGAGGGAGAAAGAGAGGGGGAGAGAGAGAGAGAGAGAGAGAGAGAGAGAGAGAGAGAAGCAGTGGGTAGGCAACAGTGTTAAACATAGTCTTCTGGGCTATGAAGACCCAAACCAAACAACTGAGAAGACAATAGAAGAACTGAAACCAGTCAAATACACTTGGAAAAACGATCCCACCTGAGCAAGATGCTGTTGGAAGTATTTGAAAATCACAGTGAATCACGAACATTTTAATAAGCAAAGTATTGTATATCAAGTCCTAGAAAAATCATAGTAATGCTGACTTGAGGAACTCTGTGTTCCACCGATGCTACCCACCCCCACAAATCATCAAATATCTTTCTCTACTCTGTCCCTCCTTCAATGCTGGAGAGCTACTATGATGACAGCACCCATTTGATCCTAAGAGACTGGCACACTTGGGGCTGGGTGGTGTCACACCTGGTTGGGCACACATGTTACAATGTGTAAGGACCCAGGTTCGAACCCCTGATCCCCACCTGTAGTGGGGGAAGCTTTGTGAGTGGCAAGGCAGGGCTACGGGTGTCTCTCTGTCTCTCTCCCTCTCTATCACCCCCTTCCCTCTCAATTTATGGTTGTTTCTATCCAAAAAATAAATAAATATAATTAAAATAATAATAATAATAATAAAAGAATGATACACTTAGCCCTTCAGCAAGTGCCGGCTCAACTTTGAATAAACACACAGTTTCAAAACTGAATACAACTGGTCAACTTCAATTTGATGATAAGCAAAGGAACAATGATATAAATCACCTAAGCCCAAGTTCAAAGGCACTGTAAATTAACCCCACCTATACCCCTGCCATTGTTTGAAGGCAATTGTGGGCTATAAAGGAAAAGAGGAGGAGGAGAGGGAGGAGCAGGAGGAGGAGGAAGAGGGGGAGGAGGAAGACGGGAAGGAGGAAGGGGAGGAGGAGGAGAAGAAGAAGAATCAGTCCTACAAGAAACTTTTTAAGTGATCTGAGTGTTTCTCTAAGAAGAGAGGCTTATGTATGGTTCAGGTTGTCTTTTCTTTTTTTCTTCCTCCAGATGCCATGGATACGAACAGCTAATGACGTTGGTTTTAGAAACGGATGCAAAAACTAAATAATAAAAATAAAGAAAACAAATCCATTTCAACCATTAAAAAAAAGGCAAGGGGAGGCCCCCATGTTTAAGGTTTTCCTACATTACAGGGTATCCTCAGTCCTTATTAGCAAGTTTATTTTCTGAAGAAGGCTGAGAGTTCCACTTCTGAGAAGCAGCAGACTGGACTGGGGATTACAGGAAAGGATCAGCTTTGCCTTGGGGCAGAAGAGACATTAGGCATTAGAAGACAATGCGCCAAAGCTCTACTACACCCAGTGCTTACAAACTTGCCTACTGAATGGAAGCATCTTTTCCTGATGACAAATGTGGGTGTTTGGGTGTTCTTTTAAACATTGAGCAAGCTCTATCACTCATCATCACTTACAGGTCGCTCGCTGCGTGGGTGTCTGCTGTGCATCATGTGTGAGTTGGGCACCTAGGAGTGACTGTTTTCCCATAACTGCAGTTTTTGTTGAAAAATAATTATGTCCTGATCCAGATTCTGACTATGAGACAATACCCATTTCTTGGTTCACAAATAGGATCTGGCAGCTAGTACACCATGGAACGTTCATGTCTGAAGCTCTGGGTCTAATCCCCAGTGCCACATGTACTAGAGAGGTGCCCTGGCTTCTTTCTCTCACTCTCTCATGTGAAATTCTCTCTATCTCATATGAAATGAATAAAGGAAAGGAAGATGGGAAAGGCTCAGAGAGAGCACACCTTGCATACATGAGGCCCTGCCTGGGTTCAAGTCCTGATACCAAATAGAAAACACCATGGACAGGGGTTGGGGAGATAGCCTAATGGTTATGCAAAAGACTCTCACGCCTGAGGCTTTGAGGTCCTAGATTTAATCCCCAGCACTACCATAAATCAGAGCTGTATCTCTCTTGTTAAAATAAGTAAAATTATTTTTTTAAAAAAAGGAAGCACCATAGACAGCACTGTGTGTGTGTGTCTCTCTCTGTGTGTGTGTGTCTGTGTGTGTGTGTGTCTGTGTATAATTCTATGGACAGTGGCATGGCATATTTTCTCTCTTTCTCCACCCACCCTGCCTCTACCCCAAAGAAAGAATGCAAAAATTGTCCTGGAAAAGCCATTAGACTGTGCATGCATGAGACCCTGTGTTCACCCCCTAGTGCCACATAACACAAGTATTGTTATCAAAGAAATAAGTGTGGCCCACCTGCCTCCTCCTGCTATTTGCCTCCTGCAATTAATTCAGCAGGTACTTTGAGGGTCAACTCTCACATGTGTTGTGACTGACAGCAGGTGGCCACTTATTGCTTTGCTAACTTCCCACAATGAGCCTGGCTTCATCCACAGGGTGACTTCATCAACACTGGTGACAGACATCAGTCAGAATTCATTTCTTCCTCCACTCTGCCCACCTCCCCCACCCCACCCCCTGGAAGATTTTCTATTCTATAAACATGTCTTCTGCATCCACGCCCCCCCCCCCACAAAAGTGATAAGGCCTAAGTGGAACCTACTCCTGAGAGAAACCTGAACAGGAAACATGAAAACAGAAATAAGCATTTCAGAGTGCATCTATATGCAAGTCAGGATCAGAGTTCCTGCAATGGTGAGAGGTGTGGAGTGGCAGCCTGTCTGCCTGGGCCAACAGTGGGAACAACACAGCCCAGAGTTGTTTTTCTTACACCCTCCTTTTGTTTGTGCTCCCCTCCCTCCCTGAGGAAAGAGGAGCAGCTGGCTCCTTATCACCATCAGGTCACAGTAAAGGTGACACTGGGCTCTTCCTGTCAGGCTGGCTTCAGGTCAGGAGCAAAAGTAACTTAGACCAAGGAGATACACCCACATAAGCAAGGGCTGACATTTTTGAGAAAATTAATAAGGAAATAGTCTTTTTTTCTTTTCATTTTTCTCCCTCCTCACATCTCCCCCCCAAACCAAAATAGCACCTCTCATCTCTGGCTATTGCTGATGCCAGGGACTGAACCTAAGACCTCTTGCACACAAATTCTGTGTAGCTCCTCAGCATATTTTTCTCTTAAATGTTCTTGTTTAATTTGACTATTTTCATTTATTTTAGAGACTGAGAGGAACTGAGAGGGAAGGAGGGAGGGGGAGAGAGAGAGAGAGAGAAAGAAACTTAAGCACTACTTTGCCACGCATGAAGCTTCCCCACTGCAGGTGGGGTTCAGGAACTTGAACCTGTATCCTCGTGAACTATAATGTGTGCACTCAACCAGATGCACTACCACCAGGCCTGGTATGTTTATTTAAAGATTTATTTTGTTTAGTTTGTATGAGAAGGCGAAGGGAAAGAGCGAAGTGTGACACCCCCAATATATGTGGGAACCAGGAGACTTGAGGCTATCTGCCTAGATACTAAAAGCCAGGCTTTTAGACGTTACTCACTTCTTTCGAAAAGATTAACTGATTGACTGATGATTTGTGACACCAAGGTTATTGCTAGGGCCCCAAAACTTCATGGCTCCTGGCAAACTTAATTTTTAGACGCATGAAGAAAAACAGAGAGACAGAAGCTGAGAGAGACAGAGAGAGGAGAGACACCACAGCACTGCTCCTTCACTTGGGAAGTGAGTCCTGATGCAAGCGATTCCTCCCATATTGCGGCTGGGGGCTCAAGCCCGAGTTCTTGCATATGACCTTGTATGCACTCCTGGGTGAACAGCCCTCCAGCACTGGTCCCTCATTTCATTTTTTTTCCCAATCCTTTTCTTCCTCAACTAATTTTATTTACCTTTTCTCTTCTTTTCTCTAGTTCCTCTTTTAATTGGCATCAGGGTTATCACTGGGGCTTAGTGCTGGCACTATGAATTTACCGCTCCCAGCTGCCATTTTTCCTCTTAAAAATTGGGCGGGGTGGGGCAGGTGGTGACACACCTGATTGAGTGCACATATTGCAGTGTGCAAGGATCCAGGTTTGAGCCCTCGGTCCCCATCTGCAGGGGGGAAAGCTTCATGAATGGTAAAGTGCCGTTCTAGCTTCGCAGGCAGGAGACAGACGACCAGAGACTCATGGCTGACATGCAGTTCAGTCTTTATTCATGTGGAACGCAGCACAATCTAAGCTAAACTAACTCTAATCACAATCCTGTTCTTATATATACTCGCCAAGTAGGGTGGAAACAGGATGTGACGGAGAGAGGGTGGAGCGAAGAAAGACTGGTGGAAATCAGGGTGTATTTCAGGAGAAATTAAATCAGGAGAGAGGGCAGAACAAAAAGACATTGTGAACCAGTGGGGATTAAACCAATGCCCTGCAGGCAGGACGGTGCTTAGTTAACAGTGGTTATATAAATAGAATACAGTGTTAAGCAGGGGGGATTAAACCAATGAAACAGAAAGGGTTTTAAAAGCAGAACTTAGAAGCATACCAACAGTGAAGCAGTGCAGTAGGTGTCTCTCTCCCTCTATATCACTCCCTTTCCTCCTCTCAATTTCTGGCTGTCTCTATCCAACAAATAAATAAAGATGATTAAATTTTTTTAAAAAAAATTAAGTTTTCTTTCTGGTCTATTGGATAGGGCAGAGAGAAATTGAGTAGGACCCCACCAATGTGTCCTAGAGCCCTGCTTCCCTAGACCCTGCCTCACTAGGGAAAGAGAGAGACAGGCTGGGAGTATGGATCAACCTGTCAATGCCCATGTTCATCGAGGAAGCAATTACAGAAGCCAGACCTTCTACCTTCTGCACCCCACAATAACCCTGGGTCCATGCTCCCAGAAGGATAAAGAATAGAAAAGCTATCAGGGGAGGAGATGGGATATGGAGAGCTGGCGGTGGGAATTGTGTGGAGTTGTACCCCTCTTATCCTATGGTTTTTGTCAGTGTTTCCTTTTTATAAATTAAAAAAAATAATAAATTGAGATGGGAAGGAGAGACAGACACCTGCAGACCTGCTGCACCACTCGTGAAGCTTTCCCCCTGCAGGTAGGGAGCTGGGGTGTGAGCCCAGGCCCTTGTGCATAGTAATATGTGTGCTTGAGTGGGTGTACCACTGCCCAGCCCCCTAACTGAAGGTACCTTTTCAAAATACATGTTTAACTGCAAAGTCAGTGAGGGATAGTTGTAGACTACAAATTGATAAATTCAGTCACAAAAATACACTTAAATATAGCTTAAATATATCACTAATTTATATATTCTAACATAATAGTACATTTCTCCTTTCGTTCTTTCTTTCCCTCTTTCTTCCTTTTTATTTTATTTGATAGGACAGAGAATAATTGAGACAGACCTACTTCATCTCTTTTGAAGCATCCCCCATGAAGGTGGGGAGTACGGGACTGGAACCCAGGTCCTTGCACATGGTTACATGTGTGCTTAACTATGTGCACCAGCACCGGGCCCCAACAGTACATTTCTTTTAAAAAAGTTTTTTTAATTATCTTTATTTATTGGATAGAGACAACCAGAAATTGAGAGGGAAGGAGGAGTTTGAGAGGGAGAGAAACAGAGAGACACCTGCAGCACTGCTTCACTACTTGCAAAGCTTTTCCTCTGCAGGTAGGGGACCAGGGGTTCAAACCCAGGTCCTTGCACATTGTATCATGTGTGCTCAACCAGGTGTGACACCACCTAGCCCCCATCCAACAGTATATTTCTTGAAGAGAAGGAGTACCAGCCTGGCGGTCACACCACTCACGTGTGGTACTACACTTTGAAAAATTAAAAACTATTTTCTCTCAGAACATTAAGGTCTCCTAATGTAGAAAAAAAAAAAAGCATTTTCAGACAAGGGGTGGATTGCATTACTCTTCACCAAATTCCCTGCCCCTTTCCTGAGGGAGAATGGCTATGTGATTTGCTCTGAGCAATGACTTTGTATCACCTCAAGAAGAGAGCTTGAAGAGCAAGCAGGGAGGCTCATCTTGCTTTCTGCTCCTTCTCGGCTCTGGGGAGCAACACTTATGGAGTGTAGGCTGAGGCTGCTCCATCAGTATATTGAAGTCAACACAGAGTGAAGTTATAGGGGACCCAGAGGGACATCCAGGACAAGTGAGAAATCATTCTTCATTGAGATTTGGGCTCAGGTAGAACTATCATTCTCTTGATTGAGCTTTAGTGTCTTATATAAGGCACTTAGCTTACACAGCACAGGTTGTCACCTGAGAGGACCTGGGTTTTGCAGGTGTCCTTCTCTTCCCCTGTCCCCCCCAAAATTTCTCTCTGTCTCTGTCAGAAAAAGAAAAACCAATTAAAAATGTTTAAAAAGAGCTTACACAGTTGTTGGATGGATGGATGATTACAAGTCCTGAGAAAGTCAATGGTGAAATTTGGCAAGTATCAGCAAAACATGAGTAATCTATCATCTGTAGAAGTTTAATATCATATAATCAAGTTATTTTAACATATAAAAAGTAAAAATGCTCTATAGCATATAGAGACAAGCAGCTTTTAGATTAAATGAAAATGTGGAGAAGTGGAAAAAATAATAAGTGGAAAAAATAACAAATGAAAGACCTGGGCTATGTCCTTTGATAGCCATCTAACCAGTATTTGAAGTGTCTTCTCGTGCCGAAATAGCTCAGTTGGGAGAGAGAGCGTTAGACTGAAGTATCTTCTCTAGCAATCAGCCCAAGACCTGTGGTCCTCAACTCAGTTGCTGGACACAAGTAGTTACAATGGCAACCCCTCCCTGAGGACTCAGCGAAGAAATTACCAAAACAGCCTCATTTCCGTTCTCATGAAAGTATCTCATCAAAAGGCAGCTCCAGTGATCAGATTGATATTCAAAGCCTAGTGGCTCAAACAAGTCCCCAAGAGAACCTACACCTTAAATGTTCCATCCATCCTGGTGACAGAATCCTTGAGCGTTGCAGGCAGCATTTCTCATTGAGCCTCAGCTCAGGGTGTGGTGATGGGCTGGGGCTGGGTGGGGAGGCAACTGGTAAAACAGTGCCGTAGAGTCACAACTGCTCCTTAAGGTGAGAACTGTTCCTTCAGCCTGTATGCTTAGGAGGCTTGTCTGGACCTGCAAAATGGCATCAACTCAAGTGCACAATACATTCTATCTGTTGGCACTGTCTGTGGACCTTGGCAGACTTAGTGAGAGCCAGAAGTAGGCCAGCCTTGTCCCACCTGGATTCAACAGCTGCCTTCCATCTTTCTTGTCTTTCATCTCTCGTGAATCTTTGTTAAGCCAGGTGCCACCTGAGATTTCCACTATCACTATCTAGAGTTCTAATGTATACCCAGAAGTTGGTGATAGCTTAGTAAAGCAAAGACAATGTGCCCTGAAACCTCACCTCCCCAGAGCCCTATCCCACTAGGGAAAGATAGAAACAGGCTGGGGGTATGGGGCCTGCCAATGACTGTGTTCAGCAGAGAAGCAATTACCCCATAAAGAATTTTTATCCAGGGGGCCTGTCAGTGGTACACCGGGTTAAGTGCACATAGGTCTACGGCCATACCACCCTGAACACGCCCGACCTCGTCTGATCTCAGAAGTTAAGTGCACATAGTATGAAGTGCAAGGACCCAAACAAAGACCTATCCAATGACCCTGCATTTCCTGTCCTGGGGATATAGCCTAAGGACCCAAACACACCCATCCAAAATATTTGTGTATACCTATGTTCATAGCAGCATAATTTGTAATAACGAAAACCTGGAAGCAACCCAGGTGTCCAATAACAGATGAGTGGCTGGGCAAGTTGTGGTCTATATATACACAATGAAACACTACTCAGCTACTAAAATGGTGATTTTACCATTTTCAGCCCATCTTGGATGGAGCTTGAAGATATCATGTTAAGTGAGGTAAGTCAGCAACAAAAGGATGAATATGGGATGATCTCACTCAAAGGCAGAAGTTGAAAAACAAGATCAGAAGGGAAAACACAAAGCAGACCTTGGACTGGAGTTGGTGTATTGCACCAAAGTAAAAGACTCTGGAGGCTGGGTTCAGGTCCTGGAACATGATGACAGAGGAGGACCTAGTGGGGGTTATATTGCGATGTGGAAATGTTATCCATGCAAAAACTATTGTATTTACTGTCAACTATAAGCCATTAATTTCCCAATAAATAAATAAATAAAATAAAAATAAAATGTGCAAGGACCTGGGTTCAAGCCCCTGAGTCCCACCAGCGGATGCTTCACATCAATGAAGCAGAAATGTATCTCTCTTTCTCCCTCCATTTTTGTCTTGTCAAATAAAGAAGAAAAAAAAACATTAGAAAAAATAAACAAACAGCTGTAAATTTATAAAGTGAGGAGAAACAGAGAGGAGGAGGAGAATGGGGTACTCTGACATGATGTCTGTGTGAAATAGGGAGCCACATAAGGGGCACAATTAAAAAGAATACCATAGAGTTCTATAAAACTATGCCATGAAATTATGTGACATGTACTGTGTGAAAAATGTGTATATGCCGAACAGGAATCATAACCCATAAATAAATGCCAATATGGAGATGTTTAATGCGTGTGCATTTTCTTTACTTTTATTTGTGTGTGTGGGGGGGGAGAGAGAGAGAGAGGAGGGAGAAAGATTGTATATAAATGGGTATCAAAAAGACGGTTTATACAAGTGAGCGTGGGGTGGGGGAATCACTTAATTTCCTGAGAGACAACACACTGCTTTCATTCTATAAATGCTTATGGAGTTAGTACTGAGGGCTTAGAATGGCATAAAATCATTTAACTCATTTTTGGCACCCTGTCAATACACCACAATCCTACAGCTGGTTTCAGATCTACTGTCTGCAACCCCTGCACTGAGACCTCAGGGGGTTCAAACAGGACCAAGTGAGAGGTGGCGCAGCTGGTTAAGAGCATTTGTTACCATGCGCCAGGTCCTGGGTTCAAGTCCCTGGTCCCCACCTGCAGGGAGGAAGCATAACAAGTGTTGGAGCAGGGCTGCAGGTGTCTCTCTCCCTCTCTATCACCCCTTCCCTTCTCAATTTCTCCTTGGCTCATCAGATAAATCAAAATTAAAAAGAAGGTTTAAACAGAAAAAGCCAGAGAAAACTGCTGGAGACCACGTGAGGAGCACAGGGCTGAGAGATTTGCCCTTTGTGATAAGCCTCACACCTGGGCGAGCTCTCGGCAGCTCTCTTGCTTAGTGCCTTCTACCTGGCTCTGGGAGAATATAACAGAGAAGGGGGTTTCAGAAAAATTCTTTCACGTAAACTGTAGAAAAGAGACCCTGTATGTTCAGAGAAATAGTTTTCCTCCTGTATTCCCCTGCATTCTCAGTACTTAAGGAATTGTGACTGTGCTTACCATTCCAAAAGGCTGTCGATACTGCCATCTAGTGATTACAGTTCTTTTTACACCAACAACTCAGGAATTTAGTAACTTCTAAGAACCTGTTTTTTTCCCGTCCCTCCCTCAGTTGTAGTTCAGAAAACATAAGCATCCTGTGTTTTAATCTCATTGGAAGTGACCATATACTGAGAAGAGAAAATTACTCAGAGAAGACATGTAGTCTATATATTATTTTCCTTTGTAGTTAATAGCTCATCTGGTAGAGTAACAGCCTAGCTATATGTGGCCTAAGCTTGAGCCCTGGCCCTACATGGGAAGCACCCTAACAATGGAGGACATTCCAGTGCTGCCTGCAGCACTGGAATGAATGACAAAGTAGCCCAGACTGGTGAAAGATGGATTCCCCCCTCACCCTTCACACTTCCAACCCCCTTAAAGAGAGAGAGAGAGGCTGAGACCAGTAGGGGCTGATAAGTGAATTCTATTTCCCTTTAAAATGTTGAAGCTTTGGGGCTGGGCAGTGGCACACCTGGTAAAGTACACACACACACACACACACACACACACACACACACACACACACACTTCATTTAATAATGACTGACAAGACCATAGGATAAAAGGGCTAAAACTCTACACTATTCCCACCACCAGAGTTCTGTATCCCATCCCCTGAATTGGAATAAACCACACATATAACAGTGCACTAGGACCTAGGTTCAAGACCTGGGACCCCAACTGCAGGGAGGAAGCTTCACAAGTGGTGAAGCAGTGCTGCAGGTGTCTCTTCTTTTCTTTTTCACTCTATTTCCATACTTCCCTCTCCATTTATGCATCTGTCCAATAAATATATAAGTAAACAATAAAATATTTTCTAAAACATAGAAGTTCTGCTCTACCTGTAACAACTGTGACAGTTATACTTACTATCAGCATGAGCTCAATAACACAGTCCCATGCAGCACTTTGATTCACCCTTAGTAGTTCATCCTTAGAATTCCACACTAAAATTCTGCAGTTTCTTTTTTTTTTTTTTATATTTTTTAAAAAATTATCTTTATTTATTTACTGCATAGAGACAGCCAGAAATTGAGAAGGAAGGGGGTGTTACAGAGGGAGAAAGACAGAGATACCTGCAGCACTGCTTCACCACTTGCAAAGCTTTCCCTCTTCAGGTGGGGACCGGGGACTCAAACCCAGGTCCTTGCACACTGTAACATGTGCGCTCAACCAGGTGTGCCACCACCCGGCCCCTACCAGGTGAATTTTTATTTATTTATTTATTTTAATATTTTATTTATTTATTTTCTCTTTTGTTGTCCTTGTTGTTGTAGTTATTGTTATTGATGTTGTCGTTGTTAGATAGGACAGAGAGAAATGGAGAGAGGAGGGGAAGACAGAGAGGGGCAGAGAAAGATAGACACCTGCAGACCTGCTTCACCGCCTGTGAAGCGACTCCCCTGCAGGTGGGGAGCCGGGGGCTCGAACCGGGATCCTTATGCCGACCTTGTGCTTTGCGCCACCTGCGCTTAACCCGCTGAGCTACAGCCCGACTCCCAATTCTGCAGTTTCTTAAGGGGAGGAGATGGCTCACCTAGGACAGCATGCACTTGACCACGCAAGAGGACCCTGGTTGTAGCCATGGGCCCACACATGGGAGCATCAAGCAAAGAGGAGGCTCTACCAGCAGTGAAGCAGTGTCTCTCTTCCTCCTCGACCCCTTTCTCTCTGCCATTCACCTTCTGGGGCTGAGAGGGTGGGTGGGTAGTTGACAGAAGAGAAATCGAGCAGACATGAGGCAAAATCCTGTCACTGCTTCAATTAAGGTATTGTTTCTCTATTTTAATCCACTTTGTTTCATAGTTTTTGCACTTTGTCTCATTCCAAATAAGATGTTAATGTATTCCAAAGTTATAAAGTTTTTTAATAAAAAGTTTTAAAATACTAAGCCTTATTCAGAAGTAGCATATAAAGTTACAGCAACAGGAGTGAAGATAATAATGAAATCTTGAAGGCTCTCACTCCTTCCTCAAAAAATATGTAGGTCAATGCATATTTTTTGATAATGATAAGGTATGTAATGATACATACCTCATCATTACTTTAACATGCCTCACATTTATCTAATAATTCCTGCCTATGTGCGGTCCGACTGCATTCTACCAGTGCTGTTTAGATACCACTATCAAGTGAGAGTTCATCGCTGGGACATCTCACACTGCAAATCAAAATTCCCTTTCTTATCTCCAATAGTTAGCTATTTAAAAAAAACACCACAGGCTTCAAAACCTGTATTCTGTCTTGCATCCAAAAGTCAACAACCAGCTCTGCATATTTTCTCTAGAAACTGACAAAAGCACAAAACAACTAATAATTTCCTATTTGCAAACTAGAGTGTAGGAAGTGGGAGGGAGTTGGGGGGGTTATGGGAGGCCTATTTCTTTGTTATGCAATGACAGCATGTTTTATTTTAAAACACATGAACATAAGTGTTAGCTGGTAAAGAGTGATAAAGATAACCGGGACAGATTTTTGTAAATCAACCTTAAATCACCAGTAAATTTTTTAAAAAATAATTGGGATAGGGAACAGGCAGTGGTATACCTGATCAAGTGCACATATTGCAGTGTGCAAAGATCCAGGCTCAATCCCTGGTACCCTTTTGCAGGGGGGAAGCTTCAAGAGTAGTGACACAGTGCTGCAGGTCTCTCATTCTCTCTCCCTCTTTCTCTCTCTTCCCTCTTCCTTCTCAATCTCTCTGTAAAAATAAAATTTAAAAACTGGAATATTATTGGAAAGGCAAATTATCAAAAATTCCTGGGGAATTAAATGATGGTGTATCAATGAAAGGTCACAGAAAAAGTGTCAGAGCTTCTAAATTTTATTTTATTTTAATTTTATTTATTCCCTTTTGTTGCCCTTGTTGTTTTAGTGTTGTAGTTATTGTTGTTGATGTCATCGTTGTCGGATAGGACAGAGAGAAATGGAGAGAGGAGGGGAAGACAGAGAGGGGAAGAGAAAGACAGACACCTGCACACTTGCTTCACCGCCTGTGAAGCGACTCCTCTGCAGGTGGGGAGCTGGGGGCTCGAACAGTGATCCTTGTGCTGGTCCTTGCACTTTGCGCCATGTGTGCTTAACCCTCTGTGCTACCGCCCAACTCCCAGATTCTCTAAATCTTAGACATGCTCCCACTCAGTGATCTACACACTCTGGCTTATAAAAAAAAAAAAAGTGGGGCAGGGGTAGATAGCATAACGGTTATGCAAAGAGATTCTCATGCCTGAGGCTCCAAGGTCCCAGGCTCAATCCCTGTACCACCATAAGCCAGAGCTGAGCAGTGCTCTGGTTAAAAAAAATGAAGAGGGCTGGTGGTGGTACACTGGGTTGAGTGCACATGTTACAATGTGCAAGGACCAGAGTTCAAGGCCCCACTTCCTACCTGCGGAGTAGGGGGGCGCTTCATAAATGGTGAGGCAGTGTTACAGGTCTCAGTCTCTCTCTCACTTTATATATATATATATATATTCCCTCTCTATTTCTCTTTTTCTTTTTTTTTTTTTTTTGACACTTCTAATGAAAATTTCTAGGTGAGATGCCTTACTGGTTAAAAAGGGCTTTCGGTGGGGAGAGAGCTACCCTTAGTGGACATATGTGAAGTATACTCTGAAGACCAACTTCTCTTGACCTGGTTCTTTTTTTTTTTTTTTTTAATGGATAGAGGAATCCGGAAATTGAGAGGATGGAGGATATAGAGATGGAGAGAGACAGAAAGACACCTGCAGCACTGCTTCACCACTTGTGAAGTTTCCCCATGCAGGTGGGGGCCAGGGGGCTTGAACCCAAGTCCTTGAGCTCTGTCACATATGTACTCAACCAGGTGCACCACCACCTGGCTCCCAACCCTGATTCTCAATATGGTATTTTCCCCAATGTTGTCTTTAGCTAATAAGGTAAAAGGATGAGCAATAATATGTCTATGCCACCAAATCCTCAAGGTGAGAAACGAGTCTCAGTTATTTTATCCCCTCCCTCCATTTTCTGACATTCTAAGAAATGAATGTCCTTGGGATTCTCTATTTCTCTTTTTCTATCCAATAAATAATGAATAAATAAAATATTTTTCAAAAGTAAAGTGATGCCTAAGCTCCTCAGTGGTTTCTTTGTTTGGAATTCAGCTTCTGTCCTGGGAACAAATGCTACAACAAATCCCAAAAGCATGACAAACAGAGGACATGGGTCCAGTGGTTTTGAGTTCAGTTTCAGTCTTCATTTGAATCTCTGGTCACAGCAGCTGGAAGGTACCCAATCTCGTCAATCTTCATTTGCATCTTCACCTCCTCCCAGGTACAGAATCTTGGAGACAAGTGCAGACACCTAGTTTTACAAACTGTCAACTAAGCACTCAGTGAATTGGTGGCCCACTTAGAACATGGACAATTGCCTCAGACTTACTAAAATTCTCTCTTCTCTCTCTGATATGGACCTGAAGACACCCAGCATTTTGCAAGTCTAAAAAAATGTCCAACGTGTATACCAGGGTCCCCTTCCTTTCCAATATGGAGATGAGAGAGGACTGACTAGTGGGTGGTGTGGATAAGGTAAGCTACACTCAGGTCAAGGGAGCAAAGTAGGTGAGCACATACAGAACACATAAAATATCTTCTTTCTGGCACTAGGCTAGAACTCACCTGGTAGGTGCCAGGTAGGAGTACCAGGGTACCAGCAGAAGCTACATTGATGGTGGAATGATACTTTGGCATCTCTCCCTCTCTATGTGTCTCTAGTACACATGCATATGAAAACATATACATACATATGAATTTTTTTTTAATTTACCAGAGTACTGCTCAGTTCTGGCTTTCATGATGGTGCAGGGGATTGAACCTGGAACTTTCAAGCCATAGGTATGAGAACCTTTTTGCATAACCATTATTCTATCTCCCTCAACACATAAGATTTTTTTTTTATTAAGATAAAAGAGTAAGTCTAGGAGTGGTAGAATCATTCTTACGCATGAGATCCACAGGTTCCAACACTACACAAACCAAACCAAACCAAACAGAAAAATAAAAATGAAGTAGATATCTTTTTTCACAGACAAAAACCCAATTCAAAAACAGTCCAATAAAACCAAACGGATAACAGCACTGCATTACTCCTCTATCGGCTCATTTGGGAAGGGCAGTCTTATATACTAGCCTCTCTCTTCTTAAGCAGTCACAATTTCCTGACATACCAGAAACTTGATATCCTGCCTATGGTGGTTTTGAAAGATGTTATCAAATGTCAGAGATGCATAGATGGCAGACTTGCAGCCAAAAGAATGTTCTCCCCTTAACACTCTTGAACTGTTTCCACTAACCCCTCCAGCTTCCAGCTTCCCGAGTCTCTACATCACTGGAGTGCCTGGAATATACAATTCCTCTCTTATCTACAAGGATTCCTCAATGACCCTTAAACCTAGGAATGCTGGGGCCTGCTAGTCCCAGCCATATCTTGATGAGAGTCAAGGGGCCATGGACACCACTTAACATGGACTGATACACGAGACTGCACTCTGTCAAACCAGATGCTCAAGTAAGCTATCAGCATCTCTCTTTGTCATTCATGGCCAGAGGGGGAACTGCAAGGAGTCCAGCTTTTAAAACCTTATGCATAAACCAGACTATATATATATATATATATATACTGTATATCATCCCCACTATCATATCATTCCATTCCTGAAAGCTATCTTTTCTCTTTCTATACCATCTTTTTTTGGGAAGCTGAGACTAAACTTCTACAGAGAATTTTAATACTTACTTAGTGTACACATTCATACCCTTTGGTTAGAATCATCATGTATAATTGTTTTTATAACCTAGAAAATATTTAGTAAGTATGCATTCTTTTTTTTATTAGTGATTTAATACTGATTACAAAATTACAAGATAACAATTCCATACAATACTACCAGAGTTCTGTATCCCTAGTCCCCCCATTGGAAACTGTGGTGGTTTTCCCAAGGTCACAGATATGGGTTGACTATTATTTCTTTCTTTTTTTTTCCTCCAGGGTTATTGCTGGGCTCGGTGCCTGCACCATGAATCCACCGCTCCTGGAGGCCATTTTTCCCCCTTTTTGTTGCCCTAGTTGTTGTAGCCTCGTTGCAGTTATTATTGCCATTGTTGACGTTGCTTTGTTGTTGGATAGGACAGAGAGAAATGGAGAGAGGAGGGGAAGACAGAGAGAGGGGGAGAGAAAGATAGACACCTGCAGACCTGCTTCACCGCCTGTGAAGTGACTCCCCTGCAGGTGGGGAGCCGGGGGCTCGAACCGGTATCCTTACGCCGGTCCCTGCGCTTTGCACCACGTGCGCTTAACCCACTGCGCCACCGCCCGACTCCCGGACTATTATTTCTATAACACCTACCTACCTACCTACCTACCTACCTACCTACCTACCTACCTACCTACCTACCTACCTACCTACCTATATTTTTGCCCATTTTCCCCCCTATCGTCCTGCATTCTCTTTCTAAATCACATCTACACCTATTACTATTTCTAAATATGTTTTCTTTTTTTCTCTTCTCTCTCTGGGTCCTGATGGAATTGGGTTTCAGAGCTCTCTGCTCATCTTCCTCTAAATTCTTCCCCCTCAGGAAATATGGACCAAAACTCTTTTTGGGCTGCAGAAGGTGGGTAAGTATGCATTCTTTAAACAAATCAAAAACATGTACATACCTTTAACCTATTTACTTGTATGAATTCATCTCAAGGAAATAATTCATTTTTTTTTCTTTTTGGGTGCCGGCACTGCGAATCCACTGCTCCTGGAGGCTATTTTTTCCTCCCAGTTTTGTTACCCTTGCTATTATTATTGTTATTGTTGTTATTAATGCTCTTGTTGTTGGATAGGTCAGTGAGAAATGGAGAGAGGAGGGGAAGACAGAGAGGGGGAGAGAAAGACAGACACCTGCAGACCTGCTTCACCGCCTGTGAAGCGACTCCTCTGCAGGTGGGGAGCCGGGGGCTTGAACCAGGATTGTTATGCCGGTCCTTGCACTTTGCTATTGTCCAACTCCCTGAAATAATTTATTATGTTCTGAAAACCTGACTAAAATAATGTCTGACGTAGCAGAGAGTTACAGATGATCTACATTTCTAACATTAGAAAAATGATCTGTTGATTGATAATGATCAGGTGTTATTTATGATTATGTCTATAAAGACTACTCAAGGATGTAGCTCAGTTAGTAGAATGCACACTTCCCATGTAAGAGGCCTGGATTCAATCCCCAGAACAAATCAACCAACAAACAAATACAAATAAATGTAAAGGTGTTGTAATGGAGTGGAAAATTGTGGCAACTTACTAAGTAAAAGTACTATTTCAAGTAAAAAGTAAACTACTGAAATAAGTAAACATCACATGTAAGCAAAGTGAAAACACACTACATTGGAATGTCAGAATATTATGTCTACTTTCTTTAACAAACAATAAAAATATCTGCAAATCAGTGGACTGAGGAAAATTAATTCTGGCATAGTCCCAAACTAAAACACTGACTGGCTTTTTCTTTATTTAGAGTTAACTGTAATTTATAAATGTTTCTGAATTGTAATTAATTCCACTACAGGAAATGAAAGAAATGCTAATGGGTTAAAAAGCAAGATATGGTAAGCAGGAATAATGTCTACTGAATCTACTTTAAGTGAACTTGAGGTACCAATGAGAAGTTTAAGAAATTTCTTCAAGAATGTATAAACAGGTCAATTTAACTTTCAAGTCACAGACTTACCAGTGTTTTCTAAATTAAAATACTGTAGGGTTATGTGTGTTACATGCTACCCAAACAATCAAGTTAATAACATGGAAACTATTCTAGTCAAAGTCAAATTCTATATAGTGGACAGACTTTAACATACATATATATATATATATATGTGTATGCATATGCGTATGCGTATGCATATGTATATGTATTACTACAGGGCTGGGAAGTGGCATACCCAGTTGGGCTTAAATGTTAGCATACTCAAGGACATGGGTGGGTTCAAGCCCCCATTCCCATCTGCAGGGGAGGAGGCTTCCCAAGCAGTGAAGCAGGTTTGCAGGTATCTCTCTTACTCTCTCCCTCTCTATCTCCCCCTTCCCTCTTGATTTCTCTATTTCCAATAAATAAATTAAATATTAAAAGTTAAATAATGCATTACTTTCGCCAACTTGGTGAAGAGTAAAGGGCCAGGTTCCCTGACCCCACTGGGTTCTCAGAACCTAGAGATCTTCAAAGATCTTGCAAAGGTTCAAGCATCAATGAGGAACTGGGCAAGAAAAGACAGCAGGAGTCCATCAGGGATCCATAAAGCTGACATGAAGCGTGAGTGTGCACTCCTGCGTTATTTCCCATGCTTCCATCCAAGATAACAATGTACTGAGATGATGCCTATGAATGCAGCCATTATGCATTATCGTCACTGCCTTATCCCACTCAGTGTCTTCACAGAGGCTTAGTTCACCCCCTTGGAGACAATCAGGACCATCAACTGGGGTGGAGGCTCTTAAGTAACTTTATGAGTTGGCTTAAGTAACTTCCTGAGGTAGCTTCTCAGGTGTGGTTCAGTGGTCACACCCTAGTAACTGACAACCTTTTGTGAACAATTCTTCACTTTTCAAATCTGTTTATTCTCTTGGCTTGAGGAAAGTCAGACTGACCAACTACATCAGCCTGGGAGATTACTGTACTTTTCCTAACATAGAGACTACAGATAACCCATCTAAGGAAACTTCAACCCTCTTGATATCACACACACACACACACACACACACACACACACACACACACACACACACACATATCCTTGGGATAGTTATCTTCATTTAGCATGGTCTTTAAAAAAAATACAACTGGGGGAGTCAGGAGGTAGCCAGTGGGTTAAGCACAGGTGGCCCAAAGCACAAGGACCAGTGTAAGGATCCCAGTTTGAGTCCCTGGCTCCCCACCTGCAGGGGAGTGAAACAGGTCTGCAGGTGTCTATCTTTCTCTCCCCCTCTCTGTCCTCCCTTCCTCTCTCAATTTCTCTCTGTCCTATCCAACAACAGTGACATCAATAACAACAACAATAATAATAACCACAACAAAAGGGAAAAAAATAGCCTCCTGGAGCAGTGGATTCGTGCATGGTGCAGGCGCCAGGCTCCAGCAATAACACTGGAGACAAGAAAAAAAAATACACTTATTCATATATAGCATCAGTCAAGACAGAATTGTCAACCTAAATTTTTACATATGTCCCCTAATGCAAAGAAGGAGTTAAGATGAGAAGGTGCTAGGATGAGAATGTAATGGGGGGGGGGGGACTGTGAGTAGATGTTTACATGTTAAACTGAGAAAACCACAGAACTACTATTGTGTGTACTTTGCTTGTGTTGTTTCCACTTGGCTGAGTGTATTACACACACACACACACACACACACACACACACACACACACACAGATTTTTCAAATGCAAAAATAAATGTTACTCTATAGACAACCAGGCAAAGATGGCTGATTTGAAAGTGTACCATGCTGGCATTTCCTGAAGATAAGTGTGATTCTGACACGATGTGTATGCCAGCGCTTGTTCTTTAAATTCCCTTGCCACCTACTGTGGTGTTTCTTCCCTGGGAAATAAATGAGGTAAGCAAGGGAAGGGAGAAGTTATAAGGGTTCTTATAGTCTTAAAACAACTGTGTCTAAAACTCTACTTTGGAATGGGGGAAGAAAACAAGGCTGGGGTGAGGCAGGTATGTGCAACTGATTTGGGAACTGGGTGGAAGCAGGAATCCACACAAGAACCAACAAGCCCACTGGAGAGACACCCAATTGAATGTGTGTTTAGCAGACTTCACCATCTGTTTTCAAGTGGCTTATGAGTGACCCAACCACTTATAAAGGCATTAAGGACAGTGAAAGAGGGTCTCATTTACTAATTACCAATCCAAGAGCAAGTTTTGAAGCATGACCCCACAAAAAACACATAGAGTTGGAATTTAAGTCCCAACCATAAAGTTCTCCCTGGGTATACACTTAGAAAACTAAAAACTGAGTGAGTAATTACACTTTAACAGTTTCTTAATTTATTTCATTTAAAAATTAACTTATTGGGCTTGGGGACAGCCTAATGATCATGCAGACTTTCATGCCTCAAGCTCTGAGCTCTCAGGTTCAATCCTTGGCATTCCCAAAAGCCAGAGCTGAGTAGTTAGTGTTCTGTATCTCTCTCATACAAATAAAATAAATATATATGTATGTATTTTTAAATATTTACTTATTATTGAGAGAGCGCAGCCAGAGCATTGCTCTGGTATGTCAATTCAGGGATTAAACCTAGCCCTGGCTTCTTAGTTTTAAAAAGAACTCATTAATTAGTCTTCTGTCTTCTCCCTCCCAAATCCACTAGGAATTCCATGACAGCAGGGACTTTGTCTTTGCTGTCTGCTGTTTTTTCAGCAGTGACAGCAGTGCCTGGTACACAGTGAATACTCGATATACATTATTTCGTGGACAAATATGCTTTAAGTACTCACTCACTCTGGCTCTCCTTTTCTGCTTCAGTAGTCAGATGAAAGTAATAACTTAATTGCCTTTTTATATAGACACATTACATATGACTTAAACCATATGTGCCATATGTAAACAATCTGGAGGGAAATGACCTTTATGGAATTTTAAAGATTAAAAACTTTCCTCTACTAATTTGTTAAAACTTGCTGGCTAATAAGACCCAGAACCAGAATTCAGAATGTGGCAGGACTAGTTTAAACACTACCCACCCACTGGGAAGGCAACCAAGTCACAGGCTCATGTGTCCAGAACACAGACCCAGGGCCCCCACTAAATGCCACCTGGGATACATACGGAAACAAGTTAATTCTGTCACATTTCTCTCTCCCATGCTGGGCCACAGTCTAATTAATCTCAGGTAGAATAGTTCTCAGCGGGTATTCCTCCACTTACAACACAACAAGTGTTTGGCATTTTAGCACGGCAGCTCTCCTGAGTAATGTTTAATGTTCTCTAATCACTTTATGCCTTTGTCCAAGCTGTCTGCTCTGTCTACCACAGGAGGGCTCCAATCGTTTTCCCTCCTCAAGACCAGGGTGGACATGTGCTCCTCTGGAAAGCCACCCTAATGTCCCGGCCTGTTTTAAACACCTTTGCCCTGTACCTTCCTAGTACCCTTGCTAACTTCAGAGGGTTGACAAACTATTGAGGCTTTATTTTTGTTTGTTTTGGTCCTTTATTCAACCATGAGAATTTACATTCTAGTGGATTTAGGTGAGACAAGACAGAAGACTAATGAGTTCTTTTTTTAACAAAACAAAAATGGATTGCTTGGGGGTTGGGCAGTAGCGCAGGTGCGAAGCACAAGGACCAGCTGAAGGATCCCGGTTCAAGCCCCCAGCTCCCCACCTGCAGGGGAGTCACTTCACAAGTGGTGAAGCAGGTCTGCAGGTGTCTATCTTTCTCTCCCCACCTCTGTCTTTTTCTCTCCATTTCTCTCTGTCCTATCCAACAATGATGACATGATAACAATAATAGCTACAACAACAAGGGCAACAAAAGGGAAAATAAATTATATATATATATATATATATAAATGGATTTCTTTATTTACAATACTCAATGAATTTTACAAATAACATTTGCATTCCCTAAGAATTTTGGAAAGTTTTTGCAATGAGTTTACAATAAAGTCTTAAGACATCTTGAGGGCAGGGGAGACAGCATAATGGTTATGCAAACAGACTCTCATGCCTGAGGCTCCTAAGTCTCAGGTTCAATCCCCTGCACCACCATAAGACAGAGCTGAGCAGTGCTCTGGTGTTTCTGTGTGTGTCTCTCTCTACATCTCTCTCAAAAAATAAAATTAATAAAAAAATTTTAAAAAAGACATCTTGAACCTAAATTCTAAATTTCAAAAGAGATCTCAAACTATAATAAGACCGTCTTTAAGAAAAACTAAGCTCTGTAGTTAAATATTCCCCTTAAATATCTATAACCCCAATACAAACCAAATTAGTCTTTGAAATACCATTAGATTCAGATTTTCACCCTTCCCTCCCCCAACAAAATGCATGCACAAAGTAAACACGACAAATTACACTGACATTTTTACTTCAAAAAAAATTACTTTTGGACTCTCTCAACTATTGTTCTGCTCAATATAAATATATAGGTAGATTTCTGTCTGGGGAAATCTTAAAACCACTGCTCCTTGCTCCAAAACAAGGAAGGATTTTCATTAAATGTGTATGAACAGATCAGGATTAGGCAGGTGTTTTTTTTTTTTTTGTTTGTTTGTTTTTACTACTTTTTCTGGGAGGCCTTATCAATGAGAGTAACATTTCCCCTCCAGGCCATACACAGTTCAACCATCTTCCTGTCAATGGTTTGCGGAACATAATACGTTCTTTTTAAAACTAAGACTGGTATATATATATATATATATATATATACATATATATACGATCAAAAGGCAAATAGGAGGAGTTAAGTCTTCTGGAAACATTGTAAACACAGCATTCCTTGACAACATCCTCTTTTCCAAAACATATTTGACATACAATATTATAGTAGACTATTTTCTGGTGGAATATATCTGGAAGTTTTTAGCAGAAGTACTGTGCATGTGCCTGGAACATTACTCTGAAATTGCTTACTTCAATACTTGGGAGTTCAACACTCCCATACCTACTTTCCTTTCTTTCTTTCTTTCTTTCTTTCTTTCTTTCTTTCTTTCTTTCTTTCTTTCTTCTTTCTTCCTTTCTTCCTTTCTTCCTTTCTTCCTTTCTTCCTTCCTTCCTTCCTTCCTTTCTTTCTTTCTTTCTTTCTTTCAGAAATGAGACATTAACAAAACCATAGAATGAGAGGGGTACAGTTCCACACAATTCCCATAACCCGATCTCCATATCCCATCCCCTCCCTGATAGCCATCCCATTCTCTATCTCTCTGGGAGTATGGATCCAGGGTTGTTGTGGATAGGTTCACACGTGCCCATAAACTAGGGAAAAATATATACCTGAAAGCAAAAGTACACAAGAGCCTGCAGGGAATACCCCCCAACACCTCATCTGCACTATTCCAGTCTTTAGGTCCATGATTGTTCAACAATTTGTTTGGCTTTGTATGTTAACTCTCTTTTCAGCCACCGGGTTCCAGATGCCAGCAAGATGCTGACCAGACTTCCCTGGACACACAACCCCACCAATGCATACCTACTATTCTAACTACTGCTTATTCTTCAAGACTCAGAAACCAATGGATATCTTCCATGGTGCTTTCCCTGACCACACGAGACAGAAGGCACACCTCGCTACTTGGGGTTTCCTTCAGCATTTTAAAGTCATTTTCATTCATAGGCAGCACCTGATACTATGCACAGCACACATACAACAGGTGCTTAACAATGATCACTGCAAAAATAACCCTTCCATGTTTCCCCACACACATTCTTTATCTTCATAAATAGAGACAAACTAGACACAGACTAAATATCCAACACCAGGCAGAACACTTAGCAAGAGCAATGGCACCTGAACAAGAAAGAGTATTATCCTCTAATAAAAGTGACCTTCATATGACTTCTGTTCATTTATGAAAGCATTCATGTAAACTAATGCTACATGGAAAAAAAATACACAAATAAGAGTATGAACTCTGATCTCAATTCTGGATGTACATTTACAAAGGAGTTAACTAGTGTATTTATTTAAACAACTGGAGTCTTACCTTTACCATGGAGCCAAATAGTTGTGTTACCTCAACAGGCTGGGGACACTCATAAGCATATTAATGTGACATCTTTTGTTTTAAATTCAAATTTTTGTTTAAAAAAAAAAACAGACTTAAGAGAAGCTTTACTCACTGTTCTATACTTGCTTTGAAACACACCTTATCTGAAATCATGAATCCAAGTCATAAAGAAAAACAAAAACTTCATGAGGGGGCCAGGCGGTAGTGCAGCGTGTTAGGCACACGTGGCGCAAGGTGCAAGGACCAGGACCAGCGTAATGACAGGTTTGAGCCCCGGCTTCCCACCTACAAGTGGGTTGCTTCGCAGGCAGTGAGGTAGGTCTGCAGGTGTCTATCTTTCTCTCTCCCTCTCTGTCTTCCCCTCCTCTCTCCATTTCTCTCTGTCCTGTTCAACAACAATGACATCAATAACAACAACAAGAACAAGAATGATAATAAACAACAAGGGCAACAAAATGGGAAAAAATGGCCTCTAGAAGCAGTGAATTCGTTGTTCAGGCACTGAGCCCCATCAATAACCCTGGAGGCAAAAAAAAAAAAAAAACCTTCATGAGTGAAGTTGACTTCTGCACACCTGGGTTTTGTTAAAAGCAATGAATTTTCTGAGTGGGAGTCCTCGGCAAAGCCAAGAAATACAAACGAGCCATAGAAGAAAGGACTCAAAAGGTATTTTGAGTCCGCCAAAGACTCAAAAGGGGGGCAGAGGGAGACCACATCTGCCATTCTGTCACTGTCTCCACAGTGCCAGCATGTGGCAAGAATGACACAATTCACTATCTATCCAGCAACACAAAATTTTACACTGCACTGGGATCACTGAATCCAAATCTCTAGAACAATTTAACTCTTATCAGAGATGTCTCCCAAATCAAAATGTACCTGACTTCAGGAGAAAGACACCTGTGTGTTCTGTTTACTCCAACATCTCCAAACTTTTAAAAGACTAGAAAATGGCTTAAAAGAACAATATCTTCCCCCTGCTATTTCATTTTTTAATCATTTTAAGTGTTATTTCAATAAGCCATGTCTTTAGTGGTCTGTTAGTCCAATGACAAGAAGTTTTCCTGGGGTGGGGTAGATATGATAATTGCTATGCAAAGAGACTCTCCTGCCTGAGGCTTCAATTCTCCACATTACCATAAGCCAGAGCTGAGCAGTGCTCTGGTAAAAATAAATAAAATAATAAATAAATAAATTTTCTCTGAAATACTAGTAGTAGATAGGTGGTCCTGTTATCCAACTCAGAAGCATGTCCAATAAATACAAAGTGCTTTGATGATACTTACCTATCTCATAATCTAAGCATTACTCACATAAATATCCAAGGACTTTTATAATCTGACCCAAGTAACAAAATAATATCTTTTCACTGTTTAAGTTATTTAGAGATGGCTGTGCTCATTTCTCTCTTCAGCCCAAGGAAGGAATTTTTAGACTGTGTATACTACATGGCTCTCTTGAATTCAAAATCATCACAAAATCCTTCATACTTAAACTTTTTTTAGGAAAGTTAGCAGTAGGTGTGGTGGTGAATTGTATACACACACACGTGTGAAATTATCTTCCTAAAACCACATAAAGCTAAATCAATATGAAATCAATAAAAATCATAATTTTGAACTTTTTGAAGTGAAAAATTGAAGCAAGTTTATTTGATTCTATTGATTAAAGACAGAATACATTAATATTTCCTAAAATAATATTTGTATGCCACATTCCTAGAACTACTGAGATGTAAGAAAATGGTGACTGAGGTAAGATCTATCACTAGTAAAGAATTACTAAATAGGGAGTTGGGCAGTAGTGCAGTGGGTTAAGCGCAGGTGGCGCAAAGTGCAAGGACCAGCATAAGAATCCTGGTTGGAGCACCTGGCTCCCCACCTGCAGGGGAGTCGCTTCACAAGCAGTGAAGCAGGTCTGCAGGTGTCTTTCTCTTCCCCTCTCTGTCTTTCCCTCCTCTCTCCATTTCTCTCTGTCCTATCCAAAAACAACAACATCAATAACAACAATAAAACAAGGGCAACAAAACGGAATAAATAATAAATATTTTTTAAAAGAATTACTAAATAGTAGAGTGACTTATTTTTGTCTACATAGATACAGGCATCAAGAACAAGCCTACCACTAATAACATTTGTTTGTTTACTTATTGCCAACAGAGTGATTGGTGGGACTCAGTGCCTGCATGACAAGTCCACCTCTCCTAGTGCTATTCTCTCTCTCTATCCCACCCTCCCTTCCTTTCTTTCTTTTTATAGAGACAAAGACATTCAGAGGAAAGTATGAGATAGAATGGAAGAGAAAAAGACATTCCTTCTTCACTCAAGCAGCTTACCCCTACAGGTGTGATCCAGCTTTCTGGTCCTTTTTCCAGCCATGACATCATCTCCCCAGACAATAAACTGGATCCACCTGCATATCAGATGTCAGGCTCAGGAAAAAAAAAAAAAAAAAAACTAGTATAGTCACGGGCCCTTTGGAATATAACCAAAAGAAGCCTACTAGTTATCTACAAAACAAAGGACCCCCCCCAAATCTTCATCTGCACTATTCCAGCTTTTAGGTTTATAATTAGTCAACAATTTGTTTGGCTTTATATGTTAACTTTTTTTTTCAGCCAACAGGTTCCAGATGCTAGAATGATGAAACCGGACTTCCCTGGGCAGACAACCCCACCAATATGTCGTGGAGCCCTGATTCTCCAGAGCCCTGCCTCACTAGGGAAAGAGAGAGACAGGCTGGGAGTATGGATCGACCTGCCAATGCTCATGTTCAGCGGGGAAGCAGTTATAGAAGCCAGACCTTCCACCTTCTGCATCCCACAATGACCTTGGGTCCATACTCCCAGAAGGATAAAGAATAGGAAAGCTATCAGGGGAGGGGATGGGATGTGGAGTTCTGGTGGTGGGAACTGTGTGGAGTTATACCCCTCTTATCCTATGGTTTTTATCAGTATTTCTTTTTATAAATAAAAATTTTTTTTAAAAAAAGCATCTTCCTCTGCGCTTTAGTCAGTAAGCCATGGAAAATCACATTAAGGGGTAAGACCCAGACACACAGACCATCACAGTGACCTACTTCAAGATGCACAAGATGGGAGTCAGGTGGTGGCATACCTAAACAAGCACACACATTACAGTGCACAAGGTCCCAGGTTCAAGCCCCCAGTCCCCACCTTTAAGGAGGAAGCTTCACGAGTGGTGAAACAGGGCTGCAGGTGTGTCTCTGTCTCTCTCCTTCTCTATCTCCCCCATCATTTTCTCTCTGCCTCTATGCAATAACAAATAAATAAAAATATTTTTTAAAATGTACAAGAACTACCTTCTGGATGTTAGTTAAACTTCTGTTAGTTTTAAACAAAACAAACACTTTAAACTTTAGAATGTATTAGCAAATTCCCAAACTGTATTCCTTGGATGTTGTCACAGAAAAGAACACTGGGTGTTCAAAGAATCTTTCAACAAGCATAAGATCTTTTGGCATAAAATACAAGGCTATTTACGAGCGACTGCCAGTAATGGGTGGAGGGGTTTTAAATGATATATTTGTAATGGGGTGGAGTGTGTTAAAGTAAGAGAGAAAAAAACGCCCAGTAGATGTACATGTGTTATTAGTTGCTTCCTTATTCAACAACATTAAGTGGCACTAATGCATTTAAATACTCCACTGAGATTGCTCCTATACATACCTGAAAGGATTTGATTATTTACACTCTATTTTTATTCCAAAAGTGGTTAGAACCACTGTTCTTTTTTCTCCAAGTATTTAGTCACTGTTATTGTTTGTAGGTAATAGTAGTAGCACCTATGACCAGAATGAATGGACACTTATAACAAATGCACACAAAATCACTTACTGTACAAAAGGGCAGCACAAGTGCACTTTTTGCCTCAATTTTTCTACCTGTAGGAAACTGCTTTAAACATATGCACAAGTATACACTGATGTAGCACAAAATTAAGTGGCTAAACTAAAAGAATTTATATAAGAGAAGGGGCAGAGAATATTAACTCACCATATCATATGTTCAATCTTTTCAAACATATCCTCATTTTAAGCACTATTATTAAGCATTACTAATGCCTTTTTTTTTATTCTAACAATAGTTGAGATCCCACTCAATAAATATTTTTTAAAACTTCTACACTTAGGACCTGAGTTTAAAGAACTAAAAAAGAAATCACTCATGAATCCTTCACTTCATCTCATTGGCTCTTAAAGACATGTCATGAACTATAAGCAATCTCAAGCTTATTAACATTTTATGATTTTAGAGTGTTTCTGCTTCATTTCAATCCTTAGCAGGGCTGGTTCTCATCATCTCATCATGAGTCTTTGAAATAAGAACTCTATGTTAAGGAGAATTTAGAGACTTACAAAGTCAAGAAGAAATCATAACTCCTTCATTTTTAATCATCCATCCTCCTGGTGTATGATTTACCCCATAATTCCCATAAGAAAATGCAGAAAGTTTTGAAGAACGAGTTTTTCTCGATGTAAATCTCCAGCCAGCCTCTGTCAATCATGTTAGTCTTTTCCCCCTGGTTAGCCTTTCTCCACCTCTTGCCTGAAACCACACTACTATTTAATTGCTTTGTGACTTCACATTTTAATAAGAAGTGGAAAAACAGAAAGTACTGAAAACAAGGAGATAAGCCCATTGCCATAAATTGTCCCCTTAAGTAATGAAACTTGCCTCTCTAGTGTAATAAGGTAGGCACTGTGAGAAAACCCAGACAAGTGCAATTCTCCCTAACTTCAGAACCACCATCACTTATAGTTCTGCCCTTATAGTTTTCTGGACTGCAGACCATAGATCAGAACTGAGGGCACTCAACTACCTAATGTCACTGTGAAGGGCAAAGCTGGGTAAGTCATGTTCTCTCTACCTACCCCACCTCAAATTAATCTTGTATTCCCATAGGCCAAAAACAAAAAAGCACAAGAGAATTGACTAGAGTCAAAATTGTAAAAAATGTTCCAACTTGACAGATTACTTTCTGCATTCTTACTTCTCCTGAAATCGAATATCTGCCAGAAAGCAGTGAGAAGATTTCTGTTAAATGTTCACCTTCTTGAACTTGGAAGAATGTTTCACCTCTCCTGCTCTAGTGGCTTCCCTGTTAAACCGCCATCTTCCTCTTAGCAGTGAGATGGAATGATTATCAAATTATACTGCCCTAGGGTCCAGCTGCGGTGAACCTGGCTAAGTGCACTTGTTACCATACACATGGACCAAGGTTCAGGCCCCCATCGCCACCTGCAGGTGGGAAGCTCCATGAGAGGTGAAGCAATTTTGCAGGCATCTCTCTCTCCCTCTCTCTCTCTCTCCCTCCCTCTCCCCCTCCCCTCTCAATTTCTCTCTCTTCTGTCAAATAGAAAAATGAGTAAAAAAATTTTTAAAAAATATATTACACTGCCTTCATGAATGTACATGTGCCCCTGCCCTCTGAAAGCTTACATCCAATGATTTACACAAAGTAAGTGTGAGTTGGTATTTAGGGGCAATATCAACCAGTAATTTTCTGCAGGATGCTGCAAGCAGAGAACAAAAGCTTCTGTGTTTTATGTCTTCTGATGAGTGAGAGAGTAGGCTTCACTATCATCAGTAACACTGTATCATAGATTTGAACGTTACTGAAGAGAAAATAACCTCAGAAGTTCTTATCTGAGGAAAAAAAACTGTGAGACAATGAATGTTAACCGGACTTAAGACTACCTGTGATTTTGAAATGTATACAAGTATCATATTGGTATGATGTACACTTAAAATTAATATGTATCAATTATACTTTAAAAGTTGAGTTTATGACATTGTTTATAAATCACACATGAATGAATGTGTGCATGTGTATGTGTGTAAAAGCAAAGATCTGATATACTCACTAATCAAAAGCTTTTGAAGGAATATACAGTAAGTTCAGCAATGGTTATATTGAGGAGTTATATTAAAGATAAAATGCTATGATGAAAGAGTCAATTTTTCTGTACACACGCTTTATGACTTGTCACTGACCATTTCCTTGACCTTAAGTCAACAAGTCACTTAATCCTAGAGTCAATTCCCTTTGTATAAAAGGAAACTAGTCATATGTGCCGCTACTTTGTGAAGATTAGGTGGGATAATCTGTGTGAAAGTGCTCTGTGAATGTGTAAAACACCTGAACATTCTAGCTATTCCTGTTACTGCTGTTTCCTCATTGCTCCTGACCTTGCATCAACTGAGACAGAGATAATTAACTGTGACCTTCAGGTTGGTTATATAAGCAACACTACAATATCAGTGCTTTGGCTTATATTATAAAATACTAGTTTGGGAATAACCATATTCCATGTAAAACAAGGATAACCCTTGGCTTTTTAATTATACAAGCTTGAATTTCTAAAAAAAAAAAAACATTAGGAACAGTTATTGCCAGTTTATCAAGAATTAGCACCATTCTGAAGTGTTTACATCAACCATTACTTAGCATACCTCAGAGAAGTTGTAATTTCCATTTTACTAATGAGGTAACTGATAGCAGCCATGAATTGAACCCAGAAATCTAGCTCTTAACCTTAAGCTGTTCTGCCACTCCTTCAGTGACAAAGTAGGGTCTAGAATGCAGAAAAAGGAGCCAGTCAGGAGAGTTCGTGCTTAGTATTAGAGGCAAGAGAGAATGTGAACCTGAACAGGACACTTCATCTATTTTTAAAAAGACAGACAAAATTCCTCAAATTGGTAACAACCAAAGTAGCTGAGGGCTTAAGGTCCTGAGGCATTTCTATACACTATTAGGAAGAATATAAATTGATTTAAAAAAAAAAAACTTTCAAGCAGAGCCAGCAAAATAGCTCACTCGGATAGTGCTCTGCTTTGCCATGTCATGACTCAGGTTCAAGCCCAGGCCCCATCACATTGAAGGAAACTTTGGTGTCATAGTGTCTTCTCTATCTGATATATATCACGTGTGTGCGTGCATCATCACTGAGGATTTATTACTTCTGGTCCGACATGAAATATACAGATTATACACATATATGAATATATAAAATGCATATATGAATATATATAAAATATATATGTCTATATAAAATATATGGAATATATATGTGTATTTTCATATTGGGCCAGAAGTAATGAATTCCCAGTGATCATGTGCACACACGCACACGCATGCACACCTTTTGAGAAGAGTACATCAAGATGCTATCCAAGACACTCCTATATTGCCACTGATTCAGAACGTCACTTTGAGCACTTTATCTTAGGAAAATAATGATGTATGTATCAGTGATGTTCAATGCAGCCTTGCTTCTAGAAGCAAATTAGTCTTCTTCTTCTTCTAGCGTTTGCCCTTCTTCCGTAGCCAGTCAACAGCATCAGGTTGAGCCTGATGTAAAGTTTCAAGACCTCCTTTGAGTCTGGAGAGGTGGCAGTCGTTGACTATGTGTAAACGTTTCACAAGAGGAGACAGGGCAGCACCAAAGTGTACTTTGTAAGTGAGCACCCTGCCCTTGCTTTAAGTGATCCTCGGAGAACCACCTCACCACAGAGGGCAGGTGCTTTGCCACATGTGCATCCAGTTTTGATCCCTGGAAGCCCATGGGAGTGCCACAGCACGAGGGGAAAGAGCTCTAGAGTTGTGGTGCCGCTGCCCATGTCACTGTCTCTCTGAAAGAAAAGGTCCTTCTGGGAACACTGTGTTTCATGCATACACAGGGCCCCAGCTCTACAATAATAGCTTGATACTAAAGGAAAGAAAGGAACAAGCATTTTTTTTAAAAGGAAAAGATAGATGTTAAAAAAAAAAAAAAGCCCATGGCGGGGGTGGGGTGGGGGTGGGGGTCCAGGCTGTGGCAAACCCAGTAAAGTGCACACATTACTATGTGCAAGGACCTGAGTTCCAGCCCCTGGTCCCCACCTGCAGGGTGGTTACTTCACAAGCAGTGAAGCAGGTCTGCAAGTATTTCTCTCTTCCTTTATATTTCTTCCCCCCCTCTTAATTTCTCTCTGTCCTATCTGATAAAATAAATAAACAAAGAAAGAAATATGTTTTAAAAAGGAAAAAAATGGCTGCTAGGGGTGATGGATTCATCACACAGGCACTGAGCCCCAGTGATAGCCCCAGTGGCAACTGAAGAAAAGAAAAAGAAAGTCCATCGGTGCTATTGTATCTGACTGGCTCATAATATAGGGTAGTATATTTATTTATCCCCATTTCTTTCTCAAGATGTCTTAAGAATACTTTCAGGGCCGGAGCAGATAGCATAATGGTTGTACAAAGAGACTCTAATGCCTGAGGCTCCACCTGCACCACCGTAAGCCAGATACGGGCCCCAGATCAAATCAAAGGGGTTTACAGTTAACAATATGTATACACTCTTCCCATATATGGGAACCACTCTCTTCCCTGATCCAGCTTTCTAGTCCTTTTTCCAGCTATGATACCATCTCCCCAGACAATAACCTGGGTCTACCTGTATATCAGATGGCAGTCTCAGGCAAAAACTAGTAAAGTTATGAGCCCCTTGGAATACACTTAAAATAGAACTACTAGCTTTCTTTAAAACGGAGACCCCAAATCTTCATCTGCAATATTTCTGCCTTTGGGTTCATGATTAGTCAAAAGTTTATTCTGCTTTATATCTTAATTCTTTTTCAGCCACCAGGTTCCAGATGCTACTACCATCATGCCAACTGGAGTTCCCTGGGCAGACAATCCCGTCAATGTGTCCTGCAGCCCTGCTTCCCCAGAGCTCTGCCCCCCAAGGAAAAGAGAAACAGGCTGGGAGTATGGATTGACCTGCCAACACCCATGTTCAGTCGGGAAGCAATTAAAGAAGCCAGACCTTCCACCTTCTGTACCCCATAATGATCCTGGGTCCATACTCCCAGAGGGATAAAGAATAGGAAAGCTATCAAGGGAGGGGATGGGATACGGAGTTCTGGTGGTGGGAATTGTGTGGAATTGTACCCCTCTTATCCTATGGACTTGTTGGTGTTTCCATTTTACAAATAAAAATTACAAAGATTAAAAAAGAAAGAATACTTCTTTCAATCTATTGAAAGGTACAATGTAATCTATTCATATCGTGTTTATGGAAATGATGGTGCTTTTACTGATCTAATCTGAAGAGTAATACATTTTCACCTTTACTCTTCACAGTTCATTCTATCAAAGTCTTCTTTGAATTCTTACACATTAGCAGACTGCAAACTCTATGAAGAGATTCTGATAAGCTAACGGCTAGGAGAGAAGAATGAATTTTTGTTTCTGAAAGACATAGCTAAAGACTATAACAACATTATGATTCTTATACAGGAGAAAGTATACCTTACCTCAACTTTGAATGGCCAAAATCACTGCAATAAATATCTCAACTCCATGAGCAATTTCCAAGGGTGGTTGAAAGATGAAAGTTATTCAGTGGCTCAGCAGTCCATCCGATATGGTAACAAGTATTCTAAAAGAAAAGAGAGAGAGAGAATCGCATTGAGGGAAATGTGATGGCATAGTACTTTTTTCTAGGCTTGAGATATACATGAAAAGAGAATCAGTTATTAGAGACAACTCGGCAATTTAGAAATCAAAGTATAGTGGGGACCAGGAAATAGCTCATTGGTACCACTTGCCTTCCAATGTTTGAAGCCCCAGGTTTGAGCCCTGATACCACATGAGAGGTCCATGGCACTAAGGGCAGCTCCATGGGTGGGGGAACAGTGCTGTGGTATTTCTCCCCCTCTATGTGAAGTAATAAAAGTAATGAAAAAAATCAGTCCAGAAATGGTGAAATCACTCAAGTGTAAGGTTCCAGTACCACCAAAAAAATTTTGTTGAAAGTATAACTAAGTCATTTTCCTATGGGGGCATATAAGGGACACTTTATAAGACACTCACAGCCTTTCTCTTAAATACAACACCACACAAAAAAGAGAGCCTTTTTTATGAATGGCAGCTCCCTGGAATTTTAAAACCGTTTCGCATTTCCCCTCAACACGAGCCCAGTACCACTTCCCTTTAGTGCCTTGCTGCTCTCTCCCTCTACTTTCCCACTCGTGTGCCAACACTATTACCAAATAGTTTGGCTTTCCCACCTGTCTAAACCCTCTAGCCTGGTGGCATCTCTTTGGAGAGCACCAACTACCTACTCTCTTGTAAAGGAATTGTGGGCCAAGAAAGACACCACAGAGGATCTGCAAAAGGTTTTCATGGCTGAGACTCCAAGGTCCCAAGTTCAATCCCCAGCACCACCACAAAACACAGCAGAGCAGTACTGTGGTAAAGAAAAGCAAACAAACAAAAGAAAAGAAAAAGTAATCTCAAATAGTTTCTTATCTCTTAGATCTTGGTTTTCCAGACTATAAAACCAATAGCTGATATCAGTGTTCTCTATGCTCATGATGCTTTGAATTTGAATCCTGGTGAAAACACTGGTGAGAGGGAGGGGCACACACAAGATATTTATGTTGTTGGGCAGCACATATGCCTTCCCAGATGGGAAGACCTGGGTTTAAGTCCCAGAATCACACAGAAACACATGGACAGCATCAGGGGCCTGAAGGAACCTGCTCAGAGTAGTGTTCTACACACACACACACACACACACACACACACACACACACACACACACACACACACACACACACACACACACACACACACTTCAATTTCTCCATCAACAGTAAACCAGGTACTAGCTCTATCCATTTTTTTGGGTCTCAAATCGGTAAACTCTCCTCATCCCTCTCAAAGATGCCTTTATCATTAAGCACCATTCTACTAAAAAGACACACTTTTCTGTTTAGGAACAAAGGCCACTTGATGAGGACTACAAACAGCCCCGTGACAGACACTTCACTTGCTAACATTCCAAATGTTCTCAAAGGTTCTTCAGCTACTTATACGTTAATGGCGTCTGTAGTAACAGCATACACATACCTGAACCTATGCTTTTGTCAGAAGTGAAACAGCTCTGTGCTGTATAAATATTTTATGTACTGTTTGTACCGAAATTCTAGATGAAGAGGCATTTACAGGTTCTCTGTAGCAGGCTAGCTGCCTGAAAGAGTATTTTTTCTATTAAGGCTGTAAGTTTTTGCCACCTTCTATAGAGTTCTTGTTAATTGAAATTTGAATCTATCCTCCCCCAATTTTTTTTTTTCTCAGATGCTGGCAGCAAGCCTGCATCTGAAATCTTCAATATTAACAAAGAGTTGCTGCTGGTCGTTGAAACAGGTTAGGGAAGTCTGAGGGCAAAAGTGCAGTGTGTAAAGTTAAGTAAGTAAGCTTCTCTAGAAAAATATTAACAGATTCAAATAATCCATTATTAAAAATTTGGAGGAGACTTTCCCCCATACTTTTATTTATTCATTTTAATATCATTTATCTGTTCATTTTGGATAGACAGAAATTGACAGGGAATGGGGAGATAGGAGAGACACCTGCAGTGCTGCTTCACAGTTTGTGAAGCACTTGCCCTGCTGCAAGTGGGGTACAGGGGCTTGAACTTGGGTCTTTGTACATGGTGATGTTTGCACTCAACCAGGTTCGCCACCACTTTGGGGTCCTTCCCCATACTTTTATTGATTCACTAAAGGCTGATAGAAATTGAAGGCTACTGGGAGTCGGGCTGTAGCGCAGCAGGTTAAGCGCAGGTGGTGCAAAGCACAAGGACCGGCATAAGGATCCCGGTTCGAACCCCGGCTCCCCACCTGCAGGGGCGTCGCTTCACAGGCGGTGAAGCAGGTCTGCAGGTGTCTATCTTTCTCTCTCCCTCTGTCTTCCCCTCCTCTCTCCATTTCTCTCTGTCCTATCCAACAACGACGACAACAACAATAAAAACTACAACAATAAAACAACAAGGGCAACAAAAGGGAATAAATAAATAAAATAAAATATTAAAAAAAAAAAAGAAATTGAAAGCTACTTTTCGGGAATGATCAAGTTTCTGAGCTGCCTTTGGGATGAAAAGAGAAAGAATCAACAACAAACATCCCTGTCAACTAGAGACAGGTAGAACCACTCACAAATGGACAACCTTGAGGAAGAAGAGTAGAAGTTGCCTCAAAGAAAACTGACCCCAGATGACTGGGGGCTCCATGTTGCAGATGAGGAAGAGCTACCACACTGTACTGCTTGGCTGCTGTCAGAGCTTGGGCAGGCAGGGGCTTTAAGACAGAAGTTGGGAAATAAGAACAGAAGACAAAACACAAAGCAGAACTTGACTGGGTTTGGTGTATTGCACCAAAGTAAGGGACTCTGGGGAGTGGAGGAAGGGGTTACTTCTAGGTCCTGGTGCATGATGGTGGAGGAGGACCTAGGCTGGGGATGAGAGGTTTTCAGAAAACTAAGAAATTTTAGACATGTATCAACAACTGTATGTACTGTAAACCTGTAATTCCCCCAGTAAAAATAAAATTAAAAAAATGAAATGAGTAAGAGGTTAATGTATAAACACACAGCAAAGTGTTTGTGGTGTGTGTCGGGAGAAGGAGGGACTTTGCTCCTCTATGCAGACTGCTCACATCTTTGGAATTCTCTGTCCTGGCCTCTGGGTCAGAGGTGAACCTCCCACACTGCTTCCCATGCACATGCACCTCACCAGCCAGGGCGGCCAGACCATGCTAGGACATCAGACCCATGTTGGGCATGACACTTTTCTCGCAGGGCTTTGAGAAGGGGGCTCAGAGCTGCCCACCTAGCTCACGATGCAAGGCAGATGTGGAGGACAGAGCCGAGAGCAGTAAGGACAACACAGCATTCCTCAAAACTCCCTGTACCTTCCTTTGGCTTCAAGGGTGTTTTTTGTTTGTTCGTTTTTGATACTGTTGTTTGTTTTCTGATGGTACTGGAAATTTTCGTATCATGATTGAACCTTCTTGAGTTGGCTTTGCTGCTTGCAGCTAAAGATTCCCAACCATCCTTTCCCTGTAACCATACAGTATCCACTTAATAACTGTGTAAGCTGGACGAACACTATCTCAGACCAGAGGGAAGCTAGCCAGCCTGGGATGAGGCAGGGAGGGGGGTGCAGAGTGGATGAGGGGTGTGATGCAGGCAGGTCCTCAGCTGGAAACCCCCACCCCCACTAAAAAAAAACTAATTAACTAACTAATGAACCCCCACTAACTTCCTAGCCCCTCCACCTCAGTGTGTCTTCCCTGCCCAGACTGGCCTCATGGAATCCTATTTTCTAGGATCTCAGGCTGGATAGTTCCCTTTAGCTGACACTATATATGTACATATGGTCAAACCTGCATATAGTTCATTCCTCCCGTTTTCAGCTCTAGGCATTTTACTACATCAAGATAGATTAGAACTCTGCTCTCAGTGCCCACCCCTTGGGTAGCTTGGCAGCCTTGGGTAGGTTATTTTTGCATACCTTAGGCTATAATTTGAGTAGAAGTTAAAATATTACACAAAAGTAGAAGAGAAATGGTTGTCTAGAGTGCTATCAATTTTTTAAACGTATTTTTTATGTTTTATTTATTTATTTTTTATTATTGGATAGAGACAGAGGGACACTGAGATGGGAGGGGAAGATAGAGAGGGAAAGAGATAGACACCTGCAGCCCTGCTTCACCACTCATGAAGTTTTTCCCCTGCAGGTGGGGACCAGGGGCTTGAACCTGGGTCCATGTTCACTGCAATGTGTGTACTTAACCAGGTATGCCATGGCCTGGTCCCGCTATCAATTTTCTGACAGTGAAAACTGGTTGGGTCTGGAATAACCTCTTCCATAAGTATACAAGTGCTCTTTCTTAAAAGAGTAAAGAAGAGCTCAGTTTGGGATTGTGTATCTTATTTTCAGCTGTCACATGATTATTTTTTTTAAATAAAAAGATTTGCTTGTTCTGAAGCCAGAGCTGAGCAGTGTTCTGGTGTCTCTCTCTCTCTCTCTCTCTAAATCTCTCTCAAAAATAAAATTAAAAAAAAAAACTTGCTTGTCCTAGCAATATACAAATATGGCTCCCACCATATTGATTTTTTAAGTCAAAAGTAAATATTCTTTTTAAAAATTTTAAAATTTATTTTAATGATAGATTCAGAGAGATACCACAGCACTGCTCAGCTTTGGCTTATGATGGTGCTGGGGATTGAACCTGGGACTTCAGAGCCTCAGGCATGACAGTCTTTTGCATAACTATTATGTTGTCTCCCCATCCCAAAAGTAAATATTCTTTTTAATATATTTTTATTTATTACTAGATAGAGACAGAGAAAAACGAGAGGGGAGGAGAGACAGAGAGGGATAGAGACAGAGAGACACCTGCAGCCCTGCTTCACCACTTTACTCCTGCAGGCGGGCAAAGTAAATATTCTTAAACTATGATACAGTCTCAGAAGCAGGGGTGTGGAGAGGACAGATATACTTATTTTTTTTATGCAGCACCACAGAATGAGTTCAGGACGTTGTACAAGTGCAATACCTCTGAGTCGCCTCTCTGGACCAGTGTTTATTTTGTAGGAGTGGAGGGGAAGAAAAGGAAGGAAAGACAACGAAGGACCATTCCACTTTCCACGGAGCTCTACCTGCTATCCTTGGTGCTCTCATGTGTTGGGGATCCAGCCTAGCACTTCACACAAAGACCTGTGTTCTGCCCACTGAGTGACCTCCTGGGCCCCAGATAAGTAAAAATAAATAATAGTGATTTCCTTTTTTTTAAATATATATTTTATTTTATTTATTTCCCTTTTGTTGCCCTTGTTGCTTTATTGTTGTAGTTATTATTGTTGTTGTTGTTGTTGGATAGGACAGAGAGAAATGGAGAGAGGAGGGGAAGACAGAGAGGAGGAGAGAAAGATAGACACCTGCAGACCTGCTTCACCACCTGTGAAGCGACTCCCCTGCAGGTGGGGAGCTGGGGTTCGAACCGGGATCCTTATGCCGGTCCTAGTGCTTTGCGCCACCTGCGCTTAACCCGCTGCGCTACAGCCCGACTCCCAAATAATAGTGATTTTATAGAGAAGACTTAAGAATAAACCTTTCTCTCTCTTAGAACTAATCTATCAGAAATGCAGTAGTTGCCTGACTGCTGGCTCTGTGTATCATACTGTTAATACATAGTTGGTTTTCTTAAAAGATTTATTTATTTATTTACTTATTAGAAAGGTAGGAGGAGAGAAAGAACCAGATGCCACTCTGGTACACATGCTCCCAGGGATTGAACTCAGGACCTCATGCTTGACAGTCTAATGCTTTATCCACTGGACCATCTCCAGGATCACATTACATGTTTTTTTTATTATGTTTATTAACTTATTGACTGAAGACAGCCAGAAATTGATAGGAAAAAGGAGATAGAGAGGGAGAGAAACAAGAGAGACACCTGCAGACCTGCTTTACCACTTGTGAAGCTTTCCCCCTGCAGGTGGGGACCAGGAGCTCAAACCTCAGTCCTTACCCATTGTAATGTGTGTGTTAACCAGGGGAGCACCACCACCTGGCACCAATGCATAGTTTTTCAAACCTCCCTGACCAAGAAAAGGTGAAGAGGGCAGGAGGAGGGAAGCAAAGGTCATATTTAAGAAATTGCATAGGGAATAGGGGACATTCAGTTATCTAAAGTTCACTTACTGGGAAGCTGGCTATCCAAAGCAGGAAGTATATTTCCACGTACCACAGAGAAATGCTGGTATTTTTGTTCCTTTGTCTGTTTTGGTTATCAGAAGTAATATCCTCCCTGATGTCGAGAGACACCACTTGGCTCAGGGTTGGGGGGCTTTATACCCTCCTGTGTTTTGTTCTCCTTTTTTCTGTTTTCTGTATGAAAAGTGATGACAGAGGGAATGACCCTGGAGGTGTTAGCAAGAGGCCCCCTTCACTGAACCCCAAGTGAGAGATGGGTTAAGTGAGCACACAATGGACAGTAATAGTGAGCAGGCAGTCTCTATGTCAGGTCAGGTGCTTTGGAAGATCCCAAAATGAGCTTCAGCTTCCTTTATTCCAAAAATCAAACAAACAAACAAAAACTTCCTTATGTCTAAAACTAATAGTTCTCAAATATAAGCATAAATTGGAATCATCAGGGGGCAGGGGTGTAAAAGCACAGACTGCCCCACTGTCATTCTCAGTTATTTCTGACTCAGAAGTCTGGTAGTGAGTGTGAGGGTGTGCCTGGCTAACAAGTTCCTGTTGCTGTTGCTTTTAGTGGAGAGGGGTCCATGTTTTACCACCACTGCCTTACCCAGCAAAGTGTGTTTGAAGGATGGGCGTAAGCTCTGGACAAGCTGGTATGGTCACTGTGTTAATAGTATGGAAATTCATTTGTCAGTTGTTTACTGAGCACTTTATCTTCAGTACAGGGAACAGAACACTTTACAGGAAAGACTAGGTCCCTCTGCTCCTCTCTACTGGGTATTTCACACACATAAAAAATAAGATTACCATTCCAAAGAGAAGTTTCAACTTTAGCAGGAAAGCTGTCTATATTTCTAGTACAGCCTATGTGCTCCTGAAGCAAGAGACAATTCCTAAAATGAATTCTTGGTGATAGTCAAAGGAATGGCTAGCACTATTCTTAAGACTGAAATCACAGCTGGAAAACTGTCTATGCCAGGGCCACAATAAGATTAACTCTTACCTGTCTGCATGCAGACTTCAGACTCCAAGATTAAGTACTACCACAGCATCCTCAAGCACTGAACTAGTACAATCACAAAGAGATTGTGCCGAGCCAATGGAACTCAAACTCAAAGCAAGGGCAAAATAATAATAATAATAATGAAATACAAAGGGTTGGACTTACATTTCCCAAAAGCTTAATTCCATAAGTCTGGGGTTAAGTCTGGAAACTTCCAAGTTTTCATAAGCTCTAAGATGATGCAAATAACGCTGACCCAGGCATTATGATTTCAGAACCAATTGTGACACTCGATGCTATTATCAAGAACACCATGTTCTTGATCAGTTTGTTAAAAAACAAAACTGAAGGCTCGTAGATCTAAGAATGTGGCATTTGTCACCTCCTGCATGACTTGTCAGGCAAGTACTGTAGTAACTTCCTCTGTGCTTTACCTAAATAGACAAAATCTCCCTCCATGACATTATAAATCTCATTCAATGACCAATTAATCTTGAAAATATTACTAAGTATAGCTGCTTCTTTATATCTTACAATACTGTGACTGCTTTAATTGAAATGATTTGTAACACTTAAGAACCCAGGACTCTTCCCCTTATTCACCAGGCAAAATGAAGAAACTTTCATCTTTAAAAAAAAAAAAAAACCTAGCTAATGATAGCATTCTAAAAATAATCTGAGGGCTCAGGAGCCAGCTCACCTGGTAGAATGCACACTTTACCATGAGGCAGACCTGGATTTGAGCCCTTGTACACCACAGAGGAGCACCATACAAAAAGGGGACTGCACAGACAGTGAAGCAGGGCTGTGGTGGGATCTCTCCTCTCTCTTACCCAGTGTCTCTAACCCTCTGCGAAAGAAAAAGAAAGAAAGAAAGAAAGAAAGAAAGAAAGAAAGAAAGAAAGAAAGAAAGAAAGGAAGAAAGAAAGAGAGAAAGGAAGGAAGGAAGGAAGGAAGGAAGGGGGAGGGAGGGAGGGAGGGGGAGAGAGAGAACGAGAGAAAGAGAGAGGGAGGGAGGGAGGGAGGAAGGAAGGAAGGAAGGAAGGAGGAAAGAAGGAAGGAAGGAAGGAAGGAAGGAAGGAAGGAAGGAAGGAAGGAAGGGAGAAAGGAGTCCACTAGGAGCAATGGGATTGTGTAGATGCAGAATCCAGTGATAACCACAGTGCGAGTGGGGGAGGGAGAGAATCTACGATGTAACCTGATTCTTAATAATAATAATAATAATAATACTTTAAGGAGGCCAGGCAGTGGCATACCCCGTTAAGCACACATATTACCATGTAGAAGGACCTGGGTTCAAGCCCCAGCTTCCTGCCTTCAAGGGGGGATGCTTCATGACTGGTTAAGCAGGTATGCATGTATCTCTTTCTCTGTCTCTCCCTTCTCTCTCAATTTCTATCTGTCCTATCTAATAAAAATAGGAAAAAAAATACTTCATCCAAGTTTTCTTTTTTTTTTTTTTTTGCCTCCAGGGTTATTGCAGGGGCTCGGTGCCTGCACAACGAATCCACTGCTCCTGGAGGCCATTTTTTCCCCTTTTGTTGCCCTTGTTGCTTTATCATTGTTGTGGTTATTATTGTTGTTGTTGCTGTCATTGGATAGGACAGAGAGAAATGAAGAGGAGGGGAATACAGAGAGGGGGAGAGAAAGATAGACACCTGCAGACCTGCTTCACTGTCTGTGGGGGCTCGAACCAGGATCCTTACGCTTGTCCTTGCACTTCACGCCACGTGCACTTAACCTGCTGCATTACTGCCAGACTCCCTTCATTCAAGTTTTCTACGCATATGCAGATAGTAAATACACACAGGTTTCAAGTATAAATAAATAAATATATATATATATATATGTGTGTGTGTGTGTGCATACATATATGCACACACACACATATATTTGAAAATATATACTCACATTTTACAGGAATAGTTTAAATAATTATAAAATATAAAAGCTTCGGTGCAAAGCACAAGGATCAGCATAAGGATCCCGGTTCGAACCCCAGCTCCCCACCTGCAGGGGAGTTGCTTCACAGGCGGTGAAGCAGGTCTGCAGGTGTCTATCTTTCTCTCCTCCTCTCTGTCTTCCCCTCCTCTCTCCATTTCTCTCTGTCCTATCCAACAATGACAACAACAATAATAACTACAACAATAAAACAAGGGCAACAAAAGGGAATAAATAAATAAAATAAAAAAAATATATATATATATATATATATATATATATATATATATATATATAAAAGCTTCCTCCGTGTGGGAATAGAATGATAACAGGTGCTCTTTGCAATATTAACAATCCTCTAAACACCGTTATTGCAATCTCAGGGCAGAGTGGTAATGGAGGCATGTTTTCCCAGAGTGTCCGGGTCGGCTGGGTCAAGTGGTAAAGGGAGCCCAGGAAATGTTCTCTCATAGCTCATTAATTATCAGAGCTCAGGTGCTGGTCTTTCAGCAGACAGCTGGCGCCTGGCCTATTCACCATGCTATTATTGCTCCTTATCCTTTATGGAATGTTACAGGCACAGAATTCTTGCCCTCTTTCCCAAGAGAGAAGTGGGCCTGAGATGCGGAAGGTTTTCAAATATTTGCTGACCTAAGACCAAGACAATGCTAGTGCTGCCTCAGTAGCTCCTGCTTCTGAAGTAGAAGATGACTTCTTTCACTCGAAAGGCAAACACAAGTAACACTAACAAATATCCTGCCCTGGAAGCACAAGTCCATAAACCCCTCTGCCTTCTCCTTCTAAGCAACTCCCAGCCCTTGATCCGGAGCCTCTAACTAAAGCTAAGAGCAGTAACAAAGTTAAGAAGTCAGATTGTCCTCTACAGTTAGTTCAGTCTAGTGTTAAACATCCTCAAACTGTTCATCGCTTCATGCCTGTGTGACGTAGCAAGATTAATCTCCCTCCAAGAGTCACACTTACCACAAGTTAATTCCTCAGTCTTTTCATGCAGGGCTTGCATTTATTTATTTATTTATTTATTTATTTATTTATTTATTTATTATTTTGGATAGAGACGGAGAAATTGAATGGAAAGGGGTAGACCAAGAGTAGGAAAGACACCCACAGTACTGTTTCACCATTCATGAAGGGAGGAAAAATCCATTTCAGAAATACTCTAACATGTAGAGAGAAAGATAAATGGATTTTTCTGCCAGAAATAGCCATTGTTAATATATCAGAAAAAAAAAATCTACTGGTCTTTGGTGTATTGCACCAAAGTAAAGGACTTGGGGGGTGGGGGGAGGAACCTGGGTGAAGGGTTGGAGTATTATGTGAAAAACTGAGAGATGTTACACATGTACCAACTATTGTATTTTACTGTTGACTATAAATCACTGGGATTCTCCAATAAAGAAAAAAAAAATCTACTGGTGCAAGAAATGCACTGGCATTTTAAAAATACCTGCCTCACATAGATGGCCTTAAAAGAAAAAACATATACATTTGATCTTAGTTTATTCAAAGTACAAGTCAGAGACATATAAATGGTGGTGGTGGTGGTGGTGGTGGAGGTTGAGGGGAATATGGACTTTCCAGTGAAATTTGTTTTAAGCTGAAATACCATAAATGGCAGAAATGGGCATTTCTTTGCAGTCCCTTCTGGGATAGTATGACAGAAAGATGCCCCCTGAACATGCTCTGTGCCTGCCCTCACAGTCAAACTGGGAAGAAGGCTGCTTAATGGATTTAAGATTTGGCTTTATGGGGCCAGACAGTGGCTGACCTGGTTAAGAGATCACATTACAGTGCACAAGGACCCAGGTTCAAGCCCCTGGTCCCCACCTGCAGGGGGAAAGCTTCAGGAGTGGTGAAGCAGGGTTGCAGGTGTCTCTCTATCTCCCCCTTCCCTCTCAATTACTCTCTATCTCTATACACTAATAAACAAATAAATATTTTTTAAAAGATTTGGTTTATGAGAACAGAATCTAAAGAACAAATCCTGTGTCTTTACCCAATACTAAAAATTTTTTCTCAAAAATCCCAATTTTTTCTCTCCCTGAATAATGTGTACTGTACTTTAAGTGCCTGAGACCAGAAAACATAAGGATAATTTCCTTGTTAAAAAATGTAATTTATTTCTTTTTCTTTTCTTTTCTTTTTTATTTTTCTTTTCCTTTTTGTCATCAGGGTTATCTTCAGGGCTTGGTAACTTCACAGTTCTTATCTACCATTTTTCTCCTTTACCTTTTGTCTCTGTGGCGAGGGGAGGAAAGAGAGGAGGAGGAAGAAGATGAGAGAAACCCACAGCACTACCCTGCTGCTACTGTAGCTTTCACCCTAAAGGTGGGGAACAGGGGCTTAAAACATGGTCTTTAGCACTCTACCAGGTGTGCCACCACCTGTCATATCCATGTTTTCTCTTAAGAAAAACACAAAACATTTTGTTTTTACTTAAAACTGAAGCATGATTACAGTGGGGAACTGGCTCAGCAGGTAAAATTCAGGTCCTGTATGCATAAGATACTAAGTTGAATTCCAAAGTGAAGTTCTGGTTCTCTGTCTTAAATAAATAAATGAGTAAATAATCTTTTAAAAAGTGAAATGTGGTTATTTCATTTACTATCGAAATTAGCTTACCTCACTCAACAACACGTGGTTTCCTTTCCTAACTTTGAATAATCAGTGCAGCCCCAACCAGGACTTCTTGTCACAGTATTTTCATTGAAGCAGGGTTCCAACATCAGAGCAGATTCATTAGCATGAGTTGCTAAAGGAGCACACTGTAACTTCTGCATTACCACAACTTCCAGCAATTGTCAACAATCCCTCTGGTGTGGCTTTTCTCTGGCGCAGGTGTGTACATAGTTGTATCAAGTGTCACTGTTTGCCTTGGTAACAATGCCTTTTCTTGTGGTGAAGACACAGGACACCATCTTGTCACCGAAAACACTGCACAGAGGAGCAAGCCTGGAGCAACACTGGTCCCACCCATTCCACCCTCAAACAATCACCGACCACTAGTGGGGTAGAAATAGGTTCCATTGAAAAAGGAGGAGGGGGGAGGGAGGAGGGGGAAAAGAGAGGAGGAAGAGGAGGAGGAGGAAAAAGGAATCAATTGGGCAAAATGCATCACTGTATACCTTTTAGTGGTTACAGCTATAGCTATAAATGCTTGGGGATCAGATGGGAGTGCACCTGGTTAAGTGCACACATTACAGTATGCAAGGATCCAGGTTCATGTCCCTGATCCCCACTTGCAGAGGGAAAACTTCACAAGCAGGCATACAGATGTCTCTTTCTCTACCTTCCCCTCCCCTCTCAATTCCTGTCTTTATGCAATAATAAATAAATAAATATAAATAAACTTTAAATATAAATGCTAGCATTTTTCTTCTAATAAAACACATTAAAAAATAATGTGTATGGCAGGGGTAGACTGCATAGTGGTTATGCAAAGAGACTCTCATGACTGAGGCTACCAAGTCCCAGGCTCATTCCCCTGCACCACCATAAGTCAGAGCTTAGCAGTACTCTGGGAATAAATAAATTAATTAATTAATGTGTACAAACAGCAGAATCCACAGATTCCTTATCCCACAAGAACATAGTAAAAGGTCAGAAATTTAAATGCCAAAAAACTTTTAAAAAAATTTTTATTTTATTTTATTTTATTTTAATGGGAGAGAGAGATACAGAGAGGAATTCACACAGAGAGAAAGGCCAGAGCACTGCTCAGCTCTGGTTTATGGTGGTGCTGGGGATTGAACCTGGGACCTCAGAGCCTCAGGCATGAAAGTCTTTTGCATAACCATTATGCTATCTCCCCAGCCCAAAAGATCAGAAATTTATACTGTCAAATATTATGCAAGTATTAAACTTGTTGATCAACAGTTTGTTAAGATGAGGGAAACCAGGTATGAATCTAAAAAGATATATATATATATATATATATATATATGAATGATTGAAAGGAAATGACACCAACTTTTTAACAAAGCTTCTATCTGGTCTAAGCACAGTACTTAGGAACAATTGTTAGGTCTCCAAGGCCTAACTATAGAGAGATGATACGTGTTAAAAAGCTTACCACCACTCTTGGCATAGAATTCATTAGGAGAGATGTACACAGGCATCAAACAGAATTTCCTACCTCATATCTGACTAGTCTATGACTTTAGTTCAGTCACTTCTGAGCTTTGTTTTCCTCAGTAGGGTGGGAATGATACTATGTAACTAATAAGGGGGATAAGGATTAAATGAAAAATGAAAAATGCTAAACTTGGGCATCTGATAGATGTTAGTACTCTTTTGGGAAGACACATTCTGTTTATACTGTATACATTTCAGCTAATTAAACTATTTAGCTACTTATTTTAGTTAACTCTATTCAACTTTATCTTAACTATTTTAAAATAGGTCTTCTTAACTTTGAATTTAATTATCAGCCTGAATACTTAGGTTATAAAGCACATGAAGTCTTCTATACTAAAGGAATTCCTCAAGGAAGCTTTTCAAAATAAAACATTCCCAAGGATGTATAAATAGGTTTTGTAGTCTCAAACATGTGCTTCATATAGCACCTCCAAACAAGGAGATGTTACAAAGGTCTCCCTGCTTGGCTTCCAACTATGCAGAAGGAACTTAGAAGAGAGCTCTGCAGGAGAAATCTTTAAATGCCTGCCTGCAGGAAGTTGAATGGCCGCAAATTCGAAAGCTGCCTTCTTGTTGCAAAAGCTGTAGCTTAAAGCCTTAAGTTGGCTGCTACCATTTTCTCCCTAGCAGTAAGCAGACAGGAAACACAGCTGAGTAAACAGGTGGGTGGGAGAGACCTTTAAAGGAATAAATATTCTCAAACTCTCTGAACTATTTATATTTCAATACCTTTAACCAACCAAGTAGTAACGCATCTGGTAGGGCACACACATACCATGTGCAAGGACCCAAGTCCAAGCCTCCAGTCCATACCTGCAGGGGGAAAGCTTTGAGCAGTGAAGCAGGGCTGTAGGTGGCTCCTCCTCTCTTCCTCTTTATCTCCCCTTCCCCTCTCAATTTCTCTCTTTCATATCATATAAATATAGCTAATAAAAAGGGGAAAAAAAACTTTGCTTAATATTATAGACATGGAAGCATGGCAAGTCAGGTTTTGGCAAATCTTCTACACCTGCAGACATTTATGTATATCTGTAGGACAGCCACCATTCCAGCCCCACCAAATCACTCAAGGTGAGGCTGTCCTAGCCTCACTTCTTACTGCCTCAGTTCTCATGTCTGTGCCAAATGACATCTCCCCTTTATCCCAGTCACCTATGAGGGCCTCAGGAAAGTGTGAGTTTCTAGGTGAAACTCAAAACTGTACTATTCAACAAAGAGATTTGTGAATTGGCCTGGCATAAGGCAAACTGGGTCTCAGATATCTGAGCCCAGTATCTGGGTGATCTCTCACTAATAGAATGTATACTTTATCACACAAGTGGGTGCAGGTTCAAGCCCCTGGAGAGCACCATGCTGAGGGAAAGCTTCACGGGTGGTAGAGCAGTGCTGCAGTGTTGCTCAGTGTTCTCTGTCTCTCTTTTACCCTCAGTTTAGATAAAGTCTACCAGGAGCAGTGAAATTGCACAGGTAGGAAGCCTCAGGAAGCCCAAGAAGGGAGAAAAAAATATCTGATCCTGAGATTCCATGTCTTCAGAATTTGAACTAAACAATGACAGTAAACAGTATAAAGACATCTGCTGAAAGGGTATTAGGAAACAGGAGTGGAGCCATAAGCCAGAGCTGGGGGCTAACTCTGAAAAACGGGAAGGCCAAAAGTAGGTGTGGCTAAAGTAGATATTCTGGGGCTGGATGGTGGTGCACCTGGTTGAGCGCACATGTTACAATGCACAAGTACCTGGGTTCGAGCCCCTGGTCCCCACCTGCAGGGGGAAAGCTTTCCAAGTGGTGAAGCAGTACTGCAGGTGTCTCTCTGTCTCTCTCCCTCACTATCACCCATTCCTTCTTGATTTCTGACTGTCTCTATCAAATAAATAAAGAGAATACAAAAAGTAGATATTGTTACTTTTTTTTGGTAGAAGGAAGGGGGTAGAGGAGAGAGAGAGAGAGACAGAGAGAGACAGACAGTGAAAGAGACCACAGCACCAAAGCTTCCTTCAGTGTGGGCTTGAACCTGGGTTGCACACATGGCAAAGCAGTGCACTATCCAAGTGAACTTATTCACTGGCCCTCCATTTTTATTAGCGATCTAACAGCGTATTACAAAATGATAGTTTCAGGGAGTCGGGCTGTAGCGCAGCGGGTTAAGCGCAGGTGGCGCAAAGCACAAGGACCGGCATAAGGATCCCGGTTCGATCCCCGGCTCCCCACCTGCAGGGGAGTCGCTTCACAGGCGGGAAAGCAGGTCTGCAGGTGTCTATCTTTCTCTCCTCCTCTCTGTCTTCCTCTCCTCTCTCCATCTCTCTCTGTCCTATCCAACAATGACAACAACAATAATAACTACAACAATAAAAAAAACAGCAAGGGCAACAAAAGGGAATAAATAAAATAAAAATAAATATTTAAAAATTTTTTTTAAAAAACTCTTAAAAAAAAAACAAACAAAATGATAGTTTCAGAGGTGTAACTTCACACATGGGGTATGTAAGCCATCACACTCTCCACCAAAATTCTGTTGCCCCTTCCCTATCATCCCTGTAACCATGATAGTTCTCACAAAATCCAAGAAACACTTTGGTTGCCTTTTTTTTTTTTTGTCAAGTCTGTTCTAGTCATCTATTGGGTTGTCAGAAAAGTCATGACATACTTTTCCATGTTTTTCTATGCAAAAATGCACTGTGACTATTCTGACAACCCAACAGATGACACATATGAGCAAAGGCATCCAGTCAGCCTTCACCACTTACTACACTGAGCATAGTCAGCTTTAGCTCCATCTGGTTTTGTCTCAAATGACACAATTTCATCTTTTTGATGGCAGAGTAATATTGCTACCTTTTTTCATACTTGCTACTGTCAATGTGATGCCATAATAGTATGTTTTAAAACACCTTTTTCAACTTCCTTAATATTGCTATTGTGTCTTATATGATTAGGATAAATCATCTGAGCACATATCCTCAGCATAACAGATATGTAAAAGGATTTGACAAATACATCTAAACTGAGAATACCTCTCAAACTGTTTTGTACATGTGGGAATGCCCAATTAAAATTTTTTAAATGTCCACTTTGACATGGAAAGTATATGGCTTTCTCTTTTTTTTTTTTTTTTTTTTGTCATTGCTGGAACTTCATTACTCAAGCTGAATTTTTCAGACAGTTTCCTCCAATGGGATGAAAGCTGGGCTTGAACAGGGGCTGCACACATGGCAAGGCAGGTGCACTATCCAAGACAGCTATCCTGTTGGCCAGAAAGCGCAAGCTTCATTACACTAAGAAAGAGGGGGAGGAGACCAGGTGGTGGTGCACCTGGTTAACTGCACACATTACAGTGCACAAGGACACAGGTTCAAGCCCTTGGCCCCAAGGAAACGGGGAAAGCTTCACAAGTGGTGATGCAGGTGTTTCTCTGCCTTTTTCCTTCTCTATCTCTCCTATCCCCTCTCCATTTCTCTCTGTCTCTATCCAATAATATATATATGGGTAGGGGCTGGGTGGTGGTGCACTTGCACCACCCGGTCCCCACCTGCAGGGGGAAAGCTTCACGAGTGGTGAAGCAGTGTTGCAGGTGTCTCTCTTTCTCCATCTGTCACCCCTTCCTTCTTGACTTCTGGCTGTCTCTATGCAGTAAATGAAGATAATAAAAAATTTAAAAGAAAGAAAGAGGGTTTAGAAGTTAGGATGCTGAGAAATGTGCTAGCACAGACCCTGTTGTCAAGGGGCTCATGGTGCTATAGACAGAGAAGAGCACCTGTGATTCTCGGCAGGTGTCCATCACGTACTAGTTCAGCACTTGTGAGTCCTAAGCTAGGGGTTCCTCATCACATCCTTGTGACAGGACAACTGTGGGTCACACAAGCTATCAAGGATGACTTGAATCTATTGGAGCAATGATTCTGAAATATTCCTGGATCACAGACTAGATTAAAACAGAAATATAGACCCTCTCCGCAGCAAAGCACATCTATACATAATTCGAGACTTGTTTTCACCAATATTTCTTACCCAAAACCCTAAAGATGCTTCTGCCTTTTATTTGAAAATACAGAGGTGTGTGTGTGTGTGTGTGTGTGTGCGTGTGTGTGTGTGTGTGTAAAATCACATAATTCTAAATGAAAAGAATGCTTCAACAATACAAAAACATGGGGTTTATTCATAGGTTTATCTTTTCAATAATAGCATATTACTAGTGGCAGTGAGAGAAGTCCCATCAGAAATGAAATAGCATATTTATTCTCAAGCACAATGCATGGGACTCACACAGACAGAGTATCTCTCCAGTTACACAATGGTTATTTAAAGCTCTCAGTTGATGGAATAGTCACACTCTTAAGATGCAACACAAAGCACAAAGAACAAGCAGAAAGACAAAGTTGCAATGCAAGGGACAGAGATAACAAAATTAGTTTCCTGGCAATAGAGACTTCAGTGAAGACAAACACACAAAAAAAATATTTTCCATAGTAATAAAGTCTGGCAAAAATGCTTCAAGTTTTCTTTAAATGACTTTATCCTGGCAGAGCATACACATCACACACAAGGACCATAGTTCAAGCTCCTGGCCCCCCCCACTTCATGAGTGGTAAAGCAGTACTGTAGGTCTCTCTCCTCCTCCTCCCTCACCCTCTCTCCCTCCCTCTCTTTCTATGCTTATGTCATTTTTTCTGTCTCTATTAAAATGAAAGAGGGAGGGGGAATGGACACTATGAGAAGTGGACTTGTCATGTAAGCACCAAGCCCAGTGATAACCCTATTGGAAAATTAAAATTAAAAAAAAAAGGCTTTAACCACTTAATCTCTCAGAGCTGAATGACCCCCTTCCCTCTGTTCTACTGCATATGGAACACTGAGCCCAGCATGAGATAGTCATCTCCTTATTAGCTGATTTCCATAGCACACTTTGATCACAGAACTAATTGTTTTCATTACAGACTGTTAACAAATAGTTTGGTACAACAATAATTTTGACACAGTAAGACTGCCAAGTATGACAACTCTAAATAAAATAATCATCTGTTCCTGTATAAAAGCTTGCATGAAATCTTTGGAGAGCTCTTAGATCACTGACCAGTGTACAAATTTCCCTGAGGAAATTCCTCTACAACATCTCTTGGAGTAGTTCAACTTCTTTAATACATTCAGTTCTGCTGCCAAGGCATTTTTGACAATAAAATAACCAAAGTCTTTAAAAAAAGAAAAAGGTTAGTTTTTTTTTTTAAGTTTCTTTTATTAATGAGACAGGTAGGAGGAGAGAGAGAGAGAGAGAGAGAGAGAGAGAGAGAGAGAGAGAGAAAGAACCAGACATCACTCTGGTACAAGCGCTGCCAGGGACTGAACTCAGGACCTCATGCTTAAGAGTCCACTGTGCAATCTCTCGGATCACAGGAGGCTAATTTTCACCAAACTATTCCACATCTGAGAATCTTGTCAAAGGACAAATAATTTGAAAAGTACACAGTGATAAAGATGTTCATCACAGTGTGGCCTGTAATATTAGCAAACCAGAAACAGCCAAATGACTATCAGTAAGGATTTTAATAAAATAAAATCAGGGTGCACTCACATAATGAAATGTTACACAGCAATTAAAAATAATTTACAGGCCCATAGGTATTAGTAAAAATGATGCAACGATATATTTACTGAAAAAAAGCAGTTATAATAGCATGTATAAATATGGGTATATACCAAAATATATCTTACACATATTCATACATACACACACTACCTTGACTTAACTGACATAGAAAAAGATGTCTTTCTAGGCTAGGCAGTGGAACACCTCATTAAGTGCACACATTACAGTGCACAAGGACCCAGGTTCAAGCCCCTGGTTCCCACCTGCACAGGGGATGCTTCATGGACAGGTGAAGCAGTGCTACAGGTGTTTCTCTGTCTCTCTCTCCATCTCTACCTCCCTCTCCTCTCTCAATTTCTCTCTGTCTCTGTCCAATAATAAATAAGAATATTTTTAAAAGAGAAAAAGATGTTTTCTTCATAGCTACTGAAAATTTTAATTCTGACCCACTGAAGCTGAGAGTCAAGTCTCTCTTTTTCATCTAGAAACTTTTCTTGTTTTTTCTTTATTAATTTATTACTGGATAGAAACAGAGAAATTGAGAGGGGAGAGGAGACATAGAGAGGGAGGGAGACAGAGAGACATCTGCATCCTTGCTTCGCCACTCATGAAGCTTTCCTCTTGCAGGTGGGAACCAAGGGCTTGAAACTGAGTCCCTGTGCACTGTAGTGTGTGCACTTAACCAGGTGCGCCACCACCACCACCCTTAACCCCCTGCCAGAAGTTTTTCAACTATTCCTAGTTTTTAGTCTTTTATCCCCGATTGGCCCTCCAAAAATGCAGAGCTCAGGGCTGAAAGCTAGCTTTCATCCAGGAGACTGACCAGGGCAGATATCAAGGGAATGATTCTCACCTGCATTCTGAATCCTGAGACTTTAATGTTGGAGATGGTCGGTCATGCCGAACAGTTGGCTAAAAACTGCTACTCACGCAAACCCTGGGTTTAAGCTACCTGGAATCACCAGCAGGGTAGAGTGGTACTATGGTGTCTCTCCTCCTCCCTCTCCGTGTCTCTCTCCAAAAAAAGGTTTGAAAAAAAAAAGGAAAAAGAAACAACTGGACACTAGACACATCCTGTGCATGTACGAGACCCTGAGTTTATTTCTAGCTATATGATCTACTGACTCCCCGCCCCCATAAGAAAAGATGTTATGATGTTGCTCAAACTTACTCAGTCTCCTGTGTATTACACTAGATCTCAATAATTGAGATTTCCAAAAACTGCCCAAACAACTCTCAAGTCAAAATTACACTGGGATGGGGACCCGGCAGGGGTCTCACTTAGTAGAGAGCAAGTTACCATGAGTGAGACCTGGGTTTGAGCCGTGGGCTCCCACAGGGGAATGCCTACAGGGGGGAAGCTTTATGAGTGGTGGAGCTGTGCTGTGGTGTCTCTCCTTCACTGTCTTTCTCCCATCTCTTTCTTTCATCTTCTATCTAGAGAAGAGGGGGGAAATTGCCACTAGGAACACAGGAGTCACACAGGCAATGAGCCCTAGTGATAACCCTGGTGGAAAAATAACAAAAATGGATAATAATAAAGTTTATGGTTGGTAAAAAAGCATCTCTCAGTGCACAACAGTATTTTTAAAAAATTTTTTCATATTTATTTATTTTCCCTTTTTGTTGCCCTTTTTTATTGATGTTGTAGTTATTTGCTGTTGTTGATGCTGTCATTGTTAGGACAGAGAGAAATGGAGAGAGGAGAAGAAGACAGAGAGGGGGAGAGAAAGATAGACACCTGCAGACCTGCTTCACCGCTTGTGAAGCAACTCCCCTGCAGGTGGGGAGCCAGGGTCTCGAACCAGGATCCTTACACCGGTCCTTGCAGCTTCATACCACGTGCGTTTAACCTACTGTACTACCACCGGACTCCCACAACAGTAATTTTATCACTATTAGCTAGCAAAAGTATTCCACTAAACTTATTTCACTTTCAAGAAAGTAGAGGCTGTAAACAACTAAATCACTTTCCAGAGAAAATTACCTGATAAATGATTTTTTAAATAAAAGGAACAACATGGCAACAGCATCCACTCATTCCTAACAAAGAATCCCGTGACAGAAAAGCACCTCATTCTGTAACAAAAGCAGTGTGGATACTACCTAACCACAAACACCCTGATCAAGAGAAGACATTTCCAAATATTTTCTTTCAAGATCCCTAAGCTGTTATGGAAGAAAAAGCCAAAGCACAGTACAGACTTGAGCAGATTAGTCAAGAATGTGGTTGGATGAATTAAAGAAATTCGATGTTGGCAGGGGTGCAGCAGGAGATGGGCAAAATTTCAAGTCTCTGCTGATTCAGTCAAATGAGTACTCTCCTTCCTTTCTGCAGCTGACAGTTTAATATTAAAACACATTTTACAAGATCAATAAAAGTTGTGGAGAAAGAAAGCTGTCACTTTACTGTGTACTGAGAAAAGGCTGTGTGAGGACAAACAGCCAGCCAGCCAGCTGCAAAGCAAAGAGTGCTCATTCCAGAACGATGAGAAAATACTTTTTAAAAAATGTACTTATTGGATAAAGACAAGGATGAATTGAGGGGGAAGGTAGAGATAGAGAGAAATGAAGGGAGACACCTGCAGCACTATTTCACCACTTGTGAAGCTTTCTCCCTGCAGGTGGAGACCAAAGGCTTGAACCTGGGCCCTTGAGCACCATGGCTTGTTCACTCAACTAGGTGTGCCACTGCTTAGCCTCAAGAAAATATATTTCTATTGTTTGAACCATCCACTTGCAGCATTCTGTCATGACATCCCACATGTAGACAAATATATTTTTTAGATGAATCGAGTTCTCAGACATACAATGTTGTCAGCTAAGAAAGTCAAATCTTCCTGGTTTCTAAAACCAGGAGCAGGTAAATCAGCAGAATCAAGTAAAAAGCTAAAAAAATAACTCTGGGCCATCTGAGTCTAAACAAAGTGCAAACTTAGATTTAAATTTTAGGGATTCATGTTTATAAAATTCAGTAATTTATCTACTGAATCTGCTATTAAATATCACCATGGGTAATGGCTGTATTTCCAACTAGTGATTCTAGATATAAGAAGGAAAGTGGTGAGAGAGGGAGAGAGAGGGAGGGAGTGAGGGAGAGAGAGAGAGAGAGAGAGAGAGAGAGAGAGAGAGAGAAAGTTACAAGATTACAGCATATAGTTCCACACCACACCTACTAGTTAAATGTGTCTTGATGTGCCTTTTACCCTTGCTTACTTTCTTATTTTCTCTCTCAACCTTTATGGTAACTGGAATAAGCTCCGGGGAAGAGAGAATCTTCTAGACTTCTAATAACAATTCTGCCTCTACAAGTGAATGTCATCCCTCTTTCATCATGCCCTGTTTATCATCCATTTTCCTTTTTCCCTCTCTGCCATCCAGCTTCTCCCAAGATTTGAAATGCATTGATACAGAACAAAGAGACCTGGGTTTAAAAACCCCTGGAGTGGCACTATCTTAAAGGAAGCTATTCTAGAGTCTTAGAATAGGTGGTGGAGAGTTAAAATTAAAAAGGCAATTCCAAAAAAGAAAAACCTGAAAAAGGGGACTTGTAAAATAGCTCAACCAGAGAGCATGTCTGCTTTGTCATGTAGAGGACTCACTGCACCAGAGGAAGTCAGTGATGTGGTGTCTTTCCCTGTCTCTTTCTCTATTTCTGTGTTTCCATTTGAAAAAGTCAGCCTGGAGTCGTAATCTCCAGCAATGGAAGGGGGTGGTCGGGAGGAGAATGGAGAAGAGAAATTAAATAAAATGAAAAAAAAAGTTGTCTGCTGGGCCTTTTCCTTATAATCAACTCCCTCTCTCCAGCCTCCCAAACCTAGCATTGAGAGCTAGTAAATCTTGAGCTGCGAGCCACTGCCTCCTACCTCTGAGAGAATTTATTCCCACAAAAGAGTCCAGGTTACATTCCAATGGTGGTGTTCTGAGAAGATGACTTATCAGTTTTTGATGCTCAGTTCAAAGATCTATTGTTAAAGATCGGCAGTGAGTTTATGGATGGATGTAGGGAGGAACAACCAGTTAGTGCCACGTTATGAAAGAAAAAGAGTGGGCTTTTGCTAATAAACTTTCAAACAGCTATCATAAAACCTATTTAAAATAGGAGTTTTTCTTTAGCATAACCAGAGGGTACTAAAAAGTATGAACTCGGGAGTGGGAAGGGCTGTACTGTATTGTCAGCCTATTTATTCTATCTTCCAAGGGTTTTTGTGATTTGCTTCTTTCCAGATAGGAGCCTGCTATTCTGAATACCTACATCCAAACCAGGGGCACTAAGATGAGTGACCTTCCATGCACGGCTACCTCAGAGAACAAGTTCTCCCTGGAGAAAGCCTCGCAGTTTCCAGAGAAATAACTAAACCCGCATACGACATTACCCCTAGGGGTCTTTCTGACCTTCAGGACTTGGTGTATGCATTCTCCCAACTCCAACTGAGGATCATTTTACCCACTAGACTGATCAGGAGATGAAAGTGGCCTCAGGAAGAGCCCTGTTCACTTCCTCCAGACACAATAGGCAGCCACATTTTGCTCACCCACTTCCAAGTTCCTCTGTCCTGGAGTCACTGTGAGTCACTTTGAGTACCCCAAAGGAGAGCAGGGATGAAAACAAAGGAGCCAGGTAGCTCTGGCAGAGGAAAACAAGCAGGCCTTCCTCTCACACTCCTTCAGTGCAGTCCTAGGCTCTGGGAGCCAGGCTGCTCCAATCAAATGTACCGATAGAGCTGTTTAAGACTTGGGGAGGGGGGGAAGGGAACTGTCTTAAGGACTGCTTTTGTGTCTTTTGTCCTAACACAGACAAACATGAAACCATCTATCTGGAAACACCTTGCAGCTCTCCTCTGTCCATTTCGTTCAGTTCTGCCATGAATAAAATCTCTGATAAGCTGCAGAACCCTGAGTTGAACTGAAACAGTCTGGATGAGACAAGATCGCTGTTGACTAAGGAAAGCCCTCTTTTTTCCCTTGGGGTTGAGAGGGGTATTAGATAAGTACTGGCCCACAGTCAAGTCTGTGGTGGGAAGCTGGGGAAAAGATCTTGCCAAAGAGTTGTTTTGTTTGCACCAGGGTTATCACTAGGGCTTGGTGCTTGTATGACAAAGCTGCAACTCCTGGTAGCCATCTTTTCCCCTTTCTTTTCTTTTTTCTTTTCCTTCCCTTTCCTTTCTCTTCTTCTTCTTTTCTTTTTTAAATAGAGAAATAGAGATAGAGAGAAACTGAGGTGGGGGACAAAGTGAGGGGAGAGAGAGAGAAACCTGAAGCATAGTTCCACCCCCACTATAGGGTGGAATATACTATTGTGTATTCTACACTGTATACTATTTTGTACTTTTGCTTTGATCAAAATGTTTTTTTCTAATTTTAAGAATATGTTTTTTTTCTTATTTATTACTGGAGACAGAGACTTTGAGAGGCATGGGGAGATAGAGAGGAAGAGAGTCAGATACTTACTGTCTTACTTCACCACTCATGAAGCTTTCCCCTGCAGGTGGGGACCAGGGACTTGAACCTGAGTCCTTTTGCATTGAGATGTGTGTGCTTAACAAGGTGCACCACCTCCTGGCCCCTTTTTTTTGAATTTTTATCCTTTATTAATTCCAAAGAAATTGTTTCCCTATTCTCCCCCCTAAGGAAATAAACCAAGAAAAGGAAACACGTATAGTTTAGGCTTTTCATCTTTTCTCCTGTCTGATGTTATATTTTCTTCTATATTCTTTTGATACTTCAAGCTTCTTGTCCCAAAATCTTCCAGAGGGAGTGCACAAAGCTGTATCAAAACCTTTAAGCTAGGAGGGGCTGGGTGGTGGTGCACTGGGTTAAGCACACATAGTACAAAGCACAAGGAAGGACCTGTGCAAGGATCCCAGTTTGAGCCCCCAGCTCCCCACTTCCAGACAGGGTCACTTCACAAGGTGGAGCAGATCTACAGGTGTCCAGCTTTCTCTCTCCCTTTCTATTTTACTTCTGCTCTCAACTTCTCTCTTTCCTATCCAAAAAATGATTAAAAAAAAAAAAAAGGCCACCAGGAGCAATGGATTTGTAGTGCAAGCACAGAGCCCTAGTGATAACCCTGGAGGCAGGGAAAAAAAAAAAAAAAAAGAAAACCATTCAGCAAGGGAATAGGTGGTGATACACCTGGTAGAGTACACACTTTTTCATGTGCAAGGAGCTGGGTTCAAGTCCCTGGTTCTCAGCTGCAGGGGAAAGCTTCACGAGTGGTGAAGCAGGGCTGCAGGTGTCTGTCTCTCTCCCTCTCTACCTCCCCTCCCCTCTCAAAGTCTCTCTGTCTCCAATAATAAATAAGAAAAAAAAACATATCCTTATGAAAAAAACATTTTGATCAAAGCAGAAGTACACAATAGTATACAGTGAGTCAGTATAAAGTTCATAATGAAATAGTGTCTACTGAGAGTTAGATACCTCCTCACCTATTTCCCATTATACTTCCCTCACTCACTCCCAAGCTATCCTTATCAAAGCAAGGACTGCAAAAGCTGAATAAGGGAAAGAGACTGGCATACTTTAATGATGACTCTTTAGTCACTATCAGGCCACCCCATCAGCTGGGGCCCTAGTCAGGGAGTCCTGAGATTCCCAAACAGACATGATGGGCTCAGACCTTGAATAAATCTCTCCATTGTTACCAGTCATCTATATCAGGAACAACAAAACAGGCCCCTTTGTGAACCCCCACAGGACCTTGCCCTCAATTTGGATCAACAACAGTAGAGAATATTCCATCCTCCAAAGGGAGGTTGGACAACATACTTTTTGGTCCTTTTTCCAGCCATAGCATCATCTCCCCAGACAATAACTAGAATCATCCTGCATATTAGATTTCAGGCTCGGGGGAAAGGAAAAAAAAAAAACTAGTATAGCCACAGGCCCTTTGGAATATAACTAAAATATGCCTACTAGCTATCTACAAAATGGAGGACCCCCTCAACTCTTCATCTGCACTATTCCAGCCTTTAGATTCATGATTGTTCAACAGTTTGTTTGGCTTTATATGTTAACTCTCTTTTCAGCCACCAGGTTCCAGACGCTAGCATGATGCCGACCAGACTTCCCTGGACAGACAACCCCACCAATGTATCCTGGAGCTCCACTTCCCCAGAGCCCTTCCCCACTAGGGGAAGAGAGAGGTACCAAGTTCACCTGTAGTAATCACAAAGTCAGGAAAAGATTTCACAAAGTCCTTGTCTGGCTACCTGAACTGAGATAAACATGCAATAATCATCTTTCACTCAAGGGTTGGCAATATGCATTAGAATAACTGTTTATATTTGGTTGTCAAGAGTCGTGATGCATTTTTGCAGTGAAAAACATAGACAAATACATCATGACTTTTCTGACAGCCCAATATTTTGAAGATATAAGGTTATCTTACTTTCACCATATCCACAAAAATATTTTTTTCCCTTTTGGGTCTACCACAGAGGATTTTTAATATAGGTAGTAAGAGAATTTGGCTAAATGGAAAGATAAGTAACAGTCTTCTTAATTATCAATACTCATATATTATAATTGTGAATTTCACAGTATGGAGAGCCTTAAAAAGAAGATAAATAATTATCAACATTTTACATATCCTAAGTAGGAAAAAGTCTGAAATCAACTTGCATTCTTAAAGAAATAGCCAAAAACCTAGTCACTGTTGTAAATAAGACTTTAAATAAACCTTTCTTTCCTCTCTCTCTCTCTTTTTTTTTTTTCACAAGAGCACTGCTCAGCTCTGGCTGATGAAGATGTGGGGAATTGAACTTGGGACTTCGGAGCCTCAGGCAAGAAAGTCTCCTCCACCCCAAAATCTTTTCAATGCAACAAGGGACACCATGACATGTTTCACTTTGGACTGTGTTCAGAGACGTTAGGCTTTGGATATCAACCCTCCAAATGCAGTACTCAGGGGAGACCTTTCTTAGTTCACAGGACACCTAAGTTCCATTTTGGGTGGCACATCTCCTGGCAGAGCTATAGAACCTAGAGATAGAACAGGGCACAGGAGACAGGGCACACATGCACATGTATGCATAAGTTGGGAAAAATATATACCTTAAAGTAAAAGTGCACAATAGTCTACAGCAACAAGCAAGTAGAAAGACCTAAAAAAAATAAGACACCATAAAATACTTAATCAAGTAGTTTTCTACTTAGACCTAAATACCCTCCTCATATACTTCCTATTTCACCTCAATCACTACAAGGCTAACGTTGTGAGACAAGGTAAGGACTACAAAAGCTGGATAAGGGCAACAGACTGACATACTTTAATGATGACTCTTTTGGTCACTACCAGGCCACCCCATAATCCAAGGTCCTAGTCAGGGAATCCTAGTATTCCTACACAGACATGATGGGCCTACATCTCTAACAAATCCCTCTCTCCACCACTGCTAATCATCTCCATCAGGAGCAACATCATAAACCCTCTTGTAGGTCTCTAAAGGACTTTGTCCTCAATTCAGAACAACAATGACCCTATCTCTGAAGGGAGGCTGGGTCAACATAACACTGCCATTCAAGGAGGACTGGTCCTGAAATGAGTGCAGCCTAGAATGTTCCTTGCTATGACCACAGAATACAAGCTTAGGTCTACAGGGATGCAGGGCTTACACAGGCTCCTGTGCTGAATATGGGTCCCAGGTCAAACAAAAAGGGTTTATAGTTAATGATATGTATATACTTTTCCCATATTTGGAAGCTACTCTCTTTCCTGATCTAGCTTTCTAGTCTCATTTCCAACTCTGACACCATCTCCCCAGACAATACCTTTAGCCCACCTACATGTTAGCTGTTGGGCTCAGGCAAAAATTAGTAAAGTAATGGGTCCGTTGAAATATACCTAAAATAGACTTCCTAGTTTTGTCCAAAATCGAAACTCCAAATCTCATCTGCTCGACACTTACCTTTAGGTTCCTGATTATTAAACAACTTGTTCTGCTTTATATCTTAATGCTTTTCAGCCACCAAGTTGCAGACCCTACCATGATGCCAACCTGACTTCCCTGGGCAGACGACCTCATCAATGTGTCTTGGAACCCCACCTCCCCAGAGCCATGTCCCACTAGGGAAAGACAGAAACAGGCTGGGGATATGGATCAACCTGTCAACACCCATGTCCAGCAGAGTACCAATTACAGAAGCCAGACCTTCCACCTTCTGCACCCCATAATAATCTTGGGTCCAGAGGGATAAAGGATAGGAAAGCTTCCAATGGAGGGGATGGGATATGGAAATTCTGGTATTGGGAATCGTACCCTTCTTATTCTATGGTCTTGTTGATCATTATTAAATCAATTTTTTAAAAAAAAAGAAATTTAAAAGTTTCATTTTTTTTTTTTTTACTATTTTGTAGGGTTGCAGACAGAACTCATGTATATGTACACCAATATATAAGAAGCTTATACTGCAAGCAGCATGATACACAGCATTCAGGAAGAAGTGTATCTTCAACTCTATCCCTTTAAACTACACATAAGCTAATCTGACTTTTTTTTAAAAAGGACCTAAAATACAACACGTGTTCTCCCCTTCTCTCTTTTCTCTTTTTCTCTCTCCCCATCCAGTAATTAATTCACAAAGAATATTCCCACCACTGAGGTTTATGAAACATTCAACATGGTCCATATCTCATTTTCATTCATCTCCACTGTCTCTATTTAAAATGAGAACACATCCTTTTCTCAAGGTCTCGTACACACTCTGTGCCAAAATTTGCTATGAAGCCTGTTTTTATTCTCCCAAGGGCTTTAGATTTATCTACTGTAACAGAGTAAAATATTCCTGAAAACAACACAGACAATTTTGCTCTTCAAACTCACCCAGAGCTCTCCAAGGCTCTTCTGTGAAGTCAAGTGCTTCCCCATTGAAGATAACTCACAGTCAATTGTCTTGCTCATTGGACCTGGCACCATCAGCCACACTAACGTTAGAGGGACTTGAGAAATTTGCCCAGAAATCTTTCATCCTATGCAAAACAAAGATGGTCAAAGGAGCAGCCAGCGGGGCTAAGGAACTCAGTCTGCAATTTGAGAAGGCTGAAAAAGGATACCCAGAGAGGGAGCTGCTAATTAATTCTTCTCCTCATCAGTCCTGAATGTTTCCAACAACTGGTCTGTTGGACAGTTTGGACATTGTTGAGATAATGACTTGATTTGTTCCCCCCCAAAATAAAGCTGGGGGAGCTGTTGCAACCCAATCTGGTGAGAACCATGTGTACGCTTCTCTTCCCAAAGTCAGAAGCAAGAGTTGCTTCCAAAGACAAGGAATATTTCCTGTCTGTGTTCCAGGCCAGACAGTCAAAGCGGCAGGATGACTATGCACTGAATATATTAACTGGACCCTGAATCGGGGGCTGCTTTAGATTAGCCAAACCAGCATCCACCTCTAGGCTGCCCAAACAGAACTTCCTGACCAATGGAAATAAAATATAGCTGTCTTAGAATATGCCCAGAAACAAGCATTAAAGTGCAAGACTGCCTAGCTTTAACAGTATTTGTTGGGGAGTGAAATGACCATAGGAGAAAAACAGCTGAAAAGTTACAATCTGGGCGAGGGAGTAGCTTGGCAGTCAAGCCTATGATGTGCTCATTTGAGGTCCTGGGTTTGATTCCAGGCACCATGAAACAACAGGACTTGCAAAATAGTTCATTTAGTACTCTGCTTTGTCCTACATTGTCATCCAAGTCAGGTTCCAAAGTCACTGGAGGAAGCTTCAGTGCTATGACCTCTCTCTGTCTGTTTCTCTCTGTCCTTTTAAAAATACTCTTCCGTTTTCATTCATTTTTATGTATTTATTTTGGATAGAGACAGAGAGAACTGAGAGGGGAGGGGGAGACACAGAGGGATAGAGGCACTGGGGTTCACCATTTGTGAAGCTTCCCTCCTGCAGATGGGGACCTTGAAACCAGGTCCTTGCACACTGTAATGAGCGCTCAAGCAGATATACTGCCCTGTCTTTTTCACCTCTGTCTGCCTCTATCTATCATCCTGGAGGGGTAAAAACCCAATGATACCAAACAAAAAACCCAGAAAGGCATGAATAGTGGAATGGTGCTTTGGGTCTCTCTCTCTGAAACACACACAAAGCTACAATCTGATGAGTAATTGTTACACAGTAGAGAGGTAGGGAAACAGGATAAAAACTGCCACATATGAATCAGACTGTAGCAACACTTAGAAGGAAACATTTCTCAGGTCCTCCTTCAGCCTCCCCTCCACTTCCCAGTGAACTTGAAGGTTCCACATACACCATAATTTCTAAACCTCTGCACACTGGCACTGGGCTGAGTGCTTCTTCAATGCAGGGTGGCGGGTACGGTGACTGTCCTATGTGTTAGACATTATAGACCACTTAGCAACAACTGCCCACCAGAAGACAATAGCACTCACCCACCCCACCCCAGTCAGATACCGCCAAGTATCCCCATCCCTAGACTAAAAACTGCTGAGTTATTGATCGATATCTGAAGCCACCACACACGGTGGTGTAATTTCCATACCCAACAAGGGTACAAGCCAAGGTAACATTCAATAGCTGAAGGTTCACCATGCCCCCCCCACCAGGACAAACACCCAAACACTAGTATCCCCACCCAGTGGGCACACAGCTTTTGCTAATGCACCCCAAGACTCTATCACTGCATCTACCTGCATATATTGTTGCCCTTTCCTCCCTCCCCACTGAACCCTCTGCCCTCTGCTCTTCTCAGCAACCAAGTCCCTGAAACTATTCTTTTTTTTATTTTCCCTTTTGTTGCCCTTGTTTTTTTATTGTTGTTATAGTTATTGATGTTGTTGTTGTTAGATAGGACAGCGAGAAATGGAGAGAATGGGGGAAGACAGAGAGGGGGAGAGAAAGGCAGACACCTGTAGACCTGCTTCACTGCTTGTGAAGCGACTCCCCTGCAGGTGGGGAGCCGGGATCTCAAATCGGGAATCCTTCACTCATCCTTGCGCTTCACACTATGTGCACTTGACCCGCTGTGCTACCACCCGACTCCCTCAAAACTATTCTTGTTGTTAAATTTACAGATTAGGACTCAGTTCTCATGGTTCCACAGGATGGCACAAAGGAATCATTCATCTCTGAAATGCACTTTTGGATGTTTCCTGTGGCTTCTCTAGACGCTTCTCTGCCCTCCACCCCCTTTGCAGGCTGATCTTCAGCATTTAGCCCTCAGCTCCACTCTCCCTCTGAGTAGCACAATCCTAACTTGGGGGAGGGGGGTGCTTTTTATCTCAGAGTTCCAGTGAAGACTTAGATGGGGGAGACTCACAGCACTAATTCCTGGTGCTCCTTTTCTCTTGTGATGCTTCCCTTTTGACATCTTACACAACCTAGAGAGCTCAGTCTACCTAAAATTAAGCTCAGCAGCCTCCCCCACAGATCTTCTGGGTACTGCATGAGGTTATTCCGCCCTCCCCGTGTAATCAGAGCAAGGAGAATCTACTGCTAATCATCCATGTCGCCCACCTTTCTCTAGCCTCATGACCCTCCCCCACGATGATGTCTCACACCTGGGAATCACTACAAGAGCCTCAATTCTCAAGCCATCTTCACGTTCTCAAGCAGGATAGGTTTGTACAACCTGAACTTTTAAAATGTGTATGTTTAAAAACATATGTATATATATATATATATATATATATATATATATATATATATATATATATGCTTTGTGTGGGGGGGGTTGTTTGTTTTTTTGAGCACTGCTCAGCTCTAGCTGATAGTAGTGCTCGGAATTGAACCTGAGCCCTTCAGCACCTCAAACATGAAAGTCTTTTGGAGAACCAATATGCTATCTCCCCAGCACTTGGAAGTGATTTAATAATGGTTCACAAGATTATAAGACTATGGTGGGTGGGGGGTGGGTCTATTTAACTGCATGCATGACCAAAATTTTGTACCCCCAGCCCAAGATAATCTTAGTTAAGAACTAAGATAATCTTAGTTAAGAACTAATAATAATCTTATAGTAATAATCTTAAAATAATCTTAGTTAAGAACTAATAATAATCTTATAGTAATAATCTTAAAATAATCTTAGTTAAGAATAATAATTTTATAATAATAATCTTATAATAATCTTAGTTAAGAACTAAGATAAACCTTAGTTCTAAGACAGTCTTAGAGACAATTTTGCTACTTTTTTTTTTTTTTTTTACAAGTTGTTTCTCTGTATTCCACATATCAGAGAATCCTTCAGACTTCTGGAGGCGGGGCTATGGAGCAACAGTAGCTGTGTTTCTCTCCTCTCCTCTCCTCTCCTCTCCCGGGTCAACTGGGAATACCAAAGGAAACCACCAGGGACTGCAACAAGAATGGACTAGAACAACTTCAGGAAAACACCAAATCACCAGTGAGTACAAACACATGAGGCTCATGGACAGAGAGGAGCCTAGGGAGAGATTAAGTGGCTGGTAACAAACAGTCTGGCAGTTCAGATGAGACTCCACCTCCAATCTGTTTCACCAACAAAAAGATAGCTGAAGGGAGGAGAGGACTCCCCTGAGACTCACAAAATGTAACTGTGAGTCTAGATTTCTAATGCCCTCAGACACTGGAGCAGTGGCAGGGAGGCCCTGTGCTGACACCAGGGGACAGAGAACTAACCAGGAAACTCAGGAGAAGATCTATACCTCCATGGCCTAGCAGTGGGGTTGTGAGAGTCTCTTTGCATAACCACTGGATTATCTCTGCCCCACCCTGCTTTATCTCTTGGTCAGGATTCAGTGATTAAGCTAAGAAGCCTACTTAGAGTTCAAAAGCCCTCAGACTCCCATAGCCTACAGGGAAGAAAAAGAACAAAAGAGGCTTTTAAGCCACTGGGCTCCAAATCAGGGATTAAAATACTATTGAAACAACTGTCAACTTCCACAACTGTGAACCCTTTAGTTACCTTACTTAGACACAAGTCAATCCAGGCAAGAGTGATCAGTAATAAGAAAACTACTGAGAGAGGGACCTCATAACATACTATATAAAGTGGTTAAAGCAATAAGAACTATTGGAGAAATGAACCAGGACAAGAGTCCAGCTAAAAGCCCCCCAAAGGTTGAAGCACAAAATAATGAGGTCAGCATCCAAACACTAATTAAGGAAATAGTCACAGGAGTGAGTAAAGAGTTTGAAAGAATTGTCATCAGAAATGCAGAAACATTCCCCAATAAAGAAATAAATTAAAATAAAAAATAAATAAATAAACAAATAAACAAAAAGGAAAAAAAATTCTTAAAGTAATCAAGACTTGGACTAGCAAAGAATCAATGTCTTATTAAATTAAAATCTAAAAGTCGCCTTTCTCCTGTTCTCTAAGCATATCTGAGCTCATTAAAATATCCCTTCATTTATAAAAAAAAAAAAAAAGAAAGAAAGAAATGCAGAAACAACAAATGACACTCTGGAAGAAAACAATAATTATCTCAAAGTTACTAGAGAGCTGAAAGATGAAATAATTGAGCTAAGAACGCAACTAGCTGAACAAGCTAAAACAGTATAAGAACAGGGTAACAAAATAGATGAGCTCCAGAAAACAGTACAGGGGAGAGAAAATAGAATAAATGAGGCTGAAGACAGAATTAGCAAGATCGAAGATGAATTAGAGACAACTAAAAATGAAGTAAGAGATCTCAAAAAGAGATTAAGAGATACTGAAAACAACAACAGAGACCTATGGGATGACTTCAAAAGAAATAATATACGCATTATTGGCTTACCAGAGGAAGAAAGAGAGGGAAGGGAAGAAAGTATTCTTCAGGGGGGTCGGGCAGTGGGTTAAGTGCATGTGGCGCTTGTGGTGCAAAGCGCAGGGACTGGCTTAAGGATCCCGGTTCGAGCCCCCGGCTCCCCACCTGCAGGAGAGTCGCTTCACAGGCGGTGAAGCAGGTCTGCTGGTGTCTATCTTTCTCTCCCCTTCTCTGTCTTCCCCTCCTCTCTACATTTCTCTCTGTCCTATCCAACAACAAATTGCGTCAACAAGGGCAATAATAATAACCACAACGAAACTACAACAAGGGCAACAAAAGGGGGGGGAAATGGCCTCCAGGAGCGGTGGATTCATGGTGCAGGCACCAAGCCCAGCAATAACCCTGGAGGAGGAAAAAAAAAAAAGTATTCTTCAGGACATAATAGCTGAAAACTTCTCGAGTCTAGACAACATCAAAGACAAAGGTTCAAGAAGCCCCAAGGGTCCCAAAAATAATTAACCCAGACTTAAAGACACCAAGACACAGCATCTTTAGAATGGAAAGCAATAAGGATAAAGAAAGTATCCTGAAGGCTGCAGGAGAAAAACAGAGTCACCTATAGAGGAAAACCCATAAAATTAGCAGCAGACTTCTCCACACAAACACTATAGGCCAGAAGAGAATGGCAAGATATATATCGAGTGCTCAATGAGAAAGGCTTTCAACCAAGACTACTGTGTCCTGCTAGACTGTCATTCAGACTAGATGGAGGCATCAAAACTTGCTCAGACAAACAATAGTTGAAAGAATCAACTATCACCAAGCTTGCTCTGAAAAAAGTTCTGAAAGGTCTCCTATAAACAGACCACCATAAATAGGCCATATGTAAGAACACTCTAAAACTCCAAGAATGGCGTTAAAATATCTTCAGTCTTTGATATGAAAGAATCCTTCAAGTAGCTATCTTTTACCTTCTTACTTCACTTAGCATAAGTACTTCCAGTTCCATCCTGCACTTCTAAATACAGCATTCACAAGCTTAAAGTTCTTCCATGAAGGACACTCAGAAGTAGTAATAGATATAGGTATGACTTAGAAAGGAAGAGAAGGCAGGACCATGGGGAAAAAATGAGAAGAAGAAAACATACACATATCCTATATCTATGACCTTGGGAGAACTACTGCAGTTTCCAATGAAGGGAATGGGGACACAGAACTCTGGTGGTAGGAACAGTAACCCTGGTACTGTTGAACCCTTGGTGGTTGAACTGCACCCCTGTTATCTTGTATTCTGTAAATCGATATTAAATCTCTAATAAAAAATGTTCAAAAAATTCTTCCATGAATTCCCAGCACCCTTAAGACAAAGGTGGCCATTGGCCTTCCCAGCATGGTGGGGGGGGGGGGGGGCGGGGGGGGTGGTGCGGATGGGACACAGTCTTTTGGTGGTGGGAGTGGTGTTTATGTACAATCCTATTAAAGTATAAACATTATATAAACCACTATTTAATTAATATGAGAGGCGAAAAACTGATGATATGTCTAGAACTTCTTAAAACACAGACTGAGTCTTTTTAATACATAGGCTGTCTTTGATATGTTCTCTCCCAAAAGCCTAGACCAGGGAGAACAGAAGCAACCGACAGCACAGCTACATAAAAGATGCTGGGTACTATACCCCAAACCCTATCAAAGGGACTTTCCAAAGTTAACCCTATCACCAAATAATGTGATGATAACAATAACTATCCATTGTCTTCTTGAACCCTTAGACAACAGGAACCTCACATTTCCACTATAGAGCCTATATTTCCCCCAGTCCTGGAACCTTAGGGTGGGGCCCACTTTTCTGCATGCTGCTCTCAATTCAAATCAAATAATACTGTATTCGCGGATCACAATCTAATCAACACAACAAGTACAACCCCAGCATGCTTCACTTCAGACTGTGACCAGAGACTTCAGGTGTGGAATGACAACTGTTGGGACCATGTGTAAGCCTGATAGAGCTTAGGGAGAACCACCCCCGTCCTTGGATGGAGGTCTGAGAAGATAACCTCTTGGTAAGTCTCTCTCAACCGAGATGAGCTTAAGGGGGGAAACTCAGACTTGGTTCTTTCCTTCTTGACTCTCATGCCCACAGAAACCCCAGTACTTCCCTCCATTAACTGCAGGCCACATGGCCACAGATTCACTTATTCAAAGTCACCTTCTCATCACAGAAGAACACACCTTATCACACACCTCAGACCCCAGACAAGAGAAATTCCAAACTATATGGCCTTTTGATATCCATCTTCTTTCTGTCTCACCCTACGGGTTTAACCCTTATGCTTCTCTCAAATACCTGTGGATAATTAAGTTGCTTGTGTCATGGAGAATAACTGTCTTGTATCTCATCAATTCCTGTCATACCAGCCCCCTACCTTAGGGGCATGCTGACCGTTAAGAAAACTGTAATTTCTGTCATATTTCAACAATAATTAACTTCATTGCTTTTCTATTTAACTCATGTCCACTTTGCTAATAAACGGATTCTGGGATTCTGAGATTCTAGAATTCTAGGCACGCTAAGAGTCCCCTGGTGTCTTTTACTTCGTGTCACCCCTGTCATGAGCGAGAAAGAACCAGTCCGTTACCTTTCCCCTGGAGACCAACCCGCCGGAAAGAGAGAGAGATATCCCGAAAGACAACCCTTCAGCTTCATCACTCGGGTGAGACCTTTCCTTTCATGGTATTCTCTAATTCCATTCCAGGTGTTCCACTCCCCAATAAAGTCCCCAAACCTAGATATAGTCCAGGTCCCCTGAGATAGAGCATAGGTTCACCCGTGCCCATAAACTAGGGGAAAAATATATACCTGAAAGCAGAAGTACACAAGAGCATGCAGGCAATACCCCCAACACTTCATCTGCACTATGACAGTCTTTAGGTCCATGATTGTTCAACAATTTGTTTGGCTTTGTATGTTAACTCTCTTTTCAGCCACCAGGTTCCGGATGCTGACCAGACTTCCCTGGACAGACGACCCCATCAATGTGTACTGGAGCACCACTTCCTCAGAGCCCCACCCTACTAGGGAAAGAGAGAGACAGACTGGGAGTATGGATCGACCAGTCAACACCCATGTTCAGCGGGGAAGCAATTACAGAAGCCAGACCTTCCACCCTCTGCAACCCACAACGACCCTGGATCCATACTCCCAGAGAGATAGAGAATGGGAAGGCTATCAGGGGAGGGGGTGGGATGTGGAGATCGGGTTATGGGAATTGTGCAGAATTGTACCCCTCTCATTCTATGGTTTTGTTAATGTCTCCTTTCTTAAATAAATAAATGAATAAATAAATGTTCTTCCTTCCTTCCTTCCTTCCTTCCTTCCTTCCTTCCATCCTTTTTCTTTCCCCCTCAAAGCACTGCTCAACTCTAGTTTATGGAAGTGCTGGAGATTGAACCTGGGACCTCTGGTGCTTCAGGCATGAAAGTCATTTTGCATAACCACTAAGCTATCTCCTTAGCCCACTTATTAACAATGTTTAGCAGGCCCTTTATCACTGGCACGCCTCCCCTCCCTCTCTGCTCACACATCCATACCCAATTTCATTCTCCAATTTGAAATCACAAATTAAACTCTTTAGTTTTGAATGGAGCCTGTTTCCCACTCTCTGTCTGAATATACTCTCCCCCTTATTCATCACTGCACTTAGCTAACTCCACTTCACCCATCAAGTTTCAGTTGAATCTTCTCTGACCTTCACTTCCCATTAATGTTCCCAACATAAAGTGCTCATAAAGCCAGCCAGTGCTTCCCCACAGCCATCAGAATACTCTGCTTAAGCCCCGATTCCCTAATAACCATGCTCTATCTCCTCACCCCACCATCCATCAACATCAGTGTCAACTTGAGGCTCCCCAGTAGAGGGTTGGCCCTGTTAACTGCTGCTCTCAAACCTGTCATGGTCCATAATCTACAGTGAATGTTAAGTACCAAGGCTCCTCTTTGCTGCAGGTGCCTGAGTGACATCAAAATACATACATGAGGGGCCGGGGAGTGGCATACCCAGTTAAGTGTGCCTGTTATCATGTGCAAGGACCTGGGTTCAAGCCCCCACTCCCCACCTGCAGAGGGGCAGCTTCACAAGTAGGGAAGCAGGTCTCTCTCTCCATATACATATATATATATTATAATATAATATAAATATATATTTATATTTATTATATAATATATATTTTATATATATTTCCCCTCCCCTCTCAATTTCTCTCTGTCCTGTTAAGTATAATGAAAAGGAGAGGAAAAAATGACAAGGAGGGAGTCGGGCGGTAGAGCAGCGGCTTAAGCGCACATGGCGCAAAGCGCAAGAACCGGTATAAGGATCCCGGTTCGAGCCCCCCCCCCCCCCCCCCGTTCCCCACCTGCAGGGGAGTCGCTTCACAGGCGGTGAAGCAGGTCTGTAGGTATCTATCTTTCTCTCCCCCTCTCTGTCTTCCCTTCCTCTCTCCATTTCTCTCTGTCTTATCTAACAATGACATCAATAACTACAACAACAATAAAAAACAAGGGCAACAAGAGAGAAAGTAAATAAATATTTAAAAAAAAATGACAGGGAACCAGCCTACAAGAAAAACAACAGCAAAGTGAGGAAATAACATGAAACATTGTATTTTCTAAGCAATACATCTGCAAATGTAATAAAGGTAACCTGAGAGAACAGGTAGTTAGGAAATGTAAAAACAAAGATTTTGTTTTTAGCTCCCCCCCACCAGCACTAGTTTATGGTGGTGTGGAGAACTGAGCCTGAAATCTTGGAGCCTCAAGCATGACAGTTTCTTCGCGTAACCATTATGCTATCTATTCCACTCAGGAAATGTAAAATTAAGAAACTATTAAAATGAAGTAGACACCACAGAGCCCCTTTTAAGAAAGAAGGATTTGCACTCACATTTTGAGGGAGGCAAGTGCCCAGTTAATCAGCATGGAAATTAACAAGGAAAATGTCAGATTTTGCAGTAGTCATTTTTTTTTTTTTTTTTTTTGCCACAGGTTTATTGCTGGAGCTCCATGCTTGCACAATAGCATCATTCTTGGTATTATTCTCCCCCCCTTTTTTCTTTCTCTTTAATCTCTATTAAAGAGAAAGGTAACAGGCAGGAAGAGAGAGAGACATCTGCAGTAGTACTCTACTCTCTACCGTTGGTAAAGCTTGTCCCTGTGCAGGTGGGAAGCAGGGGCCTGATCCTGTGTTCTCATGCACGGTTATAAGTATGCTCTACTGGATACACCACCATTTGGTCCGAAACTGGGAAAATTTTTACAGAAATCATCTCTGAAGTACTTAATGAGCCAAGTGTTTTGCAAATATGCATTCATTGGTTCCCAAGCATCCACTGAGGGAAACAGTCTTATGTCCTTTCTACAAATAGGGACACTGAGACTCCGATTTATGCAAAGAGTAAGTGGTCTGTCATGTGTGGCCATCTCTAAGCTGACTCCAAAAAGCCTCTGAGCAAGAAATAGCTTTTGTCAAAGAGGACCAAGCTACTGAAACCCACCTGTTTGAAGGAACCTTCCTTTTAGCTGTCTATAATTAAGTCAGGAATGTTTCAACTTGAACTAGTTGTTGTCAATTTAGTATTAAAATAACTCTGGCCTGAGGCAGAACATTGTCTCTTGAGTACCTCAGGCTCTTCTGTCAGTCATGGAGTAACCTTTACTAAAAAGCTAGCTCTATACGTTTTTTCTTTCCCTGGAGAGCTAAGAACAATCTCAGAATGTTATAACTCTTAGCTAATCTTTAAAATCAACTTTTTACAATAAAAAAAAGGGGGGTAATCTTAGGCACCTTGGACTCTGCACAGTTGGCTGGGAAAAGAAGCCTTTTACAGAATACTTACTACATGCCAAACATTTTGCAACACCATCCTTCCTAAATACAATCATCCTAAATTGGGTGTTATCACCAACTATGTTTTATAGAGCAGACAGAAGATGAGGGGTGCACAGTGTTTGTGCTCTTTCCACTCTCCACATCAAGCTGACTGTCACAACTCCACCATTTGCTTCAGTGCTGCCCCTCAATAGCTTTAGAAATGGAACAGGATGAACTCCTTATGAGAGACTGGGGTAGGGGATAGTGCAGCGGGTTAAGCACACAGGTCACAAATTGAAAGCGCTGAGATAAGGATCCTGGTTTGAGCCCCTGGCTCCCCACCTCCAGGATATCACCAGGGAAAGCTTCGTGACCAGTGGAAAGGTACTGTGATACCTCTCTCTTCCTGTCTTTTTCTCTATCTAAAATGTCTAAGGAAAGTGTTCCTGGGAGTGTGGAATCATGAATACAGAAAGCCCATGCACCAAATTACAATATTAACAACAACAATATTAATAGGACCAGGAAGCTATAACAGATTTTTTTTAAGCAAGAGACTCTCATGCCAGAGGTTTGGAGGCCCCAAGTTCAACCCCTGAGAGCACCATAAGCCAGACCTAAAGAGGAGGGGAAGACGGGGGAGAAAGTAGAAGAGGAAGAGAAAGAAGAGGAAAAAGAAGAGGAAGAGGAGGGAAAAGAAGAGGAAGAAGAGGAGAAAGAAGAAGAAGGAGGAGGAGCTACTTCAGGGTCTTACTTTAGATGGATGTTTTTCAAATTTATTTTTAACATACTAAGGTATGGATTAATCATATGTAGAATTAGCATCTTATAAGAAAATACAACCCCCCACCCCCGACAGATGACCCCACCAATGTGTCCTGGAGCTCCGCTTCCGCAGGGAAAGAGAGAGGCAGGCTGGGAGTATGGATCGACCTGTCAACACCCATGTTCAGTGGGGAAGCAATTACAGAAGCCAGACCTTCCACCTTCTGCATTCCACAATGACCTTGGGTCCATACTCCCAGAGGGATAAAGAATAGGAAAGCTATCAGGTGAAGGGATGGGATATGGAGAGCTGGTGGTGGGAACTGTGTGGAGTTATACCCTCTTATCCTATGGTTTTGTTAATGTCTCCTTTTTTATAAATAAATAAAAATAATAACAAAAAAAGAAAATACTACCCCCCCATAAATTATTCATTCATCAAGGACATTAGCAGTATTTAAGAGACAATGTGTACATTCTCCCAGACCTGTGGTTTGTTGAAAAATTAATTTACCCTCATCCATGCTTTGATCTTCCAGCAAATTATTTCCTGAGACAAGATTTAACTTGTGACTGTCCCAAAGGCTCACCATCTGTCAGAGTAGAATTGGTATCAAATTCCAGGTGGCAGGCAGAGAGGGGGCTTTTCTTGCCCCCAAGGGGACCTGACTCAGTCACACCCCCAATGCCATGGAGGGGCCCAGTTCCTCCTTAGAAGAACAGAGCTGCAAACCACAATGCAGTCTGCTTTGTCTTCAAAGGAGAAAGAGCCTTTTTGGAGGCAGGACAACTTCATTAACTAGCACTGGCATTTCAGTTATGAATGGCTTTTTGTCATTGTTTTAGTGTTAGTCCTGAATTTCACAAGGAGGGCAGTCACAACTCACTTGGATCTCCCTGCTTTGTGAAAAGAGGGAAGTAGGAAACTTGGTCTTTTGACAGCTTTTTTTTTTTTTTTTTTTGTCTCCAGGGTTATTGCTGAAGCTCAATGCCTGCACCATGAATCCACTGCTCCTGGAGGCATTTTTTCCCCCTTTTGTTGTCCTTGTTGTTGTAGCCTTGTTGTGGTTATTATTGTTGTTGTTGTGTTGTTAGTTGTTGGATAGGACAGAGAGAAATTGAGAGAGGAGAGGAAGACAGAGAGGGGGAGAGAAAGATAGACACCTGCAGACCTGCTTCACCACCTGTGAAGTGACTCCCCTGCAGGTGGGGAGCCAGGGGCTTGAACTGGGATCCCTACACCGGTCCTTGTGCTTTGTGCCACGTGTGCTTAACCCGCTGCACTACCGCTTGACCCCCTTTTGACAGCTCTTGACCATCTTAGGACTGTCCTATAAGGAGTATGCTGTCAAGGAGATGTAGCAAATAACTTCTGAATAAAATGCTTGTGTTGTTAGAACCACATGTTTGGCCTACAGGAATGCTGACTGCAAACTAAGTCCAAACAGTTAACCACTGTGTTATATATTTTTGCCTTACCTTGTATAATGTAAACACACACACACACACAGTCTAAACCCAAATTCCCAAGCCTATGACCATGTTAGATTACAAGATTAAATATAGGGCAGGGTAGATAGTACAATGGTTACGCAAAAAGATTCTCATGTCTGAGGCTTGAAGGTCCCAGGTTCAATCCCCTGCACCACCTTATGCCAGATCTGAGTAGTGCTCTGGTATAAAAAAAAAAAAAAAAAAAGGAAAGAAAGGAAAAAAGAAAGAAAGACTGAATATACTTTAAAACCTGACTGAGAGAAAGAACCTTTGATAGAGATGAGATTATCATAATGGTTTTGCAAAAAACTTGCATACCTGAAGCTCAGGAGCCCCAGGTTCAATCCCCAGCACCAGTATCAATGAGAGCTGAACAGTGCTCTGGGAGGAAAAAAAAAAAGTAAAGACCTTTGAGATTCATCCATTCATTTGAAATATTCTTGAAGATCCAATGTAATCATGAATCCTAAAAAGTATATATCATTTTCTGGTTTTCATAACATAAAGACATAATGACAAAAACAGCAGAAGAAGAAATCTGAAGCATGAAAGGGACTCAAGTCACTGCTGGAAATAATGGAGGACAGGGGAGTCGGGTGGTAGTGCAGCGGGTTAAGCGCATGTGGTGCAAAGTGCAGGGACCAGTGTGGGGATCCTGGTTCGAGCCCCCGGCTCCCCACCTGCAGGGAAGTCCCTCCACAGGCAGTGAAGCAGGTCTGCAGGTGTCTATCTTTCTTCTCTCCCCCTCTCTGTCTTCTCCTCCTCTCTACATTTCTCTGTCCTATCTAAAGGCGACGACATCAATAACAACGACAATAATAACTACAACAACAATAAAAAAGCAACAAGAGCAACAAAAGGGAAAATAAATAAATAATTTAAAAAATGGAGGACAGGTATTTGGGGCCAAGGAATACAGGCAGCCTCCAGAAACTGAGAACAAGGTGATGAACCAGCCCTGCCAAACTTTGAAATTTGGTTCCACTGAGACCAGTGTTGACTTTCTGGCATTAAAACTATGGGGATAAGGCAGGGGTAGATAGATAATGGTTATGCAAAGAGACTCTCAAACCTGAGGCTCCAAAGTCCCAGGTTCAATCCCCCTGACTACCATAAACCAGAGCTAAGCAGTGTTCTGGTAAAACAAAACAAAATAAAACCCACAACTATAGGATAGAAAACTAATACAGATTGTGGTATCTAGAAGCAAGGTGGTGTAACAAACAACAAGAAATGTGACAAAGACTTAGGAGAATCTCAAGGAGTAAGGTAGAAAAAGTCTTGAATCTTATGTATTCACATTAAAGACTGCTAGGAAAGACTCACAAGTAAAGATCAGAGAGAACCAAAATTGCCTAGAGAATACCAAAATTGTCACAAGCAGAAAAAAAAAAATCAGAAACACCATATTTCCATAATGTGTACTGAGAAAGTGGGGCTGGGCTGGGACCAATCAGGAGAACTCAGCCTCCCAGAAGCTTAATTAAATGGTCTCTCACTTCACAGTGAGTAAAGCTGTTGTCCCTGGAATGCTTGCAATGCAACAGCATAAACTGGCTGAACTGCAGGACTGTCATAGGAATAAATGAAGGCGTACAAAGAGCTAGCTGTATACATAGAAAAGGGGGAGTTTTGGAGCCAGGGAGATAGTATAGTAATAATGCAAAACTCTTCTGAAGCTTTGAGGTCCTAAATTCAATCCCCAGCACCACCATGAGTCAGAGCTGAGCAATGCTTTGGCAAAAAAAAAAAAAAAAAAAAAAACAGTTCTACACAATTCCACCACTCTTGGTTTCTTTGGAGGGGGAAGGTGGGAGGGATAGAGGGTAAGAGACACCACAACACAGCTTTACCACTTCTGAAGTTTCCTTTGGGCAGGTGCTCCCATGTGGTGGCCGGGGTCCTTGAACCCAGATCCTCCCACATGACAAAGTGATGAACCATCTCTCAGGCCACCTGTAAGTTCTTTATCTAACTAGTGCAGAGAGGGAAATAATTGAACAGGAAAGAATTCTTTCTCCCACAGGAAAGCATCTGATGGCCTTCCCCAAGCAAATTGAATGTTCAGGATGCCACTGGTGAGACAGCATAGTGGTTCTATAAAAAGGCTATGAGCTCCTAGGTTCAATCCCAGCACTATCATCAACCAGAGATGAGCAGAGCTCTGGAAAGAAAGAAAAGAAGGGAGGGAGGGAGGGTGCCAGTGTTACATAAATGAAAGGCAAGGTTTGGAGACTCCACCTTTTAGAATGGGGGTACTTCAAAATGAAAGGGAGAGACAGGCACAGGCGCTGCCCAAGACAGCAGAGACATTTTAGAAAAAGGAGGCTGAGTTGTTTCTCTGAGTAACTGTTCCTGGGAACTCGCCAATTGCAGTTTGGATCATTGGGCAGAGCTACTGGGCCAGTGTTTATGCCAATTTGGACAGGAAGTGATGAGGCTGAGTCCCATGGTCACAAAGCCAGTAGGAGGAGGGGGTATATGGGGCATCCTAAAAGAATGGCATCATTTTAAATTCTACAGCCAGGCTCCCTACCTCAGCCTCTCCTCCCCCCCCCCCCCCCCCCCCCCCCCGCCTCCACTGATCTCCATCCATGGAATTAGAATACACAGTAACAATTTAAAAACCAGAATTGTTTCTACAAGGGCAAGCCAATGCAAAATCTTACAGAACTCACAAAATTCTCTATTTAAGAAGAATGATAGTGTGCCCCCCACACACACACACATATATTTTAAAAGTTTGGGTGATTCCGGGACTAGGAGGTGGCGCACCTGGTTGAGCGCACTTGCAATTTGCAAGGACCCAGGTTCAAGCCTCCAGTCCCCACCTGCATGGGGAAAGCTTTTCGAGTGGTAAAGCAGGGTTGCAGGTCTTTTTCTGTCTCTTTCCCTCTCTGTCTCTCCCTTCCACTCGATTTCTTACTGTCTCTATCCAATAAATAAATAAAGATAATAAAAAAATTTTTTTAAAAGTTTGGGGGGGTCGGGCGGTGGCGCAGTGGGTTAAGCGCATGTTGCGCAAAGTGCAGGGACCGGCGTAAGGATCCCGGTTCGAGCCCCCGGTTCGAGCCCCCAGCTCCCCACCTGCAGGGGAGTCGCTTCACAGGCGGTGAAGCAGGTCTGCAGGTGTCTATCTTTCTCTCCTCTTCTCTGTCTTCCCCTCCTCTCTCCACTTCTCTCTGTCCTATCCAACAACGAATTGCGTCAACAAGAGCAATAATAATAACCACAACGAAGCTACAACAAGGGCAACAAAAGGGGGAAAAAAAAAAAAGGCCTCCAGGAGCGGTGGATTCATGGTGCAGGCACCGAGCCCAGCAATAACCCTGGAGGAGGAAAAAGAAAAAAAAAAAAAGTTTGGGTGATTCCATAGTACTGGAAAGACAGATCAAGGGGAAGGGAAAAAGTTCTACAAGTATGTGAATCCTTTCTGTCTCTTTGTATCTGTATACTTGACAATGAATTACAGAAGTCCATTCCCCAGGATGAACAGTCAGTAGTTAAATGTCAGCCAACAGACTACTGTGTAACAGGCAGGGGGGAAAAAAAATCAACCTAAGAATGATCAAGATGATAAGGAATTAAATCATTCACCACCAGTAAGTTTAGAAGATGTATATCTGTCAGTAATAAGCATTTTCTGCTAAAAAGCAGAGAATTTTCAAGAAAATTTCCCAGTGCCTGCTGAGACATTACCACATCTTACCTTACATTCTATTGACAGAAACACACACACACACACACACACACACACACACACACACGCATACACACCCTCCCCAGTAATGTGATTAAGGCACAAAATTTTATGTGCAAAACACATGTGCCTACTGAATACAATAATGCTTTCAAAAAAGAACAGATTTCAAAAGTTCTTCCAAAACCCCCCATTGTTTTGGACTCACAAGCTGAAAACAAAAACGTACATTTCTGCATTATATTTTCTGAATTTCCACAAGGAGGGTAAGTCTAAAGGCACATTCTTTACACTCCCACTATTCCTCAATGCCCTTTCCATCAACCCAAATAGGTTGTTAACAAAGCAGATGCATGATTTGGATGCTTAAGATAAGAGAACCCCTCTTATCTCAGTCACCCCATCTCCCTGTCCCCCTTGGCTGCAAACCTCTGCGAAACTCTCAGGATAAAAGAAGCAGTGCAGTTGAGAGACTGAGCAGCTCCTTATCTAATGCAAATCTGTAGAATCTGGGAGTGTCTGCTCCTGAACCTCCAGGCCCTCCTAAAGGATGATTTGAGTGCCCTAGTGATTTTGTTTTGCTTGTCATAAACATAGGAATGAGGAGGTATGGCTAGGAGACAGTTACATAATGAATTTAGCTACTGAAAATAAATTCCAGTCCTACTTTTTGAAGAAGAAAACAACAGAGTGGGTGGGAGCTGTTCAGAAGCTCACATGACCTCTGCATCTGCCTCACTCACTCTCTTAGGGGTTAGAAGTGCTCCCCAAGTTCTGATTGACTGGGTGTTGGCAACCATTCTGGGATACTACTGACTCTTACCAGGTGTACCCACCTTCATCTAGGATTGTCTGGGCAACAGATATCAATCATTCAATCAATCTAGTAATCAAGTTAACCAAATAATTCAGAACTGGAATGCCTTAAAGTAGTTTTGAAGAATCAAGTCACATGCATTTACAAAACTTCCATTCTTTCTTTCTTCCTTTATTTCTTTTATTTTCTTTTTTTTCTTTTACAGGGGAATAAGGGATTTCAAATATTAGGTACCTGGCCTGTACCAGACACTACAAATGCAGTACAAATTGTTTGATCTATGCCTTACAAAGGACACAGTAACACAATGGATTAGTGTTCATTCTCTGACGGAGAAACTAAGGTTTAGCAAGATTAAGTAATTCCAAAGAAAGATACAAATGAGCAGAAGTAAAGATTGAATCCAAATTCCTGCCCTTAGCCCAGGATTAACGAACATCTGTAATATGCCAAGCCCCCCGCACCCCACCTGCAGGGGAGTTGCTTCACAGGCAGTGAAGCAAGTTGCAGGTGTCTATCTTTCCCCTTCTCTGTCTTTCTTTCCCTCCTCTTTCCATTTCTCTATGTCCTATCTAACAACGAAGACATCAATAACAACAACAATAAAAACAAGGGCAACAAAAGAGAAAATAAATAAATAAATAAACAAAGGCTTAAAAAAAGAGAAATGCAAACTGAAGCCACAGGAAATGGACCATTTTTCTGTTATCAGATTGGCAATGATGAAGTTTCATAAATATCATTGGCAAAGAGGTAGAGAAATAGGTACTTTCATACCCATCTGATGATGAGAGTTTATTATCACAGCTTTTATAGAAGCATCTGGGGCAAGATCTATGACAAATACTAACATACATATCCTTTCAACCCATAACTGTATAGTTAGGGCTTTAGCACATGTGAGCAATACTAATGTATGTACAAACTGATCTCCTACAAGGTTGTTAAAAACAGCTCAACTTATAGGAAATTGACTCAACAGATCTGGAATATTTGTTTAAAAATACTATGCTGTTCTGCTTAAAACTATAAAATATGGGAAGAACTATATTAAGGAATAGCAAGGCATGGTTACCTATCTAAAAAGCAAAGTGTATAACAATACATAAAATATGTTATCGTGATTTTAAAAGAAGGGTATACTGTGGTCCAGGAGGTGGCGCAGTGATAAGGCTTTGGACTCTCAAGCATGAGGTCCTGAGTTCAGTCCCTGGCAGCACATGTGCCAGAGTGATGTCTGGTTCTTTCTCTCTCCTATCTTTCTCATTAATAAATAAATAAAATCTTTAAAAAAAAAAAGGTACACTATAAGAGTTATACACATAGACTTTTTGTATAAACACTGGGCATTTTTTTTTCCAAAAGTTTTTGTTTTGATTATTTATTTATTTATTTTACCAGAACACTGTTCAGCTCTGGCTTATGATGGTGCTGGGGATTAAACCTGAGACTTTGGAACTTTAGGCATGAGAGTCTCTTTGCATAACCATTATGCTATATACTCCACCCCACCCCCCAGCCCTGCTCATTAACTGGGTATTTCTGAAGGGAAGAGTACTACTTGCCTCTGAGGAAGAAATGCTGTGCTAGTAGTTGCAAAGATTAAAAGGCTTTTCACTTTACCCTCATTTTCATATCATTCAAACTAGAGTGAAATATCTATTTAGAAAAAAAAAGGTATTATTTACTTGGAATTATGTCCTCTAATATATATATTGCTTCTGGGTTATTGCTAGAGCTTGGTGCCTGACTACAAATCCACTGCTCCTGGAGGCTATTTTTCCCCTTTTGTTGCTCTGGTTGTTGTTACTGCTGTTGCTGTTGGATAGGACAGAGAGAAATCCAGCAAGAACAGGAAGACAGAGAGGGAGAAAGACAGACAAGACACTTGCAGACCTGCTTCACCATTCGTGAGGCAACCCACCTGCAGGGGGCTTGAACCAGGATACCTATGCCAGTCCTTGCGCTTTGTGCCATGTGCGCTTAACCCATTGCACTACCGCCTGGCCCCTTGTTCTGTTTTATTTTAATGAGGGGGGGGACATAGAGAGCGACCAGAGTACTACTCAGCTATGGCTTACAGTGGGGGAGAAGGGAGCAGGTTAAATGTGGAATTTTGGAGCCTCAGGCATGAAAGTTTTTTTGCATAATCATAATGCTGTCTCCTCCACCCACCCATCCCCTGCCCAAAATTATATCTTAATTCAGTAATGAAAATTAATTTAATTAATTAATTTCAGTAAGCAAAACTAAAAGAAAAACTCACAAGAAGACTAAATAAAAGACAAAGATCTTGAACACAGGAAACAAAAAGAAAATAAGCAAAGATGATTGTTCCAGAAGTATCAAATTTTAAAAATAAAAACTGAATCAAAAGAAAATAAAGTAGGCTGGGGAGATCGTATAGTGGATATGCACCAAAAGTCTCAGGTTCAATCCCCAGAACCACCATAAACTAGAGCCTGAGCAGAACTCTGGTTAAAATATATATATATATATTTAGCATAATGGTATGCAAAGAGACTCTCCCTGAGACTCCAAAGTCCCAGTTTCAGTCCCCTGCACCACCATAATTATACCAGAGCTAAGTATTGCTCTGGGAAAAGAAAAAAATGAAAAACGTAATCACAGGTATAAACTAAGGCAAATTTTCTAATAAACTACTTCATCACAGTGGGGATGTGAAATTCTTCTTTACCATCTACCCCCAAAAGCTACTTAAACTAACAATAAAAGGCACACTTACTACCAAACAAAAAGGACTTTTCCTCAAGAGCTTTAAAAGTGGCTACGACTCTTCCAAATTACCCTATAGGTTCAACAAATTTCACTAAGAATATTAATTAGTATCTCCTTTATTCAGCAACCTTTTGTCCATACAAATGAAAACCTCACAGACCCCAGCAGCTTCTGACTGGTCCATAAACCACAATCTCTCTCTGGTACTGGCTTCAAAGCCAGGAAAATATTCCATCCGAAGTGCCTTGCTCTTCACAGGCTCACCATCACTGCTAGAGAAAATTCAGGTCCTTTTAAAATGGTTCTGATCAGCAACTGCATGCTGCCACGTGTCCCTTTATCTTCAGCAAGTCACTTAGCCTCTGCTCACAACCACCCCCCAGCTCCCTCCTGCAGTTGAGCACACAAAGTTTATTATACCACAACAGCCTGTGTTACCTTCTGACCAAGAGCTGGGAAGAATGCCACTGACTGAGATGTTCATATTGGTAAGGGCATTGCTGATCTATTTCAGAATCTGGGAGCATGTTTACTCATAGGATTCTCGGTTTTACCTGCTTGCAAGGTGTTGCGAAGCCATTCATTAAGAATATATTTTAGTCCCAGGTTTAACTACAGACATATACTCAAGTCTAATAGCTTGAGGAAGACTTTTCCTTTTCTATTCAATTTTTTTAAGTTTTATTGTTATTTTTATGTATTTATTTTTTAACCAGAGCACTGCTCAGCTCTAGTTTATGGTGTTATAGGGGACTGAACCTGGAACCTGAGACCCTCAGGCATAAGAGTCTTTTGTAGAACCATCATGCTGCCTCCACTGTCCTTGTTTGTTTGTTTGTTTTAGGTAGAAACAGAGAGACAAAGCAGAGAGAGTTATAGAGACCACAGCATTGAAACTTCCATCAGTGCAGTGGGGGCCAGGCCAGAACCTAGGTTGGACACATGGCAAAACATTGCACCATCCAAGTGAGCTATTTTGTTGGCCTGAAAACTTTCAGACAAGGAATATTTAGCTTCTACATGTTGCCAAAAAAAAAAAAAAAAAAGCAGAAGAACTAGATAAGAGAATGGCAGTTGCAGGAAAAAGAAGAACTGGAGAGTTGGTGTTTAATGAATTTAGAATTTCTGTCAGGGAACATGAAAATATTCTGGAAATGGATAGCTGGTGATGGATGCACAAAAATGTAAGTGTACTGAGGCCAGGGGGTGGCATATTTGGTAGAAAGCGCAGGTTACAAGGAGTCCGGCGGTACCGCAGCAAGTTAAGTGCAGGTGGTGCAAAGTGCAAGGACCGGCATAAGGATCCCGGTTTGAGCCCCCGGCTCCCCACCTGCAGGGGAGTCACTTCACAAGCCGTGAAACAGGTCTGGAGGTATCTTTCTCTCCCCCTCTGTCTTCCCCTCCTCTCTCCATTTCTCTCTGTCCTATCCAACAACAGTAACAATAATAATAGCTACAATAAAAAACAACAAGGGCAACAAAAGGGAATAAATAAATATTTTTAAAAAGTGCATGTTACAAGCATATGGACCTGGGTTCAAGTCCCTGGTCCTCACCTCTGTCTGTTGAGAGAAAGAAAGGAAAGAAGGAAAGAAAGTAGGAAGGAAGGAAGGAAGGAAGAAAGAAAGGAAGGAAGGAGCAATGGATCCATTGTGCAGGCACCAAGTCCCAGTGCTAACTCTGGTGGAAATTAAAAAAAAATACAGGGGTCCAGGTGGTGGCGCACCTGGCTAAGAGCTCACATTATAAACCTCTGATCTTCACCTGCAGTGGGGTAAGTTTCATGTGTGGTGAAGCAGGGCTACAGATATCTCTGCCTCCTTCCCTCTCTATCTTCCCCTCCCCTCTCAATTTCTCTGTGGCTATCCAATAATAAATAAATAAAAGTTGATAAAAAAAACAACACAAATATACTAACACTCATGGTTTTTTTTTTCTTTCCTTTTTTGTTGTTTTTGAGACTTCTCAGTTAAAAGAGGGCACAATACCTTTCAAAGCAGGTCACTGAGAGATCCTAGGCCCTAACTAGAGAGAAGACTTTAAGTAAATTTTAGGATCAGAGCTCCAAAAATAATAATAATGTTCTCTTTTTTAATTATTTTTGTAAATTATCTTTATTTATTTATTTATTGGATAGAGAAAACCAGAAATCGAGAGAGAAGGAGGTGATAAAGAGGAAGAGAGGCAGAGAGACACCTGCAACACTGCTTCACCACTTATGAAACTTTCCCCCTGTAGGTGGGGACTGGGGGTTCGAATCCAGATTCCTGCACATTGTAACAAATACACTCAACCAGATGTGCTACCACTTGGCCCCCGACAACAATATTTTCAGTTACTCTTTAATCTGCATACACTCAGTCCTCACAAAATGTCATCTATAGTGCTTAGAAACCAAAGTTAACTAAAATGACATATAATAAAGGCAGATCCTCTGATAACTGTCCCTTGTGTTAGCTGCTAGCTGGATTTTTTTTTTCTCCATCAAAGTTGTAATGAAATGACACTGACAAAATGATGTGATTCTAGAATCTTAGGACACTGCAAGTTGAAGTGGAGTCAAAGTCCATCGCAGAGTCCTCTAAAGAAAAGACTTAACCACAGGGGCCCAGAGTATAACACCAATCATTTTACAGTCTCATTTTACATCTCATAAAAACTGCAGCAAAGGTGGGCGCGAGGAATCACATCATTGCAAGACTGGCCAGCTCCTCATGGGGCGCGAGCGCTTCCACACTACGATCATCATCTCTGGCATTATGCTATTCCACTGCAGAATACTGTGCCCCAGTATGGTTCCGTAGCCCCCATGTCCACTTGGTCGATTCCAAATTATATTCCTCCATGAGGATAATTTCTGGAACCATCCGTTCCACCCCGGTTCCATGGCTGCCAGTTCTTAGCAACATCGCCCCGCCAGATATTCGTCGGGATGCGGCATCATCTAAGTTCATTTCCCACGTCTACGCTCGACCGGTCCTGCCAATATACGCGGATATCTTCGCCCACCCTGTCCAACGCTTGACATCTCGTCACCCAATCTGGTCCCCTACGCCTACACTGAACTTCTCTGTTCCAGACTCTTGGAAACAGAGTTGGCAGTCAGCTGAGGTAAAGAACAAACACCTCATCACAGACCCCTGCAAGCGTCAACCCGGCTTTGACCTAGCACGTTATGATTGGGCCCTCCTCAATCGCTATCGAACAGGCCATGGCCGGTGCGCCGCTATGTTCCATCGCTGGGGAGCCAGAGACGACCCGAACTGCCCCTGCGGCTACAGACAGACTATGACCCACATAGTCAACGACTGCCACCTCTCCAGATTCAAAGGAGGTCTCAAAAGTTTACATCAGGCTCAACCTGACGCTGTTGACTGGCTATGGAAGAAGGGCAAACGCTAGAAGAAGAAGAATTTTACAGTCTTGTCATGGAGGGTAGATTCATGCCACCTTAACTTCATGTCAAAGATCTAGTCCTTGTGGGATGCTACTTGTAGATAGGACCTTTGAGAGACAACCAGATTTAGATGAGATCATGATGAAAGAGCACTCATAATGGGTTTTTTTTTAAAGGGAGAAACAGAGCCAGCAGGTGGCTCACCCAGTAAGGCACATGTCCCCATGTCTTGAAGGCCTGTGTTGCAACCCTGGGCCACCACATGGAGTGCCTGTACAAGAAGTGCAGAAGCTTTGCTGCTGTGTCTCTCCTTCTCTCTATGCCCCCCTCCCTATCTTGCACCCTTCATCTAGAAGGAAAAAAGGAAAAAAAGAAAAATGGCTGCCGTGCAGTAGTGCTGTGAAACCCTGATGGCACACATACATCCAAAAAAAAAAAAAAAGGAAGAGAGACCAATCTCCTTCCTCTTTTCCTCCATGAGAAAACACAGAAGGAAGGCTTCCTGCAAGACATGAAACAGATCTCACCAGAACCTGACTGAACCTAACTTTGATCATGAGACTTGGGTATTTTGTAGTAACTGCCCAAGCTAAGACAAGTCTCCTCAATAAAATATCTGTGTAAACACTCATATTCAGTTGATGCCAGGAGAAAAAAATGTCTAGTGTCTTACTCATGAGGGTGTTGTCTGGGCACCACAGCTCAAAGGGCATCTAGGCAAATTCTCTTCTCTCTCTTATTGACACCATATATAGCAATAATTGGGACACACACACACACACACACACACACACACACACACACACGGGAGGACGAGAAAGACTGTTCTTCCTGACTTTATAGCCTATTTCAGAGTAACTCTAAAGGGAGATGCCAAAAGACAGTCATGGTTCAGGATGTAGTGGTCTCTGGTTCACTGCAGTCTCTTTTTTTCATGTCAAATAAAAGCTTTTCCCTGAAGGAAAATTCCCAATGCTGCTGCACATGAGTTGGCTCCTAATGCTACACTTTCATCACCTGAGGACAGACCAAGAGTTCCACCTCTAAGACTCAAAGTTCTCACAGTCAAATCTCCTCATCTAACTCTGCAAATTTGTTTCAGTGTGCAATTGTTAATCTGTTTAATCTCTTTTTCCTTTCCTTCCCTCAAGGCTAAATGTTCTGATTTGTAAATTAATTCCTGATCCCAAAGGTGAATAATTAAATACTTCTTATCCTTGTTATACATCTTGTTTCTACCTTCTGGGGGTAGAAACAAAGCGGGGGGGATAAACCAGGAATTACAAACCCTGACCTTCACCAACTTCTAGGTCAGTGCATCTTGGAATTACAGAAGTTTGACTGGTTTCCTTAAATTTCTGCATAGTTCATTTTAAAATGTCATTGCAAAGTTGTCAGTTAATATCAATAATATATTATAATATAATATATAATACCTAATCCCCCCTAGTAAAAAAAACTATTTTAGAAAATTCCTGTGGGGTGGGGGAGATAGCATAATGGTTATGCAAACCGACTCTAATACCTGAGGCTTCCAGGTCCCAGGTTCAATCCCTATACCACCACAAAGCCAGAGCTGAGCAGTGAAAAAAAAGAGAGAAAGAGAAGAGAAGAGAGAAAAGAAAGGAAAATTCCTCTGTGGTGTGGGAGGTGGCACAGTAGATAAAGCATTGAACTGTCAAGCATGAGGTCGTATACATGATCCCCAGCAACACGTTTACCAGAGTGATAATCTGGTTCTTCTCTCTCTCCTCCTACCCTCTCATTAATAAACAAATAAGATATGCTTAAAAAGAAAGTTCCTGACAATTAGGATCATGCTACAATTAAAACATCAATTGCTAGAAATACCAACAATGCAGAAACAGTAAGAAGCTAGGAAGGGTGGTTATATTGCCATAAGCCAAAGCCAGGTCCAAGTTCTGGACCCATGTGGGAAGTACTATGGCAATGGAAGAAGTTGCAGTGCTGTGTAGTCAGTTCCTTTTTCTGTCTGAATTTTAAAAAGTGGCCCAGAGTGTTAAGTCATAAAATTGTGCTTACTCTCAAGAGCCCATTCCCGCCAAAAGAAGAAGCAAGAGAAAAAGAAAGAAAGAAGAAAAGCATGAACATGAAAGGGTACAGATTTACAAAATAATTAGGTGGCACTTCCAATGTAAAGGTGAAAGTGAAATATTACATAAATTAATAAGAAAATCAGTAGCCATCTGAAAAATAGTAAATTGGCATTTCTACTCAATAAAATAATTCAGGATGGGTGAATAGTTTAAATGCAAAAAGTCAAAGATGTAATAAAGCAGACCTAGGGCAATTAGAAATAATTTTAGGAACCAGTAATATATAGTTCAATGACAGAGTATATGCTTGCCATGAACTTGAAACTCAGCACCCCAAATAATAATGGCAATAAGAATTTTAGAGTGGAGATGCCTTTTTTTCTTTGTGGCACTAAGTTCATTTACATAAAAGTTAATAAATTAATTTACAGGGAGAAATTCGACAAATTCAAGTCAAAAGATAACTATGAATTCACACTCTACTCAAAGATAATCTTACATATCGGTTATACAATTTGATAGCTGACATTTCAGCACGGGTGAAGAGAGATAGGTAAATACAAATCTCTCCTACAGACTCAGGGAAAGGTGCTCAACCCCCTAAAAGAAATGCAAATTGAAAGGGAGTCAGGTGGTAGCACAGCAGTTGAGCGCACATGGAGCAATGCACAATGACCAGTGTAAGGATACCGGTTCAAGCCCCCAGGTCCCTACCTGCAGGGGAGTCGCTTCACAGGCAGTGAAGCAGGTTGCAGGTGTTTATCTTTCTCTCCCCTTCTCTATCTTTCCCTCCTCTCCCCATTTCTCTATGTCCTATCTAACAACGAAGACATCAATAACAACAATAAAAACAAGGGCAATAAAAGAGAAAATAAATAAACAAAGGCTTAAAAAAAAGAAATGCAAATTGAAGTCACAGGAAATGGACCGTTTTTCTGTTATCAGATTGGCAATGATGAAGTTTCATAACATATCATTGGCAAAGAGGTAGAGAAACAGGTACTTTCATATCCATCTGATGATAAGAGTGTATTATCACAGCTTCTTCTTTTTATTTATTTAGTTTTTTAAGATATTTATTTATTCCATTTTGTTGCCCTTGTTTTTTTTATTGTTGTAGCTATTATTGTTGCTGTTATTGATCTCGTTTGTTGATGGATAGGACAGAGAGAAATGGAGAGAGGAGGGGACGACAAAGGGGGAGAGAAATATAGACACCTGCAGACCTGCTTCACTGTCTGTGAAGTGACTCCCCTGCAGGTGGGGAGCCAGAGGCTTGAACCGGGGTCCTTGCGCTTTGCATCACGTGCGCTTAACCCACTGTGCTACCGCCAACTCCCCCTATCACAGCTTCTATAGAAGCATCTGGGGCAAGATCTATGACAAATACTAACATACATATCCTTTCAACCCATAACTGTATAGTTAGGGCTTTAGCACATGTGAGCAATACTAATGTATGTACAAACTGATCTCCTACAAGGTTGTTAAAAACAGCTCAACTTATAGGAAATTGACTCAACAGATCTGGAATATTTGTTTAAAAATACTATGCTGTTCTGCTTAAAACTATAAAATATGGGAAGAACTATATTAAGGAATAGCAAGGCATGGTTACCTATCTAAAAAGCAAAGTGTATAACAATACATAAAATATGTTATCGTGATTTTAAAAGAAGGGTATACTGTGGTCCAGGAGGTGGCGCAGTGATAAGGCTTTGGACTCTCAAGCATGAGGTCCTGAGTTCAGTCCCTGGCAGCACATGTGCCAGAGTGATGTCTGGTTCTTTCTCTCTCCTATCTTTCTCATTAATAAATAAATAAAATCTTTAAAAAAAAAAAAGGTACACTATAAGAGTTATACACATAGACTTTTTGTATAAACACTGGGCATTTTTTTTTCCAAAAGTTTTTGTTTTGATTATTTATTTATTTATTTTACCAGAACACTGTTCAGCTCTGGCTTATGATGGTGCTGGGGATTAAACCTGAGACTTTGGAACTTTAGGCATGAGAGTCTCTTTGCATAACCATTATGCTATATACTCCACCCCACCCCCCAGCCCTGCTCATTAACTGGGTATTTCTGAAGGGAAGAGTACTACTTGCCTCTGAGGAAGAAATGCTGTGCTAGTAGTTGCAAAGATTAAAAGGCTTTTCACTTTACCCTCATTTTCATATCATTCAAACTAGAGTGAAATATCTATTTAGAAAAAAAAAGGTATTATTTACTTGGAATTATGTCCTCTAATATATATATTGCTTCTGGGTTATTGCTAGAGCTTGGTGCCTGACTACAAATCCACTGCTCCTGGAGGCTATTTTTCCCCTTTTGTTGCTCTGGTTGTTGTTACTGCTGTTGCTGTTGGATAGGACAGAGAGAAATCCAGCAAGAACAGGAAGACAGAGAGGGAGAAAGACAGACAAGACACTTGCAGACCTGCTTCACCATTCGTGAGGCAACCCACCTGCAGGGGGCTTGAACCAGGATACCTATGCCAGTCCTTGCGCTTTGTGCCATGTGCGCTTAACCCATTGCACTACCGCCTGGCCCCTTGTTCTGTTTTATTTTAATGAGGGGGGGGACATAGAGAGCGACCAGAGTACTACTCAGCTATGGCTTACAGTGGGGGAGAAGGGAGCAGGTTAAATGTGGAATTTTGGAGCTTCAGGCATGAAAGTTTTTTTGCATAATCATAATGCTGTCTCCTCCACCCACCCATCCCCTGCCCAAAATTATATCTTAATTCAGTAATGAAAATTAATTTAATTAATTAATTTCAGTAAGCAAAACTAAAAGAAAAACTCACAAGAAGACTAAATAAAAGACAAAGATCTTGAACACAGGAAACAAAAAGAAAATAAGCAAAGATGATTGTTCCAGAAGTATCAAATTTTAAAAATAAAAACTGAATCAAAAGAAAATAAAGTAGGCTGGGGAGATCGTATAGTGGATATGCACCAAAAGTCTCAGGTTCAATCCCCAGAACCACCATAAACTAGAGCCTGAGCAGAACTCTGGTTTAAAATATATATATATATAATTAGCATAATGGTATGCAAAGAGACTCTCCCTGAGACTCCAAAGTCCCAGTTTCAGTCCCCTGCACCACCATAATTATACCAGAGCTAAGTATTGCTCTGGGAAAAGAAAAAAATGAAAAACGTAATCACAGGTATAAACTAAGGCAAATTTTCTAATAAACTACTTCATCACAGTGGGGATGTGAAATTCTTCTTTACCATCTACCCCCCAAAGCTACTTAAACTAACAATAAAAGGCACACTTACTGCGAAACAAACAAAAAGGACTTTTCCTCAAGTGAAGTCTGGAAAAAGGGGAGAAGTGTTGTATTATTTTACCAACTATGAAAGCAAAGAATTACTACCACGACTGAGCATAGATGTCCTTAGACCCTGGCATTCTGATTGTCAAAACAGAAAAAGAAATGTGATAGGCCATATAATTTTCATAACCAGTTTAAACGACGTTAAGATCCTGTCCACGAGAGAAATAAATGTTTCCCTAAGAGTGAAGTGACATCTATCTATACTTCCTCCTATGAGAGATTCTAAATGGCATAGTGAGTCTTTATTAACAGTTCATTGGGTAATAAACGCCTAGTAAGTGTTTTTTATGTGTCCAGGCTATGTTCTAGAAGGTTGCTACATATCAGTCAATGAACCAGATAAAGATCCCTCCTCTGAGGCCAGGTGGTGGCACACCTGGTTGATCATGTTACCAAAGCACAAGGATCCAGGTTCAAAATCCGCCCCGGCCCTCCCTTTACCTGTGTGTGTGGGGGGGAGCTTAACAAGAGATGAAGCAGTATCTCTTTATTTCCCCCTCTCTTTTCAAATTCTCTGTCCTATCAAATAGAAATATTTTCATTAAAAAAAAAAAATCCCTCCTCTAGGGAAGCCCATAATATACTGACATAGATGGGCAATAAATTGTAGGAAATAGTATGGAAATTATATAATATGGTATTATGATATAGGACAAAAGAAAACAAGAATCAGGGGGATCAAGACTGGCAGTATAAGAAAGATTTTATTACTGAGCAATGAAGGTACTGAGATGCTGACATCTCAGCAAGGACTCAGCATGACCAGCAGACAGAGATAAGAGAGACACTGCAGAGGGCCAGGTGGTAGCAGGTTAAGCACACATGGCACGAAGCACAAGGACAGGCACAAGGATCCCAGTTGGAGCCACCGGTTCCCCACATACAGGTGGGTTGCTTCACGGGCAGTGAAGCAGGTTTGCAGAGGTGTCTATCTTTCTCTCCCCCTCTCTGTCTTCCCCTCCTCTCTCAATTTCTCTCTGTCCAACAACAACAGTAGTAGTAACAACAATAACAAGGGCAACAAAATGAGAAAAATGGCCTCCAGGAGCAGTGCATTCATGGTGTAGGCCCAGTGATAACCCTGGAGGCAGAAAAAAAGACACTGCAGACAGTGTGGGCATATGTGAGGAAGTGCAAGGAGACTGGAGCTGCAAATCATAGCAGCTTGAAGAGGAAATAGAAACAACTGACCAAGTCAGGGAAGTGAGGGAGTTCACTATAAATGCTCCCTCTTACAGAAACAGGAAGTCAAGAGAGGGTTTGAGCACAGAAGTGCCAGACTCTTCCGTTTTAAAAGATCATGTTAAATAGCCAATGAATGGAAGCAGCCTAAATGCCCATCAACAGATGACTGGCTAAAGAAGTTATGGAATGGAGGTGGTGTACCTGGTTGAGTGTACATGCTACAATGCACAAAAGCCCGGGTTCGAGCCCTCACCTGCAGGCGGAAGGTTTCATGAGTGGTGAAGCAGGTCTGCAGGTGTCTCTCTGCCTCTCTCCCTACCTCCTCCCTCCCTTTCAATTTCAGCCTCTATACACTAAATTAAGATAATAATTTAAAAAATAGTTTTAAATTAAAAAAAAAAAGAAGGCAGGAAGAACAGTTAAGAGGATCCTGCAGTAAACTGGGTAAAAGGAACTTCTGACTGTGGAAATGGGGCAGAGGGGGGCATATTCTGTACATATTTCTGAAGTGGAGTCATCAAGATTTAGATGTGGAATATGAGAAGGAGGATGACCATGACTTCACAGTTCTGGAGTTTTGCCATACATGGGAATAGCTAAATCATATGGGAAGAATGAGATTAGGGGAGAGGAGGCCTGAGTTTCTGTTTGGCCACATTGAGTGGCCAGATGAAGATAGTTTAAACATCCAGAGGAAGCAGCAGAAACATGAAAATGAAGGAAAGAGCTGGAGAGCTGGAGAAACGTGAGAATCAAAGGATTGGCAATAAAAGCTCAAATCACAGGACAGAAGGGAGCCACTAAGGGAATTAGTAACTACAAAAATGAAAATATCAAGAACTGAGTCCCAAGATCCTCAAAGAAATCATCAAGGCTGAAGAAGTGAGGCAGAACTAACAAAAGAAGATGAAGTACTCAGTGAGCAAGGAGAACAATCAACAGGTACAGGAAACCATTAACAGGACACGTTATATTATTCATCAATAAGAGCAAAAGGTGCAACATTAATCCCCAAATCAAGGAAAGCGATGTCATGAGAAGTCACAGCACAACAGTCCAGGCACTGAGTTTCTGGACAATTCTGATTTGCTAACCACCACAGAAGGGCTACTGATGGGAAGGTAGGCTGGAGAACAGAAGAAGGTCGAGGGCAGGCAAGCTGCTAAATTAGGGAACATGCCAGAGTTTAGACAACAATAAGGTATACACCCTAACTGGTTGGATAATTCTGGATTATTATAGTTGTTGTTATTATTATTATTTTGGCACCAGAGATGGAACTCAGGACCCTGCATATTTATACCGCAGAGCAAGCTACCAGGCCCAAATTTTTCTTTCTTTTTTTTTTTTATTTTATTTAGAGAGAGCATGTGTAAGGTGCTCTGTAGATGCTAAGGCACATGCTTCACTGTACGAACTATCTTCTGACCCCTGACTTCATATATTCTTTTCTATATGTTAAGACTTAGAGATGGCTCACCCAGTAGAGTGCATACTTTACCATGCTTGAGACCTAAGTTTGAGCCCCCAGCAACCACAGAGGAAGTTGCGTGGTATCTTTTTTTTTTTTTTACTTTTTATTTATTTATTCCCTTTTGTTGCCTTTGTTATTGTAGTTATTATTGTTGTTGTTGTTGATGTCGTCATTGTTGGATAGGACAGAGAGAAATGGAGAGAGGAGGGGAAGACAGAGAGAGGGAGAGAATGATAGACACCTGCAGACCTGCTTCACCGCTTGTGAAGCGACTCCCCTGCAGGTTGGTAGCCAGGGGCTCGAACTGGGATCCTTACTCCAGTCTCTCCTCTTTTTTACGGTCTCTGCTGTCAGTCCCTGTTCGGCGCCAATATGTTGGGCTGAGCTTCACTGATGGGAGACAGATGACCAGGGACTCATGGCTGGGTTGTATGCAGTATCTCTTTATTCATGCAGAACGCAGCGCAATCTAAGCCAAACTAAACTAAAACGAACAATGCTGTCCTTATATATACTTTCCAAGTAGGGTGTGAACAGGATATGACGTAGAGAGGGTGGGAGAGAAAAGTGACTGGTGAAAATCAGGGTGTGACAAGGAGAGGGGGCGGAGCACTGAACCACCAATGCCCTGGAGGGAGGGTGGTGCTTTATGTAAATGTAAAAGTGATTTATGTAAATAGACCGCAGCTTTGAGTGGGATCAAACCAATCCCATACTGGCATACCGGTGCTTAAACTGGATTAGAGGGGGGGGGGGGGAGGGAACGACCTGGCATACTACCCAACACTCTGCCTTCCATTCTCTATCTATACAAAAGAAAATCAAACTGAGTCCACCAAGAGAGGTGGAATCATGTAGACATGAAGCACCCTTGTGCTAAGGGGGAAAAATAAAGCTTATTAAAGCAGAAAATTTTCAGAAAGATAATGAAAGCAGCTAGGCAAGGTACTTGTGAAAAAAAAAAAAAACTACTGAAGCAGATGTACCAAGTACTTTTTTCTTTTCGGTTTTTTTTTTTTTTTAACCAGAGCACACTATTCTGCTCTGGCTTTATGGTTATGTCGGGGATGGGAATGAACCTGGGACTTTAGAGCTTCAGGCACGAGAGTCTCTCTACATCACCATTATGCTATCTACCCTGCCCTATACATTTTATTCTTAGCAAAAGGTCCCATCTCTGCCCTCTCTTGATATGACAGTACATCCACATTTAACTGACAGCAAAAAAAAAAAAAAAACATTATCAATTCAAAAAATAATTTTGATAGTTAAACCAAAAACAGTTAAACAAACAAAACCAGCAGCACATGAAAAATCAAGACATACAAAGTTAAGATCGTAAGAATAACTTCTGCATTAAAATACAGATCTCGAACCTTAAGAAATAATGAATGGAAAGTTACAAAGTGTGAGTACAGCTCTTCAGTTCATAAAAGATTAATCAGTCCAGAGCAAAAAACTAAAGCCTGCTTTCCATATCCCAGCAGACTGCTGAAGCACAACCTTTTCAAAATAAACCTTCATCAACAAGAGTTCTGAAAACGGCCTCTGAGTCAGCATAGTGGCCATGAAAACTCTGTGGGTGAACTCTGTGGCTGATTATGTTGTTGTTTCAATTATCTGCTGCTCTCCTTATATAAGGATTATATTTTCCAGTCATGCTACTTTATAATATCTCCAGAGAGAAGAGTAAATTACACTTCCCTACCCTGTTATTTAGGTGGGCTCAACCACATGACTTGTTTCAGCCAACTGAATGCTAGCCGAAGGGACTTGTAAGCAAAAACAGTAATAGTAGCAATAAATAGATTGGTTATTTTCTTTCTTACCTTCTTATTTATTTATTTATAAAAAGGAAACACTGAAAAAAACCATAGGATAAGAGGGGTACAACTCCCCACAATTCCCACCACCAGAACTCTGTATCCCATCCCCTCCCTTGATAGTTTTCCTATTCTTTAACCCTCTGGGAGTATGGACCCAAGGTCATTGTGGGATGCAGAAGGTGGAAGGTCTGGCTTCTGTAATTGCTTCCCCGCTGAACATGGTCGTTGACAGGTTGATCCACACTCCCAGCTGATTATGGGACCCAGACCAAATCAAATAGATGGGGTTTACAGTCAGGCTCAGGGAAAACAAACAAAAAAAAAAACTAGTATAGCCATAGGCCCTTTGGAATATAACTAAAATATGCCTACTAGCTATCTACAAAATGGAGTACCCCGCTTCTCTTCATCTGCACTATTCCAGCCTTTCTTAATTTCTATCATGAGACTGTAGAAATACAGAGTAACGAAGACCCTTGCAGTAGGAGCCACAGTTGTCAAGAAAAGTGAACAAGGAATTTAAAATACGTAGTTTTGGGGCTGGGTGGTAGCACACCAGGTTAAGCATACATAGTGCAAAACGTAAGGACCAGCTCAAGGATCCGGGTTGAAGCCACCAGCTCCCCACCTGCAGGGGAACTGCTTCACAAGCTGTGAAGCAGATTTGCAGGTGTCTTTCTCTCTCCCTCTCTGTCTTCCCCTCCTCTCTCAATTTCTGTCTGTCTTATCCAACAACAGCAGCAACAACAACAATGGGAAAAAGATGGCCACTAGGGCCAGTGGATTTGTAGGGTAGGCGCTGAGCCCCAGTGATAACCCTGGAGGAAAAACAAAGGAAAAAAATGTCATTTTAAGTTACCCAGAATTATCTAACCTAAACTGAGGGATGAAAGCATTATTGTTTAAGTATTTTCATGATAATGGAACTGATTAATTTCTAGAGCAATCTGACAGAGGTGGACTATAAATGAAATTCACATTAACTATCTGCATAATGAATATAATGAGTTGAAAAACAATTTGTAATTTTCTTTTCTTCTTTCTATTTTATTGGATAGAACAGAGAAAAATAGGGCAAGGAGAAACAGGGAGAAAGAAACACAGACACAGACTTGTTCCTCCTTGCAGGTAAAGAATGGGGGCTAGAAACTGAGTCCTTGCTCTTAAGAATACGTGTTTAACAAGGCCCCACCACCCTACTTGTACCTTTTCTAAAGAAACATTTTACCTTGCAAATACCTTGCTTCACAAGGAAGCAGGGGAAACTTAAATTACCTGTTTGACCTTTAGAAGCCCTTGCTAAGAACAATGGTAAATTCAGAGAAGATAAAGCTCAACAGCTCACCCTTCCAAAGGCATATAACTAATCTCTAACTGGTGTGTGGGGGGGGGAATAAAAATATAAAAATAGTCAAGGTTATAAACTTAACTGACATACCAATCTCCTAACAGAACAAGGAAATGCAACTGCTTGGGACTTAAGGGAGGTAGAAATCTTTCTCAAAAATGTTCATTTTTAGTTGTGTTTTACAATATTCATCCCTGTCTGGAAATCTTACCACTCTAGATCTGCAGATGCAAAGTTTTCAAATTACTGATTAAAACAGAACCAAATGAAAATGACTAACTCGATTCTAAAATTATTCAACAGAGGTAGTCTCTCCTCTCCTCTCCCTGGTCAACTAGGAATATCAAAGGAGACCAGCTGGGACCGCAGCAAGACAGGACTGAAAATGACTAGCTCTTTCCTTTTTTGTTCTAAAAGCCAAAGAGAAACAACACCCACTTACAACTGAAAACTACTTTTACAGATACTCTAATGAAAATAGGTATTAATCCATTTTAAAACTAAACACTAGAGATCTGAGAGATAGCTTACCTCATAGACTGTCAGCCCTGTTGTTTAAGGCCTTGAGTTTGATCCTGGGTACCACATGGAAGCACCAAGGACAACACTGGGGGAATACCAGGGGTGGTGGAGCAGTGTCGAAGTCCATCTCCTCAGCACTCTGCTTTTCTCTGGCTTGTTCTGTTTTACTCAGAACAATGTTCAGTGCTGGTTTATGATGGTGCTAAAGATTGAATCTAGGAGCTCTCAGTTATGAGCATTGTTTACATAACCATTAAGCTATCTAGGAAGGAAAAATTGGGCTGGGGAGGCCACTCAGCTATATGGTGCAAGCATGCTCTGGGTTCATCATCTCATGCCATACTTTTTAAAACATAATTTCTGGGCCGGCTCCCAAAAGATGCTTTGGTGCTGTGGTCTTTCACTCTCCCCTCTCTGTCTCTGTCTTTATCTAAAACAGGAAACAAACAAACCTAAAGTCCTGGATGAAAACACTTGCAAATCTATTATGAGGTCTTGGTTAGGTTGCAAATACAGGAGAAACTCAGAAAACTTATTAATACAAGGCTGATAAGCTGTCATATCCAGTGATCACAGTGAGACTAGACTGTTTCACTTGAAAGGAAACAAATAAAAGAAGGTACATGGGGATACATAATGGTTATGCAAAGAGACTCTCATGCCTAAGGCTCCAAAAGTTAGAGGTTCAATCCCCATACCACCATAATCCACAGCAGAGTAGTGCTCTTGTAAATAAATATAATAAAAGGAGGCAGAGTGGGATGGTGGCTAGTGAAAGCCAAGAAAACTCAGAGGCACAGAAACCACAGTTTGCTTATATAAGATACTGGGAGAAAAGGAATGTTATACTTTGCCTTGCAAATTTCAGAGTCTGGAGGCCCATGCTTTTTTTTTTTTTTTTTTTTTTCTCCAGGGTTATTGCCTGGGCTCAGTCACCACGAATCCACTGCTCCTGGAGACCATTTTTTTTCCTCCAGGGTTATTGCTGGGGCTCGGTGCCTACACTATGAATCCACTGCTCCTGGAGACTATTTCTCCCCTTTTGTTGCCCTTGTTGTTTTTATCACTGTTGTGGTTATTATCACTGTTGTCTTTGTTGCTGTCCTTGGATAGGGCAGAGAGAAATATGCGCTTAACCCGGTGACTTACCACACAGACCTCTGACTTCTTTTACTCAATAGACCTATGAGATTTATCATGCTGTGCCATGGAGCAGTCATTTGTTCTTGTTTGTTATTGCGCAGTATTTCATCACATAGCCACACAGTAATTTATTTACACATTCGAAATTTTTATTGTTTCTATTCATCTCCTTCTCTCTAAGCTGGAGCACTGCTCAAGTCTGTCTTGTGATGGTGTGGGAGGATTCATCCAGGGACTTCAGAGCCTTAGGCTTGAAAATCTTTTTTGCAAAACCACTATACTATCCTTCCTAATCCCATTTCCATTATTCTATTATGAATATTCCCATAATTGCTTCTGAAACACACATGCATTCATTCCTAGTGGATGTCTACCTCTAGGAGTCTGATCTTGAGTTACATGATATATATTCATTCAGTCTTATAAATCCCAATAGCTTTCCAAAGTGGATCAGCTAATTCATATTTCCATTATCAGTGTGCAAGACTTTGAGCTTTCTAATTTCCATGAATATTTGGCTATCAGTTGTAATGTTTTAAAATTTGAAGCATTCAGGTACCTAAACACTGGGACTTCGCAGCACTTTTAATTTATATTTTACTGATGACTAACAATGTTGACTCTCTTATTCCCATTTTTTAAACTGGGTTATCTGTGTTTCTTGTTAACTTGCAGTTGTTCTTTTTTTATCTGAGACTAGTTTGTATATATAAATGTATATATGTATATAAGCATATACATATATCTAAATATGTATCTACATACATATGATATATATATATATATATATATATATATATATATATATATATATATATCATTTCTTTGAGAAAAAGATCCTTTGGGTCTAATACAGTCTTATCAAGGAATATGGTTGATTTAAGGGAATTTAACAAGTTAATTGAATGGGATCCAAGTAGGCCCTGAACAATAAACACAATACCACTATGTCACTTCCCCAAGGTTTTATTGATAAATACAAGAAAACCCTGTTCAGAGCACCAACTTGAACATCCAAGAACCTATCTCTTCCCACTCCAGTGCCTCCCAAGAAAAGGACCCCAGCCTCATCTCTTCCCAAGCAATTACAGGAACCTCCCTTGGTATTAACCCAAACAATGAGTGCACATTTTCTCAGTTTAGGGCAAGAGGAGAAGCAATAGGCAGTGATCAGATTTCAACAAAGGCTGGGTAAGGTTCACACAGCTATCACCTCTGATTCTCTCAACTTCTCAGTTCAGTATCTCCCAGGATCCTCGTGTTATAGGCAGAGGAAGAAAGCTTGGCAGAGCCAAAATTGGGGCAGGGATTCAACAGATGGGAAAAAGGTGATGATACCTCTCAGAGCTGAAGCTTCCTACTGGATCCTGATGGTCTCTGCATACTTATGGGGGTTCTTCATCCACCCACGGTATGCTACCTGGAATCACAACCATTGTTCTGCTCCTCTGGACAAAAGTAATTGTGATGCATTTTTTGAAGGCTGCTTTCCCCAAGGAAATTTATGATCAGGAAATACTGCCATAGGTGTTCCTTGATCTTCCTTCCCCACTCTCTCTTCTGCCTCCCCTTACTTCATAACCCATGATCAGGTTTAAACAACCATGGCATAATTAATGGCATTAATGTTTGTTTTTAAGAAGCACAGAGATCAAAGCAGCACATGCCCAGCAGGCCACGAAACGTTAAGACTCTAGAATCTCTAGAATCTCAGTTTCTAACCCTGGCCCTGGATTAAGTCAGAGCGCTTCAGTCTCACCAGTTCAACAACAAAGGTTAGTAAAAGAAGAAGAGATGGGGGAAATTAATTGTATGTCTCGAAGTTTTTCAAAACACAAACTGAATCTTTTCAATATATAAGCTGTGTAATTGATATGCAGACCCTCTCAAAAGCCTAGACCAAGTAGATCAGAAGCAACCAATAGCACAGCTATATACAAGATACTGGGTACTGTACAGCAAACCCTAACAAAAGGACTTTTCAAAATTAACCCAATTACCAAATAATGTGATGATAACATTAACTACTGATTGTCTTTTTGAACCCTAAGACAGCAGGAACCTCACATCTCCACTATAGAGCCTCTACTTCCCCCAGTCCTGGAACCCTTGGATAGGGCCCACTTTCCCGTATGCCTCTCCCAATCCATATCAAATAATATTGCATCTGCCGATCACAACCTAACCAACACAACAACTGCCACCTCAACATGCTTCACTTCAGACTGTGTCCAGAGACTTCACGTGTGGAATGACAACCCTTCAGCTTTATTACTCGGGTGAGACCTTTCCTTTCATAGTATACTCTAATTCCATCTCAGGTGGTTCACTTTCTAACAAAGTCCCAAAACCTAGATATACACCAGTTTCTGTGAGAGAGAGCATATGTTCACACATATCCGTAAACTACTGCAAAATATATACCTAAAAGTAGAAGTACACTAGAGTTTGCAGTGAGTACCCCCTAACACTTCCTCTCCACTATTCCAACCTTTGGGTCCATGATTGCTCAACAATTTGTTTGGCTTCGCATGTTAACTCTCTTTTCAGTCACCAGGTTCCAGATGCCGACCAGGCTTCCCTAGACTGAAGACCCCACCAATGTGTCCTGGAGCTCAGCTTCCCCAGAGACCCACCCTACTAGGGAAAGAGAGAGGCAGACTGGGAGTATGGACTGACCAGTCAACGTCCATGTTCAGCGGGGAAGCAATTACAGAAGCCAGACCTTCTACCTTCTGCAACCCACAATGACCCTGGGTCCATGCTCCCAGAGGGATAGAGAATGGGAAAGCTATCAGGGGAGGGGATGGGATATGGAGATTGGGTGGTGGGAATTGTGTGGAATTGTACCCCTCCTACCCTATGGTTTTGTTAATTAATCCTTTCTTAAATAAAAAAGAAAAAAATAAAATAAAGAAGAAGAGATGGGAAAGGGAAAAAAAAAAAAAGACCCTATCTTAAAGCGTCAAGGAAAGAAAAGAGATGTTAAGGACAAAACATTGTTTGGTAGATTGGACAATCGGAGCCCAGCCAGGCACCCACTGTTTCTTGAGTCGTGATACTTTGTTTCTCTAGAACAAAGACACCAGAAGCTTGAAAAGAAAACAGAGGAAATTCATTGAAGTTTTCGAGTGTGCAAACAGTAACCTTCTGTTTCCTGCATTTGCCTAAAATAAACCTAAACAACAAATAGATAAACAGAAACCAATTGTCTCAGTCTACTAGCCTAAAATTTAACTGAAATTTGACCAAACCTCACTGAACTTGGAGAACATAATTTACAGTACCCTTAAGGATCCCAGTTTGCATGCACCCTGCCCCTAAGGAAAAAAAAAACAAACAACTATATGCAGGGGAGATGAGAGATAAAGAAAAGAAACCAGATTCAGTGACATGCCTAGGGGATGAGGATCAAATCCCATGAGGACAAATCTCTTTATAACCAACATGGTTTCATGGTTTAAACTTCAGATGATGGAACATAAAATTCCTGATCACCCGGACCACTACAGTAACTGATGAACTAGTAATTTCATACAGAGCTTTGCAGCCTTAGTATGAGGCTGATAAAATGTTATATATTTACCGCGCAAGTATTTGTAAATGCCAACAAGGCATAACCTGTCACCTCCCATAAAATGTACCTGCTATGGCTCAAACCAGTACCTCACATGTGTCTGCCATCCCATCATTCATTCTCAGCACTGTGAAAGCAACTCAGACCCCACTTTGGAGTCATAACTGTTTCCTTGCCCTCTGCTCCTCAACACACCCCTCCAACTGCTGCCACTACCAGGAAAATATGTCTGCACACAAGTTCACAGGATTTCATCAGAGGATTAGTCTAAGTCCCCTGAAACTGAAGAAAAACACATATGTAAACTTTCAGCAGCAGTAAACTTTGAACTGTTTCTCCCAAAGAGTTACTGAAACTCTGCCAGGGTTAAGAAACTCTTAAAGAAAGAAAACCTCCATCATTTCTCTAGCAACCTCCTTGATAAGGATTCAGCAAACTCTCCTCCCACTCAAGGAATTATAGCATTGAAAAGAGAATCCTGTAAGGTGTCCCTGCAGGCAGAGAAATCTTTTTTTTTTCTTTTTTTTATAAAAAGGAAACATTGACAAAAACCATAGGATAAGAGGGGTACAACTCCACACAGTTCTCACCACCAGAACTCCGTATCCCATCCCCTTCCCTGATAGCTTTATTCTTCTGGGTGTATGGACCCAAGGTCATTGTGGGATGCAGAAGGTGAAAGGTCTGGCTAGGCAGAGAAATCTTACTCTGCCCTCAAAATCAGAATCCTGTCATACTCCAAAGGTTATTTAGGTCATGCCACCCACAGGATTTAATGTTCCCACCAGGAGGTCAAACCACTTTGCAGAAGCTAGCACATCTAATATGTGGCTCAAGTATTCCACTCCTAGATAAACACCCATCAGAAATCCATCCATCTGCCCACCAAAAATCATGCACCAATTTGTCTGTGATAGCACTGGGTGTTTGTTTGTTTTATAGGCCTATTGGACATTCTGCATGTTTTCTTTTATCTTTTCCTTTTTTTTTAATTTTAATCAGAGCACTGCTCAGCTCTGCCTTATGGTGGTGCAGGGGGACTGAACCTGGAACTATGGAGTCTCAGGCATGAGAATCTGTTTGTATAACCATCTACCTCCGCCTGATAGCACTGTTAATTTCACACCCAAACTGGGAACATTTAATGGACATATCAAGTAGAACAGATAAAAGTGGCATATACACACAATGGGATACCATATAGTAACAAATATAGACCATTCATAATTATTATAGAAGAACTTACAAACATGACAAGGAATAAGAGAAGGGAAACATAAAAGTACACAGTGATTCTGTGGATATACAGTTCAAAAGTTAACAAAAATCATCTATGATGCTAGAAGTAAGAAGCCCTCTGGTGTAAGAATGGTGACTGGAAGGGGTCATGATACAAAAATACCAGCCTGAGTCTATGGCTCTATTTTGGGAACAGAGGTGAAGTATTTGGCAGAAAAGAGAGTTAGAGCAATCACAAAACTGGAACAACTGTGGTCCCTAAAAGAGGCTACTCTTAAGCAATTATTTTTCCAGGAAAGGGCAATTCTGTTGAAATGAGTAAAGTAAAAGGGTGAGGAAAAAGGAAGGGGGATAGGGTTGGAGGAGAGAAAGGGAGAGAAGAAAAGAGATGGATGGATTGATTAATGACTCAGTACTAATTCTACCTTTCATCTAATTATTTTCTTTGTATTTACCCCAAGACTGAAGGGTGAGTCAGTTAGAATAACCAACAGAAATCTCAACAAGTTTAGCCAAAAATTTCGTGCAGATATTGACCACTCTACACGTCGTGCAGATACTGACACCCTACACAAGTAAAAACTTGTGTACCATAGTTAACTTGGTACATAGCTTTTATCTGTAATACATAATAGATGTAGATCATCAAAAGTAGAGAGCTGTGTGCTTCTCTGGGGATCATATATTTAGAAAAAGGGATTAGCATGTCTTCTAAGAGTTAATCTAAGCTCCATTGCTCAATTCCATTAACTAAATGAAATCTTTCTAACCCCAACAGAGCTACAGGGTTTCTGACATTGACTGAAATATATAACTGTTTCCAATTAGCTGATTGCTTTTGTAATGACAAAGAGCATCAGGATACCTACCTACTTCTATAGGGTTTTTCTAACCAGATGATGGCATCATGCTATTGGCCTTTGCTTTCAGCATTCACACTTCAAATGCAAAGCACAAGGGAGCAAAAGGCAAACAAGCATCTATGCTCACAAGCCAACATATTTGATATAAGGGCACAGGAATTTTGCTGGTGGGTAGGATGAGTTGTGCATGCACATGCACACACACTATTTGAAACTAGACTCCTAAAGTCTTACAATATCACAAACCAATGCTAAACCAACGAAAAATGTTTAAGCCAATATAGAGAACACATGGACTCTTGAATGTGACTCCTGCTTGCTTTGCTTTGTAGAGTAGATGCCCATTATAATTCACATGCCAACTGGCTAAGAGCTTCAGTGTCAGCTTGCCCTCATTCAAGATGCCTTTTCATCTTTTTCTGTTTGCATCATTCTTACTATGTGCAAATATTACTTCAGAAATGTAGTGACATTACATGACTCAAGCTTCCTGAGAGTAGAACTTAAGTGTGTTTATACATAGTCGTACAGTGTAGTATTATTAAATTTCTGACTATTATGCATCACCTTACATATATTTGTATCTTTATATATATAGATGTAAACAAAGGGATGGATGTATTACTCAAATATATGAGAGGAATTCCCTCACAGTGCATACATATATCAAATTATAGTATTTTATCAGTTTTATCTGTGGTTACAATTTTGCTGATCACACTTAGAGCAGAAAAACATCAACAAATGGATTAAAACAGCCACCACAATGAGCGTTTACTGTGTACTAGGAAGTTTCCACTTTACCTCATTTCATGTTTACAATGAGCCCACAAAGGGATGTGTTAAAATTCCCTTCTATGGATGCAAAGTTAACAGTGGGAGAAGTTCAGTCACTATTCCAAAAGACACTCAGCAAGTGGCAGAAGTTGGGCTCCAACTAACCAGACAAACTGGGTCCAGAGCTTTAATTCCTCCACAAAGACCACCAGGCTGGCTCAGCTGTCAGGAGCCATGGGATGAGAAGACTCTCAGGTTGCCGTGCACCCGAGTCTTTGAGCATGTGACTGACCACGCTGCTGTGTGTTTGGCAATATCTTCTAAACTGACCCTTAGAACTCAGAAATTCTTGCGTGCATACCCCCTAAAAAAGTGAGCGTGTGCATCAAAGCCTTGCCATGATTGCTGATAATCATACTGTTCAACACAGAGGAAATCCGTGAACAACTCAAATGTCCATCTCACTGGATGGATGAACTGGGGAGTAAATAATGGAATATTTGACAACATTATTTGACAACAGTGATAATGGCTGAACTATAGCCACATACAATATAGCTAGACCTCACAAACATATGTTGACAGGAAGAAATCAAATACAAAAAAAAAATTGCAGAAACTATATGATCCCACCTAGACAGTGTATGAAAATAAGCTAAACAAATTTATAACTGGAATATTACTGCGGGATAGACATCAGAAAATAATATGAGAGGTCATCTCTATTTCTTGATCTTGGTGCTGGTTATAAGATCTGTATATATGCTACAGTTCAATTTTAATTTTCATAAAAGGACAAACCAAGCTATTCATGTAACATTTTAAATCAGAGGACAGTGTGATTACTGCACAATTTGGATAACTTCAATTCTGCTCACTAAAATAAGATTTTAAAAATATGAGCTGGGTGATTATCCACAAAAGACTTTCATGACTGAGGCTCTGAAATCACAGGTTCAATTCCCAGAACTACCAGCATATTCCAGAGTTGAACAGTGTTCTGTCAAAAAAAAAAACAACAACATAAACATTTATCTATATATGTCATAAATAAACAGTCCAAGAAATGCCCCATCTCTAACTTTTCACTAAAAACCCCTTTGCTACTTCTGTGTCCGTGTACCCCACAGCTGCTCCACTGTAACAAATTTCAGCTCTCACAAGCACTGTCCCTTTGGTCACTCTATCCCCTCCCCCAATTCCTTATATTTGCTCCAATTGGACCCTTCTTTCTCCTCCTCCTCCAGCTCCTTCCCCTCTTTCTTGCCCTCTCCCTTCTAAGCCCCCACCCCAACTATGGTGTAAGTTAATGCAAGAGTAATGAGTTCAAAGAACTATTTGTGCAGATGTTGGTAGCCCTGAAATGAATCTAAATCTGGAATATATTGATTCTACAGGCCATTTGCATGTGGTTACTTGGAGGCCAATTCAGATGATTTAAAACAGAACTATTTTTAAACTTTCTAACATCTCCATCCACTTCTAATGTGTGAACACACACACACACACACACACACACACACACACACACACACACACACACACAGAGTCTGGATTAACTTTTGCTGAGCAAGCAGCAGAGCTATAAAATATGGTTTGTGGACTCCAATAATATAGGGTGCTCTGAAGCACTTCTCTGCATGTGGGAACAGACTGCTTTCCCTGTTTGAGTATCTTAACTGAAGGCAATTATTCCTCCATTGATGGTTCCCCACTCCTCCCTCACCATGACATCGCCCCTTTTTAACCTGTTTTCCTAACTCCTCAGTGTCCGCACTTTTCCTCAAACCTATTCACTCCAAGAGGACCAAAGTTAATCATCTCTTCTTCGCTCACTCAATCTCTGTCTTGAAAAAATCTTCACCAAAAGTGAAAGAGTGACTGATAATGGGTTTAGGGTTTCTTTTTTGGAAAGTGTCCCGAAATTAGATAGTAGTGATGACCGCATAGTTCTGTGCTTAACACTAAAAACCACTCACTGCATCATGCACTTTAGGAAGTTCTAACATCTCTGGCCTTTTCACCACTACTCAATTTTTAAATAAATAAAACAGACGTGCCTAACTTTGTAGGGAAAGGATGTGGTTGAAAATAGCAACCAGAGACTGTGCAGCTAAGTGTCCTGTAAAATTCAAGTTGGCTAAAACTCATGAATTAAAAATGAGGAAATGTGGTGAGTGGGTGGGAAAAATACAGATCCAAGAAGGATGGTGGAGTACCTAGTGGGGGTTGTATTGTTATATGGAAAACTGTGAAATGTTATGCATGTACAAACTATTGTATTTACTGTCGAAGTAAAACACATTAATTCCCCAAGAATTTTTTTTTTTAAATGAGGAAATATAGCCCTGATTTCCATCCAGCTCATGGGGCAGGGGTTGTGGAGTTAGAAATTGCACACCTGGGGGTGTGGCACACCCAGTTGAGAACAAATGCTACTGTGTGCAAGGACCCAGGTTCAAGCCCCCCAGTCCCCACTTGCAGAGATGAAGCTTGGCAAGTGGTGAAGTAGGGCTGCAGGTGTCTTTCTGTCTCTCTCCCTCTCTACCCCTTCCATCTCCATTTCTCTCTGACTCTATGCAGTAAAGGGAAGGGGAGGGAAGGGAAGGGGTAAATTTTCAGTCACAGATCTATCTGGGTGAGGGGCCTTGTGACAACACTGTTGAGCCTCAAGTGGAAGGCCCGGGCCCCAGGGAGTAGAGCGAGCGCTAGGGGGCGCCCTCGAGTGAGCCTGGGCTCCCCCGGGGCCATGGCGCGGGGCAGGTGGCCCGCAGACACCCCTTCCCCCCCACCCCGGGGCCGGACGGAGGCGCGGGAAGGTCAAGGCAAAGTGGCCCGTGAGCAGCTCGGAACTTCCCAGGCGCTTGAAACAACGGGGGTGGGGGTCGCCGTGCCAAGCCAGGTTAAGGGTGCGCGCCCCGAATCCTCCACCAACTCATGCATCCCGGCGGGGCTCGGCGGGACCCCGAAGTCTACGGGATTCTGCACCCCCAGGCCCGGCCGGGAGCGGAGGAGGTGCCCCAGGGCACCTGCCACAGCCGGGGAGAAGATAAAGGGGGGCGGCGTCTCCCCCTCCCGAGAAGGGCAGCCCGGAACTTCCAGGAGAGAAGTCTCCGAGGAAGGGGAGCGGGGTGTGGGGGAAAGGTCTCCCACCTCAGCCCCAGGCTGATAAGGGGCTCGGGGTGCCCAGGGGCGTGCACCTCCGCCCGGACTTTCCCGCCGCTCCTGCCTCGGGCCGGGAAGCCTCGCCGAGCTCACAGACCAGGAACCCCCACCATCACCACCGCCGGATCCCCAGCCCCCAGCCCCCGCACCTAGCGGCCGGAGAGACCCCAGCCCCCAGCTCCCAGCCGCCGCCGCTGACCCGGTGCGCCCCGGGAGTGCCTCCGGAGCCGGCTCGGGGTCCGAGTCCGCACGTGGGGGCTCTGACGGGCCTCCGCTCACTCACCTCGGGCGCTGCTCCAGCCGCGCACTCGGGTCCCCGCGGCCGCAGAGCCCCGGCAGGGGGCGGGTCAGGGGCGGGGCGGCCCAGCGCCACCTTCCCCCAGGCCGCCGCGGGGCGCGCCTCCCCGGGACACCCGCTCTGAGCGCGGGCGGCCGGGAGCCTGGACTGGGGGGGGGGGTCGGGTTCCCGCGCTCTCCGCCGCGAGCGCTTTGTACCCCTGGCCGGCCGCCCAGTGCGCCTGCGCACCCCCACTCACACCGGCTCCCCAGGCACCTGCCTGCACCCCCCCTTTCACCCGCAGGGTGGGTGGGGGAGGGCTCCTCCACGGACCGCTAGAATTAGACTTTTCCAGCCCTGAATGCTCCTTCCAAGCGTGCTTATCCCATCTCCCAGTTTACCCAGCCCCCATAGTTGCTTTTCTTCTTTTACTTCTTTTTTATCTTTCTTCTCTTCCTCCTCTTTCTCTTCTTTCCCATTTATCCTAAGGCTTTTTAAAAGTTTATTTCTTTATTTGTTGGACAGAGATAGAAATTGAAAGGAGAGGGAAAGAGAGAGACACCTGCAGCCCTGCTGCACCACTCATGAAGCTTCCCCCTGCATGTGGAGAACTGGGGATTTGAACCCAGTTCCTTGTACATGGTAACTTAAGTGCTCAACCGGGTGTGCAAACCTCTTAAAATTTCTTTTTTTTTTATTTTAATTTTTTTTTTCTACAAGAGCACTGCTCAGCTTTGGTTTATGGTGGTGTGGAGGACTGAACCTGGGACTTGAAGCCTCAGGAATGAGAATCTCTTTGCATCACCTTTATGCTATCCGTCCCGCCTTCGAATTGCTTTTCCATCCTCTCTGATACCGAATACTTGGTCAAAGGCACCCAGTTACAGGCACCTGGTATGTAAACACCCCCTCCCCGCCCCACCCTCCAACTACCACACACACCGCCAGGTGCCTATCCCTCCACCCAGCTAACATGGTTGTGGGGGGAGTGGAAGGGGTGGGGAGGTGTTTCCCCACACCGTTATGAGCGGGGTCTGCATCTGGAGTACTCACTGATCGATTTCCCGCAGGTGCAGCGGCCTCAGAGGCATCCAGGAGCCTCCTGTTTGCCTGTGCCTCCAGCTGCCCTGTCTGGTCCTCCATGCTCTCTCTGGTAGGAAGGAGAGGGTGCATGTGCTAAGGATGGGGGCATGCAGGGGGGGGGGGGGTGTACTACAAAGACTGTTTGCCTTGGGAATTGAGGACCAAACTACGTGGTTGCTAGATTCTGAGGAGTTGCAGTGGGTGTAACAGAGGTGAGCTGGACTGAGAAGGCTGTGGCTTGAATCTTCTTTCAAGTTGAAGATGGTTTGAATGAATTAAGGAAGAGCTTAGGGAGGAAACATTACAGGAGGATTGACTTTGGTGTGTGTGTGTGTGTGTGTGTGTGTGAATTAGTAATGTCAGCTCTCCAATCACTGATAGTCTTGAAGGAAGAGAGGGGACCTACCCCAGGGATCCCCAGCACAGCACACACCCTCCCTGGGAGGAGGCTTACTTTAGGTGATAGTTTTGGGATTTTGTTGTTGTTGTTGTTGTTTACTTGATTGTTTTTGCAAGTGCGTTGAAGTGAAGGGTCAGCAAACCTCGCAAGGCAAAATGCCAGGCTCCACGGAGAGGAATCTGTGAAATCAGTGCTTCTTCGCATGTTCAGGGCAGAGCACACCTCAAATTCCTGAAATTGATGACCCCTATTATTAAGAAGACAGGCATAGTGCAGTTCCAAGGTATGTGGGACATAAATGTCATTTTTTGTGCCTGCCTCAGTGCCAGGTCTCAGGATGACAGTAAACAAACTCCATGTGGCCCTTAGTCTCTTTATCTGTTAATTTATGTTGTAAACTCTGATGTGTGTTTTTTTTTTTTTAATCATGGGAACTCTGTAGAAATTCTCTAAATTCTCCCCACTCTCCCCCCACCAAAGAAAATGTCCAACATTCTATGAAAACAGCCATTATTGCCAAGGTGGTGGGGAGAGGAACCACACAGGTGCTCCTCAGTCAAGTGCCTTCTGCCTTCATTTCTCCTTCTTTATATTCATTTAGTCAATATTCATTAATCCTGAAAAGTAAGGTGACCAAATCAATTAAAAATAGCCAATTCTGAATTTAAGTGTATTTATACTTGAAATCCTACCTCATGATCACTCATTTTTCTACTGAAATACAATGTACATTGCATAAAATGTGTTCTAAGTATATAATCAAGTCATTTGGAATATGTTCACAGCTTTATGGTCATCATTACTACTAACCCCAGAATATTTTCATCATCATAATATTCAAGAGCTTACCCACAAGCAGATACTTCCAGATTAACACTCACAGTCTCTGGAAGCCATGAATCTACTTACTTTCTATGGAATTTTGTCAGTTTGGGATATTTCACATAAATGTAGCCTTTGGGTTTGACTTTTTTTTTTTCCTCCAGGGTGATCTCTGGGGCTCGGTGCCTGCACTATGAATCCACTGCTCCTGGTGGCCATTTTTGTTGCCCTTGTTGTTGTTGTTATTGTTATTGTTGTTTTGGTGCTGCTATTGTTGTCAGGTAGGACAGAGAGAAATCAAGAGAGGAGGGGAAGAGAAAGATAGACACCTGCAGACCTGCTTCACTGCCTATGAAGTGACTCCCCTGTAGGTGGGCAGTCAGGGGCTCAAATCAGGACTTTGTGGTATGTGTGCTTAACCCGGTGTGCTACCACCTGGCCCCCTTGGGTTTGACTTCTTAAACCTGGCATACTATGATTAACTTTTAGAGAAACAGACTTTCCAAAATTACAGTATTAGTTTACATTCTCATCAGCAATATATGAGTGCCAATTTCACCAAGTCTTTGCCAACAGTTGTTGTCCCCATGAGGAGCTAGGAGCTTGAACCAGGCCACTTGCACATAGTAAAGTCTGTGCTTCATGGAATGAGTTATATCCTAGCTCCTTCTTGCATATGTTGAAGTTTCTCTGAACTTCCCCCTTTGTTTCTAAAAACTGTGGATTGTAATCAAGCCTATCTCAAAGTATAAAGTGTCTTCCACCTTCATTTCTCCCCCCCAAAAAAAACCAGTCAAACCACCAACAAACAAACATCAATGCCAAGCCTCATAAGTTCTAGATTTTACCAGGGAAACAGTATGTTTCTTCACTCTCTGCCAAAGGGGTGGTGTCTTTCTAATTGAAGATCAAGAAGAGACAGAAAAATGAGCCAGGGATAGGAGAGACACCACAACACTGCTCCACTATTCATGAAGCTTTCTCTTCTGCTTCTAAGAAAGCTCCTTTCTAATGAATCTTTATTTATATTCAACAGTCTAGACAACTGACCTATTGCCAGTGGCTCTGTGTCTTCCTCCCCCAAGTCAGTGTTCTATTCCCCCTTGTTAGATAAAGCTAAAATGGAGACAGCAGAGAGAAAAGATCCAGATGACCTGCTCAGCTTCTTTCTAGAGCCCAAAGTTCATTATTTGGATGTTACTAGTTGTGTTTTTTTTTTCTCTTTATTATTGGATAGAGACAGAGAGAAATTGAGAGGGAGGGGGAGATAGAGAGGGAAGGAGACAGAGAGACTCTTGCAGCCCTGCTTCACCACTCATGAAGCTTCCCTCCTGCAGGTAGAGACCAGAGGCTTGAACCTGGGTCATTACACCCTGTAACATGTTCATTTAACCAGACACACCACAGCTTCGCCCCAATAGTTGCTTTTTCACTTATTGATGAGCAATACAACATTTAAGAGATCAGTATAGTATAGCCCAGTTGCTGTGTATCAGAAAAAACAAACGTTTTTTTTTTTTTTAATTATATAAGTTGAGAAAGAAAAGATTACCTCCTGGCTCCTGAAAACAACTGTTTAAAAAGTAAAGAACACATTGATTTACTCTGTCGTTGTTTTACAAAGTCACTCGGGTCAGTTTGCTTTAGGATAAAACCTTGTAGTATTAAGTTTTATATGTTGTTCAAGAATATGACCTTGTTCAGAAAATTTAAGCTATGAGTGATTTTTAGTCATAATTATGATCTTCATTTGAGTAGCACACTCAAAAGGTATAGAAAATTCTCTTGGGATCCTAAGTAGAGGGATTATGTGTACACTCCTGTCCCAGAAGACTCACTGTGTTTAAAGCCTTTTTAAATTTAGCACGTATTTGTTAAGCACCTACTGTGCCCAAGGCTTTATAAAAGACACAAAAATGAGGAATCCCAGGAAACTGTCTTTTAGGAGACATGTATAATAATGCATGTATAACAAACAGTAATACAACAGACTTTGTCTTGGAAGGGATTATCATGTGTAAACAATACAGTTTCAATAGCTGATAACACAGATTGAGAATTTAGTACTTTGAGATAGGCTTGATTACAATCCACAGTTTTTTAGAAACAAAGGTGGAAGTTCAGAGATACTTCAACGTCTACAAGAAGGAGGCAGGAGATAACTCACTCCATAAAGGTTTAAGCCTGCAGCTCCTCGTGGGAGCACTATGCACAGGGGAAGCTTCACAAATGGTGGAACAGTGTTGTTGCTCTCTCTCTCTCCTGTCTCTGGCCCTCTCTTTCTCAATCTGAAATTAGATGGGAACAGAAAGAGTTCACCAGGATGAGTGGACCCATGTAGGAGATAAGTTGGAGATGGTGTGTGCGTGGGGTGAGGCCAGTGGGGGGCAGATGCATCTACAAAGAACCCCTTATCCCCACCCAACCCACTTCTGTTGGAGGCAGAGTTAGAGCCCAACTTGTCAGAGCTAAGAGCTCAGAGCCAGCTACATTTAGCCAGGAAAACCTGTGCTTCACATTGTTGGTTTAAAAACTCATGTTCGAGATAACTTTGTACTGAGTCCTTGTTCTGGAAGCGATTTCTCCTCTGACAAGGACACTCTGACCCAGTGGCCTTTTGACCTTGACCTCATAGCACCCTCCTCCAACAAAGTTTGTAAAACAACAACAACAACAAAAAAAAAAAAAAACGGAGCTTTCTTTTGAGCCCTGGTAACTTGCCATCAAACCTTTCTGGAAGAAAAAATGAGTCTCTGAATGAAGTCGGCTGGGAGAGGTGTCTTCCTGGGGGGGTAGGACATAGTAAAAGGCTGCCCCACCTTCACGTGAGGGTCATTCCAGCTGAAACCTAACAGGAACACTGAGCTCACACCCCATCAGCTTTGTTACTAAAAAAAACAGTGCTCACTAGGGTAGGCAGTGGTGCACCTGGCAGAGCGCACATGTTACCATGCTCAAGAACTAGGGTTCAAGTCCCTAGTCCTCATCTGCAGGGGGGAAGCTTCACAAGCACTGAAATAGTGCTACAGGTGTCTCTCAGTCTCTCTGTCACTGTCTCTCCCTCTCAGTTTCCCCATTCCCTCTTGATTTCTTTCTGTATCAAAAAATAAGGGGTGGGGGGGAATTGCTACTAATAGTAGTGGATTGAATAGGCACCAAGCCCAAGTGATAATCCTAGTGGCACTAAAAAGAAAGAAAGAAAGATATGTTCCTGTCCAATAGATGGATGGGCACAGGCCTGATGAGTTTTTAGTTAGTCATATTTATTGTGCTAAGATCTATTGTGTAACTCTGTTCAATTGTAAATTACTTTTTTGAAGACCGATTTGGGTGGGGGTGGGGACGGTAGTATAATGGTTCTGCAAAGAGGCTTTCATGCCTGAGACTTCGAAGTCTCAAACTCTGCCACCACCATAAGCCAAAACTGAGTAGGCCTCTGGTCTCTCTTGATTTGATGAGTAAGAGACAAAAGCACCACTCCATCCCTGCATGCATATCGCTGGACTCAAGCCCCGTACTCCACCAAGCAGTTCCTGTACTCCATCCACTTCACCACTTCCTTGGTTGAAAATTATTTTGGGGGGGTCGAGCAGTGGCGCAGTGGGTTAAGCGCATGTGGCGCAAAGCGTAAGGATCCCGGTTCCAGCCCTCGGCTCCCCACCTGCAGGGGAGTCGCTTCACAGGCGGTGAAGCAGGTCTGCAGGTGTCTATCTTTCTCTCCCCTTCTCTGCCTTCCCCTCCTCTCTCCATTTCTCTCTGTCCTATCCAACAACGAATTGCGTCAACAAGGGCAATAATAATAACCACAACGAAGCTACAACAAGGGCAACAAAAGGGGGGAAAAAATGGCCTCCAGGAGCGGTGGATTCATGGTGCAGGCACCGAGCCCAGCAATAACCCTGGAGGAGGAAAAAAAAAAAAAAGAAAATTATTTTGGATGATGGTCTGGGAGGTGACGTAGTGGATAAAGCATTGACTCTCAAGCATGAGGTCCTCTGAGTTCAAACCCTGGCAGCAAATCTACCAGAGTGATGTCTGGTTCTTTCTCTCTCTCCTCCTATCTTTCTCATTAATAAATAAATTAAATCTTTTTTTTGTTTTTTTGTTTTTAATTCTTTTTTTTAATTTATTTTTTTATTTAAGAAAGGATAAATTAACAAAACCATAGGGTAGGAGGGGTACAACTCCACACAATTCCCACCACCCAATCTCCATATCCCATCCCCTTCCCTGATAGCTTTCCCATTCTCTATCCCTCTGGGAGCATGGACCCAGGGTCATTGTGGGTTGCAGAAGGTGGAAGGTCTGGCTTCTGTAATTGCTTCCCCACTGAACATGGACGTTGACTGGTCAGTCCATACTCCCAGTCTGCCTCTCTCTTTCCCTAGTAGGGTGGGTCTCTGGGGAAGCAGAGCTCCAGGACACATTGGTAGGGTCTTCAGTCCAGGGAAGCCTGGCCGGCATCCTGATGGCATCTGGCACCTGGTGGCTGAAAAGAGAGTTAACATACAAAGCCAAACAAATTGTTGAGCAATCATGGACCCAAAGGTTGGAATAGTGGAGAGGAAGTGTTAGGGGGGTACTCACTCCAAACTCTAGTGTACTTCTGCAATAAATTAAATCTTTAAAAAAAAAATAGCTAAGATGGGGGTGGGGAGACAACTCCTTGTGATCAGATCTGGCTACGTAAGAGGCCTTTAGTAAATGCTGTATTCAAAGGAAACCTGGTATGTCTAACACAGTGCTAAGTTTCAATGAAGACAAGCTTAGTCAACTTCTTTCTACCAGCCACAATGGGGAAGCTTCACAAAGCACAGCCAAAGGAGGGGAGGGGACAAGCACAGAGTGTGGGGACAGTGGTCTCAGGATCCTGCAGTTCTGCTTTGACTTGGAGCCAAGGCATGGCCTATTTTTTGTAGCTTTTTTAAATTAATGATTTAATAATGATTAGTAAGATTTTAAGATAACAGGGGTACAATTTCATACTATTCCCACCACCAAAGTTCCATCCCGTCTCCTCCATTGGAAGCTTCCTTACTCTTTATCCTTCTGGGAGAATGAACCAAAATTATGGTATGCAGAAGGTGGGAGGTCAGACTTATGAAATTGCTTCTCTGCTGAACATGGACATTGGCAGGCTGATCCATTCCCCTAGCCTGTTTCTGTCTTTCCCTAGTGTGATGGGGCTCTGGAGAGGTGAGGGTCCAGGACACATTGGTGAAGTTGTCTGCCCAGGGAAGTTAGGATGGCATCATGGTAGCATCTACAGTTTGGTGGCTAAAAGGTAGCAAGATATAATTCAAGACAAATTATTTAAAACAGGAATGTAAAGGACTGGGTGGTATGCACATTACAATGCACAAGGACCCAGGTTCGAGCCTCCAGTCCCCATCTGCACGGGGAAAGATTCATGAGTGGTGAATCAGGGCTGCAGGTGTCTTTCTGTCTCCATTACCCACTGTCCTTTCAATTGCTGTCTCTGTCCAATAAATAAATAAATATCATTTAAAAATAAATCTTAAAAAAAGAGAAAAAAAGCATAAACAGGAACCTAGAGGCAAGAATAGAGCAGATGAAACTTAGGATCCTTGTATGGGAAGAAGCTAAGAAGTCTGTTGTATGTACATTCCAAGGAGCCCATGATTTAAATATATATATATATATATATATTTTGTCTCCAGGGTTATTGCTGGGATTCAGTGCCTGCACTATGAATCCACTGTTGCTGGAGACCATTTTTTCCCTTTTGTTGTCTTGTTGTTTATCATTGTTGTTATTATTGCTATCATTGTTGGCTAGGACAGAAAGAAATCGAGAGAAGAAGGCAAGATAGAGAGGGGGAGAGAAAGATAGACACCGTCAGACCTGCTTCACAGCTTATGAAGTGACCCCTCTGCAGGTGGGAAGCCAGAGGTTCAAACCAGGATCCTTATGCCAGTCTTTGTGCTTTGCGCCATGTGTGCTTAACCCTCTGCACTACTGCCTGGCCCCCAACTTAAATAATTTTTGTCAAGGCACAAGTTTACAAGACTTATCCAAGTTTTTATTGTCTAATGTCATCTTTTATATTCATGCAGGAAACACACAGAATTCTAGAAAGCTGCTACTCTTGTTATCTTTTTCAGAGTTTTTTTTTTTTTATTTTTAGAAAGATTCAGAGGTATAGAGAGAGCAAGAAAGATGCAGAGAAAAAGAAAGAGACCACAGCACCAGCTTCCTTTAATGTCATGGGAATTAAGCATGAACCTGGGTGGCACACATGGCAAAGCAGCACACTATCCAAATGAGCTATGTTGCTGACCATGCTATTATCATCTTGAGAAGTTTACACAGCTCCATTTAGCTCAGCCCAAAGGGCAGTTTGCTTATCTAATCAATGTACATATTCAGTCTGCTCCCAGGGGTCCCCCATGTGCTGTCCTTCATGTGTCTAAAAGCAGAGACCTAGTCCACTTAATTCTCAATACCTCGCTTAAGTAATTAGCACTATTGTTATTCTGTCAGTTATTTGATCATTATTTTGAAAACTAGAAGCATATAAATGTTCTGCTATAGGCAATGTTTGAAGCAATGTAACACAGCAATAGAGAAGAATGCTATATAGCCAGTAAAAATGCTACAATGATGCAATCTCTTGGCCCACATTAGATAATTCAAAGGAAAAGAATCAGGCACAAGGTAGAATGCATATGGCCAGGACCAAGCAAGGGTGTGAATACTCAGAGCCGGTGACCATTGGGGACCATCTGGGAGGATGGCTCTTACAACTATTAATAACAACAGTAAGACACCTTCGTCAAAAGCATAGCTTCATTATAAACTATACATTGAAATATATATTCAGTTTTGTTTTGTTTTTAAATCAGAGCACTGCTCAGTTCTGGCTCCTGGTGGTACTGGGGAATGAATCCAGACCCTAGAAAGCATAGGCATAAAAATCATTCTGTATAACCATCATGCTATTTCCCAAGCCCTGAGCCATATATTTCAAGTTAACTGATCCTTCCACTCATACTTTTCAGGAAATTATAATGACAGTGATTGAGTACTTTCTATGTGACAAGCATGGTGGTGAGCATTGTAAATGGACAACTTTGGGCAACTCTCACAGTGATTTGGGAGGAGTTACTTTTCATAGCCTGGTTCTACCAGAGGGAAATGGAAATACAGAATAGCATAGTAACGGGTCAGGAGGTGGCACACCTGGTTAAGTGCACACATTTAAAGTATGTGAGAGTCGGGCGGTAGCACAGTGGGTTAAACGCACGTGGCACAAAGTGCAAGGACCAGCAGAAGGATCCCAGTTCCAGCCCCCGGATCCCCACCTGCAGGGGAGTCGCTTCATGGGTGGTGAAGCACGTCTGCTGGTATCTATCTTTCTCTCCTCCTCTCTGTATTCCCCTCCTCTCTCCATTTCTCATTGTCCTAACAATGACGACAGCAATAACAACAATAACTACAACAACAATAAAAAGACAACAAGGGCAACAAAAGGCAAAATAAATAAATAAAATAAAATAAAAAGTATGTAAGGACCCAGGTTCAAGGCTCTGTTCCCCACCTGCAGAGGGAAAGCTTCAAGCAGGGCTGCAGGTTTCCATCTCATTCCCTCTCTCTATCTCCCCTACCTTCTCAATTTCTCTTTACCCAATAATAAATAAATAAAAATATTTTTAAAAATTAAAATGAAAAAAAACACCAGAATAACATTCCCAAGGACACATCTTAGCAGGTAAGGACTTTTGCGTATGAATTCAAGCCTTTGGGTTAGAACACACATACATCATTGCTAAGCTGTCTGTCTTGAGTCCCTCTGGTCATCCTTCTGTGATATCAATCTCTAGCCTACCCACGCTTTCCAAATGAAGAACCATCCCTCCATGGGAGCAGGTTAGGTTTTCTACATCCTCACAAGGTCATTCAGTGAAGATTTCAAGCCAGAAGTGAGTTTCCTGGAATTCCTTATCTGGATGGTGACAATAATGCATGCTCTGTTTTTCCCCTCCCTGCCTCCACTCCAGTCACCCTGGCCTCCTTACCTTTCTTGGAAAGCAGCCATGCTCCTCTGGTGTCACTTGGCCTGATGCTTGCTTCCTCTTCCCCCATGTCAGTGTGATTTCTTCCTTCACTGCCTTTCCTCACATGCCAGCCTTCCCAGAGAGACCTGCTGTTAAAACTGTTCCATGCAACCATATCACTTAAGTCACATCATCTGTCTGCTCCCATGACATCACTCACTTATTCCATGTGTTTACATTCCTCTCTCAAGCCTCTGCCGAATACAAGCCCCACAAAGGAAAGGACTTAAGTTCATCTTGCTCACTAACCTGTTGCATTTGCTGAGAGGAGCCCTAGCACTTACAATGATGCCTGAGCAGTGTCTATGCTCAACAATACATAGGTGATGGAGAAACTATGAGGTGACAGTAGGTACTTAAAGGACATAGCTGATATCAGAGTAGCTCTGTGAAAACCTGAATTGTGAGGCTGGAGAGAGATCTCACCATGTGCAGTGCTTGCCTTGCCCATATGTGAGCCCCAGTGCCATGTTTGTAATGCTACAGCACTGAGAGAAGCTCTGAGGCTGTGGTGTCTCTCTCTCTCTCTCTATCTGAGTGAAGAAGTGGCCCAGAGTAACATTATACATGTGCAAGGTTCTGGCTACACACACACACACACACACACACACACACACACACACACACACACTTTAATTATCAATTTGTTTTCAACTATACCTCTTTAGATTTGATGTGAAATTACCTAGAAATATATTTTTTATTATCTTTATTTATTGGATAGAGGCAGCCAGAAGTTGAGAGGAAGGGGAAGACAGAGAAAGAAAGAGACAGAGAGACACCTGCAGCACTACTTCACCACTTGCAAAGCTTTCCCCCTGCAAGTGGGGACCAGGGGCTCAAACTTGGACCCTTGAACATTGCAACATGTGCACTCAACCAAGTAGGCCACTACCCAGCCCCGAAATATTTTTCAAAGAAATGTGTCTGGAGATTTTTTTTTTCTTTTAATGAGTAGTGTACATTTGCTGCCACGTGTTCAGTTTATTTAACCAAATGAGGTGAACTATAAGTTTGCAGAGACAATAAAAACTCCAGAAAGAGAAGAGGCTTTTTACCCCCTGGAGAGAGAGAAAAACAATCAGTATTGGAGTATTTCCCCTGCCAGAGCAATAGTCTCTGTCTAGTGACCCTATAAAGCCGGAACAAATATTTACCTTTAGCATCGGGGGAGAAAAAGTCAGTTACAAAGGACATTTCATAACGAATCAAATGAAAGGACTTCCTTCCTTTATTTACTCTGGATACTGTATTAATGTTTAGTGTGGTTTTGTTCACCCAGACATAGAGGTATTGTGAGACAGAAGGTCAACTCTTCCTACAACTATTCACCAGAATCTTGCTGACTTCATAATACAAAAGGACTAGGTTATAATATATTCACATAAGATTTGATGAGGCTGATATTTTTGAATGCTTTATTTTCTTTTTATATCTCATAGGACAGAGAGAAATTGAGAGTGGCAGGAGAGATAGAGAAGAAGAGAAAGAAAGAGAAAGAGTGATAGCTGCAGCACTATTTCACTGTTGGTAAAGCTTCTCCCCTGCACGTAGGAGCCAGGGTGCTTGAACCCGGTTTTTTATTTTTATTATTATTTTTTTTTTTAGCATGTGATCTCAACTGAGTTCACCACCACTTGGCTCTGATGATGCTTTTTTCCTCAGAGCAACTGAACATATCAAACATAATAATAATGGGCAAACTTTAGAAAACACCTACTAAGTGTTAGAGATCATAGCTATTATACTTCTGATAGTTTCCACAGCTCTATAGGATAGACTCTACAGACACAAAGCATCATGAACTTAAGACTTTGCTAGGATCACACAATCAGAATAGACACTAAACCGAGATTATCTGTCTAAATCCCAAATCTGGGCCAGTTTCAAGGTGCGGTTCTCTGGCCCTCACCAACAACCTAAGAAGAACCTTATCTTGTTATCTCTGTAAGTTTCAGCAGCCAAATAATGCATAGGACATGTTTACCCTGAATATTTAATGCTGTTTATCTGAAGTTCAGATTCAACGGACTATCTTGTATATACATTGTCATCACCAGGCATTCACTGCTCTGGGTCAACTTTTTCAGATAGAAAGAGGGAGACAGGCGCCAGGTGCTGGCACATCTGGTTGAACACACCTATTACCTCATGTGCTAGGATCCAGGTTTGCATCCCTGCTCTCCACCTGTAGGAGGGGACGTTTCAGGAGCAGTGAAGCAAGTCTGCAGGTGTGTATCTTTCTCTCTCCTTCTCTACTTCCCCCACCCCTCTCAATTTCTCTCTATGCTATCTAGTACAATAGAAAGGAAGAAAGAGAGAGGAAGGAAGGAAGGAAGAAAGAGAGAAAGAAAAGAGAGATTGCCACCAGGAGCAGTGGATTTATAGTGCCAACACCAAGGCCCAGTGGTAATTGTAGTGGTAATGAGAGAGAGAGAGAGGGGGGGGGGGGAAGGAGGGAAATGGAGAGAGGGGAGGGAGAAAGAAAGAGGCAGGGAAGAAGGAAGGGAAGAAGGGAAAAAGAAAGAGAAAGGAAGAAAGAAAGAAAAGAGAAAGTGGGAAAGAGGAAAAAACATCACAGCACTGAACCTTTCCCTGGTGAAGTGGGAGCTAGACTCAAACACAGTAAAGATGCATGGCAAAGCAGACACCTTCCCAGGTGAATTATCTTGCTGGCCAGAATGTCTTGTATTTTTTTTTTATTTCTTTATTGGGGAATTAATGTTTTACATTCAACAGTAAATACAATAGTTTGTACATGCATAAAATTCCCCAGTTTCCCATATAACAATACAACCCCCACTAGGTCCTCTGTCATCCTTCTTGGACCTGTATTCTCTTATATTTTTCTTTGCTAATTCTGGCAACTCTATGACTATGTCCAGTGTAGTGGTTAATAGTGAAGAGTACTTGGCAAGATAATTGGAAGGTCTTTTTCAAAAATATAGTTAAATGTTGTATCCTGGGCAGGCCAAAAAAAAGTTCTCACCTGGGTAGTGCATCATTTTGCCATGCATGAGACCCTGGTTCTAGTCCAGCCCACCCCACCACCCCCCTTTGTTGGAAGAAGCTACAATGCAGTTGTATCTCCCCTTCCCCCACCCATCTCTTTCTGTCTGAAAGAGTCAACCCATAGTGACAAAACCCTGGAGAAGGAGAAAAAAATGCTTTCTCATTTGGTATGAAGATTGTGGATTGGAGCCAGGTCTGTGGGTTATTAAAAAGGTTTGCTTATTTGATTATAAATAATAATTTGACTTAAATAAATGAGTATATGCCAAATTTTTTTTTTCTAGGCCCTGGAGACATAGGAAAAATAATGGGTAAAGCACCCTAAAATTGTTTATATATTTATTTTCCATTTTAAAATTTGTGATTAATAGTGAGTTATAGTATTTTTAAGGTTATAATGTATAGTCCCACACCACACCCACTACCAACGCTCTGTGCCCTCACCCTCCCACCTCCCAAAGATAAGCACTAGAGTTTTCACAAGTCTTACAGTCTGCTTGCTTCTGTATTGTTGTTTGTTTTTGCAAATTCATGTGTATCCATTCTCTAGATTCCACATATGAGTGGAAGCATCTGGTAGTTGTCTTTCGTTTCTTTACTTATTTTGCTAAGCATAATCATCTATCCATTTTGTCTGAAAGGACACAATATCATCTTTTTTGAATGCAGAGTAATGTTCCATGGAATATATATCCCATAACTTCTTTAGCCAGTCATCTATTGGTAGGTTATTTGCTATTTACCTTTACAGACTGGTGAACTCAAAGTACTGAGTGGCATTATGGTGCTCTGGGATGTCTGAGAGGGGACAAGCCATCAAGTTTCCAAAGGCCTGACCCAGTGCTTAAAAATAAAAACAGAAATTATCTCTCTTCTGACTAGACATCCTCAACCTTCCAGAATGTCCTTCTCTCATCCCTACAATTACAATCTTTGGTTTATAAAATATGATGCCAGGAGCTACATCATTCTCTAAATAACACACTTAATACTGCCTGAGGCCATTGCTGTAACCACAACACCAAGGTTACAGCAAATAGCATAACAGACTCCAGGGCTCAGAGGACATAATAGACTTCAGGGCTCAGAGGAAATGGGTCACTACCGGTGCCTCATCCTCCTAAGTCAGTCACAGTTTCCCCCACATGTTAGAAGCATCTTTCATATACACGGGTTCAGACATTTTCCAGAAAGCCCTGTGAATGAGCCAGACAAGATGTTCTCTGGAACTGCCCTTTTCAGTTGACGTAACCCAGGTTAGCTCATGCATCCAAGTCCAGACAACTCACATGTGGCAGAAATAGGACTCAAGTCTGGGTTTTCCTTCTTCAAACTGCAACTAAAGAATCTCAAGGTGAGTAAGAACTTCAGTGTGTTGCTTTCCTTTCTCTCAGAGCTGGCATGGGCAGTGAAGATGGAAGTAGCCTACTAAGACTTGTGAAGCATTAATCTGCCTGCTCTGAAGCTTCTTCCTCCACAGATGTCTTGTCCTCCTCTATCCTCAGCCTTCATTTTACCACTACACTGGGTGGTGTGAGGGTAGACCATTAATTGAAAAAAGAAAGAAAGAAAAAAGAAAGGCAGCCCTCAAGCAAAATGAATACAAGTTACCCAGAAACTGTACCTCAATGTGCCCTCCTATTTATTGGGGTTTATGGAGCAGACTGACTTGTTAGCACTAAGTTCAAAGGGGACCAGCTACCACACAGGGTGCTTTCTTACAGAATGAATAAGCAAGCATGCTGACACATGGAAGATGAAATGTGGAGATGGGAGCTTGATTGATTGATGGTGCATAGATTTCAGGGGTGGGGGATGTTTACCTCC